>NC_139026.1:101673152-102873152 GCF_964662115.1 Mustela nivalis | reverse complement strand
AAGCAGTGAAAAGTGGGAAAGAAAAAAGAGCAAACCAGGCACATTCTTAAGAAAAGCTATTTCATGAAAGTTGAAGATCTGGAAAATTATTTCATTACATGTGGGTTGGAGGAGAAGGAAGGGATGAGTAAGTGGAGCATAGAGGATGTTTTAGGCAGTGAAACTACCCTGTATGATACTGTAATGGGAGATACAAGTCATTATACATCTGTCCGGACACATGGAAGGTACAACACCAAGAGTAAACTCTGATGTTAACTATGCATGTTGAGTAATAATGATATGCAACAAATGTAATGTTCTGGGGAGGGATGTTGACAATGGCTCTTCAAACAAAACAAAACCCAGAAGCCCTGTCATCAGAAAATAGGAACTGCAACTGGCATGAAACTGCAATTGACATAACCGAGGAGGAGGTAAAGATGGGGTGTCCATTGTGGGGAGTGGGAGTTAAGGAGTTACCCCAGGAAGCGATGTAGTCATTTTGCCGTGCAAATGACAGTCTGATTTCCTAAGCTACATATGAAGAGAAATGCCTCTGAGGTATGACCGCCTATGGGATGGGCTATCTCCTGACCTCTGGTTCAAGGAATCCTCACTTCCAGTGCTTGGTGGGACTCAGTGCCAAGAGCTCAGAGCTTTGCTATTTCCAAAGAACTTTTGTATTTTTTACTCAGTCCTCCCATAATTCAATGTTAGCACTGATGCTGCAGAGCTAAACCTCAAAGCAGAACTCAGCCAAAGTATGGCGTTTGTAACACTTTACACTTATACTGTAAGTTCTTTCTAACAGCTGAACTGCGTAGTGTAAAAGTGATTGTGCTAATGGAAACTGTTGTATGCTTACACGACAATATTTATGACCACCATCTCATAGCAGATTTCCTTTCATTTATTTATTTTTAAAGATTGTAATTATTTGAGAGAGAGACAGAGACACACACAAGCAGAGAGGAGAGGCAGAGGGAGAGGGAGAAGCAGGCTCCCTGCTCAATGTTAGGCATGATCCCAGGACCTGAGCCAAAAGCAGGTGCTTAAACAACTGAGCCACCCAGGCGCCCCTCAGATTTCCTTTTATAATTGTGCTTCACTTAATACTAAGTATTTTTCATGTTTCATTTCTGTAGATGGGACAGATGGATGGGGGGGGGGTGCAGAAATGCACCAGAAGTATGCTGGGTGACTAGGACAATCTACACATGAATAATTGAAAATTATTAGTATCATATTCCTCAGCCTAAGGAGAGGCCAGAAGAACTTTTGTTTACTAGTATGTATTAGGTACTTTGCCACTTTATCTGATATAATCCTCCTGACAACCTATGAGATGGAACTTTAGCTACCTGGTTCAGGTTGCCAGATAAACTAGTTTTTGGTATCAGTATGTCTCAAACATTTCATGGGTGTATTAATAGTATGAAAAGTATTCATTAGGGGGGTGCCTGGACGGCTCAGTGGATTAAAGTCTCTGCCTTCAGCTCAGGTCATGATCTTAGGGACCTGGAATTGAGCCCCGCATCGGGCTCTCTGTTCAGTAGGGAGCCTGTTTCCCTTCCTCTCTCTCTGCCTACTTGTGGTCTCTTTCTGTCAAATAAATAAATAAAATCTTAAAAAAAAAAAATGTATTCATTAGGGCACCTGGGTAGCTCAGTTAGTTAAACAACTGCCTTCAGCTCAGATCATGATCCTTGAGTCCTGGGATCGAGTCCCTCATCAGACTCCCTGCTCAGCCAGGAGTCTGCTTCTCCCTCTGACCTCTCCCCTCTCATGCTCTCTCATTTTCTCTCTCTCTCTAATAAATAAATAAATAAAATTTTAAGTATTCATTATTCATTTGAAATTCGATTTTAATGGCATTGTTTGTTTTTTTTTTGCTAAACCTGACAACTCTACCTGTTTCTCTCATCCCTCTTGTTAAGAATGAATTGCTTTTCTTCAAAACATATTGCACTCCTTAAACAGATGGCCTAGGTAATACAGATATAGCTCAGAGATATTGCAGATTCAGTTCCAGACCAGCACAATAAAATATATTACAATAAAGCAAATCAAATGAATTTTATGGCTTCCCTGTGAGTATAGATGTTATGTGTACACTTTACCATAGTCTACTACATGTATACTAGCATCACACTAAATTTAAGAATAACGTACATATCTTTTTTTTTTATATAAGGTTTTATTTATCTGTCAGACAGAACACAACACAAGCAGGGGGAGCAGCAGGCAGAGAGAGAAGCAGATTCCCCGCTGAGCAAGGAGCCTGATATGGAACTTGATCCCAGGACTCTGAGACCATGATCTGAGCCAAAGGCAGTTGCTTAACCCACTGAGTCACCCAGGTGTCCACAATGGACATATCTTAATATAAAAATACTTTATTGCTTAAAAATGCTAACCATCCTCTGAGCTTTCAATGAGCTCTTTTTGCTGGTGGAGAGTCTCATCTTGATGTTCATGGCTGATGACTGATGAGGGTGGTGGTGGCAATTTCTTTCTATCTTTATTGCTTTCTTTTTCTTTCAAAAGCTCTAGGCTCAACATGGGGCTTGAACCCAAGGCCCCAGATCAAGAGTCTCATGCTCTACCAACTCTGTCCCTATGGCAATCTCTTAAAAATAAGAAAACAGTGAAGTACCCCCCCACCCCTTGATTGACTCTTCCATTCACAAACGATTTCTCTGTAGTGTGTGATGCTGTTTGATAGCATTTCACTCACAGAAGAACTTCTTTCAAAATTGGAGTCAATCCTCTCAATTATCAGCTAAGATTATGTAATATTCTAAGTCCTTTGTTGTCATTTCAACAGGAGTAAATTCCACCTCAAGAAACCACTTTCTTTGCTCATCCATAAGAAGCAAGTCCTCATCTGTTCAAGTTTGATCATGTGATTGGAGCAGTTCAGTCACATCTTCAGGTTCTGCTTGACTGTAGATCTCTTGATGTTTCCACCCTATCTGTGGTTCCTTCTCCACGGAGATTGTGAACTTCTCAAAGTCATCAGTGAGAGCTGGAATCCCCTTCTTCCAAACTCTGGTCCATGTTGATACTGTGACCTCGCCACCAAGGTGCCCCAAATTACAAATGTTCTTAATGACATCTAAAATGGTGATCCCTGGGGTGTCTGTGTGGCACAGTTGGTTAACTGTCTGCCTTCGGCTCAGGTGGTGATCCCAGGGTCCTGGGATCAAGCCCCGCACTGGGCTCTGTGTTCAGCAAGGGTCTGCTTAAGAATTCTCTCCCTCTCCTTTTGCCCCTCCCCCTGCTTGCACACGCTTACAGTCTCTCTTTCTCCCCCCCAAAATAAATAAATAAATCTTAAATGGCAAATCCCTTCCAGAAGGTTTTTTATTTGCTTTGCCCAGATCCATCAGAAGAATCATTATCTGTATTAGCTATAGCTATTTTGGCCTCACAAAATGTATTTCCTTTTTTTTTTTTTTAAAGATTTTATTTATTTGACAGAGAGAAATCACAAGTAGATGGAGAGGCAGGCAGAGAGAGAGAAAGGGAAGTAGGCTCCCTGCTGAGCAAAGAACCTGATGCGGGACTCGATCCCAGGACCCTGAGATCATGACCTGAGCCGAAGGCAGGCACTAAACCCACTAAGCCACCCAGGCACCCCACAAAATGTATTTCTTAAATAATAAGACTTGAGGGGCAAATGGGTGGCTTAGCTGGCTAAGCGTGCAACTCTGGAATTTGGCTCAGTTTATGACCTCTGGGTCCTGGGATTAAGCCCCACATCAAGCTCTGTGCTCAGCAGGGAGTCTGCTTGAGCTTCTCTTTTGCTCTACCTCTAGCCCTTCCCCCCCACACACACTTTCTCTCTAATAAATAAATATTTTAAAATAATAATAATAGTAAGACTTAAAGTAGACTTATTCTTTGATCCATGGCCTACACAATGGATGTTGTCTTAGGCATGAAAACAATGTGACTCTCAATGGGCATCTCCATCAGAACTCTTGGGTGACCAAGTGCAGTGTCAGTGAGCAGTCATATTTGAAAGGAATCTTTTCTTCTAAGTAGTAGGTCTCAACAGTGGGCTTAACATACTCAGCAAACCATGTTATAAACAGATGCACTGTCATCCAGGCTTTGCTATTCTAAATTAGAGAGCACAGGCAGATTGTTGCTCTAAATTAGAGAGCACAGGCAGAGTAGACTTCGCATAACTCTTGAGGACCCTAGGATTTTCAAATGGTGAATGAGACTGGTTTCAGCTTATTCACCAGCTGCATTAGCCCCTAGAAAAGAGTCAGCCTGTCCTCTGAAACTTTGAAGCCAGGCACTGACTTCTCCTTTCCAGCCATGAAAGTCCTAGAAGGCTGTCTGCATATATTGAATATCTGTCACTGAGTGTGGCCACCTTCATTAATGATCTGAGCTAGATCTTCTGGAAACTTCTTGTAGCTTCTCCATCAGCATTTGCTGGTTCACCTTGTACTTTGTTGTTATGGAGATGGCTTCTTTCCTTGAAACCCAGGAACCAATATCCATTAGCTTTAAACTTCTCTCCTGCTACTCCTTACCTCTCGCAGCCTTCCTAGAATTAAAGAGACTTAGGCCCTGGTCTATATTAGGCTGTGGCTCAAGGGAAATGTTGTAACTGGTTTGATTTTCTATTCAGATCACTAAAACTTTTTCTGTGTCAGCCATGAGGATTTTGCATTTCCTTATCATTACCATGTTCACTGGAATAACACTTTCCACTTTCTCCAAGAACTTTACCTTTGTATTTACAACTTGGTTAACTGATGCAAGAGGCCTATCTCAGTTTTCAACATTACTTGCTCACTAAGCTAAATCATTTCTAGCTTTGATTTAAAGTGAGAGACTTATAACTCTTCCTTTCACTTTAACACTTAGAGACTGTCATAGGGTTTCATTCATTCATAATTTCAATATTGTTGTGTCTCAAGAAGTAGGGAGACCCAAGGGGAGGGAGAGAGGGGAATGGCCAACCAGTGGAGCAGTCAGGACACACACAACATTTATCCATTAAGTTCATCATCTCACATGGGCACATTCGGGAGCACCCCAAAACAATTACAATAGTAACAACAAAGATCACTGATCATAGATCGTCTTAACAAATATAATAATAGTGAAAAATTTTGAAATATTGTGAGAATCACCAAATGTGACAGAGACCAAGTGAGAAAATGCTGTTGGAAGAACATTGCTGGTAGACTTGCTCAACACAGGGTTGCCACAAACCTTAAATTTATACAAAATGCAAAAGCCCAGGAAATTTATACAAATACAAATTGATACAAATTTATACAAAATGCAAAGCACAGGAAAGCAGAGTGCAATAAAACAAGGTATGCCTGTAATTTTGTCTCACTGGTGACTGGATCATAAGAAGAGCCAAAAGTTAGAGGCAAAAGGTTGCAATGTTTTGGATGAATTTTATAGGAATTTACTGAAGGAACTGTAGGAAATCCCAGAAATTTAACTCCTATTATTCCCAGATTTTTCTGAATCTCAAGTCCTCAATCCTAATTTCAGTGAAGAATGATTTATTTCTCTTTACCTATCAACCTTATGAATAGACATGTTGGTGAAATCTTACAATGACAATTGTAAAACTTTTAAACGGGAAGAGACCTTAGAGATTGTCTAATTTTTTGAGTTTCCAGAACCTGACTCTGACTCATAAGCAATGAGTCACCATTTCTCCAGGATTTTGCAAATGGAGATTCCCCTACCTACTGCCAGGGGGTGTCAGCGTACCTCATCTTTCCCCTTTTCCTGCCTAGGCCCCCTCCCACACACCTCTCCCTGTCTGAGTACCCAACATTCCAAATAGTTTTTGTCCTTAGGTTATGAAGTGTTATCTATGGCTCCAAAGTGGCGGTGATAAAAGCCAAGCAGGAGAAAGAAAGTGATATGGAACAATTGGAGATGAAAATAAACATGCCCCAGACATGGGGAAATTGAAAATGTGGCGTGCCTGAGGAAGAATAGCTCTTTCCAACATGGGAGAGAGAGATAGGGAGAGGTCAATCTGCACAGGCTCCTTGTAGAGGATAAATGAGAGGTTATTCTTCCCAAACCAATAGAATTCAAGGTCATGAATGCTAAAGGGGAGTAAATGCCAAGTTAGTCAGCACCTGATCTTCTAATGAATATGTAATCTTGCCTTTGTTCTAGAGAAACAAACTGAGATTAGCTGAAATTTTTTCTAAAAGACTTTCTTCTACAAGGAGGGCCACCAGCTCTCAGAAAGGCTCTTCTCCATGATCTGCTAGCACATATCTAGAAGTTTACCAGTGGCTTTAAGTCATAAAAATATATGTCTATGGGTACACAGAGAATTGTCCCAAAGACTCAATATATAATAGTTGATCAGTAAATGTTGATTGAATGAATACCCCTAGGTCAGGTTCTTTTGTTGTTGTTGTTGTTGTTATTTAAAATCTTGTTTATTTATCTGACAGAGAGGGAACACAAGCAGGGAGAGTGGGAGACAGAGAAGCAGGCTTCGCAGGGAGCCTGATGTGGGGCTCAATCCCTGGACCGTAGGACCATGACCTGAGCTGAAAGTGGAGGCTTTAACCCACTGAGCCACCCAGGCGCCCCAAGTGGTTCTGTTATTTTCCTTGCTTTGTCACAACTATGCCTATATCTTATTTTGCCATCTGAAGTTTAAGAAAAACCAAATCAAACAAGAAATCATAAGACTTGCCTCTCAAGGAAATTTACTTGAAAACAAAGGTTTGCCTGAGGTTTGTGTTTTAAGCCCTTTCTATAGCTGGTGTTCTGAGCTCACCTGCCAGGATCTCAGGTCAAGTCATTGTCATCTGAAAAGCCCCTGAAGAGTTTTAATAATCTTGGTCCGTAATCTTTCTAAATTTCATGCTCGTGTTATTAATGTGCTAAACCTGCTAGCTCTCTGTGGTACTCAGAATAAAGTCCAAACTCCTTAACCTAGCTTATTAGGCCGTTTGTGATTATGATCCCTTCTTGCTTCCCAGCCTCTTCTCATCCCTTGGCCCTCTACACTTCTATGCAGAAATTTTTTGCAGGATCACAAATAGACCATACTCTGTCCTTCAAGCTCCTTCTCACATTGTACGCTCAACCCAGAACACTATTTTCTCTTCTCTCCTCCCTCCTATATTGGCGGGGCAACAAGCAGCAAGTCTTCAGGTCTTTCTCAACTTACCTTCTCAAAGAGGAAGCCATCCCGGACACTGCCATACCCTTCCTTCTGCCAGAATTTTTTATCTGTCCCCCAAGTCCCCTCTGCGAGACCGGAAGTCATGCACTGCTGGGGTGCGGGGAGAGGAGTCGCATAAACTCCGATCGGCCTGGTAATCTGGGGGGTGCAGACAATCTGTGGAGTCTTCTGTGGGGTCACTATGGGAGTTTATGGGTCTCATATGTCTCCCTATGCTTCTGTCTCTCATAAGACTGCGAATTCTGCGGTGATGTGGCCCATTGCCATTCTGCCCCACATAACTGCTCCTTTATAATTCTAGGCCCTGTACTGAGTGCAGGGAGACAACGAAGGAAAACTAAAGAAATTAATGTGTGCATGAAAGACCCGCGGATCCCCTTACCCAAGAATCCAACACTGCCACCCCCTTACCCAAGAATCCAACACTGCCACTGGATGCAATCAGCAAGAGGTTCTTTATTGTTACGCAGGCGCCTGCGGGTGGTCAGCGCGCGCCTGCAGGTGGTCAGCAGCTCCTGCTAGCTGAGCACTCCGGGCTGGGGTGGTGCCGGGTTTTTATAGACAGGTACAAACAAGTTTTGGGTGGGGCGCAACTGGTTGGTGGACAGTTTGAACTTTTGAAAAAGGCATATGTGGAGTTTGCTGATTGGCTTTGGGGACCCGCTCGCATGGAAGAGAGAGGCGGGAAGGGGGAACAAGCTGATTGGTTCTGAGGGCCCGTGCGCGGGAGGAGAGAGGCAGGGAGGGGGAACAAGAAGGGGGAAGGTAGGAATGCCATCATGGCGTCTTCTATTATTTCTATAAGCCAAGCAGTTACAGAAGGGCAAAAGAGCAATTAGTCACGCAATTAATAACCTAATCTACGCCTAAAAGCCAGCGGTTCACAGAAAAGCAAACAAGCGGTTAGTTATCCTATCTATCTTCCAGGGGAGGGGACTTTCCAGGGCAGGGGTCTTTCATGCATTCAACTTTAATACATAACAAGGTCATGGATAGTTCTATAATAGAACTTTAAAAAAAAAAAAAGGTACTGTTATGTTAATTATGCTCCAGAGAGCATAATTAATTGTTTTTAAGTTTTGGAAAGAGCACAAGTGGAGGGACATTTGAGCTGGGCCTTAACGGTATGGCAATTGGCAGAAACATTAAATAACTATATTTCAACGAGAGAAAATATAACACCAAGAGTACAGAGATGGGATGCCCGACTCTTGACTTTGACTCAGGACATGATCTCTGGGTCCTGGGATCGAGCCTCGCATGAGACTCCCCACTTGGCAGGAGTCTCTTCTACCTCTCCTTCCGCCTCTCCCCCCCCAAAATAAATAAATAAATAAACTTAAAAAAAAAAATAGTACAGAGGTAGTCTGTGTGACCAGATTAAGGAGTGAATTGGGAGGGTGGAAATCAAGGTCAGTTGTGTTAAGGTTTTGAGTGCTTAGCACTTTCATCAATAAGAATTTTGCATTGCAGGCAACAATCATTGAAGAATTTTGAGCACAAGAGTGATATAATTAGATCAATGTTTAGAAATATTTTTCACTATATTTACTATAAAACAAAGCATACTTCTTTTTTTCCCCCCTTCTTCACTTATTCCAGAGAAATATATGTCGGATAAAGTGCTAAAAGTTCTTTATAATCCCACTCACTAGAATTAATCATTTAGTATAATGCTCCATATTTTTCCTGTGCACATGTATATGTGTGCAGTGTATTTATATATGACTCATTCATTTCATAACAATGAGATCATTCTAACCATACTTTGCCTTTTTTGAAGTAATAGTATCTTCTCTTTTTTTTATAAGATTTTCTTTGAGAGAGAGAGAGGACACTCCCACATGTACGAGCAGGCACTGAGGGGGCATGGAGGGGCGCCTGGGTGGCTCAGTGGGTTAAAGCCTCTGCCTTCAGCTTGGGTCATGATCCCAGCATCCTGGGATGGAGCCCTGCATCGGGCTCTGCTCAGCGGGGAGCCTGCTTCCTCCTCTCTCTCTGCCTCTCTGCCTACTCGTGATCGCTCTGTCAAATAAATAAATAAAATCTTTTAAAAATGGGGGGGGCGCGCCTGGGTGGCTCGGTGGGTTAAGCCTCTGCCTTCAGCTCAGGTCATGATCCAGGGTCCTGGGATCGAGTTCCGCATCGGGCTCTCTGCTCTGCAGGGAGCCTCCTTCCCTCTCTCTCTCTGCCTGCCTCTCTGCCTACTTGTGATCTCTCTCTGTCAAATAAATAAATAAAATCTTTTAAATAAATAAATAAATAAATAAATAAATAAATAAAAAGGGGGGCAGGGAGAAGCAGACACCCGTCTGAGCAAGGAGCCAGACCTAGGGATGGATGTGGATCTCCACATGGGGCTCCATCCCAGGACCCTGAGATCATGACCTAAGCCGAAGGCAGAGGCTTAACCCACTGAGCCACCCAGGTGCCCATCTTTTTACTTTACATATTTATGTACTTCTTCTCTTTTTTTTTTTTATAGTGAATATATATTATTTTTAAAATACACAGTGAAGAGAGGCACATGGCTGTCTCAGTCAGTGGAGCATGAGGCTCTTGATCTCGGGGTTGTGAGTTCAAGCCCCACAATGGGCAAAGAGCTTACTTGAAAAAAAAGAGTAAAATAGACAGTGAATAAACATATACTCAGACAAGTTTTCAAGTCAATATATATAGTTATATTTTATTCTTTTTAAGAATGACATTGTATTTTATTGATAGCTATACCATTTATTCATTCTCCAGTTACGGAGAGCCCACTCTACAGCAGATATCAAGCTGGGGATTGAAGGAAGCAACAAGCACTTTATTTTTTTTTTTTAAAGATTTTATTTATTTATTTGACAGAGAGAGATCACAAGTAGACAGAGAGGCAGGCAGAGAGAGAGGGAAGCAGGCTCCCTGCAGAGCAGAGAGCCCGATGCGGGACTCGATCCCAGGACCCTGGATCATGACCTGAGCTGAAGGCAGAGGCTTAACCCACTGAGCCACCCAGGTGCCCCAGCAACAAGCGCTTAATTAGAAATTAGCAGAGAAGGATCTTCTTTAGGAAGATTGAGCAGGGAAGGCCTTTCTTAGTAGTGACAGTGAAGCTGGGACCTAAAAGAATATGATAACTTTGAAAGAAAAGAGCATTCTTGGCAGAGGGAACATATTTACAGGGCCCTAACCAACAGAGCTTAGATATTTCCTGGGAAATTGAAAAAAATATCAATGTTGTAACTGCTAAGTCAGGGGGAGTAATAGTGCAAAGTGAGATAATAGGCAACATTTTTAAAAAACAAATTTCCTTAGACATTGGTCTTGTGTCCAGACTTTTCCTTTAAGTCCATGCTACAGTGATCATCTTTGTACTTGAATCTGTATATACTGTGGCAGTATTTTATAGGATCTCTGCACAGCAGAAATCATGGATCAAAACGTATGAATATTCAAATTTTGGTAGATAGGGTTAAGCTGCTGTCTAAAAAAGTTTATAAATTTTACATTTATTCCGAATGTCTATTTTCTAAAACTTGAGCCAGGCTTCAGTATTGTCAGTCGTCATAATTTTTACCAACCCCTACAGGGGACATAAAATAAACAAAAACAAAACCCTTTTCATTTTCATTTGTTTTGTTACTAAATTTGGATGTCTTTTTGTTTTGGCCATTACTGATTTTTCCCATTCAAAAGCTAGTTCCTGTGCCTATTATTGTCTTTTGTTGTTTCCTTCTTTTTATTGCTCTGAAAGATCTCTTTGTATATTACGAAAATCAAGCCTTTGTCCTTTAATTGCATGCTTCCTTGCAACTTTTTTTAATTGGACGGTGTTTTATAACAATAGAAAGTGTTAACTTTATGTGGTCGCATTTGTAAGGTCTATCCTTTATAATTTGCATGTTACATGTTTTGCTTAGAACAGATTTGTGTTTTATTTTTTGTAAGATTTTATTTATTTATTTGACAGACAGAGATCACAAGTAGGCAGAGAGAGAGGAAGAAGCAGGCTCCCTGCTGAGCAGAGAGCCCAATGCGGGGCTCGATCCCAGGACCCTGGGATCATGACCTGAGCTGAAGGCAGAGACTTTAACAAACTGAGCCACCCAGGCACCTCCAGATTTGTATTTTAAAAAGCAACTGTAGGCGCGCCTGGGTGGCTCAGTGTGTTAAGTGGCTGACTCATGATCTCAGGGTCATGGGATCAAGCCCTGAATCGGGTTCTGCACTTGGCTCAGTCTGCTTGTTCCTCTCCCTCTGCTCCTCGCCCTACCCCCCAAGCTTACTGGCTCTCAAATAAATAAATAAATAAATAATAAATAAAATCTTTTTTAAAAGGCAACTATAGTGTTGTGAGGTTTATGATTATGCCTGGGGAAATTGAAGAAAATGAGACAAGTTAGTATTGACTGCAAATTAAGGCAGTGATTATAAGCATGAGGAATAGAGCTCACCTATGTAAAGTGTTCAAGGGTTTTCAGTACATTCGCAGAAATTTGCAACCATGAATCAGTTTTTATCACCCCAGAATTAGCCCCATGATCATTAGCAGTCTTTCTGCATTCCTCCTTAACCTCTCCCAGCCCTTGGCAACTGCTAAACTACTTTCTGTTCCTATGGGTTTGCCTATTATGGACATTTCATGAAGGGAATCATAAAATACATAACCTTTTGTGACTGGCCTCTTTTACTTAGCATGATGTTTCAAGGTTCATCCACATTGTAACATGTACTTCATTCCTTTCTATGAATAAATAATACTTAGTTATATGATGATTATATGGCATTTATTTACTCATTGATCACTAAATGAACATTTGGGTTTCTTCCATTTTTTTAAATTTTTAAAAATCTTTTAAATATTTTTATTTACTTATTTGACAGACAGAGATCACAAGTAGGCAGAGAGAGAGGGAAAAGCAGGCTCCCCGCTGAGCAGAGAGTCCAATGCGCGGCTCGATCCCAGGACCCTGGGATCATGAGATCATGACCCAAGCCAAAGGCAGAGGCTTTAACCCACTGAGCCACCCAGGCGCCCCGGGTTTCTTCCATTTTTGACTATAATGAATAATGATGTTATGAACATTCTTATCCATTTTTTTTTGAAGATTTTATTTATTTAACAAAGAAAGAAAGATCACAAGTAGGCAAAGAGAGGGGGAAGCAGGCTCCCCGTTGAGCAGAGAGCCCGAGGCAGGGCTTGATCCCAGGACCCTGAGATCATGACCTGGCCGAAGGCAGAGGCTTAACCCACTGAGCCACCCAGGCGCCCCTCTTATCCATGTGTTTATGTGGACATAGGTTTTCAATTCCCTTACACATACATTGGAGTGAAATTGCCAGGTCATATAGTAACTCTGTATTTAACTATTTTCCAAAGCACCACACCATTTTACATACCCACCAGTACTTGTGAAGGTTCTCATTTATCCATATCCTTGGAACAACAATTGTTATTTTCTTTTTTATTATAGCTATTTTGGTGTTTGTAAATTGGAATCTCAGTATGAATTCAATTTGCATTTCCTCAGACTAAAGATGTTCTTTGCTTATTGGCCATTTGTGTATCTTCTTTGGAGACATGTATGTTCAAGTCCTTTGCCCATTTTTATTGGATTATCATTTTGTTAAGTTATAATTTTTTATTTCCTTTGGTGGGGCTCAAACTCACCACCCCAAGATCACAAGTCACATGCTCTACTGACTGAGCCAGCCAGGTGCCCCAAGTTGTAAATTCTGTTGTTTGTTTGTTTGTTTGTTTTTTAATTAAGCTCCATGCCCAACATGGGGCTTTGAACTCACAAACCTGAGCAGAGGTCAAGAGTCAGACACTCAACCAACTGAGCCACCCAGGTGCCCCCCAAGTTGTAAATTCTTATATATTCTAGATAAATTCCTTATCAGATATATGAGTTATATTTTCTCAGACTACATGGGTTGTTCTTTTGCTTTCTTGATGGTATTCTTTGAAACACAAAAGTTTTATGTTGATGAAGTCCAATTTCTCTCATTTTTCTTTCGTTACTTGTACTTTTGATATTATATCACAAAAAGCTTCATCTGACCCAGGTCAAGAAGGTCTACATTTAGATCTGTGAACGATTTTGAGTTAATTTTTATAGTATGAAGAAGAGGAAGAGGTCCAACTTCATTCTTATGTTCATGGATATCCAGTTATAAACAGTACTGTTTTCAAAATAAAATTTGATCTTTTCAATAACTAGTTCAATATTAAGGGACATTTTCTGAAAACAGTTTTGAAAGTACTTGATGGCTTAAAAATGAAGGAGATAGAAGCATCAGAAATTTTAGTTCAGGAACTAGATAATTACTAATGCCATTAACCCAAGTGGGGAAATTAGGGGAGAAAAAGCACAAGCAGATTTGGAAGATCAGTTTTGAGCATGTTGAGCTCGAGGTACTTATAGGATATCCAGGTGGAGATTCATAGCAGGCAATTTTAAATTTGGTCTGAATTCAAAAGTGTGTTTGTTGAGTGACTCAGTGGGTTAAGCATCTGCCTTTGGCTCAGGTCGTGATCCCGAAATCTCAGGATCAAGCAGACCAGCATGGGGCTCCCTGCACAGTGGGGAATCTGCTTATCCCTCTGACCCTCTATCTCAAATAAATAAATAAAATCTTAAAAAAGAATAGAGTGAAAACCCAATATTGAAGTCTCTTCTGTGAGAGAGGTTGAGAACATGAGAAGTTGTTCAAAGATGAACCTGATGTTTAAGAGTCATTGAGGAGGAAGAAGTAAGGGGTGGAAAGTAGAACTAAGAATTAGAAAAAGTTGAGGACTACCTAGAACTAACTTAGTGTGGGAACTAAGAGAAATTGGGGGGCTCACTAACAATTTAAATGATGAAAATAGGTTCCATTGGGCAATAGTTAAGAAGGTCACTGGTTTTACAATTAGGTTATTCAATGTCTTTTGCAACCGGACCTTCAGTAGAGAGGCTGCAATGGAATGTGGGGAAGAGTGCTTGAACCTTCAAACAAAAACACTTTTTCTATGGAAATTATTGCTAAAGACTGTACCTGCCCTCTTGGTAGCCTCAAGGAAAAAGCACAAGAAGGACAGAGTGCTTTTCATTTCCTCTAATTCTGTCTCTCCACTCCAACTTAATACAACTGAGATAAGCCTGGAATGTTGTAGCAAGACTTTCCAAAGACTAGGAGATAAAAGAAGAGAAAAAAAAATACAAAAGTTACAATTAATAGATACTTGTCTTTCAGTGAAGTGGTTCACAGAAGACCTATCTTGCCAAGAAGCTCCATTTATCAGAGGCCAACCTTGTACTTCTTAGGAGGGTCCTCAAACACATCAAACTGAAAGTCTAAGGGAACAGGGTCTGGTTTTCTTATACATATGTGTAAGAGTTCTGGTTTCCTTTTTATGGACCTCCCTCTATTCTCCAGATGAAAGAATGTCTCCCTTTTTTGAGGGAAACCATACCTTCTCAGAAGCTTGTAGCCATAGGCATAGGTGATAGCCTTATTTCATAAAATAAATAAAATTCTAGGCGTACCAAAGATATTGCTAGTGGCAGGTCTGTAATTTCATATAGAGGTCTGAACTTCTGTGCAGACCATTAGCTATTCTGGAATATGTTGATGCTGAATAGGAAGGAAAGAAATAGAAGCAGGGAGTATAAATCGCTCTTTGGGAGAATTCAAAGGTGAAGAGTACCTTGACAGAATACTTCAGAGAAGTTGAGGTATGGGAAGAATGAGAGAATTTCAGGATGGAGATACTTTAGGATTTCATTGGCAGCAGGAAAGGATAAGCAGAAAGTGAGAGATGGGAGTAATAGATGGAACAGTGTCCTGGACCATTGATAGGATAAGATATGGAAAATAAAAATTTCTAAAATCGGCAGGGTTTTAGAATGAATGGAATAAGGGTGAGGTGAGGGTAAGGAATGAAAATTAACAAAATCCGTTTTCTAAAAAAGCATGGGGTCTGGTGATCTGGGTAAATGGGGCAAACAGGGATGAGATTGGAGTCTGAAAAAGCTGGCAAAGGGTTGTTTCTCTGAAGTGTTTTCTCTGTACCTTAAAATCTTGAGCAAGAATACTCCTGTAGAGAGAAGTCATTTCCTGTACTTAACCCTCTGCGCATAACTACTTGGTCGTCTGAATCTTTTTTCTGTCCCTCTATTATATTAATTTCATTTCTGCCACAGGGCCTGCCTGGAGATGTCCTCTTCAAATGCCAGTTTCCTGAGTCTCTTGCCCAGAGTTGCATCTCACCCACCTGAAAACCCCTCAGGATTGGTTTAGGCTTCTTTGATACTACTCCGAGGATGCTGAAAAGAGTGAATAGAACTATAGAGAAGATTGCTACTGTTGTAAATACATAGTCCTCGGGGCACTGGGTGGCTCAGTTGGTTAAGCATCCAACTCTTGATTTCAGCTCACATTGTGATATCATGGTCATGGGATGAAGCCCCACATCAGGTTCTGTGCTCTGTGCAGAGTCCACTTGAGATTCTGTCACTCTCTCTCACTCCCCCATTGCTCGCATTCTGTCTTTCTCAAATAAATAAATAAAATTGTTAAAAAAAATTTTTTTTTAAAGGGTTCCTGGGTGGCTCAGTCAGTTGGGCATCTGCCTTAGGCTCAGGTCATGGTCCTAGAGTCCCAGGATTGAGCCCTGCATTGGACTCCCTGCTCAGTGGGGAGCCTGCTGCTCCCCCTGCCCCTTACCCTACTCATGCTCTCTCTCTCTCACTCTTGCTCTTCCCTTCTCTCTCAAATAAATAAATAAATAAATAAAATCTTTTAAAATTTTTAAAAATAAATAATAAAATAGTAAAAAAATAAATTCGTAGTCATCTGTCTCACTGAGTTATAATGCTCAGCAATCTGTAATTATCTAGTCCAATTTCCTACCAAATGTAAGAAATTAATTCAGTTCATCTATATAATTATTTGATTATCCATTTATTCAACAAATATTAATTGAGCATCTAGTATGTATCTAGTTCCTTCTAGACATTAAGAGTATGGGTCAAATAATGTTGATAGACAAGGTCCCTGTTGAAATGGGGACAGACAATAAACAAAGAATTTCAGATGATGATAAGAGCTATGAGAAAAATTAAAACAGGGAGGTATGATAAATGATGGGTGGGTAGAAGGGCAACATAGCCTGCTGGAAGAAGGCCTCTCTGAATAGCAGGCTTTGAGCTCAGACCTGAATAACAAGAAGGAATCTGAGCATTTGAAGACATTTCCAGGCAGGCCCTGCGGCAGAAATGAAATTAATATAATAAAGGGAGAGAAAAAGACCTGATATGGCTGGAGCTTAGTGAATCTGGGGAATAGTGGTAGAAATAAGGCAGGAAAGAGGGAGTCATAGGGGTCAGATATAGTTCTGATACCTTTGTGAAGAACGAATTATAGATTAAGAATGAGTCATTAAGACTGATTAAAAGACTCATTGCTAGAGTGCGCAGCTGGCTCAGTCAGTAAAGCATGTGACTCTTGATCTCGGGATTGTGAGTTCGAGCCCCATGTTGGGTGAAGAGATCACTTTAAAAAAGTAAATAAGGGGGGGCGCCTGGGTGGCTCAGTGGGTTAAAGCCTCTGCTTTCGGCTCAGGTCATGATCCCAGGGTTCTGGGATCGAGCCCCGCATCCGGCTCTCTGCTCAGCAGGAAGCCTGCTTTCCTTCCTCTCTCTCTGCCTGCCTCTCTGTCTACCTGTGATCTCTGTCTGTCAAAAAAAAAAAAAAATGTAAATAAGGGGCACCTGGGTGGCTCAGTGGGCTAAGCCTCTGCCTTCAGCTCAGGTCATGATCTCAGGGTCCTGATATCGAGCTCTACATCGGGCTCTGCTCAGCAGGGAGCCTGTTTCCCCCTGCCTCTCTGCCTGCTTGTGATCTCTCTCTCAGTCTCAAACAAATAAATAAAATCTAGGGGCACCTGGGTGGCTCAGAGGGTTAAAGCCTTCGCCTTTGGTTCAGATCATGTTCCCAGGGTCCTGGGATCGAGCCCCGCATCGGGCTCTCTGCTCCGCGGGGCGCCTGCTTCCTCCTTTCTCTCTGCCTGCCTCTGCCTACTTGTGATCTCTGTCAAATAATAAAGTCTTTAAAAAATAAAATCTAAAAAATAAATAAAAAAGTAAAATCTTTATAAAAAGAGAGACTTATTGCAATAGATAAAGTGACAAATTATGATGGTTTTGACAAGGGTGGGGCAGTAGAGAGTGGAAGAAATCTGGGTATATTTTGGAGGTAAAGCTGACAATACTTGCTATTATGTTAAATGTGGAAGGTATGGGAAAGAGAGAACCTCTGAAGAGCTGCTAGCATGTTGCCTTTTGCAAAAGGGTGAATAGTGATAATGTTTGCGAAGATGGAAAAGACCATATGTGAGATGCCTTTTACCCACTGAAGGAGAGAGAGCAGGCAGGCAATGGATTTGTGACTCTGGAAATCAGGTCAGCAGTGGAAAACTTATTACCTTACAAGGCAGCCCTTTATATTTTGGATAGCTTTAATTACTAGAAACTTCTTTCCATGACATTGAGATTATTAAAAATGTAATAGAAGTGTGATGCCTACTTCCATTTGGGATTACTGAAAAATAGATATTTTGGGAAGCACAACAAATACTTGAAGAAAGTTATCGTGTTGTCCACCATCCTCTTATTCTCTAAGCTAAATAATCCTAGTTCCCTCAGCTGCTCTTGACTACCTTTTTTTTTTTTTTTTTAAGATTTTATTTATTTATTTGACAGAGAGAGAAAGATCACAAGTAGGCAGAGCAGCAGGCAGAGAGGGAGGGGGAAGCAAGCTTACTGGTGAGCAGAGAGCCCGATGCGGGGCTCGACCCCAGGACCCTGAGATCATGACCTGAGCCGAAAGCAGAGGCTTAACCCCCTGAGCCACCCAGGCACCCTTGCTCTTCATTACCTTGTTTCAAGATATTTCAGCCTCCTAGTCATGTTTTTTGGAGAGTAGGATACCAAGGACTAAAGTGATAGGATAATATAGCCCAAACATAGGACTAATATCCTTCTGATTTGTTATTCGTTCAAAAATATGTTTGTTTACTTTTTTTTAAAAGATGTCATTATTAGAGAGAGACAGAAAGTGGGAATGGGGCGTGGTGGGCAGAGGGAGAGGGAAAAGCAGGCGCCCCGCTGAGCAGGAAGCCCATGATGAAGCTATAAGATCATGACCTTAGCCGAAGGCAGATGCTTAACCCACTGAGCCACCCAGGTGCCCCTATGATTGTTCACTTTTTATAATTTGTCAGTTTCCTTTCTTGGTGTCATTAGTGTGTTAGGGCTCCCACATGTGACATTGGACAGCTCTTCTAATTGTCTTCTAATATAGTGTTGCTGATTTGGAAATCAGATAACAAATTTATGCTCTGTAAGAATTTTTAACATTTTGTATTGTATGTTGGGAATATTTTATAGTAATTTAGAAAGACAGGAAGAGCATGGTTTCTGAGAGGGACCATCAGAGCTCTCCTATGAAGAAGGCTTTGCACTCTTGTGAAAAAATCTTTTTTCCTTTGTAACTTACATTCAAAATAAGTTAGTTTGGGATGCCTGGGTGGCTCAGATGGTTAAGCATCTGCCTTGGGCTCAGGTCATGATCCCAGGGACCTGGGATCAAGTGCCCATCAGGCTTCTTGCTCAGCAGGGAGCCTGCTTCTCTCTCTCCCTCTCTCTCTCTCTCCTGCTTTGCGCTGGCCCACACATGCTCTCTATCTCTCTGATAGATAGATAGATAGATAAAATCTTCTTTTTTTTAAAGATTTTATTTATTTATTTGACAGAGAGAGAGACAGCGACAGAGAGAACACAAGCAGTGGGAGAGAGAGAAGCAGGCTTCCCGCTGAGCAGGGAGCCTGATGAGGGGCTCCCTCCCAGGACCCTGGGATCATGGTCATGAGCCGAAGGCAGATTGCTTAACAACTGAGCCACCCAGGTGCCCCCATAAATAAAATCTTTAAAAACAAATACAAAAGAAGTCAGTTTCCCAAATAGTTGAGTTCCAGATAGGTGAGGTATTGCACTCTTTTACCCAAGGATTTCCTAAGGGAATGCTTCTCACTCAGCAGTGATGTTGCTCCCCAGGGACATTTGGCATTTTCTGCAGAAGTATTTGGTTGCTGTGACTGTGGCAAAGAGAAGGCTACTGGCATCTAGTGGGTGGAGAACATCTTACAAGACACGGGACTAGCCCCAGTAACAAAGAATTATCTGGCCCAGAGTAGTATCTAGATTTTAAAACCCTGCACTGTGGTATTTTGCTGCTTTTGAGGAGTGAGGGGGGCCTAACCTTTTGAAAAAAAGCTAAGTGAAACCTTAGGTGAAAGCTGACACGATGTAAACTTAATGAGTTAATTATGCATCCAATTAATCCCCCCTCTTTCCTTCTATTGCATGCCAACCATCTGTTAGTAATCTTTCCAGAATTTAATGGGAAATTAATGAACCACTGATTCTCACTTAGAAAAATTTTCATAGCTCCCAGGTTTTTTGTTTGTTTGCTTTGCTTTGCTTTTTGAGTTTACTTATTTGTCTTTTTAGTAATCTCTGCACTCAGTGTGGAGCTCAAACTCAGGACCGGAAGACCAAGAGTGGTATCCTCTTCCAAGTGATCTAGCCAGGCATCCCTACAATCTTTTGTCTCCCAATCTCCATAATTTTTTAGAATATTTACAATTGTAATAAAAAAAATAACTAGTGTTCAATGATCAAATTTGGGCATTTTTATATGCTTTTTATCTGAAGGAAAATTACACTCTCCCCTTTCTCATTGCCCTTCCTGGCTTTTTGTTTCTCTTCCCCATATTTCATTTATTTTTTTCCAGTAGAAGGGTCACGTTTGAGGCACCGGGGTGGCTCAGTTGTTAAGCCTCTGCCTTTGGCTTGGGTCATGATGCCAGGGTCCTGGGATCGAGCCCTGCATCTGGCTCCCTGCTTTGCCGGGGGCCTGCTTCTCCTTCTCCCACTCCCCCTGCTTGTGTTCCCTCTCTTACTGTGTCTTTCTCTGTCAAATAAATAAAATCTTTTTTTTTTTTTTTTAAAAAGGTCATATTTCTTGAAAAGGAGATAATCCTACTTTTCTTCCATCATCTTTTTTTTTTTTTAAGATTTTATTTATTCATTTGACAGACAGAGTTCACAAGTAGGCAGAGGCAGGCAGAGAGAGAGGAAGGGAAGCAGGCTCCCTGCTGAGCAGAGATTCCCAATTCAGGGCTCCATCCCAGGACCTTGGGATCATGACCCGAGCCGAAGGCAGAGGCTTTAACCCACTGAGCCACCCAGGTGCCCCCCATCATCTCTTAATATTAGATAAATACGATACAACTTCAACTGAAGGCTTTGTTCTCCTTATCTTTCAGGGGCTCCAGTGAGGCATGCAGCTATTTTGGAATGTGGCTATCCTCATAAAACCCTCTAGTGTGTTACTAGTGAGACAGGCAGGGGCAGAAGTCCCTGTCCTGTCATTGTTTGCACTTAGAGGTAGAGGTGTGGGAGACAAAAGAATGCTGTTCACTGCACGTCCTCCACGGTGGGAACATGCTGGTCTTTTCCTGGGGCTGTTTCATTTCTTGGTATTGACTGCAGGTGTCAAGATCAAAGAGGAAATAATGAGACAGGAATAAAGAGCTTCATTCTCCGAGTACCTGAAAGGAGTGAGGGCCGATGGAAACTTAAAAGTAAAAGGGAAGAAATAAATTCCTTCCTCAGCCATTTCTGAAAAGAACAACCAGGTAGCTCTTTTCAGATGCTTCTGCGTTTTCAATACAACTGTGTTACCACTCAGGATCTGGTGGCAAAAATAATCCTTCCCCTATGTTTAGAGCTGGAAATTCACCCATTCATTGTTTCTTTCATTCAGATAGTTGTTGAATGTGTCTATATATACCAGGCACATAAATGAACTAGGGAAGCTTCTGAAAACCTGGAAATTTCAAATGTTTATTTGAAAGAGGAATGATGAGTGAATGCCTAGTTAATAGTTAAAGTATTTGTATAATTTATTACCTTTCTTCCTTGGGGTAATGAATCACTAAGCATTTATGTAGGTGATATATTTGTGGAATTCTTGAGATTGCAGAGAATAAAACAACTAGGTCCTTCTCCTTCAGCCTTAAGACCACCTTTTAGAGATACCTGGATGGCTCAATCAAGTAAGTGTCTTGTCTTTGGCTTAGGTCATGATCTCAGGATTCTGGGATTGAGTCCTACATCAGGCTCCTTGCTCAGCAGGGAGTTTGCTTCTCCCTCTCCCTCTGTCCATCTCCCCACTCATGCTCTCTTTCTCTCTTTCTCTGACAAGTAAATAAATAAAATCTTTAAACAAAAATTATTTTTAAAGACCACCTTTTAGAATGAGCAGAGTGAAACACAGGTTGAATGACTTCACTAATCACTAGCTAGTGTGTAGCACAGCAGCCCAGGACCATAGTCTGAACTGCTACCTGGGTTTTCTAATTTTCAACCTTGTCTTTGTTCTAAAAATAGAAGTGAGAGAAGATGCTTTGCAGAAAGGCCTCTCCACCACCACCGCAACCAGGTTTGTTTCTATCCAGAAAGCCTTCTGACTGAAACAATAGACACGATCCTGAAATGAAACAAGAGTTTCGGGTTTAGGAGCAGGGTTGAGAGAATCAATGGAAAGAAGGAGATTAGAAAAAGCTCAGAACAGGGGCGCCTGGGTGGCTCAGTGGGTTAAGCCACTGCCTTCGGCTCAGGTCATGATCTTGGGGTCCTGGGATCAAGTCCCGCATGGGGCTCTCTGCTCAGCAGGGGGCCTGCTTCCCTTCCTCTCTCTCTGCCTGCCTCTCTGCCTGCTTGTGATCTCTCTCTGTCAAATAAATAAATAAAATCTTTAAAAAAAAAAAAAGCTCAGAACAAAGAGAGAACATATTTTAGTTGGGGCAAAGGATATAAGATGAAAGTGACATGTCTGGGATCCCTGGAGGACAAATAGTCCTATAAATAAAGGAAAAAATGTAGTAATATTTGACTCCATTCCCCACCTAAGGGCATAGAGTCGAAGTAGCCTGTCTGGTATTCAAAGACCCCAGCAGCAGAGCCTGAACCTGCTTTTCCAGCATTGTCTCTCAGGAGACTCCTCGAGGCACCCTGCTCTTCAGCTAAATTGGTCAAAGCCCTATTTCCCAACCTTCTGCCCAAGCTTCCTACAATCATACCATTGCCAAGGCCATTCCATTTTCCTGAAATGCCCTTCTGTAATCTCTGCCTCTCTCTTCTCTTCTCTCACTCATCTTCCAAGACCTATTCCAAATTCTAACTTCATGAAGTCTTTCTGGATTCTTTCCACATGAGCGGAATCTCTTAACACTTTGGCTTCCTTCAGAAATTTTTTATCTTGTTCCCTCCGTGGCCAGATTATAACCAACTTGAGGGGAGGGACTTGGGGTCTTCTGCATCATTCATTAGAGGGCTGTGTATTTTCATAGGTTCTCTGGATACATACTTATGTGTATATCTTCATTTTTCTCAGTGTTGCCTTTTAGAAAACTCATAAAAATTTTTCTGTATTTAGAAAAACATTGTTTCTTATTTTTATTTTATTTTGTTTACTTATTTTTTTAAAGATTTTATTTATTTATTTGACAGAGAGAGAGATCACAAGTAGGCAGAGAGGCAGGCAGAGAGAGAGAGGGAAGCAGGCTCCCTGCTGAGCAGAGAGCCCGATGTGGGACTCAATCCCAGGACCCTGAGACCACGCCCTGAGCAGAAGGCAGAGGCTTAATCCAGGCGCCCCTGTTTCTTATTTTTTATTAGCTGTTATCTTATCCAAAGATGAAGAGGTCCAAGTAAGAATGCAGCAAATATGTGAAAACAGAGGATGGAACTGAAAGAAGCCAAATTTCTGGCTAGGGTATGGAGACAAACCTGACTTTAGGAAAAGGGAGATACTGGAAAAGAGAATGGGATAGATAAAAGGAGCATTAAGACAGTGGCTTGTAGCCTGGGAGGTATGGGGAAAAATAGAAGAGAAAGAAAGAGAAGGAACTGTAGAAATTCGGAGTTACAAATATTGAAAAGATGGAAGGAGGAATAATCAAGAGACCAGAAGGTTTAGGTGTAAAGGAAAGATTTTAGCCTTTGGTTGTCTTTGGGAGGTGGCTCTCAGAAGTCCACAAACAAGAAAAGGAAGTGAAAAACCATACAGAAGGTTATCCTTTGTATAACCTCCCACTGATCCCTTCCTTGGAAATAAAAATGACTCAGGAAGGCATATGAGAGTAAACACTTCCATGAAACTGCTGCTATTCTCAGCAGGGTCTGTGTGAAGTTGTTTTCACCAGAATCCTGCATGATCTGGTTCATCCCCTGACTGTGTCTCCCCTCCTGTGTCTCTACATATATTTCAGGTCCCTGGGTTTGCTTATGTCTCTTGCCTTAGAACAAACTATACTCTGGGCCTCTTAACTGTGGGCAGTATGTCCCCATCCATTTCTATAAGTAAGTTGCTGATGGCATCTTTTTTGGTTTTTTTTTTTAAGATTTTAATTTATTTGACAGAGATCACAAGTAGGCAAAGAGGCAGGCAGAGAGAGGAGGAAGCAGGCTCCTTGCTGAGAGAGACTGATGAGGGGCTCCCAGGACCCTGGGATCATGACCTGAGCTGAAGGCAGAGGCTTTAACCCACTGAGCTGCCCAGGTGCCCCATATTTTTTTTTTTTTTTTTTTTAGATTTTATTTATTTATTTGACACAGAGAGAGAGATCCCAAGTAGGCAGAGAGGCAGGCGGGGCGGGCAGTGGGGGCGGTGCACCAGTGCAGGGCTGGATCCTAGGACCCTGAGATCATGACCTGAGCCAAACGCAGAGGCGCAACCACTGAGCCACCCAGGTGCCCCTTTTGATGGCATTTTATTGCCATCAACTTGACTGACTGTATCACTCCACTGTATCAAGTCTCATCTGTGTCTGTGTCTTTTTCTTTTGTCTTAGTCTTGTATTCTTGTCTCTACCCTCTCTCCCATTCTGCTTCTGTCACAGTTTTTCTTACCAGCTGGCTTACTATGATTTCATCTCCATAGCAACCCCTCCCTAGGGAAGAATGAGGGGAAAGGGAAGGAAAGAGAGAGCCTAGAATAGATGGACACTGAGACCGGATTGGGGCTGGGATAACCTTCTGTCCTGGAACAGAGTAGAAACAAACTATGTGGGTGGATTCCTGCGAAGTCACACAAAGTCTAAGAGAACAAAAATTTGGGGGCCCGAACCCAGCCCCTTCTAGCATACTCACTCAGAAATTCTTTTCTATTTATGCTTAGCTGTTGTCTCTTTATCCCTACCCTGTGATCCAAATTAACTAGTCTGTCTTTCTCTGTTTCTTGCCTTTATAATTCTTATACATGTATAGTTTCTGATAATGTTAAACTTGAAAAGGGATTTTCTTGAAGATTCATGAATATTCACATTGGAACCATAGGTTTTTATGTATTTCTTATTTTATTTTTATTTTGTAAAGATTTTACTGAGGAGCACCTGTGTCTTTCAGTCAGTTAAGCGTCTGCCTTTGGTTTCGGTCATGATCTGAGGGTCATGGGATCCATCCCCGTATTAAGTTCCTGCTCAGCAGTGATCTTGCTTCTCCCTCTCCCTCTGCCACTCCCCCTGCTTGTGCTCTCTTATTCTTTCTCTGTCAAATAAATAAAATCTTTAAAAAAAAAAATAAGATAAAATGTATTTATCTGAGGAAGAGAGCAGAAGCAGGGGGTAGTGGTAGAGAGAGAAGCAGACTTCCCACTGAGCAGGGAGCCCAATACTGACTCAATCCCAGGATCTTGGGATCATGACCTGAGCCACCCAGGCACCCACAAGGTTTCTCTTTAAATGTGCTTTAGTTTTTCACTAGGATTCATTATAGACATTAAGTGATCATTAAGTGATAATGAAGAACACTTGGAATGGCCTTAGAAAAGGATAAGAAAAGTGGGGGTGGGGAGGAGGAATGCCTGGGTAGTTGAGTTGGTTAAGCATCTGCCCTGGGCTCAAGTCATGATCCCAAGGTCCTAGGATTAAGTCCGGCATAGGGTTCCCTGCTCAGCGGGATCCTGCTTCTCCCTTCCCCTCTTCCCCTATCCCTTAATCTCTGCTCAAGTGCACACGTGCCGTCTCTCAAATAAATAAAATCTTTTTTTAAAAAAGAATAAAAAAAAAATTAATGATACTGTGCACTCTCATGTAGGACCAGAATGTTAGATATGAGATTTAATAAGCAAGAAAGAAAGGTTTTACAGGGGTGCTTGTGTAGCTTGGTCGGTTAAGCATCCTACTGGTGATTTCAGCTCAGGTCTTGGTCTTTTGGTCTCGGGATCCCGGGATTGAGCCCCATGTCCAGCTCCACACTCAGTGGGGAGTCTGATTGAGATTCTTTCTCTCTCCATCTTCCTCTGACCCTCTCCACTCTGTCTGCCTCTCAAGTGGAGAAATGGATCTTTAAGAAAAAAAAAAAAAAAACAAAACAAAAAACTTTTTTTTTTAAGATTTTATTTATTTAGTTGAGAGGGAGTGAGAGAGCACAAGTGGGGCAGGGGGCGGGGAGGCAGAGGGAGAAGGAGAAGCGGGCTTCCCATTGAACAGGGAACCTGACGTGGAACTGGATCCCAGGACCCTGAGATCATGACCCGAGCCGAAGGCAGATGCCCAACCACCTGAGCCACCCAGGCGCCCCAAAAACAACAACAACAAAACTTTAAAGAAAGAAGGTTTTACAAACAATGGGATTTGTTTTACTGAGGAATGTGAGATAGTGGAATCATTCTGCCCAGAGATCTTTAAAACCCAGGTAGGTATCTGTATATCTTTAAAGGAAAGATCGGTTCTTCTCTAGCTTTTAAGCTCCCTTTTCCCACAACTTCCCTTGACCTTAACCCAGAGAGCTTGTTAAACACAAATTCCTGAGCCCTACCCTTAGAGACTGAGATAGTCCTAGGGTTGGGAGGAGGGGGTGGAAGGTAAGAATCTGTATTTCTTTTCTTTTCTTTTTTTTTCAAAGATTTTATTTATTTATTTGACAGGCAGAGATCACAAGCAAGCAGAGATGCAGGTGGGGGGTGGGGGGGAGCAGGCTTCCTGCTGAGCAGAAAGCCCGACGTGGGGCTCCATCCCAGGACCTCGAGACCAGGACCTGAGCGAAGGCAGAGACTTTAACCCACTGAGCCACCCAAGCACCCCTGAATCTGTATTTCTAAGAGGCTCCCTGGAGATGATGCTGCTGATCCTGTGGACCACATTTCAGTAGTCCTAGTCTAGACGATTTCCAAAGTCAAGGAATACAGTTGACATACAAAACACATAAATATGTGGGTATTACATTACTTTTAGATTAAAAATATCTTTTCTTTGGGAATGGAAGAGGACAAATGAGCTGACTCAAACAGGTTTTGTGTTTTCCTTTGCAAGCTGCAATACCCACTTGACAACTTTCTTTGTCCTATAGAGTTACCAACCATCCCCATGTGGCCGGGTCCTTTCGGAGCTAAAACTGGGATAGTCCAGGGCAGAGTGGGCATTTGGGTGACCTCTCCATTCACATGAGGCCAGTGAAATAAGAGGAATAGAAAAAGAAAAATGAATTTGACTAGGAATCAGAAACTATGGTGTCTAGTCCTAAATCATAATGTGTTAATTTTATGACTTTAAATGGGACGTTTAAATTGTTCACATTTGGGGCGCCTGGGTGGCTCAGTGGATTAAGCCGCTCCTTCAGCTCCGGTCATGATCCCAGGGTCCTGGGATTGAGTCCTGCATCGGGTTCTCTGTTCAGCGGGGCACCTGCTTCCCCCTCTCCCCGCCCCCGCCTACTGGTCATCTTTCTCTCTCTGTCAAATAAATAAAATCTTAAAAAAAAAAAAAATGTTCACATTTCAGTTTCTGTACCTGTAAAATGAAGATGGTATTACCTATTCCACCTCATAAAAATGTTTTGATGATCAATTGAAGCAATGTGCATAAAATTTTTCAGTAAAATACCATACTCATATTAAGACACAGATGTAGCTCACTTTATTTAAGGATTTACTAATTTTTTTATTTGATAGAGAGGACACAGGCAGGGGCAATGGGAGAAGCAGACTCCCTGCTGAGCAGAGAGCCCGATGTGGGGCTCCATCCCCAGGACCCTGGGATCATGACCTGCGCTGAAGGCAGACGCTTAATGACTGAGCCTCGCAGGCACCCCATCACTTGTTTTTATTTAGAATTGATTACTTATTGACAAAAAATAGCAACCCAGCAATCCTGTTCCTAAGTATATAAGCAAGAGAAAAGAATTCATACATATGGCAAATGCCAAGAATGTTTATGATAGCTCAAAACTAGAAACAGTAATGTGTTTGTCAAAAGAAGAATGGATAAATATTGGCATATCCACAAATGGAATACTACACAGCAATAGCAAGGAATGAACTACTGATACATACTATATAAAACAGACTATGTGGAGTGAAAAAAAATCCTAGCACAAAAGAGTACATACTATATGACTCCCTTTATACTGAGAGCAAGCACCTCAAAATTCATAGATGATGATAGAAGTATTGTGGTTACCTCTGGGAAGGGAAGCTATATACTGGAATAGACATGAGGAAACTTCCTGGGGAGGTAGAAGTGTTCTAGAAGCTATATCTTGATCTGGGTAGTGATTATATAGGTGAATATAGACGTAGGTCTTCACCTTCGTGCATTTTTACCTGCTTTATTATATAGCAAAAAGAAAAAAAGGCATAAAGAAAGAACTTACCCTAAATCCCAAGCCCACTAGAAGACACATTCCTTTTGTTGAAATGTTTCTAACAACATATCAAACCGGCTTGGTTTTGTGACTTGAACATCTCATATGTAGATCTAGAGGTCATCCCCTCGTTCTGCTGTCTTGGTTTCTAGACTTGAGTAATTTGTGACAGTAAAGGGAAGTGGAAACCCTGTGTCACTGGTAAGGAAGGGGACCAGGTTTACATCAGCATTGCGACAAGTCTTTGTTTTTATTTGTTCTTTTTCTTATTTTTTATCTTGGTGCTCATAAGCCTACTTTTTTTAGATTGATTTTTCACCCCCCATACATCATATCCTTTGGGGGGATGGCCTTCTCATTTTCTTTATGTCTTGTTAGTGACCTACTTTGCCATCATTTCTAATATGAGTCATTAAACTCAGTTGTCGGTGCTCATATTTTCTTTTATGAGTCCATTCCTGGGATTCACTTCTGGTCCCCCTGCCAAGGAGCCTTCCGGTCTTTGCAAACAGTGCTGTATTTCCAAACAGTGCCTGGGATAGTCCCACTACCTCTAGGGCATGCCCCCTTCTCACCCCTTGGGGAGTTCTCTCCAATGTTGTAGGTTCTCACCCTGCTTTCTACTCAGCAACGATTATGTGTCTGTTGTGTTGCATTCACCCTCAGCCTTCCTTGGGTAAAAAAGAAAACTAAGGAAAAGAGAAATCATGTCTTTCTCAGGAAGGTTTAGTCGGGTGACCAAGATGTCAGGGGGTCTAAAAAGGAGAGATTATCAGAAATAGATACAGTTGGATTGAATGTAAACTGTGCTGTGCTAGTTTCTTATTTATTTCTGCAACATCAGTGTTTGTTTCATAGAAGATACTTAATAAATATAAATACAAATACAAATATAAATATAAGGTGCCACTGAAGAAGGACAGGGTAACTGCAGCCAAGGATCAGGGTGTCCTGAGAACTTTCTGAGATGAACATCTACAAGGCTTCAGTGTTTGCCTGGATGTGTGGCTCTGTCAGAAGTCATGATCATGCATTTAAAATGTATGCGTTGTATCTATCTTATACACGAAATTGACTTTTAAAAACAGAATCAAGGTGCCGCAGGGGCATAAAGAAGATTTTTGTCAAGATCCAGGGCAAGGTGACATGTGAAATGTGGACGTGCAAAGAAAAAGAGAAGAGGGAGGGGATAAGAGGTGAGAAAATAACAGAAGAAAAAAGGAAAGACCAGACCTGACGGGAGAGCACACAGGCATGGTTGTCGGAGCAAAATGGAGAAGTAGGGGGCTTGCAGACTGACCCGAATGAGCGATGCTAAAAGTGATGTTTGGGGATTAGTTGTGCAGAACAAAAACATCTGCCCTTGAAGTAAAACCTTTGTATAGCCTTTTGCATCTCTCTAAAGATGCCTCTGGTTCCTGGAAATTTTAACTTTCTCTGGCCAATGGGGTGGCGGTTCCTGCAAGCCTCTCGGTCGCGGAGCGGAAGGGCGGGCGAGCGGGGTGGCTGGGTGGCCGGCTCAGAGCTCAACGTCACCTTCCCGTCACCGCTGGGACGTGCCGGGTGGCACGGCGGCGCCCGTGTCGCGCAGGCATCCTGTCCCCCCTCCCCTCACTGGGAATCCCGGTGGAGGGGCAGAGCCCCACAGTGTACCCCTCACGCTGTCTTTTTCTCCGTGCCTGCTCCTGGGCCAGTTTTGACCCCGAGGGTCTGCGCTGAAAAGAACAAAAGTGGGAAGGGGAATGGAGAGCTTCGGAGAAAAAACTGAGCAGAGTGCAAGGCTGGGGAAAGAGGGGACGGGCAAACTGGGTAGCAGAATGTGTGAGAAGGAGGGAGACAGCGCAGTTAGGGAAAAGGTGGACTGAACTGGCAGAGAAGAGACAGAAAAGCAACGATTTTGAATTATCAGGATGCAGAGCAACGTGAGGCAAGGTTGGGAATGGAGAAGCAGTAAGGATGGAGGCGTCAAAGAGGAGAATGAACTTATGTAGGGAAATGGAGGAAAAGCTTGTTCCAGGTGTAGGGGCCAAAGGCAGGCTGCCCCCAAAGGTGCCCCTTCGGGATACTGATCAATTTAAATAAAAGTTAGGGTGTTTTTTTTTTTTTTAAAGATTTTATTTATTCACTTGAGACAGAGGGATGGGGGGAGGGAGAAGCAGACTCCCTACTGAAATGGGAGCCCAATGTGGGGTTCCATCCTAGGACCCCAGGATCATGACCTGAGCAAAAGGCAGTCTCTTAGCCATCTGAGCCACCCAGATGCCCCTAAATAAAAGTTACTTAGGAGGGGCACCTGGGTGTCCCAGTTGGTTAAGCCTCTACAACGGGGTTTCCAGGATCTCAGGATTCTGGGATAGAGTGTCCCTCCCCCCCCATAGGACCCCGCTCAGTGGGGAGTCTGCTTTTCTGCCCTTCCCCCTGCTCCTGTGCATGTGCACATGTGTTCTCTCTCTGAAATAAAACTTTTTTAAAAGTTACTTAAGGGGCGCCTGGGTGGCTCAGTGGCTTAAAGCCTCTGCTTCCGGCTCAGGTCATGATCCCAGGGTCCTGGGATAGAGCCTCGAGCCTGGCATTGGGCTCTCTGCTCAGCAGGGAGCCTGCTTTCTTTCCTTCCTCTCTCTCTGCCTGCCTCTCTGCCTACTTGTGATCTCTGTCTGTCAAATAAATTAAAAAAAAAAAAAAAAAAGTTACTTAAGAGACAGCCTGTGCAATAGGAACACCCAGACATTCCTCTGACCCCTGCAAGCAAAAAATAAATCTCCCCTGTGAAAGGTAGCCTCCCTGTACCAGGAGGTGAGGAGACATCCTTATCACCAGAGATAGGAAATGTAAAGCCCAGAAGGCTGTAGAAATAACCTTTGTTACTTTGTACTAGTTTACCACCCTAGCCCAAATTCTGCTTAAAATTCCTAACTGATTGAAGCTCCCAAAGTTAAGTTTTCTTTGTATTGACAATTCCTCAGACGTATTGTCTCTGTCTAAACAGGATAAAAGCTCCCTACCTTGGTTATTTCTTTAATTCTCAACTTCATTATTGGGCCTCTTTCTGCACATAATAAAACTTTGGGATTTGTTTTGTCCTGTTAATCTATCTTTTTTTTTTTTTTTTTTTTAAGGATTTCATTTATTTATTTGACAGAGAGAGAGATCACAAGTAGGCAGAGAGGTAGGCGGAGGGAGAGGGGGAAGCAGGCTGGACCCCGAGACCATGACCTGAGCCAATAGGCTTAATCCAATGGACCACCCAGGCACCCCTGTTAATCTGTCTTGTGTAAAATTTTTAAAAAATCTCTATCTATTTGTCAAAGAGAGAGTGCACAAGCAAGGGGAGCAGCAGGCTGAGCAGGGAGCTGTTTTAGGGACTTGATCCCAGGACCCTGGGATCATGACCTGAGCTGAAGGCGGGTGCTTAACTGACTGAGCCACCCAGGTTGCCCCATACCTACTTCATGTAAATTTAATTCTTAGTCCAGCTGAAAGACCTTGAAAGATACAGGAAGAGGGGCGCATGGGTGGCTCCATGGGTTAAGCCTCTGCCTTCGTCTCAGGTCAGGATCTCAGGGTCCTGGGATCTAGCCCCACAAAGGCTCTCTGCTTAGCAGGGAGCCTGCTTCCCCCTCTCTCTCTGCCTGCCTCTCTGCCTACTTGTGATCTCTCTCTGTCAAATAAATAAGTAAAATTAAAAAAAAAAAAGAAAGAAAGAAAGATACAGGAAGAATCTTTCCTACCATTCACAGGCAAATGTGTTTGCACACTGCTCACCATGGCCCAAGAGAGTGCCTGAGAGGAGAACTAGTAGCAACCAGTAAAGGGGGAAAAGTCTAAATGAAGAACTCCCCTTTTCTTTCCTCGGTTCCCTTACTGATGAGGTGTAAATTCCCCTGTTGGTGTGTATCTTTCTTTCTCTTCTTGTACTATGGAGAAAAATAAGCACCGTGTTTTAAAAATGAGGCAAATTATGTATCATGACATTCTATTTGTATATTATTTTTATTTATACAGTTGGTAGTATCCCTTCGCACCAGTTAATGTCAATTTTTACAACTTTGAGTAGATGTATTCAGCATATATGTGTCTTCAAAACTGTACCTGTCATATTGCAGAAAATTAATTATTAGAAAATTCAGTTATGTTCTTTAAACACACCAACTGTGCCACATTAAAAATCATAATTTGTAGAGAAATAAATTAGAAGAGTCATTTATATTACAGAATTATGCAGGGCTTCAAAAATTAGTAGTTTTCCTTTTTTTTAAATAACAGGCTCCCATAATATATTTTGAAATATGACTCAGCGGGGGCCCTAGGGTGCTCACTTGGTTAGGTGTTTGCCTTCGGCTCGGGTCATGAGCCTGGGTTCCCAGGATTGAGTCCTGCATCAGGCTCCCAGCTCAGTGGGGAGTCTGCTTCTCCCTCTCCCTCTGCTGCTTCCAGCCCCTCTCCCCTCTTCTGCTCTCTCTTGCTCACTCTCTCAAATAAATAAATAAAATCCTTAAAAAAAAAATAAAAATATGACTCCGCATCTAGCAGTGACAGCAACCAGTAAGAGTAGGACCAACAAATTAATTATCTGTATTTAACAATGGCTTATATTTATCATGATTCATTCAGAGACCTAATTCCACTAAAGTGCTTATTTCTCTGCTATTCTCCACACCCCATTTCTCACCCATCACTTCATTAGGTAAATTGGGCATGGGTGGTAACATTCTGGCTCCAGTTTCCATCCCCAGCTTTTGCCACTTGCACTTCACTGGAAAAATGGGAAATTCCCGGCAACAGTCTAACTCTCAGTGCATTATTGTACATTTCAGCCATCCCTGCCACCCTCTTGCCTGCACCATCTTCAGCAGTTATACAATATGCAATGTATCAGGACACCTGGGTGTCTTAGCTGGTTAAGCGTCTGCCTTTGGCTCAGGTTGTAATCCCAGGGTCCTGGGATCAAGTCCTGCATTGGACTCCCTGCTCAACAGGGAGCCTGCTTCTCCTTCTGCCTGCTTCCCCGCTTGTGCTCTCTCGCTCTCTGACATATAATTACATACATACATTCAAACATACATAAATCAGTCTTTAACAAACATGCAATGTGTCTGCTACCTTTTGGGGTTCACAGAAAATGACCGTGGAGCTAAGAAAGACAGGAAGTCTGTACTTGCAGATTAGCCACCAACCCATCTTTCATTAGCCACTTCTCTTTTTTTTTTTTCTTTTTTTTAAGATTTTATTTATTTGACGGGGTGAGGGGGGAGGAGAGCGCAAGTGCTTACACAAGGAGGGGGAGCAGCAGCAGAGGGAGAGGGAGAAGCTTGAACTCACAACCCTGAGATCAAGAGTCGCAAGCTCTACTGACTGAGCCAGTCAGGCACCCCGGAATTTCATATAATTTTTACAAGTCACAAAATACTATTTTCTTACATTTGTTCTCAACCATTTAAAAATGTAAAAACTATTCTTACTTTATGGATAGTACAAAAACAGGCTCTTCAAATCCATTATTCCTGAAGTTAAGTGCACCTTTTTCCCCTTTGGTGTGTTTTGCTGGCAGAGACAATGCTGAGAGGAGCCAGAGCTTTCTATCCCTCACACAGCCTCCTTGCCTGCTCTCTTCATCTCCCCTCCACCTATGAGGATCTCCTCACCAAAGTCTGAAATAAGGGTCTTCACTGACGCAGTAGGGAAGAATGGCTCCCTTTCCCACAACTCGTGAATGGCCGCGTATCATCAGCCTCCACATTATTGCTCCACAACCATGCTTCCTGTTTATGACCAGTGGCTTAAGAAGGGAGCAAAAAAGGGCTCCATTTCCAGGAGGAAAGCGGTGGGGGTGGGGATGGGGAAACCCTGGCTATCCCAGATACTTTTTTCTAAACCGACATTGACTGTATCTTTCTTGGAATATACAGCAATATCACATAGACGTTCATTCGGACAACTAGTTCTGCCCCAACCTTTGTTCCTTAAGCAGATTACTTACAGGCTTCTCATGGGAAATTGGAACAGTAATATTTAATTTAAAGTACTGTTGTAGATCGTAAATGAGGTGACATGATAAAAACCTGGCACTTAACAAATACAGCTTCACTTGCTACAGAGAATATTTACTGGAGGGCACCTGGGTGGCTCATTTGTTAGGTGGCTGCCTTCTGCTCAGGTCATGATCCCAGGGTCATGGTATCGAGCCTGCTGGGCTCTCTGCTCAGCGGGGAGCCTGCTCCCCTCCCCACCGCACCGCACCCCTACTTGTGATCTCTCTGTCAAATAAAGAAATAAAATCTTAAAAAAATGTATTTACTTGAGTTTCTCACATGCAATTGGAGGATCTCTGGCAAGTCTTTAGGTTCTTAAAAAGAATGAGGATCTAGAGTTACCAAAAAAAAAAAAAAAGATTGTATTTATTTACTTGGAAGAGTGCCTGCAAACACAGCTGCCTGGAAGCCACAGAGGGAAAAGCAGTCATCCTGCTGAGTGGGGAGCCCAGGAGCCCAGCTCGGGGGGGGGGGGGGGGGGGGGGGGCGCACTCAGACCCAGGACCCTGAAATCATAACCCCAGCTGAAGTCAGATGCTTAACCCACTCAGCCACCCAGGCACCCCGTGGATCTAGACTTTAACCCAAGACCTACAGTAATTTATCTCTGAGCATATACATTCAACTTTGAAATTAAGTAGGTATGGCTGCCTCTTTTTTCTTTTCTTTTTAGACAAACACTTATAGGACAATAAATACTGGGAACTGTTCTAAGTGCTTTATACATACTAACTGATTTAATTTAATCCTCATAACAAATCTTACAAAGTAGACTCTATTATTACCTTCATTTTAGATAGGAGGAAACAGAAACACAGTGAAGCTAAATTACTTTCCCAAGATCACACAGTGTAAGTGGCAAGCAGAGCTAGGATTCAAACCCAGGATGTCTGGCTCCAGAATCCGTGGTCTCAGCCTCACTTGCATTAAAATAATTTTTAGGGGCATCTGGTTGGCTCATTTGGTGGAGCATGGGACTCTTGATCTCAGGGTTGTGGGTTGAAGCCCCATGTTGGGTGTAGAGATTACTTAAGAATAAAAAAATTTTTTTAAGATTTTATTTATTTGACAGAGATCACAAGTAGGCAGAGCGGCAGGCAGAGAGGGAGAAGCAGGCTCCCCACTGAGCAGACAGTCCAATGCTGGGCTCGATCCCAGGACCCTGAGATCATGACCTGAGCCGAAAGCAGAGGCTATAACCCACTGAGCCACCCAGGTGCCCCAGGATAAAATATTTTAAAAAGTAAGAAAGAAAATACTATTTTAAAGCATAGAAATAGGGGCGCCTGGGTGGCTCAGTGGGTTAAGCCACTGCCTTCAGCTCGGGTCATGGTCTCAGGGTTCTGGGATCGAGTCCCGCATTGGGCTCTCTGCTCAGCAGGGAGCCTGCTTCCCTCTCTCTCTCTCTGCCTGTCTCTCCATCTACTTGTGATTTCTCTCTGTCAAATAAATAAATAAAATCTTTAAAAAAAAAGCATAGAAATAAAAAGTAAAACGATGTGCATAACCCTGATACACTTGAATTTAAGCTCCTCGCAAGGAGAAAATGGAGTTCTCCTATCACCTTCACCACAGTACCCCCAATATCCAAAACTTAGCCTGGCAACACAGTAGATTTGTATGAATGAATAAATGAATTAGTCCAGACCAATATCCCACTGTAGATTTTCCAGGCCATTTGTCTTATTTGTCTTTCTTCTTCACTCTTACTGCCAGTGTGTTTATCTGTTGTTGCTTATTAATAGTATTAGGAGGGTGAGAGCCAGGGATTACCAAATTAAGGCCCAAAAGCCCTTAAAGGGCTGCAAGTCAAGAGTATGAGATTTAATGGACTGCCTCCTTTCCTTTAATTTTGTAAAAATGTGTAAACTTGTTTATTTCCAATTATCTTAAAATAGCCATCTACATGTAACTGGAATGAAATAGGATTAAAAAGCCCCCCTGGAGCCTGATATTTAGATTGCAGTTTTAATCAGAGTAACTCTTCCCACATTTGAACACGAACAGTATGGGATTACAGGGACAGACAATTAAAATGTACATTCCTTCCACACATTTTTAAAAATAGGTACATATTCATTCAGTAAATCTGCATCCAATCATTCAAGAAGAACTCAGGGTTTTACACACCCATGAGATCGTACAAACTCATGTCAAACAGAGGAGAACCAGAGAGGAGAGGAAAAACAGGACAGTAAGGGAGATACAGATACTGCCTGCATCCCTGGGTAATATCAGCGTGAAAATAAATTCCGCGGGAGGAGGGGAGAAGAGAAGAGTACAAAAGAGACAGGGACCTCTCTTTAGTCAGCCTTGAGTGATGGAACTAGTCACCTAGATTTGGCAGACGGTCTGCAAAGCACGTCTGCAAGGGCTGACGTAGCCGCCTAAAAATGCAGGCAGGCGGGGCTTAACATACTGGGTAGCGCAGAAGAGAGGAGATTCTTGGGTTTCTGGGCCCGCCTCATCCAAATATTACAGTGACTTCCTAATTAAATTTGAGGCTGAAAACAGGAAGGTCAGTGCCCTCAATTGTTTGTTTAAAATTAAAAAAAAAAGAGAGAGAGAGATGTGTAAACTAGGGAAGCTGATTTTTCACTTTACAGAAAGATTACAGTGCACATGCAAATGAAGCCTGTACCAGAGACATCAAATGATTGTATGTACAGTGGCCAGAAGACTGTATAGCACATACTAGACACTAGATAGAATTTGTTGAGTGCACATATTATGGACAGTTTTGATAAGGAGACTATATGGCTCTGTTTAGCTCCAGAGAACTTTACCGGTGCTGCTGCACATCTCTTCCTTTTTGAGTTGCTAATGGCAAAAGCTAAAATATCACAGTGGTCGTTTGGATGAGTTAAGGCGAAGATTTTTTAGTCTCCTCCAACTTATTCTGTGATGAGGGTCAGCTGTACTTCTCACTAAAGTCCCCAAATAATAAGCAGCTCTGTGACTGCTTCTTCTTAACCTCCCTCCCGCTGGGAGGGTATTAGGCTCTGGTTTGAAAAGGGCTGGTTCTTTGTGATGCCACCTGGAGCTCAGACCCTCTCTAAGAGTGGGCGGAGAACGAGTTTGAAAGCAGACAATGCCTGCAGTTTCCCTACTGTAATTCCACTGGGGACCCGAGAGAACTCAGATTCTCCCCCACCCCGCACCTTTTCCTACCACACCCAAGGTTTGGCAGCTCCTTTGGCTGTTTTCTGGCTCTTGTGCTCCTTTCTGAGACGGTGATAAGAGCTTGGGGTCCCCCTGGCCCCTCAGAATAGTACACTGAAATACAACATTTGCATTCATTTTCAGGGCATTTGTGTGCTGCTGTCTAGTCTGTCTTCGAACTCCAGATTAATAACCACCACCCCACAGCTTCAACAGCCTTTTCTTAGAGAACTTGATGGATTTTTTTTTTTTTCTGAGGACTTGGCTTGTTTTGGGCAGGAGGGTCACCAAAGTTGGGGAAGTGCCCTACTAAAAGAACGAAAACCTCTTAATTGTGGACACATTGTATTGAACAGTAGTGGCAGTGAGCCTTCCGTCATCCACAGATTGGCACTTGCTTACAGTTTTTGAAAGGGTGGATATGAGTCAGTTTGGTTATCGGTATTAAGTAGCTGTCTTCCTGTAAGTGAGCCAGGCAGGGGTATCCTGGTGATAGTGTCAGACTAATAGCCACAAAGAGAATTAAGGACATTTATGGTCTTAGAGCACTGCCAGAGTAAACTTGAGGAACTTAAAAAAAGCTCTGTGCCTTTTGCAAGCAAGAGTCTATGGTCTCTATCAACAATGGATTAGAAGTTGACATTTAAGAAGATTGTTTATGGGGCGCCTGGGTGGCTCAGTGGGTTAAGCCACTGCCTTCGGCTCAGGTCATGATCTCAGGGTCCTGGGATCGAGTCCCGCATCGGGCTCTCTGCTCAGCAGGGAGCCTGCGTCCCTTCCTCTCTCTCTGCTTGCCTCTCCGTCTGCTTGTGATTTCTCTCTGTCAAATAAATAAATAAAATCTTTAAAAAAAAAGAAGATTGTTTATGATCCAGCAGTGACACTCCTTGTTATTTACCTAAATGAATTGAAAATTGACATCCACAGACACACCTGTGTGTGAATGTTCATCATGGCTTTATTGGAAATTGCCCAAACTTGGAAGCAACCAAGATGTCTTTCAGTAGGTAAATAGATAAGGAGATGGTACATCCCATGGAATATTATACAGTGCTTTAAAAAAAACGAGCTATTAAAAAGAAAAGAAAAAGAAATGAGCTATCAAGCCACGAAAAGACACAGAGGAACTTTAAGTGCATATTACTAAGTGAAAGAAGTCAGTCTGAAAAGGCTGCAAACTATACAATTCCAACTGCAGGTATACTTTATTTTATTGCTCTTCACGAACACTGCATTTTTTTCTTTCTTTTCTTTTTTTTTTTTTTTTTTTTCAAATTGTAGCATTCCTGGGTCAGTCAAATCTACTGGCAGCCATTCGCTCATGTGGTGTCTCTGTGTCACATTTCAGTAATTCTCACAGTTTTTCAAACTTACTCATTGTTACAGGGATTGGTGATCAGTGATCTTTGCTGTTACTATTCTCTTCTTTTTCTTTTTATTACTCTCGTTATTTTAGAGAGAGAGAACACAAGTGGGGGTGGGACCAGGCAGAGTGAGAGGGAGAAGCTTAAGCAGGCTCCACGCCTCCACACCGGGCACAGAGCCTGATGTGGGGCTTGATCTTGTGACCCTGAGATTATGACCTGAGCCGAAATGAAGAGTTGGACAGTTAGCCAGCTGAGGCACCCAGCTGCCCACTCCATTGATATTACTAATGTAATTGTTTTCAGGTGCCACAAACCACACCAGATGTGGTTTTTACCAGATGGCAAACTTGATAAATGTTGTGTGTGTTCTGATGGCTCTACCAGCCAGCCATTCACTCTGCTTGCCCTCTCTTCAGACATCCCTTTTCCAGGAGACCAACAACTTTGAAATTAGGCCAGTTAATAACTCTGCAATGGCCTCTAACTGTTCAAGTGAAAGGAAGAGTGGTATGTCCCTCACGTTAAACTGAAAGCTAGAAATGAATATGTTTAGTGAGGAAGGCATGTTGAAAACCAAGCTAGTCTGAAAGCCAGGTTTCTTGCATCAGACAGCTTAATTATGAGCACAAAGGAAAAGTTCTGGAAGGAAATGCAAGTATTATTCCAGTGAAAACAGAAATGATATGATTGTGAAACGGGATGCCTGGGGGGCTCAGATGGTTCAGTGTCTGTCTTCAGCTCAGGTCAGTGATCCCAGGGTCCTGGGATGGAGCCCCACATCTCTGGGTTTCCTGCTCAGCAGGGACTCTGCTTCTCCCTCTCCCACTCCCCTGCTTGTGCACTCGCTCAATTTCTCTCCCAAATGAATCAATAAAATCTTTAAAAAAGAAAAAGATGAGTTGGGGCGCCTGGGTGGCTCAGTGGGTTAAGCCGCTGCCTTCGGCTCAGGTCATGATCTCAGGGTCCTGGGATCGAGCCCCGCATCGGGCTCTCTGCTCAGCAGGGAGCCTGCTTCCTCCTCTCTCTCTCTGCCTACTTGTGATCTCTCTCTGTCAAATAAGTAAATAAAATCTTTAAAAAAAAAATAAATAAATAAATAAAAAAATTAAAAAAAAAAAAATAAAAAAGAAAAAGATGAGAGAAAGAAAGTGAAATAGCCTTATTACTGATAGGGAAAAAGTTTCATTGATCTGGATAAAAGATAAACCAGGTACAACATTCCCTTGAGCCAAAGCCTAATCCAGAACAAGACCACAACTCTTCTTAATTCTATGGAGACTGAGAGGCAAGAAGGCTACAGAAGAAATGTTTAAAGTTAATGGATGTTGGTTCACAGGGTTCAAGGAAAGAAGCCATCTCCATAACAACAAAGTGCAATGTGAACCAGCAAGTGTTGATGGAGAAGCTACAAGAAGTTTCCAGATCTAGCTCAGATCATTAATGAAGGTGGCCATACTCAATGACAGATATTCAATATATGCAGACAGCCTTCTATTGAAGAAGATGTCATCTAGGACTTTCATAGCTGGAAAGGAGAAGTCAGTGCTTGGCTTCAAAGTTTCAGAGGACAGGCTGACTCTTTTCTAGGGGCTAATGCAGCTGGTGAATAAGCTGAAGCCAGTGTTCATTCACCATTTGAAAATCCTAGGGCCCTCAAGAGTTAGGCTAAGTCTACTCTGCCTGTGCTCTCCAATTTAGAATAGCAAAGCCTGAAAGGCAGTGCATCTGTTTACAACATGGTTTACTGAGTATGTTAAGCCTACTGCTTAGAAGAAAAGATTCCTTTCAAATATGACTGCTCATTGACACTGCACCTGGTCACCCAAGAGTTCTGATGGAGATGCCCATTGAGATTCACATTGTTTTCTTGCCTGCTAATAATACATCCATTCTGTAGCCTCTGGCTTGAAGAATAAGTCTACTTCAAGCTTTATTATTTAAGAAATACATTTCATGCAGCTATAGCTAACATAGATAGTGATTTGTCTGATGAGTCTGGGCAAAAAACCTTCTGGAAGGGATTCACCATTTTAGATGCCATTAAGAACATTTGTGATTCATGGGAAGAGGTCACAGTATCAACATGAACCAGAGTTTGGAAGAAGGGGATTCCAGCTCTCACTGATGACTTTGAGAAGTTCATGATCTCCGTGGAGAAGGAACCACAGATAGGGTGGAAACATCAAGAGATCTACAGTCAAGCAGAGACTGAAGATGTGACTGAACTGCTCCAATCACATGATCAAAGTTGAACAGATGAGGACTTGCTTCTTACGGATGAGCAAAGAAAGTGGTTTCTTGAGGTGGAATCTACTCCTGTTGAAATGACAACAAAGGACTTAGAATATTACATAATCTTAGCTGATAATTGAGAGGATTGACTCCAATTTTGAAAGAAGTTCTTCTGTGAGTGAAATGCTATCAAACAGCATTACACACTAGAGAGCAATTGTTTGTATATGGAAGAGTCAATCAAGGGGTGTGGGGGACTTCACTGTTTTTTAATTTTTAAGAGATTGCCATAGGGACAGAGTTGGTAGAGCATGCGACTCTTGATCTGGGGCCTTGGGTTCAAGCCCCATGTTGTGCCTAGAGTTTATGAAAGAAAGAGAAAGCCAAGAAAGCAATAAAGATAGAAAGAAAGAAATTGCCACAACCACCCCAGTCTTTAGCAACCACCACCCTCATCAGTCATCAGCCATGAACATCAAGGCAACACCCCCCACCAGCAAAAAGATTACCACTCACCGAAAGCTCAGGCAATGGTTAGCATTTCTTTTTTTTAAGATTTATTTATTTGACAGACAGAGATCACAAGTAGGCAGAGAGGCAGGCAGAGAGAGAAAGAGGAGGAACCAGGCTCCCTGCTGAGCAGAGAGCCTGATGTGGGGCTCAATCCCAGGACCCTGGGATCATGACCTGAGCTGAAGGCAGAGGCTTTAACCCACTGAGCCACCCAGGTGCCCCTGGTTAGCATTTTTAAGCAATATTTTTTAAATTAAGGGATGTACATTTTTTTGATACAGTGTTATTGTACATTTAAAGATTTATTTATTTTAAAACTTTTTTTTTTAAGATTTTATTTATTTATTTGACAGACAGAGATCACAAGTAGGCAGAGAGGCAGGCTGAAAGAGAGAGAGGAAGAAGCAGGCTCCCTGCCGAGCAGAGAGCCCGATGTGTGGGACTCGATCCCAGGACCCTGGGATCATGACCTGAGCCAAAGGCAGAAGCTTAACCCACTGAGCCGCCCAGGCGCCCCAAGATTTATTTATTTTAGAAAGAGAGTGCAAGTGGGAGGAAGTGCAGTGAGGGAGAAAGAGGGAGAGGGAAAGAATCTCAAGTAGACTCCATGCTGAGCATGGAGCTGGACAGGGGACTTGATCCCAGGACTCTGAAATCATGACCTGAGCCAAAATCAAGAGTCTAACGCTTAATGGACTGAGCCACACAGGCGCCCCTATTGAACATTTAATAGATTATAGTATAGTGTACACATAACTTTATGTGTACTAGGAAACCAAAAAGATTCATTTGAGTTGATTTATTATGATATTTGCTTTATTGCAGTGGTCTGGAACCAAACCTGCAATATCACCGAAGTATGCCTATGTACACGGCATTCTGCAAAAGTCAAAACTAAGGAAACAATAAAAACGCTGGTTGTCAGGGGTTGGGGTGTCGAGGGGTGGATAGATGAATAGGCAGAGCAGAGAGGTTTTTAAAAAGGACAGTGAAATTATTCATTACGATCCTGTAATGATAAATATATGTCATTATACGTTTGCCCAAACCCATAAAATTTACAAGCCCACGAGTGAACCCTAATGTAAAGTGTGGACTTTGAATGACTCTGATATGTCAGTATAGGTTTTATCAGTTGTACAAATATACTACACTCATGCAAAATGTTAATAATAGGAAAGCTGCAGTGGTATATGGGAACTCTATGTACTTTTTTTTTTCTCTCAAAGTATTTATTTATTTATTTGAGAGACAGAGACAGAAAGCATGGGCAGCAGGGAGGTGGGAGGGGCAGAGGGAGAAGCAGGCTCCCCACTGAGCTGGGAGCCCAATGCAGGGCTCAATCCCAGGACCACGGGATCGTGACCCGAACGGAAGGCAGACACTTAACTGGCTGAGCCACCACACATCACTCTATGTTCTTTCTTCTCTGTTTATCTGTAAATTTAAAATTGTTCTCCCTAAAATAAAGTCTATTAATAATAACATTAATAATAAAACCCTATAACACTGGTTTGTATGTTTCTCTCTATCCCCTTCCATGGGAACTTAAAGACAAAAACCATATCTTGCCTGGGTGGTTCAGTCAGTTAGGCATCTGCCTTTGGCTCAGCTTGTGATCCTGGGGTTCTGGGATCAAGCCCTGCATCGGGCTCCTTGCTCAGTGGGAAGCCTGCTTCTCCCTCTGCCTGTGGCTCCCCTTTCATGTGCACTCTCTCTCTCTTTGACAAATAAATAAAATCTTAAAAAAAAAACAAACACACAACATCTCAGACTTAACATGTCTAAAACAAACATGTCTTGGGCGCCTGGGTGGCTCATTGGTTAGGCCGCTGTCTTCGGCTCAGGTCGTGATCTTAGGGTCCTGGGATGGAGTCCCACATCGGGCTCTCTGCTCGGCGGGGAGCCTGCTTCCTCCTCTCTCTCTCTGCCTGCCTCTCTGCCGACTTGTAATCTCTGTCTGTCAAATAAAGAAATAAAATCTTTAAAAATAAAAAATAAAAAAATAAATAAATAAAATAAAACAAACATGTCTTGATTTGACTCCTCAAACATGCTCCCCTCTCTGCCTTCCTAAATGAATAAATGGCAACCCCAGTTCTCCAATTGATCAGGCCCAAACCCTGAAGATCATTTTTTAACTTTTTTTTTCTTCTCTCATACCCAGCATGTAGACTATCAGGTAACCCTGTTGGTTCTAGCTTTTTTATTTTTTATTTTTTTAAGATTTTTATTTATTTATTTGTTTGAAGGAGTGAGAGAGAGAGAGGAATAGAGAGTGCATGAGTGGAGTCAGGTCAGAGACGAGCAGACTCCCCGCCGAGCACAGAGCCCACTGCTGGGCTCTGACACCAGGCTCGATTCCAGGACCCTGAGATCACGACCTGAGCCAAAGCCATATGCTTAACCAACTGAGCCACCGAGGTACCCTCTTGTTAGCTCTATCTTGAAAATATCTTTCAATTCCAACAAGTTACTGCTTCCACTACTACTACTACTGCTACTACTACTACTACTACTGCTACTACTACCACCGCCCTCTTTCAAGTCCTACCAACTTCAAGTCCTTATCATTTCTCACTGAACCAGTAGCATCCTAATGGGTTTCCACTCTTGTTCTCTGCCAGCATCTTCTCTATTCAACAGCAAATACCTTTTTGAAAACATAAATACATTCGTCCTAAGGCAGAATTTCTCTCCAGATATGAACCTGTGAAATCAAAAAAGTTATGTGCTTCCAAAATACAATAGTGGGACAGGCATAAGACAGATACCCTCTTTCCAAAAGGGAGAAATTGGAAAGAAGAAGGGGATGATGAGTACCAAACAAGTCTAAAATGTAGCAAAGTAAATCCCATTAGTTTTTTCTCACTTTCTTATTGTGGTTTATAGCACATAACGTAAGATTTACTATCTTAACCATTTTTTAAAATATTTTATTTATGTATTTGAAAGAGAGAGCACAAGAAGGGAGAGGGCCAGAGGGAGAAGCAGACTCCCTGCTGAGCAGGGAGCCTGATGCAGAAAAACAAAATGAAGGAAGACTTAAGTCCGCTAGGATTCTCCGGGTTGGGACAATAGATCTATCAACATTACCTATCTTTCAATAAAAGGTAAGATTGTTACTGAAGTTGATTCAGAGATCAGCAGGGTTGCTACTCCCATCACAGGCCCAGAGCACAAGGGCCCTCAAGGTCAGGCCTTCTCCTCCTCAGTTTCAGTGGGCCAGACTGGCCCCCACAACTGAAGGGACAACACTGTCACACCTCAGTGGGGCTCGAGGGCAGAGCGATGAGCCACTGAGGGTTATCTTGAGACTTAAATCTAATGAAACATAGATTTGACACCAAAACACAGGCAACAAAAGCAAAAACAGACAAATGAGACTACATTAAACTTACAAACTTTTGTTCATCAAAGGATATAATCAACAATGTGAAAAGACAGCTTAATGAAATGGAAGAAATCATGTATCTGATAAGGGGTTAATATCCAGAATATATTAAGAGCTCAACAACAAAATAACTCAACCTGATTAAAAATGGGAAAAGGATGGGGCGCCTGGGTGGCTCAGTGGGTTAAAGCCTCTGCCTTCGGCTCGGGTCGTGATCCCAGGGTCCTGGGATCGAGCCGGCATGGGGCTCTCTGCTCAGCAGGGAGTCTGCTTCCTCCTCTCTCTCTCTGCCTGCCTCTCTGCCTACTTACGATCTCTGTCTGTCAAATAAATAAATAAACAAACAAAATCTTTAAAAAAAAATGGGCAAAGGATTTGAACAGAAATTTCTCCAAATATGATACACATGGGCAACATCTGAGCATATGATCCCCAACATCATTGATCATTAATACAGTCAAATCAAAACTAGAAGGGAGGGGCGCCTGGGTGGCTCAGTGGGTTAAGCCGCTGCCTTTGGCTCAGGTCATGATCTCGGGGTCCTGGGATCGAGTCCCGCATCGGGCTCTCTGCTCAGCAGGGAGCCTGCTTCCCTCTCTCTCTCTCTGCCTGCCTCTCCATCTACTTGTGATTTCTCTCTGTCAAATAAATAAATAAAATCTTTAAAAAAAAAAAAAAAAACTAGAAGGGAGATTTCTGGATCATAGGGTAGTTCTATTTTTACTTTTTTGAAGAACTACCATACTGTTCTCCATGACAATTGCACTCCTTAACAGTACCACCAACAGTATATAAGAGTATCAATGTCTTCATATCCTCACCAACATTTGTTATTTTCTCTTGTTGCTTTTGATAGTGGCCATTATAATGGGTGTGAAGAGATTTCTCACTGTAGCTTTAATGTGAATATCTTAATGATCAGTGTTGTTGCCAGGCCTAAATTTAGAGTTTATTGGGCTTTTTCTTTTTTTTTTTTTCCCTTCTTTCCTTGCTTCCTTTCTCTCTCTCTTTCTTCTTTCTCTCTCTCTGTTTCTTCTTTCTTTCCTTCCTTCCTTCCTTCCTTCTTTCCCTCCTTTCTTTCTTCCTTTTTTCGCATTATCTCATTTCTCCCAGTAATTCCATGAACTGAGTGGCCTCCAACTAAATATTGAAGTTGAGACATAGAAAAGTTAAGTGACCTATCCAAATGTCTCAATTCTAGTTCCTGTTCCAGAGCCGGGACTCAGATTCTGTTCTTTTGATTTCCAATCCTCTGCTTAGGCAATTACACTAGACTGTAATTATTCTCTCTCCCCTACCCCTTCTTCCTAGTGTTAATAGGAGGAAGTAGGCAATGTAATGAAGCCACGTCTCTGCTGGGTGTTGAGAAGGGTGTATAATGAGTGAGAAAGGTGTTTATGCCCCACCCAAGGCAGCTGTAATCAGTGAGGGGAGGTGTCGGAGAAGGAGCTCTAGCATTCAGAGTAGATGATCATTTCAGGGAAGCACTGAGATGCTCTGTAATAAGAGAGTGTCACTTGTTCTCTAATCCTGAAAGACCAGTTAGGAAAACACTAGGCAGTGTCAATAAATATAAACCCAGATTTTTTTTCTGTGTTGCTTATCTTTCAGAATTAGGTTGGCATATGGGGGAGGGGAGAGTATGGGGCTACTTGTGGGCAGCTATTGTATAAGGTAGTGGTATTTTCTCGTTTGAATTGTGTCATAGATACTTCCTTCTCTTAGTAACCAGGTTCTTTTTTCTGCAGATCTTCCTTTTGTCAACTATAGTGACCTACTTATCTATCTAGATACTGGTTTTTTTTGTTTTTTTGTTTTTTTAAGATTTTATTTATTTATTTGACAGACAGAGGTCACAGGTAGGCAGAGAGGCAGGCAGAGAGAGAGGAGGAAGCAGGCTCTCTTCCTGCTGAGCCAAGAGCCGAAGCGGGGCTGGATCCCAGGACTCTGGGATGGAGACCTGAGCCAAAGGCAGAGGCTTTTAACCCACTGAGCCACCCAGGCACCCCTCTAGATACTGTTTTGAGCATACTCTATCAATCTTATTATTGATTATTAATAATTAGTATAATATACATGATATCTTGGCATGGTAAAATCAACTTAATCTCTGCTGAGTATTAAAAAATACTTGATTCAAAAAAATAATAGGGCGCCTGCGTGGCTCAGTGGGTTAAGCCGCTGCGTTCGGCTCAGGTCGTGATCTCAGGGTCCTGGGATCGAGTCCTGCATCGGGCTCTCTGCTCAGCGGGGAGCCTGCTTCCTCCTCTCTCTCTCTGCCTGCCTCTCTGCCTACTTGTGATCTCTCTCTGGCAAATAAATAAATAAAATCTTTAAAAATAATAATAATAATAATTACTTGGTATTGCCAAGTGAACTTAAAAGCGTGAAGTGAGGGACGCCTGGGTGGCTCAGTTGGTTAAGCTGCTGCCTTTGGCTCCGGTCATGGTCCTGGCGTCCTGGGATCGAGTCCCGCATCGGCTCCTTGTTCGGCAGGGAGCCTGCTTCTCTCGCAGCCTCTGCCTGCCTCTCTGCCTGCTTGTGTGTACTCTCTCTCTCTCTCTGGCAAATAAATAAAATCTTAAAAAAAAAAAAAAAAAAAAAGAAAGCGTGAAGTGAAGTTTTTAAGGAAATGAGTACCAAATAAAAGTTTATATTTAAAGAAGTTTAGAGGTATGGCATTCTTTTCATAGGACATTCTTATCAACTGATTAATTGATCAATAGAAATTAATAATTTGATGGGTGCGTTGGTGGCTTCTCCTTTGAGCTTCTGCCTCTTGGTTTCAGTTCAGGTCATGATTTCAGGGTGGTGAGATCAAGTCCTGAGTCAGGCTCCATGCCGGGATGCCGCCTGCTTAAGCCTCTTTATCCCATCCCACTCAACCCACTGCCCCACCAGGATCTCTCTAAAATGAATAAATAAATGGTTCCTATTTTTTTTTTCATCTTGAAAAGAGAAATTAATCACTTGATTTCATTAAAGAGGTAACAAGGGACAAGCCTAGTTGACTGATTAGACAGGGCTTAAAGGCAAGTTGTGCTACTGAAACTGAAAAGAGGTTATAATATTTTAATTGGCATTCTGGTTTACCAATAAGAGTGAAGCGTTTATGTCCAGTCAATATATTCTCTCCCATAGAAAACTGTCTGGCTCTAAAATGAAACTATTTAACCCTCCCCCCAAATACTTATCAAATGTCTACTGTACCAAAGTATTGAGATAGTGATGGAAATGATGTTTGAGGAAAAGACACAGAAATGAAATGAACACAGCCTCTGCTTTTTAAGATAAGATTGAATAGGAAATTGGTCTTTTTCTTTTTTTAGATTTATTTGTTTTAGAACAGTTTGGGTTGTTTTAATTTTCATTTTTTTCTTATGACCTTTAATGTGGAGGATCTTTTCATATGCTTATTTGCCATTTGTATATCTTGTTTGGGGCAATGTTTCTCCCCTGAGGCCCTTGGCCTATTTTTTTAGTCAGGTTCCTCTTTTCTTTTATTGTTGAATTTTAACTGCTCTTTCTATATTTTGGATAATAGCCCTTTACCAGATGTGTCTTTTGCAAATATTTTATTCCAGCCTATGGTTTGTCGTCTTATTCTCTTGAAAATGTCTTTTCCAGAGCAGAAATTTTAATTTTAATAAAGTCCAACTTACCAAATATTGTTTTCATGGGTGGTGCCTTTGGAGTTCTATCTAAAGAAGGCATTGCCATACCCAAGGTCATCTAAGTTTTTCTTCAATGTTCTATTCTGGGAGTTTATTATCTTTGGTTTCACATTTAGATCTATGATCCATTTGAGTTCATTTTTGTGAAAGGTATAAGATCTGTTATTGGATTCTTTTTCTTTCTTTCCTTTTTGTCTGCATGCAGACATCATGTTGTCCCAGCACCATTTGTTGAGAAGGAGATTATCTCTGCTCCACTGTGTTGCCTTTGTTTCTTTGTAAAAAAGCAGTCAACTGTATTCATGTGGGTCTTGATTCTGTTCCATTGATCTATTTGTCTATTGTTTTCATAATACCACAATGTTTTGATTACTGAGACTTTATGGTAAGTCTCAAAGTCAGGTAGGTAATACCAGTTCTACAAATGTGTTCTTGTCCTCCAATATTGTGTTGGCTATTCTGGGTCTTATGTCACTTCATATAAACTTTAGAATCAGTTTTTTTTTTTTTTTTAAGATTTTATTTATTTATTTGACAGAGAGAGATCACAAGCAGGCAGAGAGGCAGGCAGAGAGAGAGGAGGAAGCAGGCTCCCTGCTGAGCAGAGAGCCCGACGTGGGGCTTGATCCCAGAACCCTGGGATCATGACCTGAGCTGAAGGCAGCGGCTTAAGCCACTGAGCCACCCAGGCGCCCCTAGAATCAGTTTTTTATATCCACAAAGTAACTTACTGGGACATTGATTCGGATTGCATTGAATCTATATTTCAAGTTGGGAAGACTAACATCTTGACAATATTGAGTCTTCCTATCCATAAGTATAGACTAATTCTCCATTTATTTACTTCTATCTAAATTAGTTCATCAGAATTCTAATTTATTTATTTATTTATTTTTAAGATTTGACAGACAGAGATCACAAGTAGGCAGAGAGGCAGGCAGAGAGAGAGGGAAAAAGAAGCAGGCTTCCCGCTGAGTGGAGAGCTGGATGTGGGGCTTGATCCCAGGACCTTGGAATCTTGACCTGAGCCGAAGGCAGAGGCTTAACCCACTGAGCCACCCAGGCGCCCCAGCTCTTGTACATATTTTGTTAGATTTATATCTAAATATTTCACTTTACGGATGTTAATATAAGTGGTATTGTGTTTTTAATGTCAAGTTCTACCTTTTTTCCTGGTATATAGAACTATGATTTACTTTTATATATTAACCTTGATCTTGCAACCTTACCATAATAATTTATTACTTACAGGAATTCTGTAATTTAATTTAATTTAATTCCTGATTTTATTTTTATAGACAATCCTGTCATGTTCAAACAGTTTTATTTCTTCCTAATCTGTATACCTTTTATTTCCTTTTCCTGTCTTATTACATTAGCTAGTACTTTTTGTTTTTTAAGATTTCATTTATTTATTTCACAGAGAGAGATCACAAGTAGACAGAGAGGCAGGCAGAGAGAGGGAGGGGAAACAGGCTCCCCGCTAAGCAGAGAGCCCAATGTGGGGCTCGATCCCAGGACCCTGAGACCATGACCTGAGCTGAAGGCAGAGGCTTAACCCACTGAGCCACCCAGGCACCCACATTAGCTAGCACTTTTATCTAATGTCAAAAAGAAGTAGTGAGAGAGAACATTTCTACCTTGTACCTGATCTTAGTTTGAAAATTTTGGCTTTTTCACTATTTCAGGATGTTGTTAGTTATAGGTTTGCTTTTTTATCAAGGAAGTTCCTTTATATTCCTGGTTTACTGAGAGTTTTTAATCATGAAAAAGTGTTGGATTTTGTCAAATTTTACATTTATTGACACAACTGTGTGAGGTTTTTTTTTAACTTGCTAATATGATGGATTACATTAATTGATTTTCAAATATTAAATAAGCCTTGCATACCTGTAATAAATCCCAATTGGTGATGATGTATAATAATTATTTTTATTTATTGTTGTATTATATTTACTAATATGTTCTTAAGGTCTTTTGCATCTATGTTCATGAGAGATATTGGTCTATAGTTGTAATGTCTGTCTGGTTTTGGTATTAGGGTAATGTACTTTTAGAGTGAGTTAAGAGGGAATTAGTCATCCTAATGGTAGATAATGTTAAATATTAACCATCAAATGTGTATTTTTGTTTAAGAAATAGAGACCACTGGGGTGCCTGGGTGGGTAGGTTGGTTGAGCATCTGAGTCTTGGCTTCTGCTTGGGTAGTGATCTCAGGGTGGTGAGGTGGAACCCTCCAGCTGGGCTCTGTGCTCAGCAAGGAGTCTGCTTATCCCTCCCCTTCCCCCCACCAGCTCTCCCCCCGACTTGTGTACTCTTTCTCCCCCTAGGATGGATTAATAAATAAATGTTTTTAAAGATGGTTTTTATTTATTTGCCAGAGAGAGAGAGCGTGCACAATCAGGGGAAGCGGCAGGCACAGGGAGAAGCAGTTTCCACTGAGCAAGCAGTCTGCGGCAGGATGTAATCCCAGGACTGTGGGATCATTGACCTGAGCCAAAGGAAGATGTTTAACCAATTGAGCCACCCAGGTGTCCCAATAAATTTTTTTTAAAAATGTTTAAAGAAGGGGAGAAAAAAAAAAGAAATACAGACCAGTGGGGCACCTGAGTAGCTCAGTTAATTAAGCCTCTACTCTTTTTTTTAACTTTTTTTTTTTTTTAAAGATTCTATTTATTTATTTGACAGACAGAGATCACAAGTAGGCAGAGAGGCAGGCAGAGAGAGAGGGAGGAAGCAGGCTCTCTGCTGAGCAGAGAGCCCAACGCGGGGCTCGATCCCAGGACCCCAGGATCATGACCTGAGCCGAAGGCAGAGGCTTAACCCACTGAACCACCCAGGCACCCCAAGCCTCTACTCTTGATACCAGCTCAGGTCTTGACCTCAGGGTTGTGAGTTCAAGCTCCATATTGGGCTCCATGCTTGGCATGGAGCCTACTTAAAAAAAGCAAAGAAATGAAATGAAATACATGCCACTATTCTTTTCTTTGTTAACACGTTCTTTTTAGCGGGGTGCCTGGGTGGCTCAGTAAGGGTCAGACTCTTGATTTTGGCTCAGGTCATAATCTCAGGATTCTGAGATCAATCCCTGTGTTGGGCTCCATGCTAGACAGAGAACCTGCTTAAGATTCTCTCTCCCTCTTCCCTGTACCCCCCATTTAAAAAAAAAAAAATCTTTTTAGAGACAGACAGGATATAAATACAATTAAAACTATGTTCAAGGGAGGGCGCCTGGGTGGCTCAGTGGGTTAAGCCTCTGCCTTCAGCTCAGGTTGTGATCTCAGGGTCCTGGGATTGAGTCCCACATTGAACTCTCTGCTTGGCGGGGAGTCTGCTTCCTCCTCTCTCTTTCTCTCTCTCTGCCTGCATCTCTGCCTACTTGTGATCTCTGCCTGTCAAATAAATAAATAAAATCTTTGAAAAAAACAAAAACAAAAAACTATATTCAAGGGGCATCTCGGTGGCTCAGTCGTTAGGTGTCTGCCTTCGGCTGGAGTCATGATCCCAGAGTCCTGGGATCGAGCCCCACATCAGGCTGCCTGCTCAGCAGTGAGCCTGCTTCTCCCTCTCCCACTCCCCCTGCTTGTGTTCCCTCTCTCGCTGTATCTCTCTCTATCAAATAAATAAATAAAATCTTAAAAACAGGGGCGCCTGGGTGGCTCAGTGGGTTAAGCCGCTGCCTTCGGCTCAGGTCATGATCTCAGGGTCCTGGGATCGAGTCCCGCATCGGGCTCTCTGCTCAGCAGGGAGCCTGCTTCCTTCTCTCTCTCTCTCTGCCTGCCTCTCAGTGTACTTGTGATTTCTCTCTGTCAAATAAATAAATAAAATCTTTAAAAAAAAAATCTTAAAAACAAAACAAAACAAAAAAAACTATGTTCAAGGGTGTCTGGCAGATTCAGTCAGTAGAGGTTGTGACTCTTGATCTTGAGGTTTTGAGTTTGAGCCCCACGTTGGTTATAGAGATTACTTAAAAATGAAATCTTAAAAAAAAAAAGTACTATGTTCAGTTCTATTTGAATCCTGATATTGGTCACCATTCATTTTTTCACTTCTTCAACGAACATTTGTTCATTAACTTACAGTGTATCAGATATTCAGAATATTGAAACAAATAAGGCATAGTCACTGTTTTTAGGAAGCTCACAGTGTATTTGGGGAAATAAATTTTTTTTTGTTTTTTGTTTTTTTTTTTTAAGATTTTATTTATTTATTTGTCATAGAGAGAGAAGACAGAGCAAGCACAGGCAGACAGAGTGGCAGGCGGAGGCAGAGGGAGAAGCAGGCTCCCCACCAAGCAAGGAGCCCGATGTGGGACTCGATCCCAGGATGCTGGGATCATGACCTGAGCCGAAGGCAGCCGCTTAACCAACTGAGCCACCCAGGTGTCCCTGGGGGAATAAATTTGTAAACTAGTAATAGCAAAGCATTTTTTAAGTATTACAATAACATGGCATGGTAATAGATTTGTCTATGCTAAGCACATTTCAAAGTGTCCACTTGGAAACTGACAACAGACCTAAACATAAACTTCAATATTCTAACAGATAAGATAGTGACCATTTTAAGATGCCTATTTAGATTAGGAGTATAGGGCTCTCTGCTCATTTGGGAGCCTGCTTCTCCCTCTCCTCCCCACTTTTGCTGTCACTATCTCAGATGCCTCTCTGAAATAAATAAAATCTTTAAAAAAAGAATAGATTAGGAGTATAGCATATAACCTTAAAGGGTAAGAATAACAAGTCCTATACAGTATGTGCTTACAAATTAACTGATGATAGCCTAGACTAGTACTAGAGGTGTTCTGTTTTATTCTGTTTTAATGTCAAACTGAAGGCTTCGCTGATGATTAGCAGAGCTTCAGAGATGAGTGGTGCCAATGAAACAGACACAAGGCTGATTGTACATTTCTTTAAATTGGCTGTATGTTTTACTGATGAAAAATAAAACTTCAGAAATGCTAGTATACTTGTAATCTTTGAATACATTAAGGACTGGTTCTTGGGAAATAAAGCAAATTGTATCATCTTCATCAAGTTATCAAGCCACATCCATGTATATCCCTAAAAGAAGTTTATTTTCTAACGGTTTATTCTCTAAAATTTTTCAGACATCTGTGAATCACTACCTTTATTAACAAATCATTTCTATAATCATATTGTACAATTTACTAATTAGGAAGGCGCCTGGTTGGCTCAGTCAATGGAACACACAATTCTTTTTTTTTTTTTTTTTTAAGATTTTATTTATTTATTTGACAGAGAGAAATCACAAGTAGATGGAGAGGCAGGCAAAGAGAGAGAGAGGGAAGCAGGCTCCCTGCTGAGCAGAGAGCCCGATGCGGGACTCGATCTCAGGACCCTGAGATCATGACCTGAGCCGAAGGCAGCGGCTTAACCCACTGAGCCACCCAGGCGCCCCGAACACACAATTCTTGATCTCAAGGTTGTCAGTTTGAGCCCCATGTTGGGTGTAGAGATTACTTAAAAAAAGAAGAAGAAGAAGAAGAAGTGACACCTGGGTGGCTCATTCAGTTAAGTGTCTGCCTTGGGCTTGGGTGGCAATCCCAGGGTCCTGTGATCAAGTCCCATATGGGGCTCCTTGCTCAGTGGGGAGCCTGCTTCTCCCTCTGCATGCTGCTTCCCCTGCTTGTGTTCTCTCTCTGACAAATAAATAAACAAAATCTTAAAAAAGCAAACAAAAAAAAACTTTAAAAAATTACTAATCAGGTTCTAGATTGTTTAGATATTCAACAACCCTAAGGATAGACTTTGGACATGTTTTATTCAGCTAATTTATCAAACATTTTTTTTGTTCACCTATTTGTTGGGCACTGTGGACATAATAAAATGTCTGTCCTCAGAGTACTCACAATTTAGAAAAGTAAGCAAATATGTTAACAAATAATTGCTATGGGATATAGTAAGTCCTATAATATAGATATATTTGGGATAGGTTGTTGCCCAAAGGAAACCATATCATCTTAGGTTTGTCTGGGAATGTTTCACAAAGGGGAGAAGATAACTGGTTATTGTACGTATGACTAGGAGTTAGTCAGTTGGGAAGGATATTCAAGATGAAAAAGTACAAAAGAGTGAGTCTTTTTTCTTTTTTTATAAGCTTTTATTTATTTATTTGACAGATCACAAGTAGGCAGAGAGGCAGGCCAGAGAGGGGGAAGCAGGCTTCCTGTTGATCAGAGAGTGAGATGCCTGGCTTGATTCCAGCACCCTGAGATCATGACCTGAGCCGAAGGCAGAGGCTTAACCCACTGAGCCACCCAGGCGCCCCAAGAGTGAGTCTCTAATGATATGGTATGATGGGCTGACTTGTGTTCCCCCAAAACTCATATGGTAGGCATAATCCCCAGTACCTCAGAATGTGATTGTATTAGGAGACACGGCCTTTAAAGAAGTGATTAAGTTAAAATGAGGCCTTTAGATGGGCCCTAATCCAATCCTACTGATGTCCCTATAAGAACAGGAAATGTAGATGTTCAAGTCACCAGGGATGCAGGCACACAGAGAAAAAGACCATGTACAAGTCAAGGAGAAAACCCTGAGGAGAGACCAAACCTGCCAACACCTTGATCTTGGACCCCAGACTCCAGAACTGTTAAGAAAATAAGTTTCTGTTGTTTAAGCCATCCAGTCTGTGGTGTTTTGTTATGGCAGTCCGGTGTGTGTTTTTTCACACCACCAAGCAGTTCCTCAGTTCTCAGCCATGATAACAGAATACCCTCCCATTTCAACCCAATTCTATCTACCATGAGATAGCATCAGGTGTCACAGGGTAAGGGCCCAGCCCCCAAGACTGTCTCCCTCTCCCTCCACTTCAGATGCTAGTGGCAAGTGCAGGTTATCAACTACTGGAGATCAGAGGTTCCAACAACCCCCTCTTGGATTTCATTAATTTGCTAGAGCAAAACAGAACTCAACAGGACTGAAAGAACTCAAAGAAACATTTCCTCACATTTATGAATTTATTATAAAGGCTGTAATAAAGGATACAGATGAAGAGGTATATAGGGCTGTTGGAGCACTGTGTTTGAACACTGACAGTTGGTTCAGTTTGGCTTGGGTAAAGGAGAGATATACCTAAAATGTGACTAGTGTGACTGAGGAGTTTACTTATTAACTGCATCCCATTTTAATTCATTGAGTTTATATTTAAAAACTGAAGCAGTGTTGGGGCACCTAGCTGGCTCAGTCGTTAGAGCACACAACTCTTGATCTTGGGGTGTTAAGTGTGAGTCCCATGTTGGGACTAAAAAAGGAGAAAGAAAGAGAGAAAGAAGAGAGAAGGAAGGAGAGAGAGGGGAGAAGGAAGGGGAGGGAAAGAAGGAGGGACAGAGGAAAGGAAAGAAAGAAAGAAAAAGAAGGAAGAAAAAGAAAAAGTCAGGAAAGAGAAAGAAAGAAAATGACAGAAACAAAAAAAAAAATTAAAAGTGTAAAAAAATTAGAAGTACCATAAAGTGTTTTTGTTAAACACAACTTCATTGTTTGGATCAGACAATCATTTAATCATTTCACCTTAATTGTTGAAAATTTAGTGTCCCAATTAAGGTGTGCTGTAAGTATAAAAAAGACTGAATTTTTAAGATCTAGTACCAAAAAAAAGAGAGAGATAGAAATATCTCATTAATAATTTCTTTATTATCTATAGGTTGAAATTACAATATTTGGTGTATATTAGGTTAGATAAAATACAATATTGAAATACACTATTTCTTTTCACTCTTTTTAAATGTAACTACTGGAAAATTTTAAATTTTTTATATAGTTCACATTGTTTCTGTTGGACAGTACTGATCCAGACTTTATTCTGTAACACTGAAGACATTTGAATAGGAGAATGATATGATAATGATTTTGATTTAGTGCAATTCATCTAGCACTGGTACAGGATAGATTGATTTTTGAAGGAAATTGGAGGAGGAGAGATCCCCTTAGAAAGTGGTAAGGGTCTGAGAGCTTGGATTAGGTGCTTCAGGGTCAACTGGAGTGACAAATGGCTTCCCAGTGTAGACAGGAAAATCAACATTTCTCAAATTTTTTCTTTCTTTACCCTGTTGTTTTCACATTCAAAATGAATTTTGGCTACACTTAGCCTATTAGAGGAAGATTAGTAAATAACATGCAAAAAAAGTTCTTCTTTAGGGGGAAATTACAAATGTAAGTTGTAAGCAAAGAATAGAATTAACTCTGGCAATCTTTAGGCATTAGCTCCCACCCTCCCCCCACTCCCCCACTCCCCGCCCCCTTGAAATGCCAGTATGCTATTCTATGAAAGAGGTGGCTTTCTCTGTCTTTAACTCTCCGTGTTTAAAGTCCTGGATTCCTTGACTTAAGGATTTTTTTTTTTATTTGTTTGTTTTCCTCCTCGATTATCACAGTAGCAGATATCCTCCCGCAGAGCAGCAAGAAGCTAGGATTCAGATGTATGGTCTGCTGATACCTGTGTTTGGACCTAAGAGATTTCAAAGCATTTTCATTCATTACTTTTCTTCTTAGCAGACCTACATTAAACTATTAGGTGGGAATTTCATAACGTTTCTTCCCAGTCTATTCCATTTTAAATGTTTCACCTCATTTCTTACGTTGTTTTCAGTAAAGAAGGAAGAACACCTCACAGGAATCAAATGATCCCAAGATACATTTTAGGACATTTACCTTGCTGGCCTGAACCTAGCATAATTACCAGATTAATCGCCAGAGCTGTAACTCCTGACTGATTGGAGCTGGGATTCTAAGTGCATCGAAGACCCCAATCAAACAGCCGGATCTCCCCAAAACATCAACACACAGTTGCATTGAGCAACTGTTATCTGTTGCCCTGGGGGAGGATTGCTTAACTGGGGCGTCTCTGGGGCTAAGCTGGTTTCTGGTCAGCAGTTTCTTAGATTCCCTCTTACTCAAGAAGCATTTATCTTAATACATTCAGCACGCTTTTAGATGGTTGAGATTCCGTTGAATTCCAGTTGAAACTTTTAAAAGTACATATATTGCTAGAAGAATGCTCTCTGTCCCTATTAACTTGCTTTACTTTCTTAAAGGTAATTTTCTCAGACTGAGTTAGGCAGACAAAATATATTTCAGATCTGTCTCCCTTTCACCCTCACTGCTTTTTCACCAAGAAGAAAATATTGTACAGAATTCACACATCTAAAACTTTACCTTCAGTATTGTCTTTCTCCGTAGCAGTTTTACACAAATTGATTTGGGACACATAAATTCTGTGCCTTCACAATTCCATGTATTCTTTTGTTAACCATTGGGCAAATAATTACTGGGGCAAACACAGTGCTCTGGAATTACCTTGGAGCCTGCTTTGAGCAAATGAAGGAGGGAACACAGACCGACTTTGTACTTTTACCCGTGCAGTTTGCTTTTGCGAAACATTAAAGACTAATTATACAAAGCTTAGGAAGATGGAGGAAAAAAAGATAAATGATTTAGAGCCAAGAATGACACTGTGACACAAATAATAAATAAAAGCCAAGATAAGAAAAAAGTAGAAAAGACCAGAGGAAAACAGACCATCATCGTCCTCTTACTCTAAGCTGCAAGGTTCAGCCGTGAGCCTCTTGGGTCTACTGAGTACTTACATGGAACTAGTCCAACTGAGAAACTGAATTGTTGATTTTTATTAATTTAATATTGGAGCGATTTAAAATATTTTCCCATTAAACACAGCTTTGTTGTTTTGATAGAAGCTGTATTTAACTGTAGAAAACTTAAGAGTCTAAAATGGAGATGTGGGGGCGCCTGGGCGGCTCAGTGGGTTAAGCCGCTGCCTTCGGCTCAGGTCATGATCTCAGGGTCCTGGGATCGAGTCCCGCATCGGGCTCTCTGCTCGGCGGGGAGCCTGCTTCCTCCTCTCTCTCTGCCTGCCTCTCTGCTTACTTGTGATCTCTCTCTGTCAAATAAATAAATAAAATCTTTAAAAATAAAATAAAATGGAGATGTGTTATAAACATGAAATATACACTGAATTTCAAAGACATAGTTGGGGGGTAGTAAACTACCTTAGTAATAATTGTTATACTGATGTCATACTAAAATGATATTATTTGGGTTATAGTGGGTCAAATAAAATAGTTACTTAAATAAACCTCTCGTTTCTTTTAAAATTTTTAATGTGACTACTAGCAAATTTTATATTACATAAATAGCTTGGATTATATTTCTACTGGACCTCACTGCCATACAGGATATTCTTTGTCCTTTGGCTGCTAAATTCAGTTGCTGTGGTAACTTAAGGGGCCTCTAGGCTCAGTGTTTCCTGGAAGGACAGGAATGAGGCGGGGGAGGGGAGGTGTGACCTCCGGGAAGGTTTTCTTGGATGTCACGTTTCACTTATACTTGGTTCTCTCAGTTTACAATTTAGAATTTTTTTTTTTTTTTTTTTTAGCGAGAGAGAGAAAACATAATCTGGTTTGTTTCAGGTCCTGTAGCATCAGTTTGAATTCTAGGCCCTCAACCAAAACCTAAACACCAGTTTACCAACTAGGAAAATTGGGTCCAATTACTGTGCTCTGTCCTTGGTCACCCTCTTCCACATAGTGAGGTTGTTGCTAGGCTACAAATTAACCGGCATTAGGAAATTGACCATTGATATTCCCACACCCCACCCCTCCCAAGAGCCTTCATTCCCCATCCCCCCCCCCCCGCCCCTCCACGCACCCCCTTCAAAGCCTTGATACTATCTCTTACCCAAATCTTTAATCAGAACTAAATTGTTTTCTTTGTTTACTCACACCCTGGGCCTCCTCCCTCTCTCCTTTCATTATCCTTCATCTTCCTCTGTTCACATTTTCCCTATTTTTTCTACTCATCTTGCTCAATTTTCTTGTATGACTGAGTAATCAAATACTTATCTCACACTTCTTTCAAGAAATTCGCAGTCCGTAATCAACAGGCTATTGATTATTCTCTCTAGTTGTGTAAAAATCAGGTGGGCTTGTCCCTTTTTTATTTTGTTAAGTAGAAGTGAGTTAGAGGATTTCTGTCGCCTTAGTGCCTGAGGTCCTTGGTCATGGTGTTTCAAAGATGAAGACCCGTGGGTAGCAAAGCAAGAGAAAGAGCATATAAAGCTCTGGGGAGGGGGACGCCTGGGGTGGGTTGTCCCTGGACTTTCAAAATTTAGGGGGTTTTGTGAGCTCTTTTGTGGAATTATCTTAAACAATCAGGGTGTGCTGAGTCCTGCGGATTAGGGCTTTGGTTATGTATCTGTCTACCTGTTAGGTTAATGTCTCTATGCTATTGGTCTTTTTGCATACGTCTGGGGGCTTATGTCTTCGCCACCCCTTTCCTGTTTTAGAGACCAGTGCTTTGTGATTAATTGTCTTATTTTAGGATGTTTTGCACATTGGGAGATGGAGAGGAGAAGTGAGATGGGGAAAATCGGAGGGGGAGATGAAGCATGAGAAACTGGACTATGAGATGCAAACTGAGTGAATGAGCCTGGTGGTGGGTATTATGGAGGGCAGGAGGGCACGTATTGTGTGGAGCACTGGGTGTGGTGCATAAACAATGAATTTTGGAACACTGGAAATAAATAAAATAAAATGGAAAAAAAAAAAAGAGTAAGTTAAAAAAATGAAGAAGTCATCTCTGCAAATGCTGCAAAGCAAAATAGTGTACTCCTGTCCAAGCTGCAGAATAAGATGTCACTTCATTTGAACTGCCCTGACTCTGTATTTTCTTGTTGGGGACCCTGACCCTGACTACCTAGCTGTCTAACTAACTTCTTACAGAATAAGAAGGGAAATACTATAAATTCCTTAAAAGCTAGGACCCTGGGGCGCCTGGGTGGCTCAGTGGGTTAAAGCCTCTGCCTTCGGCTCAGGTCATGATCTCAAGGTCCTGGGATCGAGCCCTGCATCAGGCTCTCTGCTTAGTGGGGAGCCTGCTTCCTCCTCTCTCTCTGCCTGCCTCTCTGCCTACTTGTGATCTGTCTGTCAAATAAATAAATAAAATCTTTTAAAAAAATGAATGAATGAATGAATGAATGAATAAATAAATAAATAAATAAATAAAAAGCTAGGACCCTTTTTGTCCTACATACTGATGAACCCTCAAGCTTTTGGAGAGTACCTGACGTGCAGTGTGCACACAACAAGCACCTGTTTCGCTGAATGTGGTCATCGTTCCATCTCTAGATGCTAGAAACCTGAGGCTAGAGGTACAACATCTCAGAATGGGAAGGATTTATAGTAAGCGGTAGGGTAAATGCCATCTTAAGGAGTTTGAATGGTATCCCATAAGCAGTTGATTCTCTTGTTCCTTCAACCCAGGAGAGGTGGTCTGGCTCCCGGATACTCAGGTTTTCTTCCTCCCTGAGAGATTGTGCTAATCAGAAGACAAAGAGAGCCAAAAACTAGCCCAGTTCTTCCCTTGCTAGCTTTTCTTCTCCAGGCTGCTCTTTCTTCCCCTTTAAGATGGCAGACCGAGCCTATAATCAAAAAGGAGCTGATAAATTCAAAGCATGATGAATCTATCTGCTTACACTCCAAACAACCTGAACTCTCAGACAGTAGCACCCAGTCAACTTTATCTTGTATAAGTAGCATTTTGTTTCATCTCTTTAGATTGACTTTATTCCCAGCAGATGTGAGAGCAAAAATTGAAGTGAATTTGCCCTCCCTTCAGGCTTTTCTGGTAGCATTTTGTCTTTGAAACTAAGAGATTATCGCTATTAGAAGAGGGAAGGAGGACGAGTCTTAAAAAAAAACAAACCAAAAAACCCTGGCACGGGGCGGGTGTCGGCTGTGGTTTTAAAACCGGGTGGGGAGGGAGGGAGCCCTTGCCTAGGGCGGGGGCAGAGTTTGAGGTCACAAAATTCCGCTAGGTCACGGGGTCTGTAGCGGGGGTGGAGAGAAGGGAGGCTTGTCTTCTTTGCAGGCTCCACCCTTTGCGGAGATTATAAATCCGTCCCTGGCCCGCTGTAACGGTGAGAGTAAGGGTGGGATCGCGCATCGCTGTGAGGCTGAGAGGAGAGCTTGCTGCCGGGGGCATTCTGGAGGTTTTATTGATTGGAAGACGGATCTCTGGGGTCCCGCTCCTAGATCTTTGTTGAAGATTGGAAAAGAATTAAATTAAGGCCATGGGGACCCAGAAGGTAAGATTAATATAATTACCAGTTATCTTTGCTTGTTTTCGGGGGTAAACTCAGAAGAGCGGCTTTAACGGAGATGGCTGTGCTCTGTTTTATTACGAGTCATGTAGCCATCTAGCCATCTTCAGGCCTTTTCATTTTTTCTCCAGCCTGTGATGCTGTGGTTCTGTCTGTTCTCTTTGGATGTCACAGCGTCTAAAGGACTTAATCCCAATCCCACTGACCTTCCTGTCGCAGGGAGAGTCACCTGGAGAAGTTGTGTGTTTCTCAGGGGTTTTGTTGCTTTGGCTTGGTTTTAGCATAATCACATGATATTAAGGATGTGGGGGTGAGATGGTTGAGTGTTCCAGGATGCTTGGCTGTGTTGATTACAAGTGTGGGTCTCAGTGAGGCAGCAGGAAGATTGCTCTGGAAGCGTTAAACTTGAAAGGACCTGGGATTCGTTTGAGGGCTTGGGTCAAGTGTCCAGCCATCTATTTTGTTATTCAGTCCATGGATACTAAGGAGGGAGAATTCTAGTTGTCCTTATTGATGTTGTGATTGTGAGTGCACAGCACATTAATGTGTTATTGTGTGTTACGTATGTAGTATATGTGCTGGGAGAAAAATCACTGTCGCCAAGGTGAGCTTATTTGAAAATAAGGGGAGATGGGGCGCCTGGGTGGCTCAGTGGGTTAAGCCGCTGCCTTCGGCTCAGGTCATGATCTCAGGGTGCTGGGATCGAGTCCCGCATCGGGCTCTCTGCTCAGCGGGGAGCCTGCTTACCTCTGTCTCTCTCTGCCTGCCTCTCCATCTACTTGTAATTTCTCTCTGTCAAATAAATAAATAAATAAAATCTTTAAAAAAAAAAAAAAAGAAAAGAAGGGGAGATAAAAAAAGGGGTGGGAAAAAAGGGAGGAGGAGAAAAAGGTCCTCAAGAATAGTAAATGATGAAGCAAAGCAGAAAGGAAGAGGTCAGTATTGATGAGAAATGGATTAAGCAGAGGGCGTCTTGGGTACTTAATGCCTGGCTGTCTGGGGAGCAAGGTCAACTTGAGGAACTGAAACTTCTGGCTGGCCACTCTGTCTAACATAAAGAGGGGGTGGTTAAGTAAGGAAGGATTTGGTGGGGGGAATGCAGCAGAAGATGTACTCAGCCATAAAAATCGAGTTGGAAATCTAAGATAAACACATGATTGAATTACTCTCAGCAAGGTGAGAGAGGACTCCCCCTCCCCAGCCCTACTCAAGTCGGTTTGGGAGTGAGCTTGTGCTCTCCCCCTACTGGGTGGGGGTAGTAGTACTAAACGAAGTGAACAGGAAGAATTTCAAATGGGATCAGGATACCGCAGGTAGATTTTGTCGATTCCACTATCCAGAGCGAAAAGAACAGCCCAGTGGCAAAAGGTACCACCACCACTCCGGGCTTCAGTGGGATCTTGGGTCCAGAAGCAGACAGCACTGGATGTAGCTGTTTCCGAAAGAATCCCATTTCTAGGAATTTCAAGGCTCGCTCTCTTCCTGCAGTTCTAAGCTTGTTTTTATATGGAGCGGGTCTTTTTTAATAGTTTGAAACCAGTTAACCCAGTTCCTCTTAACTTCCCAGTTTTTCTTGCCACTTTTCCCGAGTTTTTGTGGTTGTCTATATCTCCGGAGAAGTTTTCAAGTATAACCTGTGCTTTTGTGTTCCCCCATTCATTACCTAAATTTCGTTAAGTTTTTGTTCTTTCCATACCACTCCTAGGCCTAGTGCTCCTAATAGATCTCCTGAATTATTAAGAGACAATCATCAGCGGAGAGCTTTAAGGACTGTTTCTTCCCTTTTTCCCCCCACCCCAGGTCACCGCGCCTCTGATCTTTGCCATCTCCATTGCTACAATAGGCTCTTTCCAGTTCGGCTACAACACTGGAGTCATCAATGCTCCTGAGATGGTGAGTGCCAAGCAACCAGAGTTAGACTTTGCAATAGGGAAATTATTCCTTTAAGTAGTAGGGTTTTGAGAATGAAGAATTTCAGACAAACTTGGTATCTAGCTTGGTGAAGGCTGAAGAGGCAAAATAATACTGGTGGGGAAGTATAACTGAATCCTTAGTCAAAGGAAAAAGCGCAGTTGCTCCCCATACCCTTGACTGGAATCCATTCCTCCTCTCACCCTGTCTTGATAAACTTCATTATCCCTCAGGGCTTAGTTACAGGAGGGTGGGAGGGTCTTAGGGGAAGACTGGGGTAGTCACTGAACATCGCGCTGCTCCCTACTGGGATTTTCAGGACAAATCAAAATTGTTCTTTTCAGAGCTACCGTGAACAAATGTCTGGATCTCTTCCATCCCCGCCCATTTACTTGATTCTCTACCAGTGATTGTAATGCTGGTTTTTAGGGAGGGGGAAATGCCCAGTATTTGCTCCTTCTCATTCAGCCGTAACAACCTATCTGTCCAATCATTTTAATTGGCAGATCATAAAGGACTTCATCAATTACACCTTGGAGGAGAAGTTGGAAGACCCTCCCACTGAGGTGTTACTCACTTCCCTCTGGTCCTTGTCTGTGGCCATCTTTTCCGTTGGTGGTATGATTGGCTCCTTCTCCGTTGGACTCTTTGTTAACCGCTTTGGCAGGTACTGACCAGAAACTGGGTAAGGAAGGGGGCTCTTCCAGTTGCATTGAGAACAGTTATTGAGAATTAGGATGGGGAGGTGATGATGCATTTGAATGCGAGCATCCCAGATTCCCATGGAGGCAAATAGAGGATAGGCCTGCTGGCACTGAGTAGGACTGCTTGCAGCTCTGCTGCCCATTAGCCTTTGCAATCCAGCTGAAGCTAATTCAGTACTCTCTAATAAAGTACACTGTGAATTTCCCAGAAACCTACTTGATTTAAAAGATCAGAAGTTGTTTGCTTTTCTTAGAAAATTTGGGATTTCATGCAGGTGTTTACAAAGCAAGATTGGGAGGAAACGCTTTATAATCCTTGGCCTGTGGCAGATGTGGATAATGGCCAAATAACTGACATTTTTTTCCCCCAAAAAGAAAATTGGATGTCCTCATTCTCTGCTGACTTAGTAAAATGTCTTAGCGAAACACTTTCAATAATGATTGGTGAAGAAACCATTTCATTTGCTAATTAGACGTTCCTGGAAACATGGAATTCAATGTCTAAAAAAGCTTAAAGCAGTCCATTTTATTTGATAACACTTGGGGTTTGTTGTGTTTGTATTTTTGAGGCCACCATGTGATTACTAAAGGCATTGAAATTTTAATGTGGCTCTCCCATAACTCAGTGATATTTTCCTATCATTATTAGCAAAAGAACCTAATAAAGGAAGTAAGGAAACTGGGAAAGGAATGCAGAGACAGGTAAAAGTGAGGATGAGGGATAAAACTTTTCTCTTAACAGTAGGTTCTCTCCTTTGGCCGCACATTTAGGATCTCCCAGGGAGCTTTTAAAAGTACCAGTGTTTGAGAACTCCCGGGTAATTCCAACAGGCCACCCAAGGGCAGAATCCCTGAAGTCTCTTCAAGCATCTGCAATAATTTTCAGCGTTAAGCTCTTACTTCTGACTTTCTCTAGTTGTTTCAGTGGTTTGGCCTCCCACACCTAACACAGATGCAGTAATTTATTATTTTATACTGGCTATCAGTACTTACTGTAAATGGCCTCACCATAGACTAGCCGAGAACCAGAGAGCTGAAGCGGTCTGCTTTCTGTGCATGGACAAACTTGTCGAAAGTCTGTCTCTATTAGTGTGTTGGTGGCACCTAAGCAGCTATTTTGTTAGCAGCTAACAAAATCGAGTAAGAAGCATAACAAGAGCACACTGGTCCAGAAATTGCACGAATGTGTTTGTGGACCAGCTGCATCAGAATTGCCCAGGGCAGTGGTTCTCAGACCTTTGCGAGACTCAACACCTGGATGGCTTCTGGGAACAAGGTTGCTGGGCTCAGTTCCAAAGTCAGACCTAATGATGTAGTAAATTGAGGTGGGGTGGGACAGTTTTAATTCCTTGCAGATTCCTAGCTGATGCAGTTAGTTTGTGGGCAACTTTGAGAACTACTGGCCTTTGTGCTTGCTAGAATCCTGGCTGCCACTGGGGATTAAAACAATCTGAAACAAACAAGTTCTCTAGGTGAGTTTTTCTGTGGACCAAGGTGTAAGAACCATTGATCTTATCTCAACTAGAATGTTTGATAACAGACTGGAGGAGGGTAGAGAGATGAGGAAAGAGAAGATCCCGCTGGGCCTATTTTGCTGACTTCTCTTGTCTTCTCCGGTTAACCTTTCAGGCGCAATTCAATGCTGATTGTCAACCTCCTGGCCATCGCTGGTGGCTGCCTTATGGGGTTCTGCAAAATTGCCAAGTCGGTTGAAATGCTGATCCTGGGCCGGTTAGTTATTGGCCTCTTCTGTGGACTCTGCACAGGTTTTGTGCCCATGTACATTGGTGAGGTCTCTCCGACTGCCCTTCGGGGGGCTTTCGGTACTCTCAACCAGCTGGGCATCGTCATCGGAATCCTGGTGGCTCAGGTACTCCAGAACTCCTACTTAATACGTGTTAGTTTCTTGGCTCATAAAATGAGTTAACATAGATAAAGCTCTCAGGAATCTCTGGCATATGTAAGTTTCAGGTGTTCCTATTACTGTAACTCACAGATAGCTAAAGAAGCAGGCAGCATAGAGAAAGAAGAAACAATTTATCTTTTCCTTTGGTAAGAGAATGGATGATTTTCTGAAATTTTTTTAAGTTTATCTTTTTTAAGATTCAGTTTTTGAGAGGGGGAGAGCGAGCATGACCGCTCACAAGAGCGGGGGAGGAAGGCTAGCCGTAGAGGGAGAAGCACACTTAACCCACTCGAATGCAGGACTCGATCCCATGACCCTGGGATCATGACCTGAACCAACTAGCAGATAAAGTAACTTGACTGAGCCACCCAGGCGCCCTGAATTATTTTTATGATTGACTTGCGGGTTATATAAGGTATGAGTCTTATAAAGTATCATCTGTATCTGTTTTCTAGATCTTTGGTCTGAAAGTCATCATGGGGACGGAAGAACTTTGGCCCCTGCTTTTGGGCTTCACCATCATTCCAGCTGTCCTGCAAAGTGCAGCCCTTCCGTTTTGCCCCGAGAGTCCTAGATTTCTGCTCATCAACAGAAGGGAAGAGGAGAGTGCTAAGGAGAGTGAGTATCCTTCACACCTTTGCTGTAGGAATTTTGGGGTTGTGGTTTTATTTTAGGATGAGGGTCTTGGATCTGTGTTTTGTCCACTCCTTTTCCTTGCTCCTCTGGACCCAAGTGGAGACTTTCCTGATTGCTCTGGAGTCAGAAACTTTGCACCCCTTAAAGAGTGAAGTGAGAAGGAGGTTAGGGTTAGGGCACAGATGCTAATAGATAAGCCATTATCTGGGGCTCATTCCAGTGTGACTTCTTCCCAGCTGAGTTACAGGGGAAATGAAGTCGAGATGGCACCTTATCTTTATCCTTTGTCTGTCTGACCAGTCCTCCAACGATTGTGGGGCACCCAGGACGTGAGTCAGGACATCCAAGAGATGAAAGATGAGAGCGCGAGGATGGCACAAGAGAAGCAACCCACGGTGTTGGAGCTTTTCCGATCGCGCAGCTACCAGCAGCCCATCCTGATTTCCATCATGCTCCAGCTGTCCCAGCAGCTATCTGGAATCAATGCTGTGAGTAGCTGCTCTGTCCCTGGCTGTCCCACACATGCTTCCACTTGCTGGAGGGGCCAAGCGAGGGTGGCTGCTCATCTCCTTACTACCTACAGAGTCCCCACAATTCTTACATACAGCAGCCATTTACAAAAATGTTGGTTATCCGGTTTTGACTTGTTTTATTTTTTCCCTTTTTTTTTTTAAGTTTATTTACATAATCTCTATACCCACCCTGGGGCTAGAACTCAGGGCCCCGAGATCAAGAGTCATATGCCTTACCGAGGGTACTAGTCAGGCGCCCCTGTTTTTATTTCTTTAAAATTTTATCTGCAGTACATGTTTTCCATGTGGGGAAATAAGAAAATAAATAATAAAACAAAAAATTCATCACCTTTAGTCTTGGAACTTGTAGTTAATACTCTTAATTCTCTTTCAAACTTTGTTGAAATATTTACCTACTTTTAATTAATCCTCTTTTCTGACCATTTATTCTTTATTTCTAGTTGTCTTTTACTCTGATCAATCCTATCTGATGTCATCAATGATAAGGCAGGCCATGCAACTGGAGCAGCTGCAAGAATTTACACTCTGTGGCTTTTCTCCAGGACTTTACAGTCTTAAAAAAAAAATCACTCTAAAGCCCTGGGGAAGAAGTAGGAAATAAATACAAAAGATCTGGGGGCACACTAGGAACTGAGAGCTGACCTTAGTATTCTCTCTGAATATAGTGACTCAGTTCAAAGTGGGGAGCAAAATGGAAGCTAGTATTTGGCAGGTATCTTGAATTCTGCAGATAACTAACGACCTTCTAGTTCTTGGGTTCTAATAGTGGTAAGAGGATACTCCCATACCTTCTATCTATTCATTCGCAGATAGTTTTTGGATATGAAGCACAGCCTTGTTCTGATTCTGCCCAGAGGGTTTCTCATCACGTAATTCTTGAATCAATACCATTAGATCATTCTGTAGCAAAGCATTTTGCAAAACACACTTACTTGATACTCAAAATAGCAAGTTGGTCCTTGGCCTTTTTTCTCCCTCACATACAAGAAGATTACTTGTATTTGAAATAGCAGTGCTTTTCATGAAGGATTAGAGGCTGTTACATCAGAAACTAGGAGAAAAAGTAGTTTAAAAAAAAACCTCTGAGATGATTTGATGGATCTCAGTTTCAAATTTTGTCATTTTTAAAAATCACTATGACCAGGGCGCTTGGGTGGCTCAGTTGGTTGGATGACTGCCTTCGGCTCAGGTCATGATCCCGGAGTCCCGGGATCGAGTCCCGCATCCGGCTCCCAGCTCCACGGGGAGTCTGCTTCTCTCTCTGACCTTCTCCTTACTCATGTTCTCTCTCACTGACTGTCAAATAAATAAATATAATCTTTTAAAAAAAAAAAATAAAATAAATAAAAATAAAAATCACTGTGGGGGTGCCTGGCTGACTCACTCGATACAGTGTGTGACTCTTGATATTGGGGCATTGGGTGTAGGGGTTACTTTAAAAATCTTATTTTTTTAAGATTTTAATTTTGATTTTTTTTCATTTGACACAACACGAATAGGGAGTATTCCCTCTTTTACTGTGTTTTTGTCAAGTAAATAAATCTTTAAAAAAACAATTAAACATAGTTTGTATCCAAGGTTGTAGGTGTTTGAAGAGTTCTTGAGAAGGTAAGTCCCAGTGTAAACACATATATTCATCACAAAGTCTGATGACAATACGGGTATAAGGGGCAAACACTCCAGATGAAAGTAAACTCCTGACCCAAACCTGAAGGACTGAACCTTAGCCGATCTAGATCTGTTCCCGTGTTCCCTGGAGGTCTGAGTTCAGTATTTGGACATCTCAAATTTTAACTATGGTAGCTGTAGCAACCCTACATTTCAGCAGGCTGACCAGCAAATAATAAACAGTATAAACTGTAGCTTACTTAATACTAAGTAAATGTTAAATTAAAATGATGGTGTCATTTCTTCAAATACTTGGAAAGGACCTACGGTTAGGGGTCAGCCGAGGTTCTGTTCCTATTTTCACGAGCAGGCTGAGGTTACTCCCAGTTGCTTCGCTGTCAGAATAGGTATCTTGTGTGCCGGTCACTGTTCAAGGGTTAGAGGAATTGTCTGTTGAAGAAGCTAAATTGAGGAACTTGCTGCTGGCTGGCTTTGTTGGAAGGTCATGCTACTTTGGTCTTGGGGTCTTGAGTTCCAATGACATGTTGGGTGTAGAGGTTATTTAAAAAAAAAAACCAAAACAGGGGCGCCTGGGTGGCTCAGTGGGTTAAGCCGCTGCCTTCGGCTCGGGTCGTGATCTCAGGGTCCTGGGATCGAGCCCCGCATCGGGCTCTCTGCTCAGCGGGGAGCCTGCTTCCTCCTCTCTCTCTCTGCCTGCCTCTCTGCCTACTTGTGATCTCTCTCTGTCAAGTAAATAAATAAAATCTTAAAAAAAAAAAGCCTTTAAAGCAAACCAAAAAAGCTTAACCAATAGTTGTTAAGGAGGAGACTTCAGTGAGCAGGAGGAGTAAACATTGAAGAAAATGGAAACAAGTAGCTAGAATTGAGAACCAAGAAGAGAAGAGAGATAAGATATAGAAGACGATTTCTTTGTAGAAAAGACACTGAGTGAACCAAAAAGCCCAGAAAGGACTCCTTAACCTCCTGGGACTTGGGAGTTTATTTTTCTGAGGGTTTTCTTAACTGCTGTGCACAGCTGTGGTTTCACAGTTGTATCTTTTGTTTTCTATCAGGTCTTCTATTATTCAACAGGAATCTTTGAGGACGCAGGTGTTAAGGAGCCCATCTATGCCACCATTGGCGCGGGTGTAGTTAATACCATCTTCACCGTTGTCTCTGTAAGTTGATTGGTGTGAAAGTTTGGGGGTGGGGGGAGGGGCGTTCTTACGATACACGTTCAAAGCTGGGTTTCTTGTCCTGCCATCTCCCTTCTCCCTACCATCATTTAAACAATAAACCTTTGTGTTACTTCGTTCTTCTCTGGGGAAGAAGAGCTGTTGAATGATGGGTATAAAAGTCTACTCACTTCAAGCAAATAAGAAGTAGGTGAGAAAGAGGGAGGTATTAAAGGGATTCTGTAGGATGCTTTAAACTCAGAACTAAAACGGGAAGTGTGGGGTTGCCTTCATGGCTCAGTTGGTTAAGTGACTGCCTTTGGCTCAGGTCATGATCCCGGAGTCCTGGGATCGAGTTCCGCATGGGGTGCGTAACTCAGCAGGGAGCCTGCTTCTCCCTCTCTTCCTTTCCGGTCTCATGCTGTTTCTCTCCCTCTCTCTTTCTCAAATAAATAAATAAAATCTTAAGTAAATAAACAGGGAAGTATGACTATAACAAATATCCTGCTATTGGTAAGGCAGATTCATGTAGTTGGTAACAGTGTTTTCCTGAAAGGGAAAGCAGAAATTTTACGTTCTGTTCTTCTCTTAGCTGTTTCTGGTGGAAAGGGCAGGGAGGAGGACTCTGCATATGATTGGCCTCGGAGGGATGGCTGTTTGTTCCATCTTTATGACCATCTCCTTGTTGTTGAAGGTGAGTACTCTTTGAGTGAAGAAGAGGGAGGGGATGGGAAGAGAAGGTTATAGATGACTCTGACAACGGGTAGGAAGGGGAGGTCGGAGATCCATAAAGTCACGTGTTTTATAAAAAGTGAATCATCAGAGATGGGTAGTGAAACTGCTACGATTCTGTATATACATTCTACATAACACAGGCTTGTAATTTAATTCTTCATGTAATGTTGAGGTAATTTTTCCCATTTTACGGGTGATGAGATGATCTTAGTGCAGAATAACACATGTGAGCACAAGGCTAGGATTCAGAAACCCAGCCTTTTGAAAAGCCTTAAGTCAAATAACTCCATTGTACCCCAGGACAGAGGGAGCTTTTCATTATCAGTCAGTCCTCATCTCTGGGAGGCTAGATCCTATCCAGGCTGAGCTGTCTTTACTACTAACTTTCTTTGTTCCTTCCTCATTTAGGATGACTATAATTGGATGAGCTTTGTTTGTATCGGGGCTATCTTGGTCTTTGTGGCCTTCTTTGAAATTGGCCCTGGCCCCATTCCCTGGTTTATCGTGGCCGAACTCTTCAGCCAAGGACCCCGCCCAGCTGCAATGGCAGTGGCTGGTTGTTCCAACTGGACCTCCAACTTTCTCGTTGGGCTACTCTTCCCTTCAGCTGCAGTAAGTAAATTACAAACAAACTCAACCAAGCCCATCTCGAAATCAGCTCACTAAAGCCAACACATTTAAAATCTGGCAACTGACGCCGCAGAGGATTAGATACTGAATGTTTCATGTTTTGGTGTTTTGTTTTGTTTTTTAAAATTTTATTTAAGATATTATTATTTTATTTGTCAGAGTAACAGGCAGAGGGAGGAGCAGGCTCCCTGTGGGACTCAATCCCAGGACTGGGGGATCATAACCTGAACTGAAGGCAGACGCTTAACCAACTGAGCCAGCCAGGTGTCCCTAGATTTTATTTAGAGAGTGAGATTGTGGGAAGGGGAGGAGCAGAGGAAGAGGGAGAGAATGAATCTCAAGCAGACACTGCACACTAATAAGCTTTGTGCCTGACCTGGGGCTTGATTTCCTGACCCTGAGATCAGGACCTGAGCGAATAATAGAGTTGGGACACTCAACCAACTAAACCACCCAGGCGCCCCAGATGAGTGTTTTAAGCCAGATTTTCTTCTCATTTTCAAGAGCATATAGAAAAAGAAGGAATGGCACATGGGTGGCTCAGTGGGTTAAGCCACTGCCTTCGGCTCAGGTCATGATCTCAGGGTCCTGGGATCGAGTCCCACATCAGGCTCTCTGCTCAGCAGGGAGCCTGTTTCCCTCTCTCTCTCTGCCTGCCTCTCTGTCTACTTGTGATCTCTCTCTGTCAAATAAATAAATAAAATCTTTAAAAAAAAGAAAAGAAAAGAAAAAGAAAAAGAAGGAATGGTAGCAAAAAAAAGGTTGAAGCAGGAGGGCAAAACTGGGAAACTGGGGACCTCTGTGTTTTAAAGTGAACTCTACCCCCCATCATGGGGCTCAAATTCAAGACATGGAGATCAAGAGTCACATGTTCTACTGACTGAGCCAGCCAGGTGCCCCCAAACCGGACACTTTTATTTATTTTAATTTAAAAAATCTCTACACCCGGCTTGGGGCTTGAACTCAATATGAGCCCAAGATCCAGTCGCGCACTCTACGAACTGAGGCAGTCGGGTGTCCCAGTACTGGGAAATTTAAAAAGACCACTGGTCTGGGGTGATTACAAGAATAGTTCTGTCTAGATACAGTGATCGTGATCAGTCTCAAAGGATTCCAGAACAACACTTAAATACACAGTTTGAATTAGCTGGCATTAATGACTTTATGACCTTACAGACTCATTAATAATCATAGGATATTAATGAATGAGATCCTATTACAAAAATGACCTGGAGCTGATTCCTTAAATAAATGTACTTGCAGTGGACATCTAGAGTGCATTTCCTGTATTTGTGAGTCTTTCAGAAACCAGATTTTTTTTTTTTTTTTGAAACCCGGATTTTTAAAATAATCAGAAGTCCTAGGGCCCCTGGGTGGGGCTCAAGTCAGTTAAGCATCTGCCTTCAATTCAGGCCATGATCCCAGAGCTGGGATCTAACCCTGTATCAGGCTCCTTGGTCAGTGGGGAGCCGCCGCCTCTTCCTACCTGCTGTTCTCCCCTGCCTGTGCAGACACTCTGTTTCTCTCTCTCCTCTTTCTGACAAATAAAACCTTTTTTTAAAAATGTCCTGGAAGGGGCGCCTGGGTGGCTCAGTGGGTTAAAGCCTCTGCCTTCGGCTCAGGTCATGATCCCAGGGTCCTGGGATCGAGCCTCGCATTGAGCTATCCGCTCCACGGATAACCTGCTTCCTCCTCTCTCTCTTTCTACCTGCCTCTCTGCCTACTTGTGATCTCTGTCTGTCAAATAAATAAATAAATAAAATCTTTAAAAAAAAAAAAGGTCCTGGAATACTCAATAGGTATTTGGGAGCAGATCGGGATCTTTAATGAATGGGAAAAGGAATGACACAGGATTAGAGATACAGTAAGTGAGCAGTGGCATTTAAAGACACAAAGAAGACTCCATGTTCTTGTTAAATGCGGAAGGCTTGTGCCTTGAAGCCTCCTAGAAATGGATGGGAAGGAGAGGTTGGGCAATGACCAGAATTTACACTGACACTCTTTTTTCGGTATCTTTTCACTAGTTCTATCTAGGAGCCTATGTTTTTATCATCTTCACTGGCTTCCTCATTATCTTCTTGGTCTTCACCTTCTTCAAAGTCCCTGAGACCCGTGGCAGGACTTTTGAGGAAATCACACGAGCCTTCGAAGGGCAGGCACGGGAGGCTAACAGAGCTGAGAAGGGCCCCATCGTGGAGATGAACAGCATCCAGCCCGTGAAGGAGACTGCCACCGTCTAAGCCATGCCTCCTTCCCGCCTCCCTCCCAACACGGAAAAGCCACCTCTCCCCCAGATGAGGGAGAGACCGCATCAGGTTGTAACCCAGGACTGTTTCTGAATGCTGCTACTTGATTCCTTTCTCTTCCCACACACTCCATGAGCACTCAGAGGAACCCAGTGCTGGAGCTAGTATCTTCAGTGGCTTTTGAAACATTTCATTTCTTGGACATTCTCTTCTGTTGAGGAGAGACCAAGTGAACCTACCTTCATTTCAGGAGGAACTGGCCGCTTGCCATATGACAACATTGCCAGCTCTTCCTCCCTTGGGTTCTAATAGGGCCTCGCAAGGGCCAGTAGGGGAGTAAGAGTGAGGTGCAGTTTCCCTGACCCCAGACTTTCAGGAAGCAGATGTACATGAGTGTGGAGGGCAGAAAGGGATTAAATAAGAGCACCTTCCTTGCTTCCATACAGCTCTGCAGAGCAAATTAACTTGAGTTTATTTATTTAATCTTCTGGTTTTATTGCATAAATATTTATTTTTTTAAGTGTAAAATAATTTTACCAAATAATGAAAACATAAGGAAATAGAGGATAGAGGGAGGCGCTTGAGGAGAGGTTATAGGGTAGAAGATGTGATGCTGGCGAGAGAGGTCGAGGTGCAATAAGGGCAGATTCAGGGAGAAGCATAACGTGTTCTCAGAGGGTACGTGATGGGGTGTGTGAAGTCTGCACGTTGCCTCTTAACCTTCAGGTGGAAACTCTAAAGTTTAATTTCTCAGAAAAGTCATGTGCCTGTATTAAGAAGCTAGTGGTTACCTTTTGAACTTCTTTCTTTGTTTAAAATTATATGTAGTATTACTTGAAACCTAGGGTTATTATTAAGATGGGCATTATAGCTAATGGTGGTGGGTGGGTTCTAACTTTTCTTGGAGTCCAGAGAAGGGAAGGTTATTTCTAGAAATCTTTCTCTCTTCACTGGACAAAACTACTTCCCCTTGTTGCAGACTGATGGGGGTGGGGGGTGTTTTAAGTATTCCTAACACCCGCCTGGTAGGAGAACCTTCCAAATGAAAAGCCCAAAATAGTGGATCTTGGTGGAGGTTCTGTATTTCTCCATTTTGTTCTTTAGGAGATTTTAGTTGTTGATTTTTAATTATATTTAAGCCATAGCTTTAAAAGAATTCAGAGGAGAATGTTCATAAACTAACTTGGAACTTGTAACCTCAGCTCTGGGAGAGGATTTTTCCTGAACGATAATTACCTAGTTGAAGTATACTGCTTTAGGGTCGTCAGCATGCTTGTTCTGTTACCATATTTGCATCGTGTGACGGCAAGTGCCCGTAGGGGACCACACATTTGGGGTAGTATGAGTAAATGTGCAGCGTAGCCCACACTTGAGAGAGTATGAATGTATGTGCACTGTCACTTTGCTCTGGGTGGGAGTAGATGACTGGTAACTTGTGTCCTCTGTTCCTACAGCCCCCCTTTGAATAAAAGGTGTTCAAACTCATATCCATATACAAACATATATATATATATATACACATATATATATATGTATATGTTATATATAAATAACACTGCCTTTGCTGGGTAGAATTTGTATCTACAGTTTTCTTCCAGACTTCAGAGTTCAGGCTCATCTGGCTCATTTTCCTTGTCGGGCAGTTGGGGGAGAACTCCTTAAATGTTGAGATGGAGGGTGGAGGAGGACTCTGCCTCCTCCCTCTCTACCCAGACAGTGGCAGTAGGAAAGGAAAGTGTGAGATCAGAACATATGACCTCTTGGAGGGGAGTGGGAGGAGAGAGGGAGCCTTTCTTTTAAGGGGGAAAGAAACAAAGTGAAGACTTCTAACTGTGGAGCATTTTAGAGTCAGACAAGGTGGAGGGAGGGATGTACGCTTGCCACAGGTCATGGACATCTCTACAAATCATCTAGTTTCCCAGTATTTTTATAAATGGAGATTGGGCCCCATGACACCTTACTCTGTCTTCCCTCTTTCATATGTTGCTTGATCACCCTTCTCTCCTTGGTGCTTAAAATATTTCAGACCCTTTAGCCAAACCCTTGCCTTCGACAGTATTTTAGTCACCAGTTCTCACTGTTACCCCTGGTCACAGCCTATGGAAAAGAAACTCACAGAGCTTATATGGAATGGGGTGTGGTTGACCAGGTGACTTTAACCGCCCCTCTGCTTCTGAATACTCAAAAAACAGTGGGTTGGCAGAAACGCTGTGTGGAAGTTTTCTCATTTCTCGGTGACTGGATTGTGAATATTTCCAAATGGATTTTCTATTATTAATGTTACTGTGGTTCTTTGTTTTGAAATAAAAACTCTGAATGTACATATGACATCACATGCTTTTTTTATTCTGCTTTGGTTTCAACAAAATCAGCTTTAGTTTACATTTCTTAACTTCCATTTATTTATTTATAAAGATTTTGTTTATTTATTTGACAGACAGAGATCACAAGTAGGCAGGGAGGCAGGCAGAGAGCCGGATGCGGGGCTCGATCCCAGGACCCTGGGATCATGACCTGAGCCAAAGGCAGAGGCTTTAATCCACTGAGCCACCCATGTGCCCCTTAACTTTAGACAAGAAAACACACCCACTTGCACTTACTAACACCTTCATGCCTTCATTTATGGACTGACATTCTGACATTCCCTTCCCTACATTCCCTATTCTTACTAAAGTTACCTGAATGGCTACTTTTTTACTTCTGTTTGGCCCAGGCATGAGCTCTGTCAAGCCTTCCTACTGGCAACGGTAATCATGACACTGGTATTCTGTTAGGAGGAAGGAGAATGAAACCCTGAATGTCCTGAAAGAGCTTGGGGATTGCACCATATTCTCCATAATTGTGGGACTATCAGGTCCCTTTTTCCATTTTTGTGCGCTCTCAATCCATTTTCCAATAACCAGAGTAACCAAAAAGACTGTGTCACTCCTCTGCTTAAAGCCTGATTACATCTTGTCACACTTAAAGTGGCATCCAGACTCCCTTACTATGACCTGTGAATTTGGTGACCATACGTCCTAGCTGACTCCTGTTACCCTGGAGTAATACTTAGAGTATATACCGCTTTCATTCATTATCAAAACCCCCCTAAAAATATCTTAGGGTTACTCTACCTAAAACATTTCCTTAACTTCATCTCTTGTTTCTCTGCTTACAGAAGTCTAGCCCCCCTGAGCCTTCTAATTCTCAAATACTTCAAGTTCATTATTAGTAGGTGCTTTGCACTTGTACCCCTGTGCTTAGAATAGTCTGCCTCAGGGCCGCCTAAGTGGTTCAGTGGGTTAAGACTCTGCCTTTGGCTCGGTTCATGATCTTAGGGTCTTGGGATCGAGTCCTATATTGGGCTCTCTGCTCAGCGGGGAACCTGCTTCCCCCACCCCCTTCTCTCTCTCTGCCTGCCTCTGCCTACTTGTGATCTGTGTCAGATAAAATCTTTAAAAAAAAAAAATATTCTGCCTCAGAATTTTGTATGGCTCAGTCTGTCTGGTGATTTAGGTCTTAGTAAACAACCTCTGTAGAATATAAGCTCAAAAGCAAGTACCTTGTCTGTCTCGTTCCTGCCCCGAACACTGCTGGACATCAACTGATAAGTGTTATCGAACTGGTTGGCTCCTATCAGAAGACAAACTACACAATGGTTTAATCAGAGAAAGTGGAATATAAAGAATGTCAAGCTGGGCCACCTGGCTGGTTTAGAAGAGCTTGTGGTTCTTGATCTCACGGTTGTGAGTTTAAGCCCCACATTGGATGTAGAGATTACTTAAAAAAAAGTCAAGGTGTAATAAGTAAAAAATAGCAGGGGTATCTGGCTGGCTCTGTCAGTAGAGCAAGCGACTCTTGATCTTGGGGTTGTGATTTCAAGCCCTACATTGGGCATGCAGCCTACTTTAAAAAAATTTTTTAATTAAAAAAAAAAAATAATAGGAGAACTAAATATGGTATTCTAGAGCTGAGGAAGAGTATCCAGGGAGAGACCCCCTTGGAAGAGAGGCCACCTCCCCAAAGCTGAGGCTCAGTTCTTTTTTTCTTTTTTTCCCAAGATTTTATTTGAGAGAGGGAAAGATAGGGTATGATGGGGGGGGGGGGGGAAGCAGCAGGAAAGGGAGAGGAAGGCTCCCCCTGAGCAGGGAGCCCAAAGCAGGGTTCAATCCCAGGACCCCAGGATCATGACCCCAGCCAAAGGCAGGCGCTTTACCGACTGAGCCACCCCAGGCGCCCCTAAGACTCAGATCTTCTTTGAAAATGCAGTTGGGGCGCCTGGGTGGCTCAGTGGGTTAAAGCCTCTGCCTTTGGCTCAGGTCATAATCTCAGGGTATGGGGATGCCCCCGCATCAGGCTCTCTGCTCAGTGGGGAGCCTGCTTCCCCTCTCTCTGCCTGCCTCTCTGCCTACTTGTGATCTGTCAAATAACTAAATAAAATCTTAAAAAAGAAAAAGAAAATGCAGAGTTGGTCTACTGGATAGAGAAATTTGCTGGCTTGCACAGGCCAGAGCTAGTGTGGCCTGAGAAGCGGGGGGGGGGGGGGGGGGGGGGGGGCACAACTGCAGGTGAGCCACAGCTGGTGGCCAGACATGTTGAGTGTACAGAGGGGGTCAGGGCACCAATGGGGGCAGGGGGGCGGTCCTTTGAGCCTTGTGGGAAATGATTGCCAGACATGGGCTGGGGCTGTGAGGTGACTGATGGAGCTTGTATTCTGGGTGCATGACTGGGGCAGGGTGCCACCAAACGTTTTGTCATCTATGGTATGGCCACTGGAAAAAGTAGGAAAAGCCCCATTCTTCCTAGAGTATCCTAACAGCACCATCTACTGAGAAAACTTCACTGTGCTTAACACTCTCAAGAGGAAATGATCTAAAGGCCTTCCATCCATTACCGAAAGGATGAATTTGGAGCGGAGAGGCAAAAAATCAGTAACTAGCAGAATAAATGTGAGATGGCTGGCTGAAGTGGTCCTGGGCTGAGAGAATGACTCTTTCCACACCTCCCAAAGTCTACCTGTGCTTTTGATAAAATTCAAGCTAAAACGTACCGCCCTTTTTTTTCTTTCTTTTTTAGCCTATTGGTCAAGGTTCCAACTGGATGGCTGCAGGGGAAGTTGGGCTGGTGGCCCCAGCCCAGGGTTGAGAAAGGGAGATGGGGAGAGGCAGGCGTGCCCCTGGGCCTGGAGCCTGCCGCTGTGAGATGCTGGGGAGTGGCCACAGGTGAGCCACTCCCCTCACCAGACCACAGGTGAACCCCAGTCCTCCAGCTATGGCTCCACCTTCCCGGGGCTTCCCTATGCCATCCTATCACCGGGGAGAACTACTTGAGTGTCGATTCCCAAAGTGACCCCAACGAATCACCTAGTGTCAGATCTGTGTCCTGGATCCGGGCCCTGGTTGCGAGGGCACAGGTGTAACCACCCTCGCGCCGAGCGCCGACCTTGCCTCGAGTCGCCGCCGGGCTCGCTCTGGGACCGCTGCCGGAAGCCGGCTTCTAGAGCGCGCAGGTTTCCGGCTTGAGTCTCTCCAGCCCCGGGAGTGGCCCTGCGGCGGGCATCGCCCACTTCTTCCTCCGCCCTTTCCCCGCCCTACCCCGCGGCGCGGCAGCAGGCCCGCCTGGCGCCAGAGAAGCCGCACACCCTGCGGGAAGCGGGGCTTCAGCCGCCTCTTCACTGCGCAGGCGTGAGCGGCCGCAAACCTCTACTCAGTATCCCGTATGGTTCAAGATCCTTGAAACCATTTCTGGTTCTAGTCTAGGTCGTATCCCAGAAAACCTTCCAAAGCAGGTATTGCTTACCTGTCTTATTATGAAGTGAATTTAACTACCCTTCCTAGATTGCTCTAGGCTTAGTGACTTAATTGATAAGGCTGAATCACGTGAGTTACATTAGATTTCAGAAATTAAATCCAAATCTCATTTTTTTTTTTTTTAATGAGGAAATTGAGAGCAATGAACGAATTGGCAAAAGTACCTCTGTCTCTTGACTAAATGCTCAGGGACGGGAATAAAGGTAAGTAGCCAATAAGGTATAAGGGTGCCAGTTTCTACATATATTTACCTAAATATTATAAAAGTGTTTAATTTTTTTAAGGTTTTATTTATTTATTTGAGAGAGAGCGCATAGGCGGGGAGAGGGACGTAGGGAGAAGGACAAGCAGGCTCCTCCTTGGTGGGGGGTGTTCTGGAGCTGAGGGATAGGGCTGGGTCCAGGGCTGCCTGCCTCTCCATCTGCCTGCCACTCCCCCTGCCTGTGCGCGCGCTCTCTCTCTCTCTGACAAATTAAAAAAAAAAAAAAAACTCTTTAAATATATATATGTATATATTTATATATATACACATGCATAAATATGTATATATACCCATATATACATATATAAACATATATTTATAAATAGAAATTATTATTATTTATAAATATATATTTATATGTTTATATACGTGTGTGTATGTATATATATATATAGCAAAACTGAAAAATTACCATATCAACCATAACGGAGAAATCAACCTATCAATTTCAATTAACCGTAGGCTAAGCAGATTAAAAACTTGCAATAGTCGAATTCTTTCCCATGGACTCTCCTCCTCTGTATATGAAAGAAATTAACATTTCATTTGCCATTTATTTTGCAGTTTTTTTCCCCTGCAGAATTAAAAAAAATTTTTTTTAAGATTTTATCTGTGAGATCACAAGTAGGCAGAGAGGCAGGTAGAGAGACGGGGAAGCAGGCTCCCCGCATTAGGAAGAGCCTGATGTGGGTCTTTATCCCAGGACCCTGGGATCATGACCTGAGCCGAAGGCAGAGGCTTTAATCCACTGAGCCACCTAGATGCCCCTTAAAAATTTTTATTAATCAAATTTAACAATCTTTTCTTTTATAACTTTGTGTATTAATTCCTTCTTAAAAAAACGTTTTCATCCCAGTATAAGTATTAAATATTAAACATAAACATTAATGTTTCTTCTAGTAATTTTATAGCTTTCATTTATGTTCAAATTCTTGATTTCTATGGGATTTATTTGTGGGTATGCTGTGAAATAAGGATTCATCTTTGTGTTTTTTTCCTCTATACCTAGACTCAAAAATCCATCTTTTCTTCTTTGATTTAAAATACCAACTTTGGGGCGCCTGGGTGGCTCAGTGGGTTAAGCCGCTGCCTTCGGCTCGGGTCATGATCTCAGGGTCCTGGGATCGAGTCCCGCATCGGGCTCTCTGCTCGGCAGAGAGCCTGCTTCCTTCCCTTCCTCTCTCTGCCTGCCTCTCTGCCTACTTGTGATCTCTCACTGTCAAATAAATAAATAAAATCTTTAAAAAAAAATAAAATAAAATACCAACTTTGCTGTACATTAAATTTTCATATGTACTTGGGGCTATTTGGGGCCATCTTTTTCCCATTGATCTGTTTTTCTGTAGAACCAAATTGTTTACATATTTCAAAAATATCTGCTGGGCTAGTCCCTCCTCACTTTCCTTTTTTGGAATTTTCCAGATTAATTTTTTCAATTTCCAAAAAGAAACCTGTCCTAATATTTTCATTGGGATGACATTGAATAGAAATTCATTCGAGAAGCACTAACATTTTTATGATATATTTTTTTAAAAGATTTTATTTATTTATTTGACAGAGAGAAATTACAAGTAGATGAAGAGGCAGGCAGAGAGAGAGGAAGGGAAGCAGGCTCCCTGCTGAGCAGAGAGCCGGATGCGGGACTCGATCCCAGGACCCTGAGATCATGACCTGAGCCGAAGGCAGCGGCTTAACCCACTGAGCCACCCAGGCGCCCCACATTTTTATGATATTAAGTGTTCCGATCTGTATATTCCTCAAAAGAGTTTTGGGTTTTGCTTTTTTATTAAGATTTTTTTTTTTTTTAAGATTTTATGTATTTGAGAGAAAGAGTGTGAGCAAGGGGAGGGGTGGCGGGGGAGAGAGAATCTGAAGCAGATTCTACATGGAGCAAGGAGTGTGGAGCCCGACTTGGAGCTCCATCCCAAGACTCTTGAGATAATGACCTAAGCAGAAATTAGGAGCTGGCTGCTTAACTGACTGAGCCACACAGGCAGCCCCCTCAGAAGAGTTTTATAGTTTTATTCATAGAACTTCTCAAATAAAATACTTAGAAGATATTTTATATCATTTTATTTTATAAGTGCTTATTGCAAATAGCAACTTTAGTATTGAAAAATAGGTTTAATAGAACCTAGAAAATAGGGGCTCCTGGGTGGCTCAGTGGGTTAAAGCCTCTGCCTTTGGCTCAGGTCATGATCCCAGGGTCCTGGGATCAAGCCCCGCATCGGTCTCTCTACACATTGGGGAGCCTGCTTCCTCCTCTCTATCTCTCTGCCTGCCTCTCTGCCTACTTGTGATCTCTGTCTCGAAAATAAAAAAATAAAATCTCTTAAAAAAATAAAATAAAGGGGCACCTGGGTGGCTCAGTGGGTTAAGCCTCTGCCTTCAGCTCAGGTCATGATCCCAGGTTCCTGGGATCGAGCCCCGCATCAGGCTCTCTGCTTAGCAGGGAGCCTGTTTCCTCCTCTTCTCTCTCTCTGCCTGCCTCTCTGCCTACTTATGATCTCTGTCTGTCAAATAAATAAATAAAATCTTTAAAAAAAAATAAATAAAATTTTAAAAAGTACTATTTTGGTCTACTAGTGCATCCAATCAATGTGGGTGGAAGGGTGGATTTGTATGCCTTCTGTTTTACAACGCTAAATAGGGGAAGCATTTCCCAGTCAGGCACAATATTTATTACTATAAATATATTAAGGTAAAGGAGACACACCATTTCACATAAAGCCTCTTCAAACATACTGATTTCTATCCAGATTTTCACCTTAATCTCATCCCTTGAATTCTTACATCCTCCCAAGTGAACTGTAGCCCCATTAGGACTTCACCAGCAGATTATAGAACCACAGAGCCTGGGGCTACTGTGTCAAGGATCCTACAAATGTCATTTCTTCACCCAATGACTATTTTACCTACTCATGTGCATATGGCTCTTGGTTCCCAACTGGGGTCAGGCCAAATAACTTAGGCCCTCTCATCATTTATTTTGATTAATTGCAAGAACAGGTAACTAGAGGTCAAGTTTCAACATCACCCCAGGTAACTAGAGGTCAAGTTTCTTGAATTCTTCCAAACTAGGACAAATAAAGCAGGTTTTTTAGGGCCCCTCAATTTTGAAGGACCAATAGTAGTCTCATATATTGTTCTTACAGTCCAGATCCTTCCAGTAATATGCCAGTTTTCTGTAGAAAAAGACCATAGAAACAAATTAGAAAGAAAACACTGTAATTTATGAGAATTATAATGTAGAAAGTAAGCAAAATGCTCACAGGACAGGATCAAAGTACCAGCACCCCAGGCTTTAAAATGAAAATTGTAGGGTCTCCTTTTATATGTTAATATACCAAAGACCCACTCCCAGGATTTGCTGGGGCTAAGTAGAGAAGGAAGGGCTTCATGACACCTGTATGGAAGATTCAACTTTTGACACTTAGCAGGTAAGGAACAGGTGGACCGGACTATAAATTAGCAATCTCCAAGAAGGTTACTGAAAAGGCATGCTGATAACGGACACGTGAAAGAGATACTGATTAAGTATCTTTGAAAACAAAAAGATAACACTGTTTAAAATAACAAAAAGAATATAATACTTAATTTCTCTAAATGTGCTATGATGTTTGTCCAAGGGAGTTAAACATTTACCATCTTTTCTATTAATTGAATGCTTATCTTAATAGGTGACTTGGTTATTTTTATTAGGGAAAGGCTGATTTCCTACTTATATTCTAGTTAAGACAAGGGCTGAGAATTGCCATTGTGTTTAGCAATATGGAGATCATAAGTGATTTTTTAATTTTATTTATTTATTTGACAGAGATCACAAGTAGGCAGAGAGGCAGGCAGAGAGAGAGGGGGAAGCAGGCTCCCTGCCGAGCAGAGAGCCCGATGCGAGGGCTTGATCCCAGGGCCCTGGAATCATGACTGGAGCTGAAGGCAGAGGATTTAACCCACTGAGCCACCCAGGCACCCCCAAGATAAGAGAGTATTAAAGAATAATAGAGGGGCACCTGGATGGCTCAGTCGGTTGAGTGGCTGGTTGCCTTTGGTTTGGTCATGATACCTGGGTCTTGGGATCCATCCCTGCATCCGGCTTCCTGCTCAGCAGGGAGTCTACTTCTCTCTCGCTCCCTCCCTCTGCCCCGCACCACTGCTTCTCTCTCTCTCTCAAATAAATAAATAAAATCTTTAAAAGAAAAAGAATAACAGGATGATAAATGATTTTTAAGAAACAACAAAATAAATCAATATATCAGGAAGGCCTGGGGCACCTGGGTTGCTCAGTGGGTTAAAGCCTCTGCCTTTGGCTCAGGTTGTGATCTCACGGTCCTGGGATCAAGCCCTGAGTCCAGCTCTCTGCTCAGCAGGGAGTCTGCTTTTCCCTCTCTCTCTGCCTGCCTCTCTGCCTACCTGTGATCTCTGTCAAATAATTAAAAATAAAATAAAATATCAGGAAGGCCTAATGCCTTAGTCTTGGATCAAAAAATTATTTAAGGGACGCCTGGGTGGCTAAGTTGGTTGGGCAGCTGCTTTCGGCCCAGGTCATGATCCCAGCGTCCTGGGATCGAGTCCCACATCGGGCTCCTTGCTTGGCAGGGAGCCTGCTTCTCCCTCTGCCTCTACCTGCCACTCTGTCTGCCTGTGCTCACTCTCGCTCCTCTCTCTCTCTGATAAATAAATAAATAATCTTAAAAAAAAAAATTATTTAAGAATACATAAAATAAAAATGGACAGAACTAAAGAGAGAAATAAACAAATAAAAAATATTGGAGGGGCACCTAGCTGGCTCAGTCCATGGGGCATGTGACTCTTGATCTCAGGGTGGTGAATTCGAGCCCCATGTTGGGTGTGGAGCCTAATTTCAAGAAAGAAAAGAAAAAACATATATAGGGTGCCTGGGTGGCTCAGTAGCTTAAGCCTCTTACCTTCAGCTCAGGTCATGGTCTCCAGGTCCTGGGATCGAGTCCTGCATCGGGCTTTCTGCTCAGCCGGGAGCCTGCTTCTCCCTCTGCCTGCCACTCCCCCTGCTTGTGCTCTCTCTCCCTCTCTCTGACATAAATAAAATATTTTAAAATTTTATTATTTATATATTTGAGAGAGAGAAATAAGATAGTGAGAAGAGCACATGAGTGGGGAAGAGAGGGTAAAGCAGGCTCCCGCTGAGCAGGGAGGCTGGTGTGGGCTCATCCCAGGACCCTGGGATCAGGACCGGAGCCGAAGGCAGACACTTAAATGACTGAGCCACCCAGGTGCCCCCAAACTGGCTTATTTTTCTTTATTTTTTTGGAAAATGCCAGTGGCATAAGGAAAGACACAGTGCAGAGCCACTGATGGGAGTTAATAATCAACATCTCTCTCTTATCCTGATGAAGACTGCAGAGTGCAGAGTCTGAACAGATAAAAAAGAACCCTTGGCACTCCTGGGTGTCTCAGTCCCTTAACCACCTGCCTTCAACTCAGGTCATGGTCCCAGGGTTGTGGGATTGAGTCTCACATCAGGCTCCTTGCTCAGCGGGGAGCCTGCTTGTATTCTTGCTCTCTCTCTGGCAAATAAAATCTTAAAAAAAAAAAGAACCCTTTTTCTTGACGTAATAAATAATAAGAATTGATCAAAGAACCAGTGGAAATTAGCTTATTTGTGCTTAAGGGTTCCTTGGGCAGCACCCAAAAGACCAGCAAAACCTACACAGTTTGGGGAATGTTAAGTATGACGGTAGGATTAAGTGGCTGAGGAAGGGTTTGAGATTTAGGAAATGAGATCTGGCATGTAGAGAAGGCTGAGAATCAAGGAAGATCTAAGGTTGCAAAAAGGACAGGAACTGTGTGGCTAATCTGGTTCAATGTGCACTTACCATATTGTTGAGAATGTTCACTTCAACCGTGGGAAACAATTGGAATGTATGTGACACAGGAAGCACATTAATTAGAGGTAAGTCAGGGGGCCTCCGAGGCTCAGTGGGTACAGCATGTGACTCTTGATCTCGCGGTTGTGAGTTCACCCTGCACTGGTAGCGGAGATGACTTAAAAAAAAATCTTTAGGGGTGCCTGGGTGGCTTAGTGGGTTAAAACCTCTGCCTTCAGCTCAGGTCATGATCCCAGGGTCCTGGGATCAAGCCCCACATCGGGCTCTCTGCTCAGCGGGAAGCCTGCATCCTCCTCTGTCTGGCTGCCTCTGTGATCTCTGTCAAATAAATAAAATCTTTTTTAAAAAATCTTTAAAAAAATTATAGATCAATTAGTAACCAGTAAGACAGATTAGATTTAGGTACAGAGTACGGGTGCAGAGAGCCCAGAAAGAAATGGAAAGAGGCACTTAATACTCTTATTTAGCTTAACCCTGAATACTCTTACACAGCTCTAACTATGAACTTAACATGGCCACCCATCATTGACCCCCCAATCCAGCCCCCCAAGTACTCCGCTCAGGTAGTGAAAATAAGTTCCATAGCTGTTCATCAAGCTAAGGAGAGCTACGAGAGCTGGCCGCCGTGTCTGCGAAAGAGGAAGCCCGTGGGATTGTGTCCAGGTATCTTCCTTCAGCAGAAGCCCGGCCCACCAATAGCAAGTTCTCATCCTCCGCCCTTGCCCCGAGTCATGCACCAGAGACCTGTCCTGGGAACATCACTTGCACCAGTCCTGAGCGCGTGTATTGCATATGCGCATACCCCGTGCCCTGAGAATTTGAGGAGATGAATTGAAGACCAGTCTAGCGTCTTCATTTGATCCGCGAGCTTCTCTGATGCCTTGCAGACTCCTGCACGGGGAGGTAGCGCTACCGCTGTATTCCAGTCCTTTCTTACTTTAACCTTTCAAAATCCCTGAGAACGCTTTCTTCTAGGAGCACAGAGTGGTCCATCAACCACTCAGAAACTAGGACTCTTTTAAGGAGAGCCCCGGCCACCAGCTGCTGCTGTTGCTTTTCAGTGGGGTTTCACTTCAACCCCACACAGAGGCGCCTATTCAAATGCCTACCTTCCAGCATCCTTAATCGAACTAACTTCCTGCACCTTAAGCTTTTGTCTGCCCCAACTGGCTTCTTTATTTAACAAATTCCCTTTATCTCCCGCTTGAGGCGAAGCTCACTGGGCCCCAGGAGGCAAGCAATATTTACTAAAGTTCCTCCCCCACTTTCCTGCCCCTGTCTGGCGGGTGTCTGCCTTTACCTTCAGGTTTGCTGTCCTGGCCTGTTTATTTCCCTGTAGACACGAAGTTTTCTGAATAGGATTATTCAGAACAGAATGAAGCATGTCCTTTACCGGGAGAACCAGGTGCTTGAAATTCAGTAAGCAAGGCTTCTAATCCTCCCACTCGAGAGCTTTGAAGCCAGACTGTGAAATTCTGGAGAGCCAGGCAGATCGACCCAAGGGTGCTTTTCCCTTTCAGGTAGAAACTGAGAGGGAAATGCAAGCCGAACATGAAGAAAACGTAAGTTTTAAAAACTAAAACATGGTAAAGCAAATAAAATAGGACACTGGAAGTAACAACCATGTCTTTTTGGAAGATGGGGAGAACAAGATTTTCCAAAAGAAAAGGAAGTGAAAAGGTGGAGGGGGTGGCAGGTGAATTTATAAGTAATTTCACCTTTGTGCCTTATCTCTATTTTGCTAGTATATATTCTGGGTGAGTCTGTGACCAAAAGGATAAACTCAATGGCTTTAAATTGAGTTTGCAACCTCTCTCTCCTAATTCTTCTTGGCAACTTCTTCAAGCTTTTATGTGGCTTACTTATGAAGACAGTGAATTTTTTTTTTTTTTTGCTTTTATTAACTTTATTCTCAAACAGCAATCTTCTACCTTCCTAGGTATTTATTATATAATACATATATGTATGTTATACATATTTCTGTTTATATTGTTATATATATTTTATATATGTTATATATGTTTATATATATATATATTTTTAAAGAACCAGATTTTTAATTTTATTTGTTTTTTTTTTTTTTTTCCTTTTTAATCAGAGAGAGAGTGAGCACAAGCAGTGGGGAGAGGCAGGCAGAGGGAGAAGCAGACTCCTTGCTGAGCAAGGAGCCCCATGCGGGACTCCTTTCCAGGACCCTGGGATCATGACCTGAGCCAAAGGCAGCTGCTTAACCGGCTGAGCCATCCAGGTATCCCTATATATAGTTATATATATTTTTGTTTTTTACATATATATGTATATATTTTACATATATATAAAATATATATTTATTTTATATATATAATATATATATATGTTAATAGCAACATAGTTTATAGTGGCAAATAAACAAAAGGGAAGCAATTTTAAATAAGTTGTAGTGCATCTGTAATAGGTAATATTATACAACAGTTGAGCCAGATCTTAATTTACTCACGTGGAAAAATCTCTATGATACATTCTTTGAAAACAAAAGAACAGGGCACCTGGGTGTCTAAGTCATTGAGCGTCTGCCTTCCACTTGGGTCATGGTCATCAGGTCCTGGAGTTCCCCGCTTAGTGGGAAGCCTGCTTCTCCGTATCCCATTCCCCCTGTTTGTGTTCCCTCACTGTCAAAAAATAGATTTTTAAGAACTGTTAAAAGAATTAAAAAATAAAAAAACATAAACAACAACAAAAAAACACCTGGTTGGCTCAGTTGGTTAGCATGCTATTCTTGATCTCCGGGTCAGTGAGTTTGAGCCCCACTTTGGGTATAAAGATTACTAAATAAACAAAAAAACCCATAAAACAAAAAACAAAACCCACTCGTGCTTCTGTGTTCACATGCACCATCCATTTGATCTTATTTATTTATTTATTTATTGTAAGTAAGCTCTCTGCTCCGCCTGGGACTTGAACTCACAAACCTGGAGATCAGGAGTCACTCGATCTCCTGACTGAGCCAGCTGGGCACCCCCTCGATGACATACGAGTGTTTTTTTTTTTCCCTGATATATTCTTAAGTAGAAAAAGCAGGTTGCAGAACAAAATGCATGATGGAATTCCGTATTTGGATAGGAAAATTGTGTTATAATTCTGTTGTGTGTCATGTATACACATGGAAATGTATGCAAAGATAATTTGAAAGTTAACAATGATGTTAAAAAAAGTTAACTTTAGGGGTGCCTGGGTGGCTCAGTGGGTTAAAGCCTCTGCCTTCAGCTCAGGTCATGATCCTGGGGTCCTGGGGTCCTGGGATCAAGCCCCGCATCACATGGAATTGGGCTCTCTGCTTAGCAGGGAGCCTGCTTCCCTTCCCCTCTCTGCCCGCCTTTCTTCCTACTTGTGATCTCTGTCTGTCAAACAAATAAAATCTTAAAAAAAAAAAAAGTTAACTTAAAAAAAAATTAACTTTAGGGGCGCCTGGGTGGCTCAGTGGGTTAAAGCCTCTGCCTTCAGCTCAAGTCATGATCCTAGGGTCCTGGAATCTGATCCCCTGTCAGACTCCCTGCTTAGCCCAGAGCCCGCTTCTTCCTTTCCTCTCCACTTGTGCTCTCTCTTGGTATCTCTGTCTGTCTCTCAAATAAGTAAATTTTTAAAAAAATTTTTAAGTTAACTTTAGGGGTACCTGGGTGGCTCAGATGGTTAATAAGCCTCTGTCTTCGTCTCAGGTCCTGATCCTTGGGTCATGGAAGCCTGCTTCTGCCTCTCCCACTCCCCCTGCCCGTGTTCCTGCTCTGTCTCTCTCTCTCTCTGTCAAATAAATAAATAAAATCTTTTAAAAATTAAAAAAAAAAGTTAATTTTTTGTAATAATCTTGTTTTAATATTGTTTGAGTAGGGTTTTTTGGTTTTGTTTTGTTTTGTTTTTTAAGGGAATGACAAAGTCACACCGAGATCTTAGGAATAGTCCCCAAAACTAATCTTTCCCTTAGTTCGACTACCTCAACTTCACTTGATAGAGAATATTCAAGAAAGAAACGATCTCAACCTTGGCTGATACATTTAGGAAAATAAATCCTTTTTTTTTTTTTTTTAAGATTTTAAAAAATTGTTTTAAAAATATTTTTGACAGAGAGAGCCACAGCGGGAGAGGGAACACAAGCTGGGGGAGTGGGAGAGGGAGAAGCAGGAAGTCCCATACAGAGCTGGATCCCAGAACCCTGAGATCATGACCTGAGCCAAGGCAGAGGCTAAACCCATTGAGCCACCCAGGTGCCCCAAACCCTTTTTAAAAACATAATTATCAGGGTGCCTGCCTGGCTTCATTGGAAGAGCATGTGACTCTTGATCTTGGGGTTGTGAGTTCTGGCCTCATGTTGGGTATAGAGATGCCCTAAATAAATACATAAATAAATTTTTTAAAAAGTAATTATCAATATTTAAGATTCTTCCAAATAGATATATACCTCTAAATTCTGACTTGCAAAGAGGTTGAAGATGGAAAAGGTGGAAAAGATACACAACAAACTTCTAGAGGAGAATGTATGGTATCCGTAAAAATTCACATAAAACCAACCACGTTATACATTTCTCTATAGCTTAAGTTTGTTCTTTTTTATTTTTAAGTCTTTTTTTTTTAAGATTTTATATATTTGATAGAGCGAGAGAGCACATGCAAGGGGGGACAAGTGAGGAGAGAGAGGGGAAAAGCAGGCTCCCCGCTGAGCAGGGAGCCCGATGTAGGGCTCAATCCCAGGACCCCGGGATCATGACCTGAGCCAAAGGCAGGCACCCAACCATCTGAGCCACCCAGGCGCGCCTTAAATTTGTTCTTAATAGCAAGTTTTAATTTTGCAATCTAAAAAGTCCAGGAATCTTCTTTCTGCCTGTGGGCTCTGTCCCTGTGCTTTCATAAAAACACCCTTTTTGGCAGGGGAGGGAGGAAGAGGACCAATCTTTTATTAATTTATTTCCCTTTTATTTATTTATTTAACATGGAGTGAGTGAGCAAGAGACACACAGAGCAAGCACAAGCAGGGAGAATGGCAGGCTAGGGAGAAGCAGGCTTCCGGCTGAGCAAGAAGCCCAGTGTGGGGCTCCATGCCAGGACCCTGTGATCATGACCTTAGCCGAAGGCAGCTGCTTAACCGACTGAGCCACCCAGGTGTCCCAACTTATTATATCTTTCTTTTTAAAAGATTTTATTGACTTATTTGACAGAGATACAACGAGAGAGAGAATAGAAACAGCGAGAGTGGGAAAGGGAGAAGCAGTCTCCTCCCTGAGTAGGGAGCCTTACATGGGGCTTGATCCCAGGACCCTGGGATCATAACCTGAGCGAAAGGCAGCCACTTAATGACTAAGCCACCCTGGCACCCCCAACTTATTATATCTTTTAAAGATTTTATTTATTTTTATTTATTTTATTTTTTTAAAAGATTTTATTTATTTATTTGAAAGAGAGCACAAGTAAGGGGGAGGGGAGAGGCAGAGTGAGAGGGAGAAGCAGGCTCCCCACCTAGCAGAAAGTCCGATGGGGGGCTAAATCCCAGGACACTGAGATTGTTACCAGAGTGCCAGACAGATGTCTAATTCACAGAGCCACCCAGGCACCCAAGTGGTCCTATCTTTTGAAAAGATAAATGCAGACTCTCTCTGGTTCCCTGATGATCCTGGGTTTCGCTGTCTTCTGCCTTTGGGTTTTGTCTTTACCCTAACATTCACCTGTTGGGAAGAAGAGTGGGTGAACGGTATTTCCAGAATTCCTTATCTCCAAAAGAGAAAGTGGAACACCAGAAATCATCTTTCTCCTTTTTTCTTCTTTCAATCTTTATTTTTCCCTTCTAGTATCTTTTTTTATTTTTATATATTTATTTTTAAAGATTTTATTTATTTATTTGACAGACAGAGATCACAAGTAGACAGAGAGGCAGGCAGAGAGAGGAGGAAGGGAAAACAGGCTCCCTGCTGAGCAGAGAGCCCGATGTGGGGCTCGATCTCAGGACCCCGAGATCATGACCTGAGCCGAAGGCAGAGGCTTAACCCAAGCGCCTCTCTAGTATTTTTTAAATAGGTATTAGGGGTGCCTGGGTGCCTGTCGGTTAAGCGTCTGTCTTTGGCTCAGGTTATGATTTTGGAGTCCCAGGACCGAGTCCCCGGAGTCCGCTTCTCCCTCTCTCTCTGCCCTTCCCCTAGCTTGTTCTCTCTTGCTTACTTTCTCAAATAAATAAAATCTTAAAAAAGAAAAAAAAAAGTGTTCTTTTTACTGCTCTAAATCTTTATAAAGATTTTATGGGCGCCTGGGTGGCTCAGTGGGTTAAGCCGCTGCCTTCGGCTCGGGTCATGATCTCAGGGTCCTGGGATCGAGTCCCGCGTCGGGCTCTCTGCTCAGCAGGGAGCCTGCTTCCCTCTCTCTCTCTCTCTGCCTGCCTCTCTGACTACTGTGATCTCTCTGTCAAATAAATAAATAAAATCTTAAAAAAAAAAAAAAAAGATTTTATTTATTCATTTGACAGAAGAGATCACAAGTAGGCAGAGAGGCGGGCAGAGAGAGAGGAGGAAGCAGGCTCCCTGCCAAGCAGAGAGACTGATGTGGGGCTCGATCCGAGGATCCTGGGATCATGACCTGAGCTAAAGGCAGAGGCTTTAACCCACTGAGCCACCCAGGCACCCCAACTGCTCTAAATCTTTAATTCTTAGCCATTTCCTTGCCTATTCCCAATGTCTTATAGCTGAGCTTAATCCAAAGCAAAACAAGCAGCAGTCAAGGGTGTTAAAACATCACTTAAACAGGGAAGGTTCAGTACTGGAGAGCTAACTTTGAAGTTTCCTTAAGACTATCACTTTATAATCACTATTTTCCCATTTCCAGGGTCTGGGTCACCATTTAGTATTTCCTCAGATGTACTGGCAATTCACTACATTCAAAGAATTTTGTAAAAATGTGATGTATTATTTTCTTTTTTAATTTTTTAAAGTAATCGCTATTCCTGATGTGGGGTCTGGACTCAGGGCTCTTGAGATCAAGAGTTAGGGCTCTACCAGCTGAGCAAGCCAGGATCCCAGTGTCACAGTATTTAAGAAAAAAAATTTAAGAGGAAAAAAAGTGGCAGAACAGTGAGATGCTATGAAATGTCATACTCAAGGGGTATCTGCGTGGCTCAGTGGATTAAAGCCTCTGCCTTAGGCTCAGGTCATGATCCCAGGGTCTTGGGATCCAGATCCGGCTCTCTACTAAGCAGGGAGCCTGCTTCCTCCTTTCCCTCTGCCTACTTGTGATCTGGTCTGCCCAATAAATAAAATCTTAAAAAAAAAAAAAAAAGTCATATTCAAATCTGGCTGAATTATAAAACTAAAATGTGGGGATTGAGAAGTGATTTCATGTACTATTTTAATTGGTGGATCAGTGCTCTTTTTGTTTTTTAAAGATTTATTTACGGGGCGCCTGGGTGGTTCAGTGGGTTAAAGCCTCTGCCTTCGGCTCAGGTCATGATCCCAGATCATGTGATCAGTGCTGTTATTATCATCTTCTCCATTCATAATATAGTACTTGGCACAAAACTCAAATAACAGCTTAAGATTTTGTGTTGTCCTCAGGTCTTGGCAGAAATTATCCCGGATTTCTTCTGTGAAATGTCTAGATAGTTTGGATAAGGTTTCACAACATTGGACAATTGGGGGAAACCACGAGGGAAAGGATCAGGAAAACCACCTGGTTAGTTTCTCTCTCTGCTGCTTTGGGAAATAATGTTCCTGTGGAGCTGGAAGGCCACTGAGAAAGGTGGACTGACTCAACCAGACCAATTTAGGGGTGAGCCAGAATGGGAAAAAAAATAGTAAAAAAAAAAGTATTAGTATTATTCATAGAGGTTTGCCTAGCCTATCCTAAGTTGAGAACATAACGTACCTGGACAAAAATGTCTATTACAGTATTTGCCTCAGAACTTATATTCTTTGCAACAATCTATGTTAACATTGATTTATACTTTAAAACATTGTGTTTTGTAGTTGGCCTGTAAATTTAATAAGGTCTTTTTTATTTAATAAAAGCTGACAGGGACGCCTGGGTGGCTCAGTTGGTTGGGCAGCTGCCTTCGGCTCAGGTCATGATCCCAGCGTCCTGGGATCGAATCCCACATCGGGCTCCTTGCTCAGCAGGGAGCCTGCTTCTCCCTCTGCCTCTGCCTGCCATTCTGTCTGCCTGTGCTCGCTCTCTCCCCCCCCCCTCTGATAAATAAATAAAATCTTTATAAAAAAAAAAAAAAAAAAAAAAAAAAAAGCTGACATTGGGGCGCCTGGGTGGCCTCAGTTGGTTAAGCGGCTGCCTTCGGCTCGGGTCATGATTCCAGGGTCCTGGGATCGAGCCCCGCATCAGGCTCTCAAAAGAGAGCCTGCTTCTCTCTCTCCCCATCTCCCTGCCACTCTGCTTACTTGTGCTCTGTCTCTAGTTGTCAAATAAACAAATAAAATATTAAAATAAATAAATAAAAGCTGACATTTATGGGTCTTAAAAAATAAAAATCTTGGGACACCTGGGTGGCTCAGTGGGTTAAAGCCTCTGCCTTCGGCTCAGGTCATGATCCCAGGGTCCTGGGATGGAGCCCCACATGGGGCTTTCTGCTCAGAAAGGAGCCTGCTCTCCCCTCTCTCTGCCTACTTGTGATCTCTGTCAAATAAATAAAATCTTAAAAAAAAAAAAAAAAGACCCATGTTGGGCACCTGGATGCTCAGTCCATCAAGCATCTGCTTTCTGCTCAGGTCATGATCCCAAGGGTTCTAGGATCTACTCTGGCGGGCTGGGCTCCTTTCTCTGCAGAGAGCCTACTTCTCCCTTTCCCTCTGCCAAATAAATAAAATATTTAAAAACTAAATTAAAAAACCCTGTTCTAGTCCAATTTTTACTCACTGTACTACTGGTAAAATCAAGGTAGAGACAACAAAGGGTAAAGTGGGTATTTTTATTTATTTGTACTTGAACCTATCCACCAACCAGCCAAACTTGTACTATTATCATATGTTAAAATACAAAACATCTTTCTACAAATACTAGAATTAACAGTTCTAGTAAAACCTCACAAGGGGCAGAGGAAATCAATGAAGCATATTTTAGTTTTACCCTTCACCATTAAAAACTAAGGTTGTTAACAAGAAAGCCTCAAAATCTCAAAATATACCATTATCCTTCATCACAGGTCTTTGTACACATCTTCAGGCTGGATGTTCACAGAGTAATTTGGGAACAAATCCATGATTTGCTGGGTACTGAAATATTTAGCAGACTGCTGTATTACACTATAGCTTTCCCCAGAAGTTTCTAGGAGGGACTCCAAATCGCTGATGGAATTTTGCTGGAACTGGATCTGGGGCTGCAGGGATTCCTCTCCACAGCTGTGGAGCTGGCTATTCCAAGCTTGGGGGCACCAGGTCTGACTGGTCCAGGAGTGGTTGCTCCAAGACTGGCCGTTCCAGGAGTGGTTGCTCCAAGATTGGCTGTTCCAGGTCTGGTTGCTCCAATTCGGGTTATTCCAGGTCTGGCTGCTCCATATTGGAAGGTTTGCAGAAGTGTTCATCAGGTGTCCCTGGTGGTAGGAGTAGAAGGCTGGGTATTCCGTGGCTGCTGTGCTATTCTGAAAGGGAATGGCAGATTACCTGAAAAGCTCGGAGGGAAATCAGAATTGTCTGTGGCAGAGGTTGTCCGGTTTAACAATAAACAAAACTAAGAAGTCAGTGAAAAGAAACCAGAGAATAAAAGCTTCCCCTTACCTGAGTCACACTCTTGCTCTCCTTTGGCCAATGGTTTTTCTGCCACCTCTTACATTTCATTCTCTGGTTCTGGAACCAGGTCTTCACCTACAAAAAAAAAAAAAAAGTGACAGGAAAATATAAAATACTGGTAGTGTGCATGTACCAGTATCGTTAACGTCTTTCCCCCCTAACAAGCACAATTACCTAAAATGGAGACTTCTAGAGTCCTTTCTGCAATCTGGAAACAATGCTCTGTGTATGAATGTCAAAGCCCCTCAAGTAGTTGGCTTTAAAGATGGTCATGAGGAGAGCCTGGGTGGCTCAGTTGGTTAAACGTCTGCCTCTGGCTCAGTCATGATCCCAGAGTCCTGGGATTGTGACTGCCTCTCCCTCCCCGTTCTGTCCTCTCTGTCAAATAAATAAATAAAAATTAAAAAAAAAAAAAAGACTTTATTTATTTATGCGACAGAGATCATAAGCAGGGCAAAAGGCAGGCAGGTAGAGAGGATGGAAAGCAGGCTCCCTGCTGAGCAGAGAGCTCAATGCAGGGCTGGGTCCCAGGACCCCAGGATTATGACTCGAGCCAAAGGCAGAGGCTTTAACCCACTGAGCCGCCCAGGTGCCCCTAAATAAATAAAAATCTTAAAAAAAAAGAAAGTCATTCATGAAATATTATCAAGATCCCACTTTTATAATAAAATTATTTGTAGGGGGCACACAAACAGAGCACACTGATGTTAATACTGCTCATCTGCAAATAAATTTTTTTTTTTCCTTCAAATAAGACTTTTTATTTGTCACTGCAAGGACAGCAAAACACACCTTACCTGCTTATAGCTAAGGTTCAGAATGTTGGAAAGTTCTTGCATCTGCTGGAGGCTGAGGTATTTCTGCCTCTGAAATCGATCATTGAGGACATAGAGTTGGGTCTGAGAGAACACTGTCCTGATCTTCTGTTTCTTGCCCTGGGCCGTGTCTTCCCTCCTCCCAGTTCTCTCCTCTGCAGAAGTGAGCGGTAGTTTCACCTTGGGACTGGTGGAGGAATCGGGGCTGTCCTGAACAAGCAGATCCACGGAGGAAGGAAGAGGAGACACTGTCGGGAATAAAACATTTTTCTCTGAAACTTTCCGAAGATTAAATCATATTCACAAATTTATTGTTTCCAAAGTATTTTTGAAGTTCTCACAACCTCAGAATTAGGTAGTAAATAAAAACTCCTCCATGACCCTGAACACTTGGCTCACCTTTGTATGATGCCAACCCAGTAAGTGTATCCTAGTTGTGGCCATTTCACATCCAGTGGACATGGCCAATAGCTCACCTGCTGGGAAGCAGAGTGGGACTCAAACTTTTTTTTTTTTTTTAAACGATTTTATTTTTAAGTAATCTCTACATCCAACATGGGGCTCGAACTTACAAGATCAAGAGTCACACATGCTCCTCTAACTGAGCCAGCCAGGAGCCCCCTCGAACCTCTTTGACAAAAGCTTTTTACTGCAAATTAATGCTCCAGAGCCCACACTGTGGCTGCTTAGAAAGTTGGGGATGATCACTGGACTCCCTTCTGTAAAATTAGTCGTATCATTTACATCAGATTCTGGGGACTCTCTAAAATCCACAATTTAGGGGCAACTTGGGCGGCTCAGTCGTTAAGCATCTGCCTTCGGCTCAGGCCGTGATCCCAGGGTCCTGGGATCAAGCCATTGGGCTCCCTGATCAGCGGGAAGCCTGCTTCTCCCTCTCCCACTCCCCCTGCTCGTGTTCCCTTTCTTGCTGTCTAATAAACAAATCTTTAAAAATAATAATAATAAATAAAAATAAAATAAAATCCACAGTTTACCACTGCCCAGTTCCAAATACCAGGACTAGCAGGAACTGAGAATTCTGACAGGCTTCAGTTTCAGTACAATCTCTGCCTTTACTAGCTCTGGGACCACATTTCCGAAAGTATTTCTGTCCTTCACGGAGTTCCTTCATTGATTAAAGCAAAGTGACAGAGAAAATTGCTTAGCACCAGGACTTTGCGTATATCGACTTACTAACTAAAAATTTCTTTGGGATGTCTGAGTGGCTCAGGTCATGTCCTCAGATGGAGTCCTGCATCAGGCTCCTTTCTCAGCAGGGAGCCTGCTTCTCCCTCTGCCTTCCACTCTCCCTGCTTGTGTCACAAATGAAGTCTTTTTGGTAGCCTCTTAAACTCTTAATTGCACGGAGGTATTTATTCCCCATGTTCAATTTCAGTTGTCATGAAATAAAGACAACCTGTATGGGGCAAAAATTCACAATCTTATGCTTCCTTTAAGTAGATCTAGAAGGAAAGAAAGTGGGGCTAGACCAAGGACTATGGTGGGGCATCTCCTAACAACTCTCTCTACAAACTTGCCCTTGGCTTGCTAAGTAGGGCATGCCCACCTGCTTCCGTCTACTTGCTCATACCCAAGCTGTTTCTCACGACTCAGCACTTTACTTCCAAAGTTTGAAATTATGAAAGGACATCAACCTGAAGTTTAGGAAAACAGCATAACATTAAAATATAACATTCCATTAAAGTAGTTGCCTACTTCCTCCTTCCGCACAGCTTAATATTAGGGGCAATCATCATGAAAAGAACTTTTTAAAATCTTAATTATCTTTACCCTAAGTCTTTAAAAAATGGTAAAAATTTACATTTTCATTTTCAACAACTCCTGCCTGATTTACAAAAAGTACTACCTTTACAGTGTCCTGAGCACAGCCCCCCCTGTTCCACCTGTAGTCATCATTTAGAAGCCAACCAGAGTTTCAGATTTGGGCTCTAGCCACTCTGTCAGCAGAGTAAACCTAGAACTAGCTACCATAAAATGGAATGCACATCTCCCCCGCATGTAGGAGACGTGGGCATAGCAGGCTCCCAGGAACTCAGAACTGCCCGGGTTAGTAACTCGCAGAGCTCAGGAGTGGGAGGAAGAGGCGATTACTGGTGTCGCACAAAGGCAAAAACGTTTCAAGAAGGCGAGATTCACAATTACCACGCCGCTTCTGGCACTCCCTTGAAAAAGACTAATAAGAAAGTTCAGAAGCTCCCCGCGTCCCCCAGCTGCGATGCCAGGACTTCTGGCTCTAGCAGTGACATCCCTACTGCGTGCGCTCTGCACCGCGAGATTAAGACGATCAGCTCATTTATTCCGGCACATCTGCGTTTCCACAGTGCCTAGGCACCTCATCGCTCAAATACGCAGTGAACGGTCCAGATGCCGGCACCCCAGCGCCCTCGTCTCTCGACTGACAACCTGGGACAGGTGGAAGGGCTCCCGTCACCAAGTTACAACCGAGACAGGTGCCGAGAGGATTCACTGGGGACACCTGCTAGTATGAATGGCCTACAAATGCTCACGAGGGAAACGAAGGACCGTGACCCTCCTCCTGCTTCACGTTCCCTCCAGATCAGCTTTCCGAGGATTCGCGTTTGCCTTACCGGTCTCCGCGTGGGGCGTCTCAGCAGATGACATTTGTAGGAACGCGTAATTTTCTTTAGGCCTGCAAACCTCAGGCATTGGAGAAGAGTCCCTAGACCCGGGCGGTCTGGGGCCAGACGGGCACTGGGGCGGAGCTGGATCCGCACTCATGTTGGGGAGTTGAGGGTAGAGCGGGGGAAAGAGCAAGATTGTAAGGTAGGCCCAGGCTTCTGGATCCAGGTGGAAGAGCCGAGAGAAAAAGAAAGACGTCCAGGTGTAAGAGTATGAGAAAGACAGAATGCAGGAGGCCACCCCGGAAAGGGTAAGAGCCAAGCAGCCCAAGGGAGTCAGAGGTGAAGATTCTCTAGGCTCTAGATTTATAAGGAAGGCTCCGCCATCCTCAGACCCGCCCCTCCTGGCAGCCCCACGCCCACACACACCCTTGGAAATTCTCGGTTAATCCTGTCTGCCAGTCTCACCAAGGCCATTGTCATGTAAAAGGTGGCGGCAGGGTAGTCCAGACTGGGTGGGGAACGGGAAAACGGGGGCCCCCGAGACCTCGAGAGGAAAAGTAAGACCAACAATTAAATATTTCTGGGTTCGCCACGTTTCCATCTTTTCAAATCAGAGATGCACCTAAGGCTACCTAAGGTGATCGAATCTTCCACTAGAACAATTAATTCCTTGATTTAAGACCCCTTAGGGTCTCCAAATGGAGCTACTGCTGGCAAAAGCTTCGCCCAGGGAGCTTGGTTTTCCTCTTCGAGTCCCCCTAAGGTCACAATAAAACACTTATTGTGTGTTGCTAAGGTGTCAGTTGATATTAAAAATAGGACTTGTTTTCAAGGTGTTCTCATTGTTTTTTTTTTGTTTTGGTTTGGTTTGTTTTTTTTTTAACTTTCAGAGAGACGCAGAGCTGGGCAAGTCTTTCCCCAGGACTATTGTCTCCTTTTTAATAAAAGCCCGAGGAAAGGAGCTGTAGCCGCTGACTTTGGTGCCTGCAGGTAATTACACAGAGGCTATCAGTATGGGAAATTTATAAGTGGTTTTCATTTCATGTACCTGTTGCTCAGTTTCGTCATCTGTGCCTCTTTCTGTGTTGCTGTAAAAAGTAAAGAAAATACAGACCTAAATCCTAATAGTTCTTAACACCCATCACCTACAAATCGGGGCTCTTAAGAGAAATTCTATCCTTATCCTTATGCTCATGATCTCCAAGCTCGAAACTACCTTTTTGTTGCGATTATTATTTTAATCCGGTAAACAACATGATAGATTGAGGGCACCCTTTCTAATTTTATCTGGGACATTCCTGGATGTAAAATAATGAAACTTCTTGACCTGGAAAGAGGGAGGCCAAGAAGAACATTTCCCTGAGCAAATGATATTCCTGTGAATGGTCTTGCCAAAGCGTTTGTGACCAGTTCCTTTTAGAATTTCTGTTGGACCCTCCTAAGCAAACATCTTCTTCCGGCCTTTCTTTCCCCTTCTGGCTCTTTTTTAAATCCACTTTTCTTTCTTTCCCTGGCCTGGCATTTCTGCCATGTCCTGCAACTCCACTCCATCCCCACTCTGAAATTGTTTTTTTCGTTTTTCGTTTTGGTTTCTTCCATATGTATTTCCAAAGGACCAGTTGTTATGGTTGGGTTTCAGCACAAACATATTTATAGACAAAGATAACAGTTCGCAGCATTCAATTTTCCTCCCCACTCTCAAATTCAATATTCGAGAAAGCTAAGATTTCTTCCTCTTTTCAGTCTCCTACTTCTCCAAGTAAACCCTTAGCAAATTTAATTATATCTTTTTCGGAGGTGCAAGCCAGACTAATCCTCGCATGCACTTTGCTCCTTGGGTCTCCACCTAGACCTGCTGGCTTTGCTGTCGTAACAATTTCTGTTCTCAACTCAAGGATGCCAATTTGTGAGCCTAGGAGGGGTCCCAGGACCAAAGTGCGGAGATCGAATTCTCTGTAATCTTTTCTTTGTCTTCTCAGACCATCATTCTGGAAGGGAGAAGAGTAAAAATAGAGTTTCAAGGAAGAGGTGGGTGGAAATACATTGGGTTCAGGCAGACAGTCTCTGTCTCATTACAGATAGAGTATGATTTTTTTTAAGGGGTAATGTGAGGGATGGATGGAGTGAACGAATTGTGGCGATCTACTTTCAACATCTACGTTTATCAGTCCCTTAAGTCCCTTTAAGGTGTGTTGTGCACCTTAAACTAATACAATGCCATATGTCAATTCCGTCTCAATAAAACTGGGGTAAAAATAAACAAAAAAGAAGAAAACTTGACTTCCTGGCTTTCAGTTAGCACAGTTGGTAAACGAGTGCCGTCAAGGCCACCAAGCCCGCAGCTCTCTAAACCCCAGGTCCCAGAAGCTTTGTTCTTTGCTGATGGGGGTCTTCGCCTAAAGCCTGGGCCAAATTCCCTCCCATCCCCCCACCTGTGTCTCATTGTATCTGGGGTCAGAGCCTCTGGAGGGAAAGACCAAAGGGAAGGGGGCTGGTAGCTAGAAGGCAAACTTACTACATTCTTTGCCCAGGAAAGCAATTTGAATAAGGTTGAGAGAATGCTTAGGAAGGTGTCAGAGACCTTGGATTTGTTGGGGTGGGCTGTGTGGGTGGAGGAGGGCTGTGTTACAAGTAGAGTCCAGGCCTGCAAATGCAAAAGTGATTTTAGATTTTGTTTTCCAAGGAGCATAATCCGGAAAGGAGAAGAAAAAAAGCGCTAAATATTAAAAATGAAAAATATTTTTCAGAAAAGATTTATTCCTTACTTAAAGTTAAGAAATGCATGTTAGGAGTGCATTTAGGAATCTTTTAGGAACACAGGTGTCCCAGCTTTGTATCAGATATTACTGACCTGTCAGGAAGCGACAGTCATGATGCGTATTAATATAGACTTTGCTGCCCCTCGATTTTCAGGCATAGTGTACTCATCAAATGTGGAATTATCAAACTTATTATTAATTTATCACTGGTGGGATCATCAGATTGATTATCGACTTATCGTTGTTTTTACTCTTCACCCATTGTCCATTTGAGTTTACCTGAGTGTAATCCAAACTGGGAGGCGGTCACCTGTTTTCATTTAATTCTCGTAAAAGTTTCTGCCTCTATTTCTTGCTTCTTTACGTTCACTCTACGTAATAAATCCAGTCTATAAGTAGCTGTTTCTTGTCCCTTAAGTACAAATGTATGTGTGTTTATAGATATATTTAGTGATTTTTAACATTTATAGGCTAGGAACCATTTATTGCTTATTTAACTAATAGTTCACGAGTGCCTATCTTGTGCTGGAGAGAAAAGAAATAATTAAACAACATCTTCTCTGAGGAGCTAGCAATTTATTGAGTAGATCAAAATAGACCAAAAGACAATTATAATGTTGTGTGATGAGTACCAAAAATAAAAAACCAAAAATGACTTGTGCACTAGATGCTGAGGGAGAACAAACAAAGGAAGGTGTGGCCAGGGAGGGCAATCAGAGAAGACTTCTTGGAGGATTTTTGATTGAGCAGAGATGGAAAAGCTGAAAGTGTAGGGAAGCGAATTCCGGAAAATGAACACTTTCGGCAAAGGCAAAAGTCAGTGTCTAAGAGAAAATAATGGGTTATTGGAAAATATGGTCATGAGACCTAAGAGGTAATAAAGTGACCAGAAATAGTCAAACAACAACAAACAAACAAAAACTGCATTTTTAAAAAAGATTTTTATTTATTTATTTGACAGACAGAGATCACAAGTAGGCAGAGAGGTAGGCAGAGAGAGGGGGGAAGCAGGCTCCCCGCTGAGCAGAGAGCCTGATGTGGGGTTTGATCCCAGGACCCTGGGATCATGACCTGAGCTGAAGGCAGAGGCTTCAACCCATTGAGCTACCCAGGCGCCCCCAAAACTGTATGTTTTGAATTAAACCTCCTTTCCTTAATTTATACTCTGTTGGTGTTCCACCTGCTATCCTGATGGTTCTCTGTCTCCTTTCTGGTTCCTCTCATCCCCAGACATCTAAAAGTTAAGAGTGTACCAAAGCTTAGTTCTCAACCCTCTCCTTTCTTCTCTTTATTTTTTAAAGATTTTATTTATTTGGCAGAGAGATCACAAAATAGGCAGCGGGGGAGGAGGAAGCAGGCACCCTGCTGAGCAGGGATCTTGATGCCGGACTCCATCCCAGGACCCTGGGATCATGACCTGATGACCTGAGTAGAAGGCAGAGGCTTAACCCACTGAGCCACCCAGGTGACGCCTCTTCCTTTCTTCTTTCTTCTTTTTCTCTCCCTTTCTTTCTTCCTTCCTCTGTTCCCTTCCTTCCTCCCTTTACTCCCTCCTTTCCTTCCTTCCTTCTTTCTCTCCTTCCTTCCTTCCTTCTTTCCTTCCTCTGTTCCCTCTCTCCCTTCCTTTCTTCCTTCCCTCTTTCTCTCTCTCTTCCTTCCTGTTTCCCTCCTTCCTTCCTTCCTTCTTCCGTTCCGTCCCTCCCTCCATCCCTCCCTCTATTTTATTTATTTGAGAAAGAGTGCACACACATTCGTGGAGAGAGGGCAGACAGAGAAGCAGACTGCCACTGAGCAGGGAACCTGAGGCAGGGTTGGATCCCAGGATTCTGAGATCATGACCTGAGCAGAAGGTAGACCCTTAACTAACTAAGCCACCCAGGCGCCCCTCAAACCTCTTTTCTATCCACACTCACTATATTGGTGATTTTCCTGTCTTATGACTTTCAATACCATCGATATGTTTTTTTTTTTTTTTTTTAAGATTTTATTTATTGTGAGAGGCACAGAGTGAGTGAGCGAGCCCAGAGCCCAGGCAGGGGTGGGACGGAGGGAGAGGCAGACTCCCTGCTGAGGGTGGAGCCTGCCCTGAGGACCTGACTTGACTCCGGGCTGGATCTCTGGACCCTGAGGTCATGACCTGAGCTTAAGTCGGATGCTTATAGGTGCCCCCCTAACTATATACTTTTGACCTTTAAATGTACGTCTATCCCAGACCTATTCCCCAAACACAATCTCATATGACCTCACATCCCCATTTGGATTTCTAAAAAGCATCACAAAATTAGTATTTCAAACTAACATTGAAATATTAGATGGGTTCATCTTATAGTCTTCTCCATCTCCGTGTGTGCCAATTCCATCTTTTTAGTTGCTCAGGCCAAAACCTTAATGCCATCTCTGTGGACTGTGCCTTCAAAATATATCTTGAATCCAGTTACTTCTTTCTTTTAATCTTTTGTGTCCTCCAGTGTTTCTTTTTTCAGTTCTTGGAGTGAGGTTTTTTTTTTTTTTTTTTTTTTAAGATTTTATTTATTTACTTGAGAGAGAGACAGTGAGAGAGAGCATGAACGAGGAGAAGGTCAGAGAGAGAAGCAGACTCCCCATGGAGCTGGGAGTCCGATGCGGGACTCGATCCCGGGACTCCAGGATCATGACCTGAGCCGAAGGCAGTCGTCCAACCAACTGAGCCACCCAGGCGTCCCTTGGAGTGAGTTTTGATCACATGAACTAGGGCTTAGAAAACCAGCAGAATAGCAAGAAATGTTATTTCTTTTATTTTTATTTATTTATTTTTAAAGATTTTATTTATTCATTTGATAGAGGGATCACAAGTAGGCAGAGAGAAAGGGAGAAGCAGGCTCCCCACCAAGCAGAGAGCCCAATGTGGGGCTTGATCCCAGGACCCCGAGACCACAACCTGAGCTGAAGGCAGAGGCTTAACCCACTGAGCCACCCAGGCGCCTCTGGTTATTTCTTTTTATCTTTTTTTTTTTTTTTTAAGATTGATTTATTTATTTATTTACTTGACAGATCAGAAGTAGGCTGAGAGGCAGACCTAGAGAGGAGGAAGCAGACTCCCCACTGAGAAGAGACCCCGATGCAGGGCTCGATCCCAGAACCCTGGGATCATGACCTGAGCCAAAGGCAGAGGCTTAACCCACTGAGCCACCCAGGTGCCCCTGGTTATTTCTTTTAAGGAATATTTATATATTGTGTTATTGCCCACGTCACAGGAGAGCTGGGGACTTGAAGTTACCTGTGACCTCTAGCAAGTGTGCCGACCTAAGCTGCATTTGATCTTTTCTGACCGCTCCAAGATTACCACTCTCTCCACACCACCATCCAACTCTTGGATGATTTCAACAGCCTCCCAGCTGGTCTCCCTGTTTGCACCCTAGCCTTCCTAAAGTAGTCTCCACATACTGGCCAGAGTGAATTTGTGTGAAGACAAGTGGTATCAAGCTATTCCTTTGCTCAAAATCCTCTTTCAGTGTTCTCACGTTGGGAGGAACACCTCTGTCCTGTCACCTTTGTGCCTCTCCACCCTCCTGCGACTGACCTTCCCTTCCTAGAAGCTCTCCCGAATTAGGGATTTTGCGGTCATTCTTATCTCTCGCTGATCTGTCCCTCCCCCAAAAAACCTTCCAGGCTGATCTCTCACCTCCTTTCCATCTTTTTTTTTTTTTTTTTAAATTTTTTAAAGATTTATTTATTTGAGAGAGAGATTATGAGAGAGAGAGAGCATGTGTGTCAGAGAGAGTGTACAAGAGAGCATGAGTGCAGGAAGAGCAGAGGGAAAGGGAGAAGCAGCTCTCTGCTGAGCAAGGAGCACGATGTGGGGTCTCAATCCCAGGACCCCAGGATCATGACCTGAGCCAAAGGCAGACGCTCAACTGACTGAGCCGCCCAGGCGCCCTCCTTTCCATCTTTAATATTACCTTCACAGTAATGTCTCCTGCTCCCAATCCTTTTCCTCTTGATTTTTTTTCATAACTCTTGTCACCTTCTTGGACAATATAGGCTATCTATCATGTATCTATCTATATCTTCTGTCATCTGTCTATCATCTTCTATTTACCTACAACTAAAATATAAACTAAGGGATGCCTAGCTGGCTCAGCGGGAAGCATGTGTGACTCTTGATCTAAGGGTCGAGGGTTTGAGCCCCACGTTGGGTGTAGAGAGTGCTAAAATCAATAAATAAACTTAAAAAAAATTTGTTAAAATATGAACAATGTGATGGGGCTTCTGTCTGGCTCAGTCATCGGAGCCTGTGACCCTTGATCTTGGGGTTTTGAGTTAAAGCCCCATGATGGGTGCAGAGATTACTTAAATAAATAATAACTTAAAAAATAAAAATCTTTAAAATACATAGATGGGGCATCTGGTTGGCTCGGTGGGTTGAACCTCTACCTTCGGCTTGGGTCGTGTTCTTGGGGTCCTGGGATCGATCCCCGCATCAGGCTCTCTGCTCGGCGGAGAGCTTGCTTCTGCCTCTCTGCCTACTTGTGATCTCTTTCTCTGTCCAATAAATAAATAAAATCTTTAAAAATAAAATGAAATACATAGATAAGCTTTCTGAGGGCAGTTATTTTCATTTTTGGCAGTTTTTTTTTTTTTAAAGATTTTATTTATTTATTTGACAGAGAGACAGATCACAAGCAGGCAGAGAGAGAGAGAGAGGGAAGCAGGCTCCCCACTGAGCAGAGAACCCGATGCGGGGCTCGATCCCAGGACCCCGGGATCATGACCTGAGCTGAAGGCAGGGGCTTTATTTAACCCACTGAGCCACCCAGGCGCCCCCATTTTTGGCAGTTTTGTTCAGTGTAGTATCCCTAGCCCTAGAAGAGTGTGGACCATAGGCCGCCATCATCAGCATCACCTGTGAGCTTGTTCGGGACACAAATGGGTGGGCTTTACCACAGAAATACTGAATAGGAATCTCTGGAGGGGGTGACTGGGGATCTGTTGACAAAGTTCTCCAGGTGGGGCACCTGGGTGGCTCACTTGGATGTTCAACTCTTGACTTCAGCTCTAGGTCCTGATCTCAGAGTTGTGGGACTGAATCTTGGGTCTGGCTCTGCAGTGAACATGGAGTCTGCTTGTCCTTCTCCCTTGGCTTCTGCCCCTCCTCGTGCACTTTCTCCCTCTCAAATAAATAAATAAGTAAAATCTAAAAAAAAAAATTCTCCAGGTGATTCTTTAGCATGCCTTTGTTTGTTGATGAAAGAATGGGTTTAAATGAGACCTTGGCCTTTGTAAGCAAATAGAGGGTAGGAGCCATTTCCTTACATTTAAATATTAAATTGCATTTCAATGTAATATACAGAATAATCTTTAAAAAGCAACAATGCTCTTTGCCTCAAGTCCGTGGAACTAAATTCAGTGAGCCTGAAGCTCTTCTAAAAGAGTCCACTTTAATCTTTCTGGCCCTTCTGGGAGATAGATTACTTTGAATTTACCTGTGTTATCAAGATGAACTGCATCAAACTGCTGTGATAGAGATTACAAATAGAATTACAAAAGCATATTCCCCACTTACTTTGCCTGTTATAGCTGTAAGAGCAAAACCACAACTTTTCTTCCCTTAAAAGAAACTTATTATACAAAACTTAACACTTGGGGGGCGCCTGGGTGGCTCCGGTTAAATAAAGCCTCTGCCTTCGGGGCTCAGGTCCTGATCCCAGGGCCCTGGGATCTTGACCCGCATCGGGCTCTGTGCGTGGCAGGGAGCTTGCTTCCCCCCCTCTCTCTGCCTGCCTCTCTGCCTACTTGTGATATCTGTCTGTCAAATGAATAAATAAAAGTCTTTTTTTTTTTTTTTTTTTGCGGATGAGTGATTTAAAAAAAAAAAATTTATTTATTTGACAGAGGTCACAAGTAGACAGAGAGGCAGGCAGAGAGAGAGGAAGAAGCAGGCTCCTCACAGAGCAGAGAGCCCAAAGCCGGGCTTGATCCCAGGACTCTGGGATCATGACCTGAGCCAAAGGCAGAGGCTTTAACCCACTGAGCCACCCAGGCACCCCAATAAAAATCTTAAAAAAAAAAATCTTAACACTTGGGGCACCTGGGTGTCTCAGTGGGTTAAGCCTCTGCCTTGGGCTCAGGTCATGGTCTCAGGGTCCTGGGATTGAGCCCTGCTTCAAGCGCTCAGCTCAGTAGGGAGCCTGCTTCCCCCTCTCCCTCTGTGTGCCTCTCTGCCTGCTTATGATCTCTCTCTCTGTCAAATAAATAAATAATATCTTTAAAAACAAACAAAACTGGGATGCCTGGGTGGCTCAGTGGGTTAAGCCTCTGCCTTTGGCTCTGGTGATGATCTCAGGGTCATGGAATCGAGCCCCGCATCAGGCTCTCTGCTCAGCATAAATAAATAAATAAATATTTATTTATTTATATTTATTTATTCAAATAAATTAAATATTTTTTATTTATTCAAATAAATAAATAAAATCTTAAAAAAAAATAAATAAAAACTTGTGTAATGGTCAATACTTTAAACCCTCTGAATGAACCTGTCATCCAGTTCAAATAATTTATTCAAGACCACTCTTGTTTTATCGATGACTTTACCATGAGCACAAGGTTTGAAGTTCAGTAAAAAATTCACCCAACAAAATATGTGAGACATCACTGACCCCCTTTTCCACTATCCACACTTCTGGTCAGGCGATCAACAACTGTGTCACCATAATCTTACTTCCCAGCACTTCTCCAGGCTGCCATCTAAACGTTCAACACCACTCGCCTGATCCTGGTTCCAGGCACCATTTCTTAGACCTCTGCACACTTCTAGTAACCCTTCCACACTTCTAGTAACACTTCTAGTAACCTGTGTACCAGAGTGATCTTTCTTTCCTTCTTATTTCTTTCTTTCTTCATTCCTTTCTTTCTTTCTTTCTTTCTTTCTTTCTTTTTAGATTTTATTTATTAGATGGGGTACCTGGGTGGCTCAGTCATTAAGCATCTGCCTTTGGCTCAGATCATGATCTTATACTCCTGGGATCAAGCCCCACATCCTGCTCCCTGCTCAGCAGAGAGCCTGCTTCTCCCTCTCTATCTGCCTCTTGCTCCCCCTCCTTGTGCTCCCTCTCTGTCAAATAAATAGAATCTTTAAAAAAAAGAAGAAAGAAAAAAAAGATTTTATTTATTAGAGATGCACAAGCTGGCGGAGGAGTGGAGGGAGACGCAAACGCAGACTCCCCGCTGATCAGGGAGTCCGCAGGAGCCTGAAGCGAGCCTGACTTCAGGCTCCAGGATCATGACCTGAATGGAAGGTAGACACATAACCCACTGCGCCACGCAGGTGCCTCTGGAGTGATGCCCCAACATCCCTCTGCTTAAGTGTTGTCAAAGGAAGCTACTGTCACTCTCTGCCCGCTTCTCCAGTCTGTTCTGAGCTTTGGTAAACTGCTGTACCCAAGCAATCCCCTTTTCCCTGAATGCTTACCTGCCCCCTTTGTTTGGTTCATTTTCAGCTATCTTTTTTTTTTTTTTTTTTTTTTTAAGTATTACCCCCTCTTAGTTATCTTTTAAGATTTGGGTCAGATGTCACCTTCCACAGTCCCCTTCTCCCAGTGAATTAAGTGTCTCTGTTCTGTGCCTAAATCTTCCTATGGCAGTGGTCACTGTGTATTTTTAGTTACGTTTTTGTGTTTAGAATAGTAGCTGGCTGGAGTAATAACTCCTTAAGGGCCTGGTTTGTTACTCTGACCCAGTGCCATGTTATTCAAAGTGTCGTCCTTTCTGGAAATATCAACATCGCATGAGAGCTTGTTAGAAACTGAAATCTAGTGAATCGCAGTCTTTGGCAGTGGGACTCAAGTATCCGCCTTTTAGGAATCTATAATTCTTGTACGTTATGAAGTTTGAGAGCTATTGCCCTAGAGAGAATACAGTGCTTAGCCATAGCAAAAAAAAACAACCAACCAACCAAACAAACAAACAAACCAGGGGTGCCTGGGAGGCTCAGTGGGTTGAGCCTCTGCCTTCGGCTGGGGTCATGATCTCAGGGTCCTGGGATCCAGTCCCCCATTGCCCCATATTGGGCTCTCTGCTCAGCAGGGAGCCTGCTTTCCCCCCCCCCCCACGCTGCCTGTCTCTCTGCCTACTTGTGATCTCTGTCAAATAAATAAAATCTTTAAAAAGCAAACAACAAAAAAAATCCTCGATATGTATTTTTTGAATTAATGACACAGCTCTTGTGTTTAAAACACTGATATTCAGATAAATGGGGAATTACAAGAATTCTCAAAAAGAAAAAAAATCCCCAAAGAACAACCTCCCAGTGATTTTGTTTTGTATTTGTCAAAGTTTAACTAAAGGCTTTTAATATTTAAGAACTAAATTATTATGTGTAGCAAATTCTAAGGTCTCCCTGCAGAGAGTTCAAAGGGTAAACTGAATTGTCAAAGACCCTGACCCTGAGCAACGTTGTTGATAGCAAGGCGGTACTCCCTCTTTCCCACCTTACCCTCAGGGGATCTTTGACCCCAAGGAAAAAGGGATTCCTATTTTGCCCCCTATTTTGGTAAACTCTCAGGAAGGGGAGGAACACCTAGGAATATCTACCAAAATTTAACAAAGTATAAAACTGCTCTGGAACAATGTGATATAAGTGGCCCCAAAGAGAATAGGCTTCTGGCTTCTCAGTAGGTGGGAGAACAGGATAAAGAACTTGGAAAAAGTAGACGGTGGGAGGGGCTGAGGGATGCGGGGGTTTGATGGTAGCTGGTGGGGGTGGGGGGAGAATAAGGGAAAAATCTAGCACCTTAGTTGTTGCTATAATTGGCTGGTAGTGGGAAGAAATAAAGCTGTTAACCCTCAAAATATCACACCTAAATATTATAATACCTCAGGACATCTGAGTATTCTAATATTGTAAAAGGAATAGAGGAAGAGGGAACAAGAGGGTCCTGCCTTCCAAGAGTAAATAAGTTTAATCGTATAAAAGAGTTCAAAGCTAAGGCAAATAGTGTGATGTTGAAAAAGGAACTTTTTTTTAAGATTTTATTTTTTTTAGGGACGCCTGGGTGACTCAGTTGGTTAAGCAGCTGCCTTCGGCTCAGGTCATGATCTCAGGGCCCTGGGATCGAGCCCCATATCGGGCTTCTTGCTCGGCAGGGAGCCTGCTTCTCCCTCTGCCTCTGTCTACCTGTGCTCACTCGCTCTCTCTCCCTCTATCTCTGACAAATAAATAAATAAAATCTTAAAAAAAAAAAAAAGATTCTATTTTTTTTAAGTAGGGCGCCTGGGTGGCTCAGTGGGTTTAGCCTCTGCCTTCAGGTCAGGTCATGGTCTCTGGGTCCTGGGATCGAGCCTGCTTCCCGCACCTCCTCTCTCTGCCTGCCTCTCTACCTACTTCTGGTCTCTCTGTCAAATAAACAAGTAAAATCTTAAATAAATAAATAAATAAATAAAATTAAAAAAAAATTAATGTCTACATCCACAACCCCCAGAGTCACATGCCCTTCTGACTCAGCCAGCCAGGAATTCAAGTTTAAGAAAGCGTTTGTTGAATGTACTATTAAGAGTGAGGGTGAGAAAATGAGGCAAAGCTTTTTTTTTTTTTAATTAAAATTGAGAAATAATTTGCATATAAGGAGCAAATCTCAAGTTGTACAGCTTGATGAATTTTTTACTTATGTATACAAATCCATTGAAGAGACAAAGCAGTTCCAGCACCTAAGTAGGCTAGTTTGCAGTTTTGTTAAATGCTCAGAATTTCAAAATCCAATGTCCCTTAGACCTTTGTCAGTTTCAAAAGAAAACACAAAAGTGTTTCCAACATGATTTTTTTTTTTTAAGTAGGTTCCTTGCCCAACATGGGGCTTGAACTCAGGACCCTGACATCAAGAGTTGTAGGCACTGAGCCAGCCAGCCATCCCCCTTCCCTGAGCCTGAATTTGAATCCCCATTCTACCCACTCCCAAGTGACAAGTGATTTCCCATTTCTATGCCTGTTTCCTTCATATTTGTAACAAGTGAGGATACATATATACAAACTGATCAGATGTGGGCATGGCATGCAGGAAATGCTCCGTCCATGTTTGCCGCTGTATATTCTCTATGCAGGCTATGTTTTAGGGAATGCTTTTTTTTTTTTTTTTTTTTTTCTGAAACTGAATCCTCAATTTCTTTTCTTTTTTTAAGATTTTATTTATTTATCAGAGAGAGAGAGGGCGAGAGCAAGCACAGGCAGATAGAATGGCAGGCAGAGGCAGAGGGAGAAGCAGGCTCCCTGCCGAGCAAGGAGCCCGATGCGGGACTCGATCCCATGACGCTGGGATCATGACCTGAGCCGAAGGCAGCTGCTTAACCAACTGAGCCACCCAGGCGTCCCTTAGGGAATGCTTTAATTCGCTCGCTCAACACGTATGTATTAAGCATGTCTGAGATATCAAGTGCTAGGAAAAGGAAACGGATTATGCATGCTTCCTGCACCAAAGCATTTTATAGTGTGGTATAGAAGAGAAGCCACGCGAACAGAGCAGTGCGTTAAGGTGTGACGGAACTGTGGTGCGTGTGCACAACACAGCAAGAGTACACAGGAGGGTCTTCTGTCTCGGAGGGAAATCAGTTAAGAGATCGGAGTATCACCATACCCTGCGACTGTCAGCTCCCTCAGGGAGAGAAGCGGTGTACGCTGAAGCTGAACCGCTATGGCTGCGGGCCGCTGCACGTCGTGTGCTGGAACCGCGCTCTGCGGACCTTGGCGTTTATCCTCCGGGGTCCCCGCTCCGGCCCGGGGATCCAGTGCGCCTGTGTCCGCGAGAAATAGGGCTACACACAGCCTTCTGCGGAAGAACTTCAGGATGAAAAGGAAGAACCCAGATTCACAGGACTCTGAGCTCATGTGAGACTCTGAGGCTCATCTGAGCCCGTTAAAGATGGAAAGATTATGACAGTTGAAATAACCATCCGTCTGTTCAAGAGGGAAAGGGATCCGATGCTGGCTGCCCTTGCGCAGAATAGATTCCTGATGGGGGGGGTTTCCAAGAAATCAAAGACAACCTTCAAGGTTGGGACAAGGTTGGGACAGGCCATATCTATATCTATATCTATATCTATATCTATATCTATATCTATCTATCTATCTATCTATCTATCTATCTATATATCTGTCTGTGTTTTGACTGTGATAAGGAGATCTGTATGGACCGATGTCTTGGAAAGAGAAAGAGAAGTGGTAGAAGGGAGCTTGGAAAGGAGAATTCAGACCTATAGTTAGCTTACCAAGCCAATTACTGACTTATGTGAAGGAATGGAGAAAGTCAAGCAAATAGATGCCTCTAAGTCTGTTGATGAAGTTGCTGCTGGTGGTGTTTTAATATTTATTTATTTAAGTAATCTCTACATCCAGCATGGGGCTCGAGGTCTGGATCAAGAGTCCCATGATCTTCCCACCGAGCCAGTCAGGTGCCTTGTAAGAGTGTCTTTTTTCTGTGGGTGTTTTTTTTTTTTTTTTTTTTTTTGTTTTTAAGATTTGTATTTATTTATTTATTTAAGAGAGAGGCAGAGCACAGGCAGGGGGAGCAGCTGGCAGAGGGAGAAGCGGACTTTCTGATGAGCAGGGAGGTGATGTGAGACTCGATCCCAGGACTCTGGGATCATGGCCTGGGCAGGTGCTCAACTAACTGAGCCCCCAGGTGCCCCCTACCTTTTTTTTTTTTTTTTTTTAAAGATTTTATTTATTTGACAACTAGAGAGATCACAAGTAGGCAGAGAGGCAGGCAGAGAGAGAGAGGGAAGCAGGCTCTCTGCTGAGCAGAGAGGCCGATGCAGGGCTTGATCCCAGGACCCTGAGATCATGACCAGAACCAAAGGCAGAGGCTTAACCCACTGAGCCACGCAGGCAACCCTATTTTTTTTTTTTTTAAGATTTTAAGGTGGAACTCGAACTTACAGCCTAGAGATCAAGAATTTCAGGCTCTGGGACACCTGGCTGGCTCAGTTGGTTCAGATCAGGATCCCGGGGTTCCCAGGATCAGAGCTCTGCATTGGGCTCCTTGCTCGGCAGGGAGCCTGCTTCTCCCTCTGGTGGACTCTCTCTCTCTGACAAATAAATCTTTAAAAAAAAAAAAAAAGTTGCCTGCTCCACCTATGAGCTGGCTAGGCACTCCTGTTGATGAAGTTTTTGATGAAGTTTTTGATGAAGTTGGGAAGATTTTTGTTTGACAAAGGAAGCTAACTCTAACGCTGAAAGCATCCTTGGAATCATGCTTGAATTTTGCCTTCATAGCTGCTATTTCAACCCCCTTTTAAGGCAATTTTAATCTTTCATAGTTACATCTCCATTAATGGCTGGAAAAATATGTAATAAAACTAATTAAGCTTTTTATCTTCACTTTTTTCGGTCACGGGAGTTGACAGCAAATTCGGGTCTCTTCATCTGAGCTATGGTGACAAAACCAAGGATATCAGCTAGTTCTTTGTTTTTACTCAAAAAGCACCTCCCATTTATAGTTTGTACCTTGTGTAAGCAAAACTTTTTTTTTTTTTAAGATTTTATTTATTTATTTGACAGAGAGATCTCAAGTAGGCAGAGAGGCAGGCAGAGAGAGAGGGGGAAGCAGGCTCCCTGCTGAGCAGAGAGCCCCGATGCAGGGCTCAATCCCAGGACCCTGAGATCAGGACCTGAGCTGAAGGCAGAGGCTTAACCCCCTGAGCCACCCAGACTCCCCAGCAAAACTTTTTGATATGTGTGTATATCCAAACTTTTTGATATGTGTGTATATCCCTTTAGTAATTACACATAATAGGATTAGGGATTTTCCACTTTCTCGTTTACTTAAAGGTTTTAAATTTCTGGCCTGTTAAGTAAATTTGTGGACCAAATTCCAAAGAACTTTTTATGTAGTGAGTTCTTACAAAATGTGTTTGATAAACGAACTCATAAAAATTCCTAGAAGTGTTTTAGTCTTTATCACGTGACTGGCCATTTTCTATAAAAAGGTAAGAGGGGTGCCTGGGTGGGTCATTAGTTTAAGCCTCTGCCTTTAGCTCAGGCCGTGATCCCAGGATCCTGGGATCGAGTCCCACATTGGGCTTCTTGCTTGGCAGGGAGCCTGCTTCTCTCTCTGCCTCTGCCTGCTGCTCTGCCTGCTTGTGCACTCGCATTCTCTCTCTGACAAATAAACAAATAAAATCTTTGGAAAAAAAAAAAAAAAAGAAATGGGCAGAAGACATTCAAATGGCGAACAGATACATGAAAAAGTGCTCAACATCCCTCGGCATCGGGGAAATACAAATCAAAACCACAATGAAATACTACCTCACACCAGTCAGAATGGCTAAAATTAACCAGTCAGGAAACGACAGGTGTTGGTGAGGATGTGGAGAAAGGGGAACCCTCCTACACTGTTGGTGGGAATGCAAGCTGGTGCAGTCACTCTGGAAAACAGTATGGAGATTCCTCAAAAGTTGAAATCCTACAACCCGACAATCGTGCTACTGGGTATTTACTCCAATGATACAAATATTATGAACCAAAGGAGGACCTGCACCCCAATGGTTAACGGCAGCAGTGTCCACAATAACCAATCTATGGAGAGTCCCAATGTTCATTGACAGATGAGTGGAAAAGGTGTGGTATATATATACACAATAGGATATTACTTAACCATCAAAAAAAAAAAAAAAAAAACCTTGCAACAATGTGGATGGAACTAGAAGGTATTATACTAGGTGAAATAAGTCAATCAGAGAAAGACAAGTATTATATGATCTCACTGGTATGCAGAAGTTAAGAAACAAGACAGGATCAGAGGGGAAGAGAGAAAAAAAACAAAACAGGAGGAAACCAGAAAGGCAGATAACCCATAAGAGACTTCCAATCATAGGAGGCAAACTGAGGGTTGCTGGAGTGGAGGAGGGTAGAGAGATGGGGTAACTGGGTGATGGACATTAAGGAGGGCACCATGTGATGGAATGAGCACTGGGTGTTATATAAGGCTGATGAATCAAGGTCTGTACCTCTGAAACCAATAATACAGTACATTTTAATTAATTGAATTTAAATTTAAAAAGTGGGGAATGATATAATCAGTCTTTTAAAAAAATTTTTTTTTAAAGATTTTATTTATTTATTTGACAGACAGAGATCATAAGTAGGCAGAGAGGCAGGCAGAGAGAGAGTAGGGGTGGGGTGAGGTGGGGAAGCAGGCTCCCCGCTGAGCAGAGAGCCCAGCTGGATCCCAGGATCCTGGGATCAGGACCTGAGCCGGAGGCAGAGGCTTTAACCTGCTGAACCACCCAGGCACCCAGATATAATCAGTCTTATAAGAACATCTAAAGAGAATTTGTGCAAGAGGATGGAGCAGGATCCTGTTTATGCAGTCCATGAATACAAGAATAATTCCTACATTTTAATTAAATTATTAATTTTTAAAAGTTTATTTATAATCTCTACACCCAACCTGGGACTCAAACGCATGACCCTGAGATCAAGAGTCACATGCTCTACCAACTGATCCAGCCAGGCACCCATTTTCTTTTCTTCTTCTTCTTCTTCTCTCTCTCTCTCTCTCTCTTTTTTTTTTTTTTTTTTTAAAGTTTTGTTTATTTGTCAGAGAGAGAGAGAGAGGGAGAGAGCACACACAAGCAGGGGGAGTGGCAGGCAGAGGGAGAAGCAGGTTCCCTGCTGAGCAAGGAGCCTGATAGGGGACTCAGATCCCAGCATCCTGAGATCATGACCTGAGCTGAAGGCATATTTTTTTTTTTAAAGATTTTATTTATTTATTTCACAGACGGAGATCACAAGTAGGCAGAGACAGCCAGAGAGAGAGGAAGAAGCCGGCTCCCCGCAGAGCAGAGAGCCCGACGTGGGGCTCGATCCCAGGACCCTGGGATTATGACCTGAGCTGAAGGCAGAGGCTTTAACCCAGTGAGCCACCCAGGTGCCCCTGAAGGCAGATGTTTAACCAACTGAGGCACCCATGCATCCCCAGGTACCCCTGGTTGGGGGATAAAGTCAAATGATTAATACTTTGTGATTTGTGAATAGTATCTGAAATTCAAATTTCAGTGTCCTTAAATAAAATTATATTGGAACACAGCCTCGCTCATTGACTTGCATACTGTTCATGGCTGCTTTCTTGCTACAACAGCAGAACTGAGTAGCTGTAACAGAGACCATACAGTTTGCAAATCCTAAAATATGTACTACTTGACCCTCTGCAGACAACCTTTGCCGACTCTGGATGTGGGCAAAAGTGATCAGAGTCTCTGGGAAAGTGGGAGCCATGCAGAGAGAAGTGGGAGTGAATGTGTTTGAACTACATTTATACAAATTACATTAATAGGTAGAACTGAGGGGCCCCTGGGAGGCTCAGTCAGTTAAGTGTCTGCCTTTGGCTTGGGTCCCATGTGGGCCTTCCTGCTCAGCCGGGAGCCTGCTTCTCCTTCTCCCTTTATCTTCTACTCCCTCTGCTTGTACTCTCTTTGTCAAATAAATAAATAAAATCTTAGAAGAAAAATAGGTAGAACTGGATCAGGGTTGGCCACTGATTTGATGTAGGTGGCAAGACAAATGGGGATCTCCAAGATACTTTTTCTGGCTCGAGTGTCTTAGTAGACATAGTTGCCAGTCACTCGATTTTATTTCATCTTACTTTTTCAATCACTCAATTTTTAATTATAAGTGAAGAAATAGAATTAATTTGAGTTCAGGTGTTTTTAGACTGATGTATCTGAGATACATCCAGATATTGCTGGAATAAGATCTCTTGAGAGAGATCTCGTCTTACACAGATTTGTGCATTCATGGTCTATAGCTGGTCATGGAAGCTGTAAAGGCAACCAGAGTGGAAAGGCAGAGCAAGGCTGCAAACTTAAACATTTTAGGGACCAGGTAGACAGAGTGTAAGAAAAAAATGGATAGACATGGTTGTAAAAAGTGACTCACTTTCCCCTTAATTTTTTTTTAAAGACTTTATTTATTTATTTGACAGAGATCCCAAGTAGGCAGAGAGGCCGGCAGAGAGAGAGAGGGGGAAGCAGGCTCCCTGCTGAGCAGAGAGCCCGATGGAGGGCTTGATCCTAGGACCTTGAGACCATGACCTGAGCCACCCAGGTGCCCCTCACTTTCCCCTTAATTTTTATATTTCAGTAGGAAAGATATCTGGCAGATCTCAGGTTAGGGTCAGGCAGGGAGTCCAGTAGACAATGGGGCATGATGGGAACTAAAGTGATGACAGGGATGGAGTTTATGTATAGACTCAGCAACAGGGACTTTCACTCACTGAGACTCACCTGGCTACAGCCACCACTGAGTGCCCCATCTGCCAGCAGTGAAGACCAAGACTGCATCCCCAACACAGCACCACTCCTCAGGGTGGGTCCTCAGCCATCTACCTAGTGACAGGTGGATTACATTGGATCACTTCCATCTTGGAAAGATAATAAGACTTTGTTCTTATTGAAATCAACACATACTGTGTGTACATGAATTTGTCTTTCCTGAATGCAGTGCTTCTGCCAAAACTACCATCTGTGGACCTACAGAGCGTATTATCCACACAGAATTGCTTCGAATGGAGGAGCTCACAGCTATTGCAAAGGGAGTGCTGCACTGAGCTCATGCTTGGGGAATTCACTAGTCTCATGGTATTTCCCTTCATTCCAAAGTAGCTGAGTTGGGGCACCTGGGTAGTTCAGTTGATTAAGCATCTGTCTTAAGCTCAGGTCATGATCCTGGAGTCCTGGGATCAAGCCCCAAGTCAGGGAGCCTGCTTCTCCCTTTTCCTCTGCTGTTCCTCCTACTTGTGTTCTCACACTTGCTCTCTCTCTCAAATAAATAAATAAAATCTTAGGAAAAAAAAAAAAGTAGTTGGGGGTCGATAAAATGAAGGAACAGACTTTGGAAGACTCAGTTGCTGTGCTCAGCTAGGTAGCAATACCTTTCCAGTCTGGGGCAGTGTCCTCCAGTAGGCTGCGTGTGCTCTTAAGTCATCATCCAACCCGTGGCATTGTCTTCCCTTAGCCAGAATTTACAAGTCCAGGAACCCAAGGTGTAGAAATAGGAGTGTATCCGTACTATTATGTCTAGTGATCCGCTAGGGAAATTTTGGCTTCCAGTCCCAATGATGTTATGTTCTGCTGGCCTGGAGATCATGCTCTATCCTTAGGGTCAATAGAAAATGATAATAACCCAATCTAGGAAGACCATTAATGGTCCTTGAAGAATATAGGTAAGTTTAAGTCACTACCAGGAAAAAAAAAAATTGCTATCTGCTGAAGTGCTTGCTGAGAACAAAGGGAATTTGTGCTAATCTAACAAGTTTGATGATTGTAATACAGTATCGTTGTCCTTATTCACTAGCTTTAGACCTCTAGCGTTTATTTGCAACTCATTGGATTCAAAGGGAGTATGGAATGAGTTGTGAAATAAGTAGATACAAATACCACCTATGACCAGTGACCAGTTACAGAAACAAAAACTGTGATTGTTCTAGGTGTTTCTAAGCTTTTTGTTGCTGTGTGAGTCTCCTCAGGCTGCCATAACAGACTAGCCCAGACATGGTCACTTAAACAACAGATACTAATTTTCTTACACTCTTAGAGGCGGAAAGTCCTAGACTACACACTGCTTGTATGGGTGTGACAAGGAAGAAGAAATTGCCTTAGTCCACATTTCATCTAGCAGGACTAAGAATTAAGTTTACATGAGACGGATTAACAGGAGAAAAACTTAAAGATTTTTTTTTGGGCACACAGAGGCCCAATGCCAGGATTGAGACCTAAAGAAGTAATCAAGACAGGTGGTTCTTTTTTATTTTTAAGGCTTTATTTATTTATCTGACAGACAGAAATCACAAGTAGGCAGAAAGAGGGGGAAGCAGGCTCCCCATGGAGCAGAGAGCCCGTTGTGAGGCTCGATCCCAGGACCCTGAGATCAAGACATGAGCCAAAGGCAGAGGCTTAACCCACTGAGCCACCCAGGCACCCCAGACAGGTGGTTTTTATACTTTTTAGACAAAGAGACAATAAACCTGTGAGGAAATGACAGGACAAAGAAAACTCAACGCTGAGAGTTTCTATCAGTAAGGAATTCTAAGCAGAATTTGGGCTGGGGTGGTGAATTAGTACAAAGTAACAAAGGTTGTTTCTACAGCCTTCTGGGCTTTACATTTCCTATTTCAGGTGAAGGATATCTCTTTCCCTCCTGGTACAGGGAGGCTACCTTTCACATGGGAGATTTATTTCCTGCTTTCAGGGGACAGAGGAGGAAGTGTCTTTATTGCATAGGAGTCTTTATTGCATAAGGAGAAGTGTCCTTATTGCATAGGTGTCTCTTCAGTAACTTTTGTTCAAAATAATCAATATGCCAAAGTGGCACATTTGGGGACAGTCTGCCTCTGGCCCCTACAGCTGGGTTCTGGCCAGAATTCTCTTCTGGGCTTGCAGATGGCGGCCTTATTGATGTGTCCTCACATGGCCTTTCCTCTGTGTCTGTGGGTGTGTACTCCTGGTGTGTCTTCCTCCTCCCCTTCTCTCTTTTTAAAAAAGATTTTATTTGAGGGGAGGGGAGAAGAGGAGAGAAAAAGAATCCCAAGCCAACTCTGCACTGAGAACAGAGCCCACAGTGGGTCTTGATCCTATGACCCTGAGAGCATGATCTGAGCCAAAATCAAGTTTGTCCCTTAACCAAGTGAGTCACGCAGGTGCCTTCTGTCTCTTACTCTTCTTACAAGGACATCAGCCTTGTTGGATTAGGGTCCTACCCTTTTAATCTCATTTAACCTTAATTACCCCCTGAAAGGTCTTTTCTGCAAATATAGTCATGTTGGGAGTTATGGCCTCAACACATTAATTTGGGAGGGCATAGTTCAGTCCTTAACAGTTATAAATATGTGTGTATGTGCTTGTGTGTGTATGTGTAGCAAGTATTTGAATCCGCTTCCCTTTTTTCCCCAAGATTTATTTATTTGAGGGAGAGAGAGTTGCGGGGTTGGGGGGGGGCGAGGGGCAAAGGGAGAGAATCTTCAAGCAGATTCCTCACTGAACGGGGAGCCTGATACAGGACTTGAGCCCATGACCCATGAGATCATGACCTGAGTCAAAACCAAGAGTTGGGGGCGCCTGGGTGGCTCAGTGGGTTAAAGGCTCTGCCTTTGGCTCAGGTCATGATCCCAGGGTCCTGGGATTAAGCCCCACATCGGGCTCTCTGCTCGGCGGGGAGCCTGCTTCCCCCTCTCTCTGCCTGCCTCTCTGCCTACTTGTGATCTCTGTCTGTCAAATAAAAAAATAAAATCATTAAAAACAAAACAAAACAAAACAAAAAACCCAAGAGTCAGAGGCTTAGCCACCTGAGCCATCCAGGTGCCCCAATTTACTTCCTTCTCTTATCCCTGTATCATCTATTAATAATCTTTAACTTTTTAAAATGATTTTATGTATTTATTGGAGAGAGAGTGAGAGGGAGAAACAGACTCCTTGCTGAGCAGAGATCCTCATGTGGGACTCGATCCCAGGACCCTGCAATCATGACCTGAAGCTGAAGGCAGATGCTTGACCCACTGAGCCACCCAGGTGCCCAGTAATTGTTAACGTTATAGCAAAGTATTTAAGTTATAGGGTATCAAAGAGAAGAATGAATATCACTGAAAGACTTTGTTATCATCTTATCAGGAGAGAGCATGCTTTTGGTTGTATGCGGGATAGTTGTACTATGTTAGGCAGAAGTATGACTTTGCTGTTTGCCTTATTTGGAGATTAAATGTGGTTTAAGATGTATTTGGGTGCCAAGGTAATAGGATTGTTTCCAGTTTAGAAGTATTGCTAACAATGTTGTGACATTCTTATATATTTTTCCTGGTTATATACAAGTATTTCTTTTTTTTTAAATCTAAAAAAAATTTTTTTTTAATAAACATATAATGTATTATTAGCCCCAGGGGTACAGGTCTGTGAATCGCCAGGTTTACACACTTCACAGCACTCACCATATCACATACCCTCCCCAATGTCCATAACCCCACAACCCTCTCCCTACCCCCCAGCCACCCTCAGTTTAAGAGTCTCTTATGGGGGGCGCCTGGGTGGCTCAGTGGGTTAAGCCGCTGCCTTCGGCTCAGGTCATGATCTCAGGGTCCTGGGATCGAGTCCCGCATCGGGCTCTCTGCTCAGCAGGGAGCCTGCTTCCTCCTCTCTCTCTCTCTGCCTGCCTCTCTGCCTACTTGTGATCTCTCTCTGTCAAATGAATAAATAAAATCTTTTTAAAAAAAAAAAAAAAAAAAAAAAAAAAGAGTCTCTTATGGTTTGTCTCCCTCCCGATCCCATCTTGTTTCATTTATTCTTTTCCTACCCCCAAACCGCCCACATTGCATCTCCACTTCCTCATATCAGGGCAGTCATATGATAGTTGTCTTTCTCCAATTAACTTATTTCGCTAAGCATAATATCCTCTAGTTCCATCCACGTCATTGCAAATGGCAAGATTTCATTTCTTTTGATGGCTGCATAGTATTCCATTGTGTATATATACCACCTCTTCTTTATCCATTCATCTGTTGATGGCCATCTAGGTTCTTTCCATAGTTTGACTATTGTGGACATTAACTGCTATTAACATTCGGGTGCATGTGCCCCTTTGGGTCACTATGTTCGTATCTTTAGGGTAAATACCCAGTAGTGCAATTGCTGGGTCGTAAGGTAGCTCTATTTTCAACTTTTTGAGGAACCTCCATGCCGTTTTCCAGAGTGGTTGTACCAGCTTGCATTCCCACCAACAGTGTAGGAGGGTTCCCCTTTCTCTGCATCCTCGCCATCCTTCCTGACTTCCTATTAACAGTTGATATGAGGTAGTTACTGCATCCTTGTCTATACTTGGCACTATCAATTTTTTAAATTTAGCTTTTCCTTGTGAGTATATAATTATGTTTCATAGTGTTTGCAACTGGCATTTCTTTGTTGGTAAAAATTGGGCATTTGCATTTCTTTTGTGAAATGTCTGCTGAGCTCATTTGTCCATTCTTCTATTGGATTGTTTGACTTCTTATTGATTTGTATTAGTTCTTTATATTTTTTAATGACCAGACGATCTTAGTGCAGTCTAACTTATAGATCTTTTTCTTAATGCTTTTTGTGTCTTGTTTGAGAAATCTTTCTGTGTCCTGAAGTCATTATATTTTTCCATATTGTTTTTTTACCCCCAAATTTTTTTTAAAGATTTTATTTATTTATCTGACACAGAGAGAGAGATCACAAGTAGGCAGAGAGGCAGGCAGAGAGAGAGAGAGGGAGGGAAGAAGGCTAACCTGCTGAGCAGAGAGCCCGATGCGGGGCTTGATCCCAGGATCCTGAGATCATGACCTGAGCCGAAGGCAGAGGCTTTAACCCACTGAGCCACCCAGGCGCCCCTACCCAATTTTTTTTATTGTCGTAAAATACACATAACATAAAATTTACTATTTAATAATTTTCAGTGTAGAGTTCAGTGGCAATAAACACATTCATAAGGTTGTGCAGCCATCACCACTGACCTCCATACCTCTTGGAAAACTGAATTCTGCATTCTGCCCTTAGTCCAGCCCCAGGCAACCACCAGTCTACTTCCTGTCTATGATTTGACTACTCTATCTCATATAACTGAACTCAGACATTATTTGTCTTTTTTTTTTTTAAAGTTTAGTTTATTTATTTGACAGAGAAAGAAAGAACACACACAAGCAGGGGGAGCAGCAGGCAGAGGGAGAAGCAGTCACCCTGCTGAGCAGGGACACAGAGCTTGATCCCAGGACCCTGGGATCATGACCTGAACTGAAGGAAGATGCTTCACTGACTGAGCTACCCAGGCACCCCAATGTTTGTCTTTTTGTAATTTGGTTTTTCATGTAACATAAATTCCTCAGGGTTCACCCATGTTGTAGCATATGTCAGAATTTCCTTACTTTTTAAGGCTGACTAATGTCCCATTGGACATATGTATCATGTTTTGCTTATCCATTCATTTGTCAATGGACATCTGAGTTGATTTCATGTCTTTGATATTTTGAATAATGCTGCTATGAGCATGAGTGTACAGATATCTGTTTGAGACTTTTTGGAGTATAGAAGTGGAATTGCTAGAAGAATAGCAATTCTACTTTTAATATTTTAAGGAGCTGTCATACTGTTTTCCATAAAGGTTGTACCATTTTACATTCCAACCAACAATGCACAAGGGTTCCAGTTTCTTTACAAGCTTGCCAACACTTGGGTTTGTTTGTTTGTTTGTTTTTAAAAAATTTTGATACATAATAATTTTAATGGGTATGAGGTGATATCTCATTATTGTTTTGATTACATTTCCCTAATAAATAGTGATATTGAACATCTTTTCATGTGCTTATTGGCCACTCATATATCTTTCTTCGAGAAATGTTTATTCTAGTCTTTTGCTCCTTTTCTCCTTAGGATACCCCCTCACCGTTCCATTTTTCTATTAAAAATTTTTTTTAATTGACATATAGTTGACACACAATATTAATCCTTTGTCTATATTAAAAAAATTTTTTTTTTAAAGTAATCGCTACGCACAGCATGGGGCTCGAACTTACAACCCTGTGATCAAGAATCATGCATTCCATTGACTGAGCCAGCCAGGTGCCCCTCCTTTGTCTATTTTTGAACTGAGTTGGATTTTTGTGTGTGTGTGTGTGTGTGTGGTTGAGTTTTAGGAGTTCCCTATATTTTCTGAATCCTTATATGTGATTTGTAAGTATTTTTTCTCATTCTGTGGTTTGCCTTTGTACTCTGTTGATACTGTCTTCTGGTGCAGAAATTTTTAAATTTTTACAATTTTAGAATTTTTTAAAAAGGTTTTATTTATTTATTTGAGAGGGAGCGCAAAAGAGAGAGAGCATGACCAGGGGTGGGGGGAAAGGGTAGAGGGAGAGGGAGAAGCAGACTCCCTTATGAGCCCAATGTGGGACTTGATCCCAGGACCCTGGGATCATGAGGTGAGCTGAAGGCAGGCACTTAACCAACTGAGCCACCCAGGTGCCTTTCAGTTTCAGAACTTTGAACTGAAGTCCAATATGTGTACATTTTGTTGTTGTCTGTGACTTTGGTGTCATAGCCAAGGAATTACTATGCAATTCCAATTTCATGAAACCTTGGCCTTGTTTTCTTCTAGGAGTTTTATGATTTTAGGTCTTTTTTTTTTTTTTTAAAGATTTTATTTATTTATTTGACAGAGAGAAATCACAAGTAGATGGAGAGGCAGGCAGAGAGAGAGAGAGGGAAGCAGGCTCTCTGCTGAGCAGAGAGCCCGATGCGGGACTCGATCCCAGGACCCTGAGATCATGACCTGAGCCGAAGGCAGCGGCTCAACCCACTGAGCCACCCAGGCGCCCCTGATTTTAGGTCTTAAATTTAGGTCTTTGATCCATTTTCAAGTAGTTTTCTTATATGGCATTAGGTATGCATCCAACTTCATTCAATTATATTGCTTTTTAAAAGTTTTATTGTTTTGCTTTTCCCATTTAGATCTATGAAATGCCTGGAATTGATTTTTGTGTATGGTGTTAGGTAGAAGTCTAATTTTATTATTTTTCATATGGATGATTATATGGATAAACAAATGTCCTAGTACTAGCTAATGAGATTATTTTCCCATTTTTCTTCAGTGCTAACTTTATTGAGTCTCCATATGTGTGTAATTTATTCAATTTCACTGGTCTACTTGCCTACCTATGTGCAGGATTACACTGTCTTAGTTGTTATAACTATAATAAATAATAATATTGAACAGAATAAGTTCACGTATTTTACTCTTTTAACCCAGTGTCTAGGCTATTTTTTTGGCCCGTATTATTGACTCAAAGGCCATCACATAAACTTGGAGTCAATTTGTCAAATTTTTAAAAAAATATTTTAAGGATTTGTTTGCAATTACAGTGAATACATAGAAATTTGGAGGATATTTACACATTTAAAATATTGAATTTTGAAAAAATATTGAATTTTGTAGTACAGCAAAGATTTACCTCGTTCTTATCATCTTAGTTTTTTAAAAGATTATTTATTTATTTATTAGAGAGAGAGAGAGAGATCGTGAGAGAGGGAACACAAACGGGGAGTGGGAGAGGGAGAATCAGGCTTCCCGCTGAGCTGGGAGCCAGATGCAGGATTGGATCCCAGGACCCTGGGATCATAACCTGAGTGGAAGGCAGATACTTAATGACTGAGCCACCCAGGCGCCCCTAATTTCTTTAATTAAAATATAGTTTTCTATGTAGACATGTTACTTATCTTTTGTTACATCTAATTCTAGGTCCTGGAGAATTTTGATGCTATTGTACATCACATTCTTTTCCTAAATTTTATTTTCTTCTCTTACTAGTAAGTTGAAATATGTTAGAATTTTATATATTGATTTTTGATCTAGCAATCTTCCTAATTTTTTAAAAAGATTTTATTTATGTATTTGACAGACAGAGATCACAAGTAGGCAGGGAGGCAGGCAGAGAGAGGCGGGAAGTAGGCTCCCCGCTGAGCAGAGAGCCTGATGCTGGGCTTGGATTCCAGGACCCCAAGATCATGACCTGAGCGGGAGGCAGAGGCTTAACTCAGGCGCTCCGGTCTTCTTAATTTTTTAATCCTAATAATTTATCTGTAGACCTAAAACTTTTTTCCATACATAATTATCATGTAAATAATCATATTTTTTTGTTTTTAAAATTCTTATACCTTGTAATTTGTGTGCGTGTGTCATTATTGTACTTATCAGGATTTCCAGTACAATACCAAACAGATGTAGGAATCATGGGCAGCTACAGATTATTCTCTCAGTCTAACAGGGAAAGCTTTGAACGTTTTACCATTACGTATGTTATTTGCCATGGCTCAAACTTACACTTTGATTAAGAGTCATGCCTGTTTGTAAAGAAGAACACTCTGTCCCCAGCCCACTTGGTCCAGAAATGCAGCGCAAGTAGGCCCTGTAAATCCATGAAAATCCTCCAAATACCCCACCCCTATTCCTGTGGTAGAGAGGGAGGGGGAGGGGAGGAATTCCCGCTAATGCTTTGTTTACAGATTTAGTGGGACCACCTGCTTCTGGGGACCGCAGTGGCTCTTCAGCCCAACACTGACACCATCTGGATTGAAGAGGAATGAACTATAGCCGCCCTTGGGTTGGATTTAGAGCAGTTTGGTGGGTGATCACTCAGAAAGCCTGGCCATTAACACTTTGTGCTGACAGCTGGCCTGCTCTAAAGGGATCTTACCCTATGGCTCCGCCAGTGAGAAGCCAAGGGGTGGATATTTAGCAATAAACCCTTGTAGGGTCAGAATATGTGGAAAGACAGGTGCTTGGCTGACTCAGTTGGTGGAACCTGAGACTCTTGTACTCGGGGTGGAGACTTTGAGGCCCATGTTGGGTGTAGTGGAGATGACTTTAAAAATTAAAAGAATATATATATGGAAAGACTTTTGGGTTCTCTTGCAAGAGCCTGAAGTAGTTGTTACTGTCTTTCCCTGTGTAAGGGACTGACACCCCCAGCAGTGGGGAAGCTACTGCCCCACTGTAGACCCAGCAAATTGGGTGCATAGGAAGAGTGGCCACTGAGGTGCTTGGGTGCGATGGCATTTTGCCAAGGATGGTGGCTTGCTCTGGAGATACAGTGACTTGGTTCATGAAGTAACAGCATGCCCCTTGTGTTTGGAACAACACCTAAGGCAATTACCAAAGAAGTGTGGATCTATTTGCCATAGTACCCAACCACTAAGTGGTTGGCAAATTGATTATAGTGGCCCCTCCCTCTGAATGAGCGTTCTTTTTTTTTTCTAAGATTTCAATTATTTATTTGACAAACAGTGGAAGAAAGAGCAAGAGAAAGCACAAGGCGGCAGAGAGCAGCAGAGGGAGAGAGAGAAAAACAGGCTTCCTATTGATCAGGGAACCCGATTCAGGGCTAGATCCAGGATTGAGACCCAAAACTGAAGGCAGATGCTGAATCAACTGAGCCACCCAGGGGCCCCCTGAAGGAAGGTTCTAAATGAGTCCTGGTTTGTGTAGACGCTGCATCAGGTTGAAACCAAGGTTTTCCCTGTCACCGTGCAAAACCAGGCTGCCACCGTTAGGGAATTAGAGAAGTTGAGTACCAAGTACTCCCACTCAATAGAGTTGGGAGGTCATGTTCCAAGGTCATGATATGCAAGACTGGGCAAAAGAGCATGGCATTGAATGGAGGTTTCATCTCCCCTATACCCTTTAAGCAGCAGGACTGGTAGAAAGGAAAAATAGAATATTTAAGTAGCAGGTTGCATTTTTTTTTTTAAAGATTTTATTTATTTATTTGACAGAGAGAGATTACAAGTAGGCAGAGAGGCAGGCAGAGAGAGAGAGGAGGAAGCAGGCTCCCCGCTGAGCAGAGAGCCCGATGCAGGACTCGATCCCAGGACCCTGAGATCATGACCTGAGCCAAAGGCAGTGGCTTAACCCACTGAGCCACCCAGGCGCCCGCATTTTTTTTTTTTTTAAAGATTTTATTTATTTATTTGAGAAAGAGAGAATGTGAGAATGAGAGCATGAGAGGAGAGAAGTCAGGAGAAGCAGACTCCCTGCTGAGCAGGGAGCCTGATGTGGGACTTGATCCCTTCCCTGGGACTCTAGGATCATGACCTGAGCCAACGGCAGTTGCTTAACCAACTGAGCCATTCAGGCACCAGCAGGTTGTATTATTAACAAGTAAAACCCCTTGGGCTGGGTGGACTGAAGTACTGCCCCAGCCTTTAATACATTTGAATGATCAGCCAGTAGAGCCTATTGCTCTGTGTGCCCGACTGGGGACTACTGCTGAGACACTTGGCGTCATAAAAGTGTAAAAATCATGGGAAACAACCAATGCCCCTTACTGTCTTACTATGGATCCACGTGATATGCTGCAGAGAACACCAAGCCCCAGTGGTGCCTGAAAAAGGAATGATCTACTAGAATTTGCAGTGGGATGTCCCATCAGGGTGGGTGAGTTACTTTTTGCCCCTGGCTGAGGGGGTACAGCTTGATCTCACTGGGATCCTGTTGTCTTGCTACAAGCTGCACCTATTGAAATGCACCCTACCTGGATTGGAACACCCAAGGGATGAAGAGGGGAGGGGTGAGGATGGGGGTCCTCATCGGGCATATCTCACTCCTAGTTCATCACCTCACACCTGACATCGCTGTCTGCCCCCAGGTAACATGTATGAACAACCAGGTCAAGTTCCTAAAGTTGCCAACTTTCTTTTCCTCAAGTTCAGGTGGGCACATTCTGTTTTCATTTGTACAGTTATTTGACTGCCATCTTTGTCCCTCTCTTTGGGCCCGGAGAAAAATGTGGCACTCATAGAAGTCCTTATAATATTTACCCAAAAGCCTTAAATGATAGCTGGCAAAGCCTGTCTTTACTGACTACTGAAATGTCTCTCGTGAGAAGAACTGTCCTCCAAAATAGGATGGACTTGGACATCATTACTGCCTTGCAAGGGTTATCCAAGGAGAATGTTGTGTGGTCATGCCTGATGAGTCTGCTAATATATTATCTTTATTAAGTCATATGAGGGGGCCCCTGGGTGGCTCAGTTAGTTAAGCATCTGCCTTCAGCTCAGGTCATGATCCCAGGGTCCTGGGATTGAGCCCCACGTCTGGGCTCCCTGCTCAGCTTGAGCCTGCTTCTCTCTCTTCCTCAGCCTGCTGCTCCCTCTGCATATGCTCTTTTTCTCTCTCTCTCTGATTGTCAAATAAATAAAAATCTTAAAAAAATTTCTTTAAGAACTGTCACACAAGAAGCAGAGTGTCGGAGGAATTAACGGAAGAGGGTGTGATTGCTGGTTGACTTGTGACCCAGGTCTGGGCAACTGGAGGCTCCTCATCCCCTCCCATATCCTTGGAATGTATATTCTGTCCACTGTTCCCACAGTTCTTTCCCACAATTCTTTGGCAATTGCCTTGGATTTTGTTCTGAACAAAAAGGGCATACTGTTACTTCATGAACCATTTTCAAGGACACACAGCCTTGAGAGAGTGAGATTTCATCAGGACCATCTGGATGGCATACGTTACTGAATTCACTTAAGGCCTCCATATAACTTTGAAGATCCTGGAAGACAGATGCAGAGATCCAGTCTTTTTTTTTTTTTTTTGTAATATCTATCCTATTGTTTTATATTCGTTTTTTTAAAAAATTAACATATAATGTATTATTTGCCCTGGGGTACAGGTCTGTGAATCATCAGGATTACACACTTCACAGCACTCACCATAGCACATACCCTCCCAAATGTCCATAACCCAACCACCCTATCCCTACCCCCCAACCCCCACTGCAACCCTCAGTTTGTTTGTGAGATTAAGAGTCTCTTATGGTTTGTCTCCCTCCTGATCCCATCTTGTTTCATTTTTTCCTTCCCTACTCCCCAAACCTTCCACTTTGCCTCTCAAATTTCTCATATCAGGGAGAGCATATGATAATTGTCTTTCTATGATTGACTTATTTCGCTCAACATAATACCCTCTAGTTCCAACCACATCGTTGCAAATGGTAAGACTTCATTTCTTTTGATGGCTGAATAGTATTCCATTGTATGTATATAGCACATGTTCTTTATCCATTCATCTGTTGATGGCCATCTAGGCTCTTTCCATAGTTTGGCTATTGTGGACATTGCTGCTATAAACATTTAGGTGCAGATGCCCCTTTGGATCACTACATTTGTATCTTTAGGGTAAATACCCAGTAGTGCAATTGCTGGGTCATAGGGTAGCTCTATTTTCAACTTTTTGAGGAACCTTCATGCTGTTTCCCAGAGTGGCTGCACCAGCTTGCATTCCCACCAACAGTGTAGGAGGGTTCCCCTTTCTCCGCATCCTCCATAGCATCTGTCATTTCCTGACTTATTAATTTAAGTCATTCTGACTGGTGTGAGGTGGTATCTCATTGTGGTTTTGGTTTGTATTTCCCTGATGCTGAGTGATGTGGAGCACTTCTTCATGTCTCTGTTGGCCATTTGGATGTCTTCTTTGCAGAAGTGTCTGTTCATGTCCTTTGCCCATTTCTTGATTGGATTATTTGTTATTTGGGTGTTGAGTTTGATAAGTTCTTTATAGATTTTGGATACTAGCTCTTTATCTGATATGTCATTTGCAAATATCTTCTCCCATTCTGTCAGTTATCTTTTGGTTGTATTAACTGTTTCCTTTGCTGTGTAAAAGCTTTTGATCTTGATGAAGTCCTAATAGTTCACTTTTGCTCTTGCTTCCCTTGCTTTTGGTGATGTTTCTAGGAAGAAGTTGCTGTGGCTAATGTAGAAGAGGTTGCTGCCTGTGTTCTCCTCAAAGATTTTGATGGATTCCTGTCTCACATTGAGGTATTTTATCCATTTTGAGTCTATTTTTGTGTGTGGTGTAAGGAAATGGTCCAGTTGCATTCTTCTGCATATGGCTGCTCAATTTTCCCAACACCATTTGTTGAAGAAACTGTCTTTTTTCCATTGGACATTCTTTCCTGCTTTGTCAAAGATTAGTTGACCATAGAGTTGAGGGTCTATTTCTGGGCTCTCTCTTCTGCTCCAGTGATCTGTGTGTCTGTTTTTGTGCCATTACCATACTGTCTTGATGATGACAACCTTGTAATAGAGCTTGAAGTCTGGAATTGTGATGCCACCAACTTTGGCTTTCTTTTTCAACATTCCTTTGGCTATTTGAGGTCTTTTATGGTTCCATATAAATTTTAGGATTATTTGTTCTATTGCTTTGAAAAAAAAAAAAGGATGGTATTTTGATAGGGATTGCAACATGTAGATTGCTTTAGGTAGCATAGATGTTTTCACAATATTTGTTCTTCTAATCCATGAGCATGGAACATTTTTCCATTTCTTTGTGTCTTCCTCAATTTCTTTCATGAATACTTTATAGTTTTCTGAGTACAGATTTTTTGTTTCTTTGGTTAGATTTATTCCTAGGTATCTTATGGTTTCGGGTACAATTGTAAATGGGATTGACTCCTTAATTTTTCTTTCTTTTTTAAAAAAATTTTATTTATTTATCTGACAGAGAGAGAGAGAGAGATCACAAGTAGGCAGAGAGGCAGGCAGAGAGAGGGGAGGAAGCAGGTTCCCCACTGAGCAGAGAGCCTGTTGCAGGGCTTGATCCTAGGACCCTGGGATCATGAGCCAAAGGCAGAGGCTTAACCCACTGAGCCACCCAGGTGCCCCTTAATTTTTCTTTCTTCTGTCTTGTTGTTGGTATATAGAAATGCAGATGATTTCTGTGCATTGATTTTATATCTTGATGCTTGACTGAATTCCTGTACAAGTTCTAGCAGATTTGGCATGGAGTCTTTTGGGTTTTCCACAGAAAGTATCCTATCATCTGCAAAGATGATAGTTTGACTTCTTTGCCAATTTGGATGCCTTTAATTTCTTTTTGTTGTCTGATGGTGAGGCTAGGACTTCTAGTATTATGTTGAATAGCAGTGGTGATAATGGATATCCCTGCCATGTTCCTGACCTTGGTAGAAAAGCTCTCAGTTTCTCTCCATTGAAAACGATATTTGCTGTGGGTTTTTCATAGATGGCATTGATGATATTGAGATATGTACCCTATATTCTTACATTTTGAAGAGTTTTGATCAAGAAAGGATGCAATACTTTGTCAAATGTTTTTTCTGCATCTATTAAGAATATCATGTGGTTCTTATTCTTTCTTTTATTAATGCATTGTATCACATTGACTTGTGGATGTTGAACCAAACTTGCAGCACTGGAAAAAATCCCACTTGGTTGTGGTGGATAATCCTTTTAATGTACTGTCAGATCCTATTGGCTAGTATTTTGGTGAGAATTTTCACATCTGTGTTCATCAAGGATATTGGTCTGTAATTCTCTTTTTTGATGAGGTCTTTGTCTGGTTTGGTAATGTCAAGCTAATGCTGGCCTCATAAAATGAGTTTGGGAGTTTTCTTTCCATTTCTATTTTTTGGAACAGTTTTAGGAGAATAGGTATTAATTCTTTAAATGTTTAGTAGACGGGTACATGGGTGGCTCAGTGGGTTAAGCCTCTGCCTTCGGCATGGGTCATGATCCCAGGTTCCTGGGATTGAGCCCCACATTGGGCTCTCTGCTCGGCAGGGAGCCTGTTTCTCCTTCTCTCTCTGCCTGCAGCTCTGACTACTTGTGATCTCTCTCTCTCTCTCTGTGTCAAATAAATAAATAAAATCTTAAAAAAAAATGTTTGGTAGAATTCCCCTGGGAAGCCATCTGGCCCTGGGCTCTTGTTTTTTGGGAGATTTTTGATGACTGCTTCAATCTCCTTAATGGTTATGGGTCTGCTCAGGTTTTCTATTTCTTCCTGGTTCAGATTTGGTATTTTATATATCTCTAGGAATGCATCCATTTCTTCCGGATTGTCAAATTTGCTGGCGTATAGTTGCTCATAGTATGTTCTTATAATTGTATGTATTTGGTGTTGGTTGTGATCTCTCCTCTTTCATTCATGATTTTATTTATTTGGGTCCTTTCTCTTTTCTTTTTGATAAGTCTGGCCAGGGGTTTATCAATCTTATTAATTCTTTCCAAGAACCAGTTCCTAGTTTCGTTGATTTGTTCTACTGTTCTTTGGTTTCTATTTCATTGATTTCTGCTCTGATTTCTTTGCTGTTCCTTCTCTAGCTCCTTTAGATGTAGGGTTATGTTGTAGTATTTGAGACCTTTCTTGTTTCTTGAGAAAGGCTTGTATCGCTATATACTTTCCTCTCAGGACTGCCTTTGCTATGTCCCACAGATTTTTGAACAGTTGTGTTTTCATTTTCATTAGTTTCCATGAATATTTTCAATTCTTCTTTAATTTCCTGGTTTACTCATTCATTCTTTAGTAGGATGCTCTTTAGCTTCCATGTGTTTGAGTTCTTTCCAACTTTCCTCATGTGAGTGAGTTCTAGCTTCAGAGCATTGCAGTCTGAAAATATGCAGGGAATGATCCCAATCTTTCAGTACCAGTTGAGACCTGATTTGAGAGCAAATTATAGTAGAGAATACTCTACTGATCTGTTCTGGAGAATGTTCCATGTGCACTAGAGAAGAATATGTATTCAGTTGCTTTGGGATGGAATGTTATGAATATATCTGTGATGACCATCTGGTCCAGTGTGTCATTTAAGGCCTTTATTTCCTTGTTGATCTTTTGCTTGGATGATCTGTCCATTTCAATGAGGGGAGTGTTAAAGTCCCCTACTATTATTTGTATTATTGTTGATGTGTTTCTTTGATTTTGTTATTAATTGGTATATATAGTTGGCTGCTCCCATGTTAGGGGCATAGATATTTAAAATTGTTAAATCTTCTTGTTGGACAGAACCTTTGAGTATGATATAGTGTCTTTCTTCATCTCTTATTATAGTCTTTGGCTTAAAATTTAATTTATCTCTTATAAGAATTGCCACCCCAGCTTTCTTTTGATATCCATTAGCATGGTAAATTGTTTTCCACCCCCTCACTTTAAATCTGGAGGTGTTTTTGGGTTATAAAATGGGTTTCTTGTAGACAACATATTGATGGGTTTTATTTTTTTATCCATCCTTATACCCTGTGTCTTTTGATTGGGATATTTAGACCATTTGCATTCATGGTAACTATTGAAAGATATGAATTTAATGCCGTTGTATTGCCTGTAAGGTGACGGTTACTGTATATTGTCTCTGTTCCTTTCTGGTCTAATACTTTTAGGGTCTCTCTTTGCTTAGAGGACCCCTTTCAATATTTCCTATAGGGCTGGTTTGGTGTTTGCAAATTCTTTTAGTTTTTGTTTGACCTGGAAACTTTTGATTTCTCCTTCTATATTCAATGATAGCCTAGCTGGATATAGTATTCTTGGCTGCATATTTTTCTCATTTAGTGCTCTGAATATATCATGCCAGTTTTTTTCTGGCCTGCCAGGTCTCTGTGGATAAGTCTGCTGTCAATCTAATATTTTTACCATTGTATGTTACAGACTTCTTGTCCCAAGCTGCTTTCAGGATTTTCTCTTTGTCACTAAGACTTGTAAGTTTCACTTTTAGATGATGGGTTGTGGACCCATTTTTATTGATTTTGAGGGGGCTTCTCTGTGCCTCCTGGATTTTGATGCTTGTTCCCTTTGCCATATTAAGGAAATTCTCTACTATAATTTGCTCTAATACCTTCTGCCCCCCCTTCTTCTGGAATCCCAAATAATCTAATATTGTTTCATCTTATGATAGCACTTATCTATTGAATTCTCCCCCGTCATCCAATAGTTGTCTCTCTTCTGCTAAGCTTCTTTATTTTACATTATTTTGTCTTCTATATCACCAATTCTCTCTTCCCCCTCATTTATCCTAGTTAGCATTGAGCCTCCATTTTTTATGTACCTCGTTATTAGCTTTTTTGATTTCAACTTGGTTAGATTTTAGTTCTTTTATCTCTCCAGAAAGGGCTTTTATTTCTCCAGACAGGGTTTCTCTAATATCTTCCATGCCTTTTTCAAGCCCACCTAGCACCTTGAGAATTGTCATTCTGAACTTTAGATCTGACATATTACCAATGTCTGTATTGATTAGGTCCCTAGCCTTCAGTACTGCCTCTTGTTCTTTTTTTTTTTTTTTTTGTGGTGAGCTTTTCTGCCCTGTCATTTTATCCAGATAAGAATATATATATATATATTCTTATATAAGAATATATATATTCATATATATATATATATATATATATATATATATATATCCAGATAAGAATAAAATACTAAAAGGGTGACAAAGACCACAGAAAAATGTATGCTAACCAAATCATAAGAGACCTGAAACTGGGGTGGGGGAGAAGAAAGGGGGTAAAAAGAAATCTAAATAAATAAATAAATAAGAATATAAATAAATATATATATAATTTAAATATATATATGTTTATATAAAGATGAAAATTCTAAAAAATTTCTAAAAAAGGAATTGATAAGATAAGTTGGTTGGAAAAAGAAAGAAAAAGAAAGTGGAGAGAATTTGCTCAGGCTAGACACCAGAACAAAGCCCTGTGCTAGATTTAGGGTATATTTTGATCTATTAAAAGAAACTGTAGGGCGCCTGGGTGGCTCAGTGGGTTAAGCCGCTGCCTTCCGCTCAGGTCATGATCTCGGGATCCTGGGATCGAGTCTTGCATCGGGCTCTCTGCTCAGCAGGGAGCCTGCTTCCCTCTCTCTCTCTCTCTGCCTGCCTCTCCGACTACTTGTGATTTCTCTCTGTCAAATAAATAAATAAATAAATCTTTAAAAAAAAAAAAAAAAAGAAACTGTATCCCAAAATTTTTTAGAAGAAAAAATCCTATATGTATACAAAAAATAATGTTACATACAATGAAGGATAAAATATGAGTATAATAATGAAGGTTTAAAATATTTTTTTAAGGTATTGTTAAGATAAACTAGTTAAAAATCATTAAAAGAGGAAAGAAGAAAAGTTAAATTAGAATAAGAAAAAATAAAATAAAATAAATTTAATCAACTTTGTAAGACTAAAGATTATGGGGAGAAAGCCATGAATTCCATGCTTTACTCTTCTCTTTTGGAGTTCTGCAGTTCTTTTTTTTTTTTTAGATTTTATTTATTTATTTGACAGACAGAGATCACAAGTAGGCAGAGAGCAGGCAGAGAGAGAGGAGGAGAGGAAGCAGGCTCCCTGCAGAGCAGACAGCCCCATGCGGGGCTCGATCCCAGGACCCTGGGATCATGACCTGAGCCGAAGGCAGCGGCTTTAACCCACTGAGCCACCCAGGCGCCCCTGGAGTTCTGCAGTTCTCATTGATCAGTGAACTTGGTCTTGGCTGGGTGTTCTTTTTTTTTTTTTAAAGATTTTATTTATTTTATTTGACAGACAGAGATCACAAGTAGGCAGAGAGGCAGGCAGAGAGAGAGAGAGGAGGAAACAGGCTCCCTGCTGAGCAGAGAGCCCGATGCGGAACTCGATCCCAGGACCCTGAGATCATGACCTGAGCCAAAGGCAGCGGCTCAACCCACTGAGCCACTCAGGCGCCCCTTGGCTGGATGTTCTTGCTAATCACTGCTTGTTGCAGTGTTTCTCAAGTGTCTTTGCCTGAGGCAGAATTGTAACCCCCTTGCCAGGGGCTGGGCTAAGTAATCTGCTCAGGTTTGCTCTCAGGAGCTTTTGTTCCCACGGGAATGAAAATGGCAGCTTCCCAGTGTCTGGCCTAGAGGAGCCAAGAGCTCAGGGTCCCACTCCTCAGTGCACCCTCAGTGAAAAGCACTCAATCACTCCCGTCTCCCTGGTCTCTGGCCGTGCTCTGAGCCCACCCAGCCTGTGACCGAGCCACTCTGTCTCTGGCACACGGCCCCATTTGGAGTCTCTAAACCCAGAAGATTGCTGCTGTGCTGCTCTTCAAGTGGAGGAAGGTGGGTCTCCCTGGATCTGCCACTTGTGGGGTCCCTGCTCAAAGAGTAGTGGTCCGACTGTGCCAGTTTATGGTAATCCCAAGCTGAGAGCTCACTCCTTGGATCTTTCTCGTAGCTGGCTTCCCTGCTTTGATACCAGGGAGCTATGCTACACTCAGAGACCCCAATCCCTCTGTGACCCTGACCCCATGGGACCCGAGACTTCCCTGTTCCCATGAGGGCTCCACCCCTGCTTAGCCTCTGGAGCAATGTCCCTGAGTGGAGCAGAATTCTAAAAGTTTGGATTTTGCACTCTGTTGCTCCACCACTTGCTGGGAGCTGGCCCCTCCCCCTGTGGCCTATCTTCCTGTCACTTCCATATCCTACCTTTCAGAAAGTGGTCGGTTTTCTGTTTCTAGAGTTGCTACTCTTCTTCTCTTCAATTTCCTGTTGGGTTTGTAGGTGTTTGGAATGGTTTGATAACTATCTAGCTGAACTCCTGCGACCTGATGTCATCTCAGTCTGCTACTCCTTTGCCATCTTGACTCCTCCCCCTCTGAGATCCATTCATCTTGTGGTGAATGAAATGAGCATTTTGATTGATGAAACCTGAGTTGAAGGGGGTGAGTTCATAAAAGGAGGCAAGATGAGATTTAAAAAACAAGGCATATAAGTATAATATATTTATAACCTTGATATACCGTTTTTTTTAAAAATATTTTATTTACTTATTTGACAGAGAGAGAGAGAGGGAACACAAGCAGGAGTTGCCGCTGAGGGAGAGGGAGAAGTAGGCTTCCTGCTGAGCAGGGAGCCTGATGCAGGACTTGATCCCAGGACCCTGAGATCATGACCTGAACTGAACGCAGATGCTTATCTGACTGAGCCACACAGATGTCCCCAAAACCGCATTATTTCCCAACAGTTCAATTTCCTCGCTTATGGTTTAGAGTGATGATCAAGTGAGGTAATACACAAAAAAATTGTATATAAATATACAGAAGTAATATATAAAAAAAATTCTGTGTACAGTCTAGTACTTTAAAAAATGTTGATGTTGTTCTTATCTTCACTTTTTCCAGTCACATGAGATTCTGCCAGTAGGTAACACAGAGAAGACAAGCATCACAAATACTCAGCATCTAAGGAAAAAAAAAAGATGAAATTATTAATTCCATATTGCAGTCAATAAACATTTAAGGGCTTTAGTAGTATATTTGGGAATATGACTACATGGTAATGGTGTCATGTCTCTGTAACAAATAGGGCAGTCAGCGGTTCTTTGTGTCACTGGCTGGAACATGAAAAGTTTTTTTTTTTTTTTTAAACATGTATTCTCACTTTATTAAATCCTACTATCAGCCCCTACAGCTACCAAAAATGCAGCAAATCCCTATTTGAATTGTTTTAATAATGCACCAAAGGCACACTGTTTGCAAAACCATCCATGTATCTCCAAGCTTCATGGAGGCGCCATGGATCCCTTAGGCCTTGTGCAGCCAGCTTCTGGGCAGTGTCTAATGGTTTTCCATTTATCTTCCACAGTTTATAATCTGGAAGTTCTGGTTTAATGTAACCAAGTTCACCTCCATGTCCACGGGCCATGTCTGATAGCAATCTGAGCTCTCACAACACTCAGTACTCAACCCTCCAGCCAGAGCCAAATGGCAATGGTGGACTGTAGAAAGCTGATGGTATATCCAAGAACTATGGGACACAGTCTTTCTCTGGAAGTCAATATGTTCCTTTTTTATTTCCTTACTACTTAGTGTTCTATGTATAAAACATTCTTACCTTTTGGGTCTTTTTTTAGGTTTCTGCTTGAACATATCTTTATTGTATTTCTTCCTCCTTTTATGAAACCATTGCTTTATCTGTAAAAAAATGAGGTGGGGAGATGATGAATGAAGGAATAATGATATTGGTTTACATGAGTGATAGTACTACAAGGTGACTCTGTTGATAAATAGGTTTCATACCTGTTTTACTGTCATGTTAAATTCAAATGCAAGTGATCGGATATCTCCTATTGTGGGGCATTTGTTTAACTTAAAGTTTGCCCAGAGAGTGTCCATGAGGGGTTTGCTGACTATTCTTTTCTGGGGATATTGTTCTTCATTTTTCTCTTCTTTTTCCTGTTCCTCTTCCAGTCCGTCTTCTATTTCCACTTCTTTTTCTTCTCTTTCTCTTTCTTTCCATTTTTTCTTTCCCTTTCTTTCATCATCACTACGATTCCTCTTTGCTTGCCCTGGATTTTGATCGCAAAGCATAGTTGGTTCTTTCTGTATAGCAAAATCTGTGGAATAAACTCAAACTGCAGCTAAATTTGACATGTAGATCATAGTCCACATTCTACAATGTGAGACTCTTTGATTTTCATAAAGCAGCAGTGTTGTACATTGTTGGAAATAAGGGAAGAAAGAAAAATTAAGGTTATCAAAATCAATGAAGATTTTCATAAGAAGATCAGTTTATTTATTTATTTTTAAAGATTTTATTTATTTACTTGAGAGAATGAGTGAGAGAGAGAGAGAGAGAAACAGAAAACGAGTGAGAGAGGGAGGACGGAACCTGATGCGGGGCTTGATCCCAGGACCCCCAGATCATGCTAAGAGGAAGGCAGATTCCCAACCCACTGAGCCACCCAGGTGCCCCAAAAGATCAGTTTAAAAATAATTTATTTTTGGATTTAAATATATACCAAGTAAAGAAAGGGGCTGTAAATTGAAATTAATGTTTCATTGTGATGTTAGTCAAAAACAAATTACCTTGGGGTACCTGGGTGGCTCAATCAGTTAAGTGCCTGCCTCTTGATTTTGGCTTAGGTCATGATCACAGGGTTGTGAGATCAAGCCCCATGATGAGACCACACTGAGTTCCGTACTCTGCATAGAATCTGCTTGAGGTTCTTTCTCTCCTTCTCTCTCTGCTCCTCCCCCTGCTTGTGTTCTAAATAAATAAATAAAATCTTTTAAAAAAAGTTATCTTAGGGGCACTCAGTGGGTTAAAGCCTCTGCCTTTGGCTCAGGTCATGATCCCAGGCTCCTGAAATCCAGCCCTGCATCTGGCTCTCTGCTCGGCGGGGAGCCTGCTTCCTCCTCTCTCCCCGCCTGCCTTTCTGCCTACTTTTGATCTCTGCCTGTCAAATAAAATCTTAAAAAAAAAAAAAAGTTAGCTTAAAAAAAATTAAGTTATGAGTGACTTAAAGGACTTAAAGGACTTAAAGGACTATTCAGGCTTTTATTTCCTCTTGAGAGAATTTTGGTAAGATATATACTTTTATAGAAATTTGTTCATATGTTTCAGTTTTCCCAGGATAGTTCTGGCATATGCCCATAAATGGACATTATTATTATTATTTTATTAATTATTATTATTATTAATTTTAAGGTCTTATTTATTTATTTGACAGAGATCACAAGTAGGCAGAGGGGCAGGCAGAGAGAGAGGGGGAAGGCGGCTCCCTGCTGAGCAGAGAGCCCGATGTGGGGCTTGATCCCAGGACCCTGGGATCATGACTTGAGCCGAAGGCAGATGCTTGACCCACTAAGCCACCTAGATGTCCCCTTCCCCACCAACCGTCAATAAAATTTTAAAATCAAAAGTTTATCTACGGGGAGACTGAATAGAGAAAACAAAACAAAAAACAGAAGACTTGAGAACATGCAGGGAGATGTGGATCAGATAGATGTTGGAGAATAGGGAGCGTCATTGAAAGAACATGAGCACATAAATCCAGCTTTTCGACAGTTCTGTCCTAGTCCCTTAGATAGATAGATAGATAGATAGATAGATAGATAGATAGAAGCCAAACTTGCGCTGCTAGTAAGATTTGTAGTTAAGATTTAAACTCAGGGGTGTCTGGGTGGCTCAGCCAGTTAAGTGTCTTCTTTTAGCTCAGGTCCTGATCCCAGGGTCCTGAGATTGAGTCCTGAGTTGGGCTCCCTGCTCAGCAGGGAGTCTGCTTCTCCCTCTCCCTCCGCCCCTCCCCTCTGCTCCTGCTTGCTCTCTTTCTCTCTCTCAAATAAATAAAATCCTTAAAAAAAAATTCAGATCTGCCAAGCTAAAAAACCCCAACTACCCCCCCCAAAACTCCACTTCATGTATTATGCTATGGGATATAATTCAGCAATAAAAAAATACTAAGTGCATTAGTGAATATTAACATAGAAAGATGGGGGTGCCTGGGTGGCTCAGTGGGTTAAACCGCTGCCTTTGGCTCAGGTCATGATCTCAGGGTCCCTGCTCAGCAGGGAGCCTGCTTCCCTCTCTCTCTCTCTCTGCCTGCCTCTCTGTCTGCTTGTGATCTCTGTCTGTCAAATCAACAAATAAAATCTTTAAAACAAAACAAAACAAAACAAAACAAAACAAAAAAAACATAGAAAAATGGATGTCCCAGATATATTTGAAGTAAAAGAACCACTTCAGGGTGCCTGGATGGCTGAGTCAGTTGGGCATCTGTCTGGCTTTTGGCTCAGGTCATGATCCTGGGGTCCTAGGATCAAGCCCTGTGTTGGGCTCCCAGCTCAGTGGAGAGACTGCTTCTTCCTCTCCCTCTGCCCGTCCCCCTGTTGCAGTTCTCTCACTCTCTCTCAATCTATGTCAAGTGAATAAATAACATCTTAAAAAAAAAAAAAAAGAACTACTTCAAATTAGCACATATGGGTGGCTCAGCCAGTTAAAGCCTCTGCCTTTGGCTCTGGTCATGATCCAGGGGTCCTGGGATTGAGCCCCGCATCAGGCTCCTGCTCAGCAGGGAGCCTGCTTCCCCCTCTCTCTCTGCCTGCCTTTCTGGCCACTTGTGATCTCTGTCTGACTTGTGATCTCTGTCTGTGAAATAAATAAAAAATCTTTTTTTTTTAAAGATTTTATTTATCTATTCATCTGACAGACAGAGATCACAAGCCCCGATGCGGGGCTCTATCCCAGGACCCTGAGATCATGACCTGAGCCGAAGGCAGAGGCTTAACCCACTGAGCCACCCAGGCACCCCAATAAATAAAAAATCTGAAAAAAAATTAAAAAAAAGATGCTATTAAAAAAAATTAGCACATATGGTAGAATTAATTTCTTGGACAGAAAAACAAATTTTATAAATGTTTGCATGGTCAGATGGCTTCACTGGGAAAATCTACCAACATTTAAATAATAATTAAACAATTCACAAACTCTTCCCACAAAATAGAAGAGAAAGGAATACTTCCCAACTCATTCTCTGGGCCAGTATTGATTACCCTGTGTTATCAGTCAGAGTTCAACTAGAGAAACAGAACCAGTAGGAGGTATATATTAAGATATTTAGGGACATCTGGGTGGCTCAGTTGGTTGAGTGTCTGCCTTTGACTCAGGTCATGATCCTGGGGTCCTGGGGTTGAGTCCCGCTTTGGGCTCCAGGGAGCCTGCTTCTCTCTCTGCCTGCTCTGCCTCCTGCTCCCCCTGCTTGTGCTCTCTCTGATAAATAAGTAAATATAATCTTATTTATTTATTAAATAAATAATAAAGGGTTTTTTTTTTTTTTGTAGATTTTATTTATTTATTTGAAAGACAGAGATCACAAGTAGTCAGAGAGGCAGGCAGAGAGAGAAAGGGAAGCAGGCTCCGCGCTGAGCAGAGAGCCGGATGTGGGGCTCGATCCCAGGACCCTGGGATCATGACCTGAGCCAAAGGCAGAGGCTTTAACCCACTGAGCCACTCAGGCGCCCGAATATAATCTTTTTTAAAAAAAGATATTTATTATAAGGAATTGACTTACACAGCTGTGGGAACTGTTCAGGCAATTCCGAATCCTTAGGAAAGCCCTGAGAAAAGGAAGTCTGGCATTCTTGGGCACCTGGTGAAGCTGGTCTCCACAGGTAGAATTCATTCTCCAGAGAAGCCTCAGCTCTTCTTTTCAAGCTTTAATTGATTGAATTAGGCTTACTGTGGTATCTAGGATAATCTCCCCTACTTCAGGGCACCTGGGTTGCTCAGTGGGTTTTAAACCTCTGTCTTCGGCTCAGATCATGATCTCAGGGTCCTGGGATCGAGCCCCACATCGGGCTCTCTGCTTGGCAGGGAGCCTGCTTCCCCCTCTCTCTGCCGGCCTCTCTGCCTACTTGTGATCTCTCTGTTAAATAAGTAGATAAAATATTTTAAAAAGATTTGTTTATTTATTTGAGAGAGAGAGACTGAGGGCCAGAGGTTTGACCAACTGAGCCACCCAGGCACCCCTAATAGGCTTCTTCTTAAATGTGACGAAAATGTTCTGGAACAAAATAGTGGTGTTGGTGGTACAACATTGTGACCGTATTTTAAAAAATTGGATTTTGTGTATTTTTTAATTTTACATTTTACAAGGGTGTGTTCTATGGTTTATAATTTATATCTCAATTTTTTAAATTGCTCATATGACCTAGGATTTCAGACCACGCTATAGTTGAATTGCATAGATGCGTTAAAAAAATAATTAAAATTTTTTATTTTATTTTATTTTATTTTTTTAAAAGATTTTATTTATTTATTCGACAGAGAGAGATCACAGGTAGATAGAGAGGCAGGCAGAGAGAGGGAAGCAGGCTCCCTGCTGAGCAGAGAGCCCGATGCGGGACTCGATCCCAGGACCCCGAGATCATGACCTGAGCCAAAGGCAGCGGCTTAACCCACTGAGCCACCCAGGCGCCCCAAAATAATTGAAATTTAAATTCAAGTTGTTAACTCCCATTTTAAAATTTACAACTTCAAATTTGTGGAATTCAAATCATTAGTTAGTTACATCATTTTCCCCTATCATTTCTGCTAGTGATATAAACATACTATAATTATTATGAGGTTAGAAAAAAAAGAAAAATCACATCTCTCTTGAATCTATTGCTTCTATCCTAAGTCTGTATTTTCTTCATAGCAAAACTCTTTTAAAAATTTCTCTGTATTTGGATGCTGGTGATTTTTCCCTCCTCTTTCTCTCTTGAATACTCCAATCAGACTTTCACCTCCAATCTCCATAGATACGCCTCTTGTCAAAGTCACAAGTTAATGATGCAAAAATCTAATGATCAATTCCTTATCCCCATCTTTTTTTTTTTCCCCAAGATTTATTTATTTGAGAGAGCACACATGAGGGGGCAGAGGAAGAGAGTGCCAAGCAGACTCCCTGCTGAGCTCAGAGCCAGAAGTGGGTTGGATCTCACAACCCTGAGACCACGACCTGAGCCTAAACCAAGAGTCAGACACCTAACCAACTGACCAACTGTGTCATCCTGGTACCGCTGCCCCCCGCCCCCATCCCCATCTTACTTGAAATATCAGGATCTATTGAGGTGTCAGGAGTTCTCTCCACCTTGAAAAGCTTTCTTCTCATGGCTTCCAGAATACCATCTTTTCCTGAGTTTCCTTCTATACCAATGACTGCTCCTTCAGAGTTTTCTTTGGGGCTCCTAGCTGCCTCAGTCAGTAGAACAGGTGACTCTTGGTCTCAGAACGGGAGAGTTTGAGCTCTGGATTGGCTTTAGAGATTATAAATAAACAAACGTCAAAACAAAAGGAGCAAGGTTTTCTTTGTTCCTTCTCTTTCCTCCCACCTTTCCCCAGCCAGTTACTAAAGGCCAAATCCCTAGATCTCTTCTTTCCTATATATACATGGTCTTAGCCTTGGTAATTCAACCTGAAGGATTTAATACTACCCAAATGGTGTCTACATGCATATTTTTATCTCTAGGCTCATATATCCAACTCCTAATTCAATATCTCTGCTTGGACATCCTTTAGGTAACTTAAGTCAAACTTAAAATTCTCAGACTCAGGAGTACCTGGGTGGTGCAATCAGTTAAGCTTCTGACTCTTGGTTTCTTCCCGGGCTGTGATCTCAGAGTCATGAGATCAAGCCCTGCTTGGGTCTCTCCCTCCCTCTGCTCCTCCCCTTTGCACGTTCTCTCTCTCTCTCTCAAATAATTAAATCTTATTTTTGTTTAAAGATTTTATTCATTTATTTATTTGACAGAGACAGATCCAGTGAGAGAGGGAACATAAGCAGGGGCAGTGGGAGAGGGAGAAACAGGCTTCCCACCAAGCAGGGAACCTGATGCAGACTTGATCCCAGGACCCTGGGATCATGACTTGATCTGAAGGCAGACGCTTAACTGACTAAGCCACTCAGGTGCCCCTCAAATAATTAAATCTTTTTAAAAAAAATCCTAGACTCAGTCACGATCCCTCTCACTGAATCCTGATCCACTCTCAGTACTCCACACCTGAACAATGTCAAATCCATTCATCCAGCTAATTGAGTTAAAAAACCTTGATAGCATCTTTAACTCTTCTCTTTTTCTCATAGTCCAAACTCAATCTGTCAGAAAATTTTGCTTTTCTTCCTTCAAAATTCTCAGAATATTACTACCACTTCTTAACCACTATTATCTCTAAACTAGATTTGTTTCATAACTCCCTCCTTTTGTATTTGCCTTCCTACCCCATAGTCTACTTCCAACATAGCAGAGTGGCCCTTTTAAATATAAATTAGATAATACTATTCCATTTCTCAAAAGTTGACAATATCTATTCTTTTCAGAGTAAAAGCCAAAGACTACAAGGGCTTATAAAATCCTGTAGGGGGCGCCTGGGTGGCTCAGTGGGTTGAGCCGCTGCCTTCGGCTCAGGTCATGATCTCAGGGTCCTAGGATCGAGTCGCGCATCAGGCTCTCTGCACAGCAGGGAGCCTGCTTCCCTGTCTCTCTTTCTCTGGCTGCCTCTCTGTCTACTTGTGATTTCTTTCTGTCAAATTAATAAATAAAATCTTTAAAAAAAATCCTGTAGGATTTGATCTCTTGCTTCCTTTTGGATTTCTTTTTTTTAAAAAAATATTTATTTATTTATTTGACAGAGATCATAGGTAGGCAGAGAGGCAGAGAGAGAAAGAGGGGTGGGGGAAGCAGGCTCCCCGCTGAGCAGAGAGCCTGATGCGGGACTCAGTCCCAGGACCCTGAGATCGTGACCTGAGCTGAACGCAGAGAGAGCGCACTAACCCACTGAGCCACCCAGGCGCCCTACCTGCTAACACTTCCCTTCACTCTCTTTGCTCCATTCCCTCTGGTTGCCAGAGTTTTTAAATTTTTATTTTTTTTTTTAATTTATTTTTCTTTTAAAGATTTTATTTATTTATTTGGTTGCCAGAGTTTTTAGTAAACAAGCCAAGCACAGTCCCAGTTTACGGACTTTGCTGTGCTATTTCCTCTGCCTAGAAAGTTATTTCTCAAAATAAAAACATGACCTGTTTTCTTACCTTCGGTTTACTTTCCAAGTCTCCAAGTGCATTTATTGGTGAGGCAGCGACCAGAAATGGGATTTGAGTCAGTATTTGATGAAATTAGGGTTTCTGGATTAGGATCTGAGGGTAAATGGAAACTATCTAGAGTTTTCTTTTCTTTTTTTTTAAGATTCTATTTATTTATTTGACAGACAGATCACAAGTAGGCAGAAAGACAAGCAGAGAGAGAGAGAGGCAGAGAGAGAGGCAGAGAGATGGGGGAAACAGGCTTCCCGCTGAGCAGAAAGCCCGATGCGGGGCTCCATCCCAGGACCCCGGGATCACGACCTGAGCCGAAGGCAGAGGCTTTAACCCACTGTCACCCAGGTGCCCCTATGTTTTTTTTTTTTTTTTTTTTAAAGATTTTATTTATTTATTTGACAGAGATCACAGTAGGAGAGAGGAAGGGAAGAAATCACAGAGAGAGGAAGGGAAGCAGGCCCCCTGCTGAGCAGAGAGCCCGATGTGGGACTCGATCCCAGGACCCTGAGATCATGACCTGAGCCAAAGGTAGCGGCTTAACCACCTGAGCCACCCAGGAGCCCCCCTATGGGGAGTTTTAATCTGGGTTGTGATCAGGTAAAACTTAAATTGGAAAATTGATTAGAGGTGTTCTAATCTGGATGCCAGTCAGGAGACTGAGGGCTTTTCTAACTTAGGCTAAGGAGTTTGTGCTAAATATTTGAGACTACTGAACACCATTGAAGGGTTGTAGGTGACTGTAGGAGTGATTACAGTGATAATGGTGATCAGAATTAAGGTGGGTGTTATCTGTATCTTGGTTGTCAGTGGGCCACAAAAATGATCAGCCAGTGATAGTGTGGGTAAAGTATATATATAAAGTTAAAAAAATGAATGCATTTCCAGTAGGTGTGTGAAAAATGTTCAATTTAATCAAGATGCAAAGAAACTAAATCTTTTTTTTTTTTTAAGATTTTATTTATTTATTTGACAGAGAGAAATCACAAGTAGATGGAGAGGCAGGCAGAGAGAGAGGGGGAAGCAGGCTCTCTGCTGAGCAGAGAGCCCGATGCGGGACTCGATCCCAGGACTCTGAGATCATGACCTGAGCCGAAGGCAGCGGCTTAACCCACTGAGCCACCCAGGCGCCCGCAAAGAAACTAAATCTTAAATAATGGGATGTATGTATATAGATATGCAAAATATTATTTGCAGTATGATGCAATTTTTATACAAAATTTATATTAATACAAATTTATTGACCACTGGCCATATAGATGGCAAATATGTGCATGGGCAATCTAGAATATGTGCCAAAATGTTAAAAGGGTTTTAAGATGTGAATGGAAGTCATTTTTTAAAAAGATTTATTTATTTTAGAGAGACCCTGAGAGAGAGAGCAGGGGGAGGGGCAGAGGGAGAGAATTTTCAAACAGACTCCCTGCTCAGCTCAGAGTCCAACTGAGGCTCAATCCCAGGACTGAGACTGTTGGCCAAAGCTAAAAGTCAGATGCATAATGAACTGAGGCACCCCCATGTCCCTGGGAGTGATTTTTAAAATTTTTTAACGTTTTGCTTGCTTCTAGTTGTTAGCATTTCTGTAATGAGCAGGACCACTGGTATAATAAAAGTAAATAGAAAGAATAGACTACACATTTAGACCATTAGACCATTCCAGCATACCCACTTATCTAATTCCTAGAGAATTTTAAGGGAAGGAATGAAAATAATATCTAGGATTAGATTTTTCTTCAGCTAAGTAGTTTCCCAGCAAACAAAGGATATAGTTAAGTTGTTTTGTGTAGTATGGAAATTATCTTTATGATTTGATCTCTATCTCAGATGCAAAAAGTGTATTATCGGAGATGCAACCACTGTACAAATTATTCAGTGAACATTAGTGCAAATTATCTGGTGACTTTCTAGGTCATGCAGACAACAGACACTCCCTTATATCCACCCTAGACACACCTCCTAGAGCAACAAACCATCTTTATGCCAGTCGTTCCCAGCCCTTGATGCACATTAGAATCACCTGGGAGAGCCTGGGCTACACCTTAGAGCAACTGAATCAGGGGAGAGGTCAGGCATTAGTAGTTTATACAGTCCCTCCGGTGATCCCAATATGCCATTAGGAATGAGGCCACAGCCTTCCACTCATCCATCTTCTTTTAATTAAATCACAGACAGATGTCAAGAATGATGATGATATCAGCACACCAGTTCTTGATAGTTATAAATCTGGTTCTCATAAAGGAACTATGCCAGTTTGATAGATTTAAAAAATAGTCAGTGTGAACTGTTTTGTGTGCTGTGCCCAGGTGAAGTAAACATTGGAAGTTAGTGTCATTCTGTCTTTTCTTGAGCAAATGAAAAGAAAAAAATAATGTTGGGAGTGTAGTACTTATGGAAGAAGTTTCAGACGAGGCAGGATAGCGAGTGTCTGATGTACAGATTATTTATATATTTATTAAGATTTTACTTATTTGACTGAGAGAGACACAGGGAGAGAGGGAACACAAGCACGGGGAGTGGGAGAGGGAGAAGCAGGCTTCCCACTGAGCAGGGAGCCCAATTTGGGGCTCAATTCAGGACCCTGGGGTCATATCCTGAGCTGAAGGCAGACATTCAACCGGCTGAGCCACCCAGACACTCCTGATGTATGGATCATTTGACAGTGGAAAGACAGCGGAAGTTTTACACTTTGGACAATGGGATGATAAAGCTCATGTGAGATCCTGAGACACTTTTTGCTCTTGTTTCTATTATTTGCCTCTAGAGTGCAATTTTTAAAAAAATGGTGCATAATCTATATATGTATATGATACATATTCTGGTGAATTCTTTTTTTAATTAATTGATCAATTAATTAATTTATTTTATTTTATTTTTTTTTTAAAGACTTTATTTATTTATTTGACAGACAGAGATCACAAGTAGGCAGAGAGGCAGGCAGAGAGAGAAGGGGAAGCAGACTCCTTTCTGAGCAGAGAGCCTGATGTGGGGCTCGATCCCAGGACCCTGAGATCATGACCTGAGCCGAAGGCAGAGGCTTTAATCCACTGAGCCACCCAGGCACCCCTAATTAATTTATTTTTAAGTAATCTCTACATTCAACCTGAGGATTGAATGTAGAGATTACTCATGACCTTGAGAGCAAGTGTCACATATTCTGCTGACTGTGTCTGCTGGACACCCCTATTCTGGTGAATTCTTAAAATTCAAGAAAATGGGCAGAATTAGTTATACATTTTTTTTTAAAGATTTTATTTATTTATTTGACAGAGAGAAATCACAAGTAGACTGAGAGGCAGGCAGAGAGAGAGAGAGAGGGAAGCAGACTCCCTGCTGAGCAGAGAGCCCGATGCGGGACTCGATCCCAGGACCCTGAGATCATGACCTGAGCCGAAGGCAGCGGCTTAACCCACTGAGCCACCCAGGCGCCCCAACAAAGCAAATATTAAACATCAAGAGAAAGTATCTCACACAAGATGCAGTGTTTAAATAATTAAGAACATATTCTTAGGTCTATATCCCGAGAAAATTTGAAACTCAAGATCCAATAAAAGAAAAAAAAAAAAAGAGTATTGATTCTATGAAGAATAGGCATCGAGAATTGGATCTCTCCAGAAGGAATTGGTTATAGCGATAGGATTGAGTTCACACAGGTCATTGGCTTGAAGAAACAATCCTCCAGAGTCCACCAAATCTCCCACTATAAACTCTGTAGCAATTAAATGACTTTATTGTCTCTGAGTTCTGTGAGACAAACTTGGGAAGCTTGAGAAGTATGAGAGGCTCCATTGGGAGCTGTCCATGGTGGTGAGAAGGACTTGCGGGTAGTGGCTTCACTAACAAGCTGATGAGGAGTAGGCAGGCCATACATATCACCATTTGACCTGTCATAACAGGGGTGCTTTCTATGGCTCCCCAGATCATCTGTCCTATAAGTACCTCTTTTTTTTTTTAAAGATTTTATTTATTTATTTGACACACAGAGAGAGAGAGATCACAAGTAGGCAGAGAAGCAGGCAGAGAGAGAAGGGGAAGTTGGCTCCCTGCTGAGCAGAGAGCCTGATGCAGGTCTCAATCTGAGGACCCAAGGATCATGACCTGAGCCGAAGGCAGAGGCTTTAACCCATTTTAACCACCCAGGTGCCCCCTAACAGTCCCTCTTGAAAGGGACAGGGACTACCAGAAGACTGGTGCTGAGGAGGGAGTACCACAGGACAGGTGTAAGAGGTACAGCCCTCATAGAGAAAATTCATGAAAAAGGCACCAAGAGCAGACATACCAAGACAACAGAAAGTGCCTTGGGTATACAATCTAGAAGCATGATCTCTGCCGTGCCTGAAGGACACACTTGGCAGAGTTACAATCACACCGACAATGTAAGACTTCGTTCTTTTTCTTTAATCTGACTATCGTCTAGCTGAGTCAGACCCTGTTAGGCTGAGGAGGTGCAAAATCTCTTGTAATTTTTAAAGCATTTCCAGTGATATATTTGAAATTGTTTTGGGGGGTGCCTGGATAGTTCACTCAGTTAAGCATCTGCCTTCAGCTCAAGTCATGATCTCAGGGTCCTGGAAGAGTCCTGCATCTGGCTCCCTGCTCAGTGGGAAGTCTGCTTCTCCCTCTCCCTCTGCCTCTTCTCCCTGCTCATGCTCTCTCTCTCTCAAATAAATAAATAAAGTCTTAAAAAACAAAAATAAATTATTTTTGATTAGAAAAGGCATTTCATCCTATGACTGATCAGTCTATTATTTGAAGAACATGTTAAATCCTAGACAGAAAACTCTTGTGACAATCTTTTTTTTTTTTAAGATTTTATTTATTTACTTGACAGACAGAACACAAGTAGGCAGAGAGGCAGGCAGAGGCAGAAGGAGGGGGAGAAACAGGCTCTCTGCTCAGCAGAGGGGACTTGATCCCAGGACCCTAGGATCATGACCTGAGCCGAAGGCAGCGGCTTAACTGACTGAGCCACCCAGGCACCCCTCTTTTGACAATCTTTTTTTTTTTTTTTTTAAAGATTTTATTTATTTATTTGACAGAGAGAGATCACAAGTAGGCAGAGAAACAGGCAGAGAGAGAGGAAGGGAAGCAGGCTTCCTGCGGAGTAGAGAGCCTGACGCGGGACTCGATCCCAGGACCCTGAGATCATGACCTGAGCTGAAGGCAGCGGCTTAACCCACTGAGCCACCCAGGCGCCCCCTCTTTTGACAATCTTAAGCCACTGATTTAAATGTCAGTTCCTTAAAAGTCTGAACTTTGAGGTCCAGAATCTTTGGGAACACAACTGGACAACATATTCAGCACTGTTTCCGTCTCTAGTCCTGTCCATATGCTTGTGATCTTCCAACAGCCATCTATGTTGCATGGTGAGATTAATGAATCAACTGACTTCACATATTTTACCCTTTGTTCATTAAGCTGAAAGTTAATTGTGTACTGACAAACCTATAAAAAGTCATTAGGAATTCTGGATTTTCAGGAGTTACTTCAGGTGGGGAGAAAGTAATGAATCATTACCATCTTGATTCATTAGCCAATGGCTTTTTCTTGTTTTTCCTATCTAGGCGGGTTTTTTTTTTTTTTTAAGATTTTATTTATTTATTAGGGAGAGAGAGAGAAAGAGCACCAGTGGGGAAGGGAGGGCAAGGAGGGAGAAGCAGGCTTCCTGCTGAACTGAGAGCCTGATGAAGGACTTGATCCCAGGACCTGGGGATCATGACCTGAGCCCAAAGTAGACGCTTAACCGACCGAGTCACCCAGGCGTCCCTAGACAGTTATTTCTTTTTCAAATTATATTTTCTATTCTTCCTTCCTTCCTTCCTTCCTTCCTTCCTTCCTTCCTTCCTTCCTTCCTTCCTTCCTTTTTCTTTCTTTCTTTCTTTCTTCCTTTCTTTCTTTTTAAAGATTTTATTTATTTACTTGAGAGTAAGAGAGGAAACACAAGCAGGGGGAGTGGAAGAGAGAGAAGCAGGCTCCCTACCGAGCAGGGAGTCTGATGTGGGGCTTGATCCCACGACCCTGGGATCATGACCTGAGTGGAAGGCAGGCCTAACAACTGAGCCACCCAGGCACATCTTGAAAATATAATTTGAGGGGTGTCTGGGTGGCTTAGTCGATAAGCGTCTATCTGCCTTTAGCTCAGGTCATGATCCCAGGGTCCTGGGATGGAGCCCTGCATTGGGCTCCCTGCTCAGCAGAATGCCTGCTTCTCCCTCTCCCACTCCCCCTGCTTGTGTTCCCTTTCTTGCTGTGTCTCAGTCTGTCCAATAAATAAATAAAAATCTTTAAAAAAAAAAAGGAAATGCATTGGGTTTCTCACATTTCCAAGGCAATTTAAAAAATATATATTTTCGGGACGCCTGGGTGGCTCAGTTGGTTAAGCGGCTGCTTTCGGCTCAGGTCATGATCCCAGCGCCCTGGGATCGAGTCCCACATCGGGCTCCTTGCTCATCAGGGAGCCTGCTTCTCCCTCTGCCTCTGCCTGCCATTCTGTCTTCCTGTGCTCGCTCTCTCCCCCTCTCTCTCTCTGATAAATAAATAAAATCTTTAAAAAAAAAAAATATATATATTTTTTCAAGCCAAAAACTTGTCCCTCCAAGCCCTGACAAAAAAACCTGGTAGAAACTGAACAGTTGGGATTGAAGTATGAAATTTGGCCAGAGACCCTTGGAACTCCTAGGCATCCCAGAGGCATAGTTAAATCACAGAATTAATGTCTGTTTTGTCCTGACTTGTGTTGAGGGGGAGCATGGGGCAATGCGGAACAGTATCATGCGAGTTCTTTATTTTGCATTTGATTTAAAATATCTATTGTTACCTTCTAGGGAAACTGGGGATTATATTGGCCCTCTCAGGAACAGATTCTACTTAATAAACCAGATTCTACTTAATGGTTTGCTATATCAAGAACTTATTTAGAAAGCAGGATATGAAGTTGTTTCTACTCCCAGATCTCTTAAAAAGGAGTATTGTCTCATATTACCAAGTCTTGGACTTTGTTTAAGGCAGAGTCTAGATGCAACATCTCCTTCACTAACATTATTACACTCTTGATGTGGTTCAGGAGAGGCTGCTCCGAAATACAGCATTTTGCTACATTGAATGTTCTCAGCTGAAGGAGTCTGAGAAAACAGAAGGAGTAGGAATGTTGCTCTGACCTCCCCCACTCCTCCTGTTCCCAGAAATGGGCCATAAAACCCTCATGTGAAAAGTGCTCTCCTTATACCCAGAGGAAAATACCTTCCTTATCTCTGAAGACAAAAATTTGCCAAGAAGAATCCTAACAAACAGGCCTGGCTGGAATTCTCCTAGTTCCCTGCAATTATCTCAGACTCTCTGACATTCTATATTTCTTCTCAGCCATCTGTTCTCCATCACACCTGGCATAAAAATACTTAGATTTAACCATTTCTTTGGGTCTTCATTTTCTTAGTCTCCAGGGTCACGTCAAACTTGTATTAATATATCTGTATCCCTTTTCCCCCCATTAATCTGTCTTTGTTACCTTAATTTTCAGACCCAGCCAGGGACCCTAACTGAATTAAGGAAAACTTTTCCCTCCCCTATCCCCTATAACTTAGATTGCAAACTTCTTCCAATATGTGAAAGGATCTTTGATCCACACATAGTAAAGAAGGAGAGGGGAGCAAAGCTAGTTCCCGTTAGTTTTTTTTTTTTTTCTTTAAAATCTTTTGTATCGTACACAGAACTGCACATTGTGGATTTGAAGCCAAGAGCTTGGACACTTCCATCATCTCATTTTGCCACACTTGAGTATAAGCAAATGAATTGGTGCTGAAGAAATCCACCAGAGAAGGGAATTTTCCTACTGCGGTGGAATAAAGGATGGAATTCTTTCGTTTCTAGCTCGATGAATGATGGTTTAACAGCAGAAACAGAACATTTTGGAGAGAAATAAGTGGGTGTGTGAATTAGTTTGCAGATACAAATGAAGACACATGCCCCAAGCTGAAGATACGACTTTAAAGGAAAGGCCAGAGTTAGACAGTGAACTTGGCGAGCCATCAGCATGGTACCGAAATGATTAAATTGGATGAGATGCAGCCAGAGATTGCTTAACACAGCAAATGGCTTTTCAGAAGTTACTTCAGGGTGGAAAAATGTGGTGAATCACCACCATCTCTATCTTAACTAGTCAAAGACTTCCCTTTTTTTCCTATATAGGCAGCTGTTTTCAAGACCAAACTTTGTCCCCCCAACCCCCTGTGAAAACCCAATTGTTCAGAAGACGAATATTTTGGGAACAACAAAATTAAAGGGGAAAAATCAATCAGTCGCATAATGATAATCACTGACAACTTGTTTTTGTTTCTTGTTTCTTGTTTTTTAAATAATCTCTCGATCCAATGTGGGGCTCTGACTCACAACCCTGAGATCAAGTCACATGCTCTTCCACCTGAGGTAGCCGGGTGCCCTTCTGACAGTCTTAATGTAAATATTTTCCCTGGAACTGAGGGAAAATGGACAAGGAAATATGGATAACCCTTGCAGAAGTTTGAATGGAAAAAGGAGAGAGATGGGTGAAGCTATTGTGAGACCAAATTAAAAGGACAGAGGAAAAAGCAGAAAATGTCTCTGGACCAGACAAAATGGTAAGAGTTAAGGCTCAGTGAGTGGTTGGCTTTGAACAGAAGGAAGAAAAGGAGGAGTCCCTCAGCCTTTATTGTTAGACCTCAGAAGTGACAGTGACAGGTTTCAGGTAACTTTGTGAGATGCTTTTGGGGGAGAATGGTTGGGAGGGCTGGGAGGAGATTGAAGAAAATCACACTTAATGGCCTTAGTGTTTGTCAGTGAGTTAGGAGAGAGGGTATCTTCTTGTAGAGAGGCAGGGTTCCATGGGTGAGATGAAGAACAATGAATAACAATGATACAAACTGTTTATTGAATGCTTTCTATTCAATAATATGTTATTTAAAAAAATTTTTTGTTGATTTATTTGACAGGGAGAGAAACAGTGAGAGAGGGAATGCAAGCAGGGGGAGTGGGAGAGGGAGAAGCAGGCTTCCCGCTGAGCAGGGAGCCTGATGCAGGGCTCGATCCTAGGACCCTGAGATCATGACCTGAGCTGAAGGCAGACGCTTAACCATTGAGCCTCCCAGGAGCCCCAATAATATGTTATTAAGATAGGAATATTAAATAGGGGCGCCTGGGTGGCTCAGCGGGTTAAGCCTCTGCCTTCTGCTCGGGTCATGATCTCGAGGTCCTGGGATCGAGCCCCACATGGGCTCTCTGCTCAGCGGGGAGCCTGCTTCTCCCTCTCCCACTCCTCCACCCTGCCTCTCTGCCTGCTTGTGATCTCTCTGTCAAATACATAAATAAAATCTTAAAAAAAAATAAGAATATTAAATAATTTTATTTAACACTTAAAACAGCCCTAGGAGATAGAAACTACTATAATCATTTTATGAATGAGGAAGCTGCTGCTTAGAGCAGATCAGCAGCTGGGTTAAGTCACAGTTTAGCAGTGACGGAGAGAAAGGGCTGTCTGATTCCAAAACGTCCAAGTCAGGCTGCTGTCCAGGAAGGCTAAAGGGATCATCCCTGGGGAATCTGAGAATCACACTGTGAGGTATTTCTGTTCTGACCTACTTAGTTGGTTGAAATAATAACCGCCTGTACTTAAAACATGAACAGAAGGCTTGCGTTTCCAGAGTGAAAAAGAACAGCAGTACAGATAAGTGATGAAAGGAAATGTGTCAGAACCTTTCCAGATCAGCAAATCTGAAATCTCTGTAGCGTACATTTGTCCAAAGGACACATCTGTTTCACAGCGATCTGGCTAGAGGCTGGTGTGGTGCAGAGGTTTTGTACAGAGGCTCTAGTATAGTACATTTTCCTTCTTACAAATGCTTCTCATAGCTGTTCTACTGAAGAACGGGCTTATGAAAGGAGGTTAGCAAACCCCTTTGGCAACATTCCCTAACCCCCCATCGCCCCTTCTCTACCCAGCAAGTGCTTCTCAAACTTTTGCAGGCATAATAATCTCCAGGAGGCCTTGTTAAAGCAGAGGCTCCTGGGATTCACCCCCAGAGTTCCTGATCCCGTAGCTCAAAGGTGAGACTCAAAAACGGGCATGTTTCGCAAGCTCTCCGGTGGTGCCAAGCTGCCACCCAGGGAGGACACTTTGAGAATCACCGCTCTTGCTTGCTTCATATCACATGCTTATCTGGAGTATTACGAAGAGTAAGCCCTTGGGTGAGACTGGAAGTGCTGGCAAGCGAATGCCTGAAGGAGAGAGGACCCTTCTGCCCACTACAAGGGACTATAGTTTGTTCCAGAGGACGAAAAGCAAAGATTTGTTAACTTCCGGAGTAACAGTAGCTGAACCATAATAGAGATGACACAGAGAGCTGAGAATGGATCTCATTTAAACCGCCACCAGCTGAAAGCAGCAGGTGTTTACTACAGTAGTCTCTAGAATCAAGGCAACAATGTCTTGAAGAATCATAAAGAACTGCTGTGTAGGTTTTCTCTACAAAACAGGTTTTAGGAAAACTTGGTGCTTTATGCCATAGGACCATCAGAGAATACTTCAGTGGTCTGCTTCTGATGCTTCTGATGGCAATTCTTTTCTTTCCTTTTTTTCTTTTTTAAAAAAATATTTTATTTATTTTTAGATCAGAGAGAGAGTGAGCACAAGCAGGGAGAGTGGCAGGCAGAGGGAGAAGCAGGTTCCCCACTGAGCAAGGAATCTGATGTGGGACTTGATCCCAGGACCCTGGGATCATAACCTGAGCTGAAGGCAGATGCTTAGCTGGCTGAGCCAACCAGGCATCCTGTGTGATAGAAAACTTTTTCCAGTATTCTGTTAGCAACTCCAATTCTGGTATAAGTATTTTTTTTTTTAAGTCAAATAACAGTGATAATATATTTTATCTAGACTTGAAAAATGTCCTGGTGTTCTCAATGCTGGCAGTTTTAAAATGTGAAGTGTAAACTCCCAGACATCCATTTGTAGAGAGGCACTCATAGTATCTTTATATCAGACTTTTAAAATATTTTTTAAGAGAGGCAATAGTATTATTTATTTTCAAAGTATAGGTTGTATATTTTCAAAATAATAGGTGGGCACCTGGATGGCTCAGTCTTTGAGCGGCTGCTTCTGGCTTAGGTCATGATTCCAGGGTCCTGGGATGGAGTCTCACATTGGACTCCCTGCTGGTGGGAAAGCGGGGGGGGGGGGAGGCTGCTTCTCCCTCTCCCACTCCCCCTGCTTGTGTTCCTTCTCTCACTGTGTCTGTCTCTGTCAAATAAATAAGTAAAATCTTAAAAAGAAAAGAAAATAGCAATTTTGACATCCACCTGGATCAGAATTTAAATAACAACAATAGGTTAAGACCTGAGACATATTTTTCACCTCTTCTCAGTAAAGTTAAACTTAGGGATGTTGTAACAAAGTATCCCAAGTGGGTGGTGTAGACAACATTTATGACTCACAGTTCTGGAGGCTAGGAGAATACAATCAAGGAGTTGGAAAGATTGGCTTTTTTTGAGGACAGTGAGGGAAAGATCTATAATATTGTTTTTTAGTGGAGGTATAAAATTTGCCATAGAGGGTAATCCAATATCTGAGATTAACCAAAAAAAAAAAAAAAAAGGGGGGGTGTGTGTGTGGATAGGATAGAATGTTGTCAACTTGTTCCTTGAGAAAAATTCTCTGTAGTTAGGTGAAAGGCACTGGCCTATCATCTGAATGCCAAATACACTGTTCTTTTCAAATCCCCAAGGTCAAACACAATGTTCTTTTCCACGCTGGGACCTGCCTGCTGGAGAGGCTTCTAACTCTGTTTCTGTCTCAGGGACGAATGAATTGTCCGGTTTGGGCTCTAGCCCTACAGCTGTGCCTGGGGCAGGCTCATTTCTAACTGATGCCTCCCTTGAAATCTCCAAGAAGGATGTGATGATACAAACATTACATCGCATATTTATGGATAATAAGACTGGGAAGAAACACAACAGAAATGTTCAGGCTGGCTCATTCAATTGCAGGTGATTTTTCTTTTTTCTTTTCACTTTCTACATTATTTATTTTCTCCATGATGAAAATCTAATACTTACAAAGTTAAGAGAAAATACTGTGGTTGTTGTTGTTTTATTTTAAGGCTATGGCTTATTGATTGATATTAGTGCTGCGGAGTCTGATAAATATTTATTACAATTTGGAAGGGCCTTTTGGGCCAAATATAAACATTGGCACATCCTTGGCACATCTCAGTGCAATAAAAAAGCCCACATCACTGTCAGTTAATTGTTAAATCATCCCACCCTATATGGGTGCACGTGCACGTACATACGCACGTCCATGTACCGAGTCCGCTGTCTCAGTGGGCACTGCTGCCATGATTGCTCTGAACTCAGAACCATCCAGACTTCAGTACTAAAAATAGCCTGAGAAATATTAAAGCATCAGCAGACAAGCAAACAAACAGCAAACTCTTGACCACAAATAACATTTATACAATTCGAGGGCTTCCCGTTGAACCGCAGCCTAGTGGGGCAGGTACTTTTGAGTGATTGCTGAGTTTCTTTCTGCATCCGGAGCGACTTGCAGTCAAGCTAACCCCCTTCCCCCGCAGCAGGGGCAACTGAGACAGGAAGAACTGGCCAGGATAGAAAGCAATGCTGCCTCCACCCAGGCCCATTAGAGATTTTCCAGGACAGATTAAAACTACTGAGATATGTGACCCGATGGGACTTCTCACTCCTGTGTACTTGCTCTGTACACATGAACTAGAAGTCTATCAGAAAACCGGGCCCAGGGTCGTGAGCCCGCTGTCAGCAGAACATGAGACTTTTGATCTCGGGGCTCTAAGTTCAAGCCACCACATTGGTCGTAGAGATTACTTAAAAATAAAATCTTAAAAAAAAAAAAAAAAGTGGGGCCCAGAGAGGAAGAAAGCAAGGAAGCCTACTGTTTCCTAACCAGCAGGACTATGGGCTGCTTTTTATCCACTCACTGAAAAAGTAGAAACTTTTTTTAAAGATTTGTTTTTAAGTAATCTCTACACTCAGCAAGGGGCTTGAACCCACAACCCTAAGATCAGAGATGAAGAGCCGCAGGCTTCACAGACTAAGCCAGCCAGGTGCCCCTCCCTTTTTTTCTTAGTCTAGCTAAATGTCTGTTAATTTTTTAAATCTTTTTTTAAAAGCTATTAGTTTTGTTAATCATTTTTGGCTTTCTGCTATTTCATTTATTTCTGCCCTGATCTTTGTGATTTTCATAGCCTTTTTAGTGAAGAAAATCTGATGGGCTTATGATACTGAGTTCTAATCTGGAGAGATAGGAATCAGATGACCACTCAAGATAGAAAACTTGTGATGGTTCATACTTTGATCACTGTTGTACAGATGGGGAAACTGTTGGCTAAGGTCACAGCCAGTGGAAGAGCTGAACCTTGATCTAACCATTCCACTGTATTGCCCACTCCTCATCCAATCTTCAGAAATATTCTTTGGAGGGGTGCCTGGGTGGCTCAGTCGTTAAGCATCTGCCTTGGGCTCAGATCATGATCCCAGGTCGAATCTGGCTCCCTATTTGGAGGGAGCTTGTGTTTCCTCTCTCACGGTCTTTCTCTCTCTGTCAAATAAATAAATAAAATCTTAAAAAAAGAAAAGGAATAAAATAAAATAAAATGTAGATGGCGTTTCAAGAGGTGTTGGGTGGGACCCAAGAATTTGCATGTCTCACGAGCTCCCATGAGTTGCTACTGCTGCTAGTTCACCTTTTTAGTGTAATGGAGTCTGTGTAAGGTGACAGTTATTTTCCTGTAACCTAATGAGAGGGGATGGGCAGGAAGCAAGTTGTAGTGTGAAAAACTCAACGGAAACAAATGAAAGGGGTAGGTGAACTTCTGAGGAAAACAGACTATTGGAGAGGACCAAAGTATGGCAGATCAGGAAGTAATAGGCTCCCATTAGGGGAGTGAAGTTCTTTCAAAAGCTGAGAAAGGACCCCTCGTGAACGACTCTGTATTAACCCTCATCGTCCCCCCTGGAGGTGCAGGCTGGGAAAGCACCAAGAATTCAAGCTATCATTCTGAAATTGGGGTTGGGGGGATTTTCTATTAGAGTACTTTTGGTAATGTGGGGTACGGGAGTGTCTCTGAGTGGTAGGGTTCCCTGTCCTAAGAAATCATACAGTAGGCGAGGGACACAGCAGAAACCGAGCAGAGGAATGAACATGTGTGTGGAGGGGGCGTTGGGCCTCTGAGTAGCACACATGGAGAACTTTGCTGGGAAGCTCGCCAATTTTTCAACAGTATACTGCTAGTCCAAGCACAGTTCAGCCTTGGGGCAACTGGGGGTGAAAAGGAGAAGTAAAAGAAAAAGACAGCTTTTACGTCCATGATGTTGACACGAAAAATTAAAGGAAAGTCCCAGGAAAAACTTAGTGGTTGATGGTGCCACTTTTGTAAATTTCTAAATCTAGCAAGAAGACAAGAGTGCATTAGAGGTCATCATTGATGAATTCATTCATCTAGTCCAAATGGAGGGCCTGTTATGCGCTCAGTGGTCTTCTAGGTCTTTGGGAGGTGTTTGCAAGGCTAGAAGATTTCCTCTGGGAAATGAGAAGCAGAGGAGCAAGTTAACCTTTAGAAATTGGTGAGAGGGCGCCTGGGTGGCTCAGTGGGTTGGGCCTCTGTCTTTGGCCCAGGTCGTGGTCTTGGGGTCCTGGGATCGAGTCCCATGTCAGGTTCTCTGCTTGGCGGGGAGCCTGCTTCCCCTTCTCTCTGTGCCTGCCTCTCTGCCTGCTTGTGAGCTCTCGCTCTGTCAAATAAATAAATAAATACAATCTTAAAAAAAAAAAAAGAAACTGGTGAGAATTTGTTTTTTAAGATTTTATGTATTTATTTGACAGACAGAGATCACAAGTAGGCAGAGAGGCAGGAAGAGAGACGAGGAAGCAGGCTCCCTGCTGAGCAGAGAGCCCGATGGGAGGCTCGATCCCAGGACCCTGGGATCATGACCTGAGCTGAAGACAGAGGCCTTAACCCACTGAGCCACCCAGGCACCCCAAGCTTTCTAAGTAATTTTTAAACTAATAGGTGGATTTTTTCCTAGAAAAGTGTCACCGTTTTGAGTGTGAAGCCATGAGAACATTTCTCTCTCTGTTTTTCCTGCCAGCTTCTTGTGTATAGACTTCACAAGTCTTCACTGTGATTGCGTGTGAGTAACAGAATCATGGATTTGGTTTTTTTTTGTTTTTTTGTTTTAATTTTTTATTTTTTATAAACATATATTTTTGTCCCCAGGGGTACAGGTCTGTGAATCACCAGGTTTACACACTTCACAGCATTCACCAAAGCACACACCCTCCCCAATGTCCATAACCCCACCCCCCTTCTCCCAACCCCCCTGCCCCCAGCAACCCTCAGTTTGTTTTGTGAGATTAAGAGTCACTTATGGTTTGTCTCCCTCCCAATCCCATCTTGTTTCATTGATTCTTCTCCTACCCACTTAAGCCCCCATGTTGCATCACCACTTCCTCATATCAGGGAGATCATATGATAGTTGTCTTTCTCTGCTTGACTTATTTCGCTAAGCATGATACGCTCTAGTCGTGGATTTGTTTTAAGACTTGATGAGCCATGGGAAGAATTTTGTTTGGGAAGTGCTATTTTCAAGAAATGGTGTTTTGATTTTAGCTGCTCCAGTGCTCAAGTACTTCTGAAATTTGTTCTTCTTTTCTCCTTCCTTTTTTTCTTGTGTGTTTTTTTTTTCCCCCCTCTCTTCTTCTTCTTCTTTTTAAAAAAATAATCTCTACGTGCCACATGGGGCTGGAACTCATGTCCACAGATCAAGATTTGCATGCTCTACCGACTGAACCAGCCAGGTGTCCCTCCTCTGTTCTGCTGTAGCTATTAGGGTTGGGTTGGGGTTGTGATAATCTATGGAACTAATAAGGAAATGCAACATATCAAAATTTAGTTCACTGTACACTGAATTTAGGCAACTTGCAACAATGTTGGGTTATTGCCTTAAGCACTTAATTGTGCTCAAAATTCTCTTATTTGAAAAGAGCAATTCTCTCTTAAACCTACCTCTCACTCTAAGCACCTACCATCTTGTCCTGTAACCTACAAAGTTCTTCAAAGAGTGGGTTACATTTAGTACCCCTTTTTCATCCTCCATCACTTGTTCTCAATCAGTTTGTTCAATAAATACAAGCAAAGAGTAAAATATAAAGGTAAAAGCAATAGTTAAAACATCTCTAAAAGACAAATGTCAGTTCAGTTAGAATATCAAGGCCAAGTAGAGAAACCGGTACAGATATTATTAGAATCAGGAGATACTGTTCAAGTCAGAAAGGTGAGTTAGGGATTTGGGTTAAAGGCCAAGACCCTCTTGGAGCACCTGGAGCTCAGTCAAGAGTCAGCATGTGATCCTCGATCTCGAGTTCGAGCCCCATGTTGGGTGTGGAGCCTACTTTAAAGATAATAATAGGAGTGCCTTCTATAATAGGGAGGGAGCCTGCTTCTCCTTCTTCTGCTCCCCCTGCTTGTGCTCTCTCTATCAAGTAAATAAATAAAGTCTTTAAAAATAATAATAAGTCAAGAAACTCTTAATTTGAATAAGATCAGTTAGAGGGTAATACTGAGGCTTTACTGAGACCAAGAAGTAGAAGGGTTTGACAAGTTAGTCAAGAATGGAGGACGTGGGAGGTGAAAAGCACTGTACATTTTCATTTTTGTTTTTATTTTATTTTTTTAAGTAGGCTCTGCTCCGAATACGGGGCTTGAATTCATGAGCCTGAGATCAAGAGTCTTATGCTCTGTCAACGGAGACAGCCGGGTACCCCACACTGCACATCTCCTTAAAATTTATTTATTTATTTATTTAATAAAATATTTTATTATTGTTTAAAGATTTTATTTATTTTTTTTGACAGAGTTCACAAGTGGGCAGAGAGACAGGCAGAGAGAGAGAGGAGGAAGCAGGCTCCCTGCTGAGCAGAGAGCCGGATCCCAGGCTCCCTGGGATCATGACCTGAGCCGAAGGAAGATGCTTAATGACTGAGCCACCCAGGTGCCCTTTATTTTGCACATCTTGATTCATTAGAAAAATTACTAAAAGAAATAACTGCCTGAGCGTTGATATGACCAGGTAGGTTATGGTTGGAGCGTGGTATGTGTTCAGCTATGGAATTATTTTGGGTAGAGGCCAGGTCTAGCTCAGACATGGGCTGTAAAAAAAGGGAGTAACATATTTCTGGCTAATAAAAGAATAAGTGAGTAATTTTTTTCTTTCAAGATTTTATTTGTCAGAGAGAGAGTGCATAAGCAGGCAGAGAGGCAGGCAGAGGAAGAGAGAGAAGCAGGCTCCCGGCTGAGCAGGGAACCCAATGTGGTACTTGATCCTGGGACCCTGGGATCACAACCTGACCTGAAGGCAGCGGCTTAACCAACTCAGCCACCCAGGCATCTCAGATTAAGTGAGTATCAAAGGAAATTGGGTTTGGAAATGGGAAGAACAAAAGAAAAGAAAATTATGTAATCACCTTTACCCTAACAGTCCAATACAAAAATAATAAATTAGATGTTCCTTTGTTTTCATTATTTTTAATATATATACACTTGTTTGTATGCACAGTCTAAAGAAAGTTGTGAAAACCATATACATGCCGATTTATAATCTTTTTGAGAAAATTTAAATTCATTTTTTGGGAATCCCAGTGCTTACTTCTTTATCTTCTTAAACCCTCTGGCAATGTCCTCTGACTTTTTTTCACATATTACATCAAGTATGTTTCCTTCTATTAAACATTTTTCAAAATATATGAGTTTTATTGGGTGTATAATAATTTAGTCTGTATATCTCCAGCATCATCCATTAGTTCTTATGATCACATTTGTGTTATCTACAATGTTTTGTTTTTATAAATACTATAATTATCTATCACATACATTGCTATCTATATTATGTGAATTTATAATTCATTTTTATAAAGATTTTATTTGTTTTTTTAAGATGTTATTTCGTTGAGAGACAGCATGGGTGATGGGGGGAGGGTCAGAAGGAGAGGGTGAAGCAGACTCCCTGCTGAACGTGGAGCCAGAAGCCAAAGCAGGAGCTAAACTGGGCTCAGTGTGAGGCTCAATTCAGGCCTTAGTCAGGACTCACTGTGGGGCTGACCCCAGGACCCAGAGATCATGACCTGAGCCAAAGTCAGGCTCAACCAGCTGAGCCACCAAGCGTGCCGGTACTAGAACTTTTTTTTGCAGTGTTTTTGTGGTATAGACTTTCATTCCTGGTACTTTGGGCAGTGTGAAAGATAGTGAGTGCTTGCCCAGGCAGCGAGGGGCCTGCGTTTCATTTACAGGAAAGCCTTGACTGGTCCTGGTAAGATGGCGCCGGGGACACAATTGTGAGAGCTCCACAGGAAGGAGGACTTGTTCTGTGAGAGTTAAAAATGGCAGATAAGAGCTTGAAAACATGAGCTACTCTCACTGGTTACTCATAGTATAATTTTATGAAAATCATGGGGCAAATAATTTCATGTCTCTACTTTTTTTTTTTTAAGATTTTATTTATTTATTTGACAGACAGAGATCACAAGTAGGCAGAGTCAGGCAGAAAGAGAGGGGGAAACTGGCTCCTCGCTGAGCAGAGAGCCCGATGCGGGGCTCGATCCCAGGACCCTGAGATTGTGACCTGAGCCACCACTCAGAGGCTTAACCCACTGAGCCACCCAGGCGCCCCCAAATATTTTTCTTTTCTTTTCTTTTCTTTTTTTTTAAGATTTTATTTATTTATTTACTTGTCAGAGAGAGAGAGAGCAGAAGCAGGCAGAGTGGTAGGCAGAGGCAGAGAGAGAAGCAGGCTCCCTGCTGATCAAGGAGCCCGTTGTGGGATCCTGGGATCATGACCTGAGCTGAAGGCAGTGACTGAACCGACTGAGTCACCCATGCATCCCAATGTTTTTCTTTTTTTTTTTTTTTTTTTTTTTTTTTTTTAAGATTTTATTTATTTACTTGAGAGAGAGACAGTGAGAGAGAGCATGAACGAGGAGAAGGTCAGAGAGAGAAGCAGACTCCCCATGGAGCTGGGAGTCCGATGCGGGACTCGATCCCGGGACTCCGGGATCATGACCTGAGCCGAAGGCAGTCGTCCAACCAACTGAGCCACCCAGGCGTCCCCAATGTTTTTCTTTTAATGAGAAAACACACTCAATTGCAAGAAAGGCATTAAAGAGTAAAAAAAACCATTGCTGTTTTGGCTGTAGATAAGCCAAATATAAGACCATATTCTTTCAATCACATCTGTGAAGGCCAGCCTTACTTAAACAATATTATAGCAAAGTGAAAGAGCTGCTGGGGTGCCTGAGTGGTTCATTTGGTCGAGCATCTGACTCTTGGTTTGGGCTCAGTTCATGATCTCAGGGATGTGGGATCGAGCCCCATGTCAGGCTCCAGGCTCAGCAGGAAGTTGGCTTCCTCTCTCCCTCATTTCCTTTTGCCCCTCCCCCGTCACACTCTTCCCCTCTTTCTCTTTCTCTCTCAAATAAGTAAATAAATCTTTAAAGTGAAGGAGCTTCTTATTAAACACATTAGTTACCTTATTTTAATGCTATTTTTATTTATTGCCTTTGATATAGTTAGGACTTAGAATATATTTTTTATTTAGTATAAAAATGTTAAAACCTATAGTTATGACTTTTTAAAAAGATTTTATTTATTTGAGAGAGAGCGAGGGAGAGAACGAACAGGGGGAGGGGCAAAGGGAGAGGGACGATGTGGGGCTCCATCCCAGGACCCTGAGGTTGCCACCTGAGCCGAAGTCAGACACTTAACCGAACAAATCACCCAGGTACCTCTATAGTTATGACTTTTTACAGACATACACATTTGCTCAAAAAAGGTATACATTTTTTGCTTATACAAAAGTTTACAGTTTTGTTTGTTTTATCTGATCAGGTAAAACATGTAAAAGCCGACTACTTAATGGTTTATGTTCTTTTTAATGCAAAATTTCTCAGACATATCGCACTTGTGCACCTATCAAAATTTGTTTACTCCTTTATGAAGACTCTCACATGGTGATAATGGGTTGTGCCCATTCATGATGACTTAGGAAATAAGGTTTAGGTTCGTTAAGCAAGCTTCCCCACTAAGTACAGATTATTATTGACTGCTGCTGTTTTATCTTTTATAGTCATAAAAATGTCATGTCTTTATTACTCGACATGAATTAAATTTAGGACACAAGTTGGAGCTGTCTTCCCAGCAATGCCATTAACAGAAATAATACGTAATGTATCTGGGTTGTGAACCGTAAGCAAATAGACCTGTGGATTTTTGTGAGTTCCAAGCAACAAAGCTTGAACCCTTTGTTTTCACAGAGAGGCACCAACAGTGTCAAGGAGAATTCTTCTCCAAGAGGTGTAGAATCATCCTTTTTTCTCAAACAATTGTCTGTATTCTCAGCATTCAGTATAAAATGCAGAACCACCCTGCTGGAGGGGCAGGGGGTGAAAGGGCTGGGGTGGCTGGGTGATGGACTCTGGGTGATGGGACACAGGTATGTGCTATGGTGAGTGCTGTGAATTATGTAGGAATGATGAACCACAGACCTGTACCCCTGAAACAAATGACACATTATGTGTTAATTTTAAAAAAGTAAAAAAAAGTGGAGAACCACCCTTTGCTCCTTTCTCAGTTGAAGGACTCACATTTTCTTTCTCAATTCCAGTTGTTCAAAAGCTCTCTAAGAGTTTAATTTTTTTCCTCCATTGTCAATACCAGGTTCTCAAAATTGCTTCTTTTTCTGTGTTCAGCTTTGAGAATGTAGCCCTTCTTCTTCTTCTTTTTTTTTTTTTAAGATTTTATTTGTTTATTTGACAGAGAGAGATCACAAGTAGGCAGAGAGGCAGGCAGAGAGAGAGAGAGAGAGAGAGAGGAGGATGTAGCCCTTCTAACAAAAAGTTGTTAGTAAAAAGAATCTTGGAAATGGAAGAAAATATCCTTCCTCCCCGAAAACTACAAGCAAAGCCGTTCCAGTCCTTCATCATAAAACCGTCCTCACATGATATATCTCTGCTCCTTTCTAAGGCCGGTAGGGCCTGCGTTGTGACTGAGCTCATCCTCTCTGATTGCTCCCGGCTTGGACTCCGGGAACTCTTGCGGCTGTCTATTGCGTCATCACCTATTTCCTCCAGTACTAGATGTTTCCCGTCAGTGTACAAACATACTACTAATGCAGAATTCTGGAGCCATCTGGGGATATCTGATGGTAGGCCATTAAAAATCCTTCATCTGGGGCGCCTGGGTGACTCAGTGGGTTAAGCCTCTGCCTTCGGCTCAGGTCATGGTCCCGAGGTCCTGGGATCGATCCCCGTTTTGGGGCTCTCTGTTCCGCAGGGAGCCTGCTTCCTCCTCTCTCTCTGCCTACTTGTGATCTCTCTCCCTCTGTCAAATAAATAAATAAAATCTTAAAAAAAATCCTTCATCTATTTTTATTTTTAAGGATTTTTAAAAAGATTATTTATTTATTTATTTGAGAGAGAGAGAGAGAGAGAGAAAGAGAGAGAGAAAGAGAGAGAGATCTCAAGTAGGCAGAAAGGCAGGCAGAAAGAGAGGAAGAAACAGGCTCCCCGCCAGAGAGCCTGATGTGGGGCTCGATCCCAGGACCCTGAGATCATGACCTGAGCCAAAGACAGAGGCTTAACCCACTGAGCCACCCAGGCACCCCAATAAATAAAATCTTTTTTTAAAAAAGAGAAGCTGAAAAACTAAATAAAATGAATTGCTATGTGCTATCATAAAACCTAAGTATATAACAATAAAGGAAATATATTCAGGGAAACAGATGACCAGATGAGGAAAAAGGAAAAAAAAATCTCAGGGTAGATGGTGGCCAGCTGTGTGGGGGAATAAGGGCGTATCTCCTAGGGCAGATTGGGAGGGTTAGTAGATGACTGTTCTGCTTGTGTCTGTTTCGGTTGCCCAAGACATAGAGTGCTTCATGGAAGCACCAGGAATTCAGTGATTTCTCAATAACTTTTCTAACTCGTGAGTCAAGAAAAAATAAGAAATCAGACTACTCTTCAATCTTGAAGATTGCTGTCTTCTTAGGGCTTGGTCTTGCTCAGAATCTGGTCCTGTGGCTCCGTCACCCAATCCAGTCTAAAACCATGTGTTGCATTTGTCTGTAACACTCATTACATCTCTTTTAAAATCTAGAACAGTCTTTCTTTTGTGACATTGTGAAATGCTGAAGACACTGGATTCTCTAGAATGTCTCATATTTTGGATTTTTCTGCTTATTTTCTCCCGGGGTCACCTAACTTTTCCTTTTATGCCCTAAATTTTCTATAAACTGGAAGTTAAATAATCTTGGTCATCATATAAAGTAGTATTACTGCCAACAATATAAAATATTTTTAAAAAAGATTTAATTAATTTATTTGAGAAAGAGAAAGAGTGAACAAGGAGAAGAGCAGAAGGAGAGGGACAAACAGGCTGAGCAGGGAGCCCAGTGCGGGACTGAGATCATCACCTGACCCAGAACCAAGAGTCAGACGCTTTAAACAACTGAGCCACCCAGGTGCCTCAACAACGTAAAATAATCGATGCCTATTTTATATAGCTTCACACCGGGACAAATACAAGTTCCAGTTTCCCCCAGTCAATGTGGCTAAGAGAGACTGCTGGATTGGAGAAATTATGGTGTGATCTGGAGGGATGGAAATACTGTCCTCTTCTGAGGCATTCACTGTAAGGGAATTATAGACATGGGGCAGTGGCTGGTGGTGAAAGTAGCTTCAAGAGAAGGTGTATTTGAAATGAGAGAAATGGGAAGAATTGTGGTGCTGATGGATGTAATCCACGGAGGGGAAAAAAACTTGATGAAGAAGGAGAGAGGGGAGAACTGGCCAGAACAAAACCGTGGGCTACATCCAAGGGATGGGGTTTTGTGTACCAGTGCTGAGTTTGGCGTTAGTTAGGAGCAGAGAGAAGTTGTCTGTTGTAGCAGGAGAAAAGCAGAGCATGTGGGTGCAAGTGATAAGTTAGAGGCAATATTTTTTTCGATTACCTTTCTCCCTTTTTTTTAAGATTTTATTTTTAAGTGATCTCTACACCCAACGTGGGCTGGAATCTACAACCCCAAGATCAAGAGTCACGTGCTCCACCAACAGAGCCAGCTGGGTGCCCCTGATTCACTTCTTAAAAGCATTTGTGTATAGCTTAAAAAAAAACAACACCTCCCAGAAATATAAATATGAATATCCCCAGTCAGTCCTGGAAAGTCTAACTCATTTCTACAAGGTCAGAAGGCAATTTTATAATATAGAAATACTTTAATTTGTTAAAAACATATTCACTCTATAAAATTTCTGTGACAAAGTATGCTGAAATGAAAATACTTGAACCATAAATCCTTTTGCATGTGTCTAACATAGTCTTCTGGAAGTGACACTGCTTGCTGATACGGCATGTGTGTTTTACATTTTGAGAGGTACAGTTATCCTTCAAAATAGTTATATTTGAAGAGTAATCAGCAGTCACTGGGTGGATGGCCATTTGGTGTTGATGAGGTTGGGTTGGGGATGTTAGGGTAGGTGTCAAGGTTGATGCTAAAGTAAGCATAACTGTAGAATGAGTGATGGGTCATTGGTGGGTGTCAAACAATGACGGCTCAAGACAACTTTCCCATATTAAGATTTGGTGTGTAGTTGCTTTGGAGTTCCTTTCTAATGTTTCTCTGCCTTTGTCCTTTGGTATTTCTGTTTGCATTGGACATCCAAGTGGTTTCCTATGAGTAGCCTGTCATGGTTTTTTTCCTTTATATCTATTCAGTCCTACATCCCACCAACAAAGCTTTCAGCCCAAGCCTCTATAATAGTTGTCTGCCTTACCATCAAACTCATCATCAAGGAGGATCAAGGGGGGTCCTAATGTATCAAAAAACTCTCAGACCTTACTGAGTAAAACACTGTCTGCCAGTTTGTGACCTTATGGCCCAACTACCCAGACACTTTTTTTTTCTCTTCCACTTCTGGGAAATATCCACATGCTATCAAAAACAGAGTCAATCTCAACATATTGCTAAAAGCTTTTGAATAATAATGAAAGGCTATTGAGGGCAAAGATCTCATATTAGAATACTTATTATCCCACATAAAAGCAGTCGGTGCTGGGTAATGAAGACATACTTAATAGTTGCGGTATAGCACTTCCAGACCCTGTTGCAAGGCCCTCCCATGTGGTCGTACACTTTTCCTTCCATCAGCATCTTCCCCTGAGTCTCCCTAATCATGATCCTTTTCAACTCCCTCCATTCTTGATATGTCTATTAAGTATGGGAGTCAAAATTTGAAATGCCCTATATAGGCTAAAACTTAATGTATGCTCAGAGTGATTGCAATCTAGTTAGAACATTGACAGAAGTAATAATTATTTTTTCTTTGGACTGATTCTTTGATATTACCTGTCTGTCTCTTTCTTTTAATCATACTCAGGCTTTTAAAGTTTCTCTCTGCCCAACAGCAGTGCATGTGTGGAGGGAGGAGGGGGCCGGCAGTGAGAGGGACACAGAGATCTCTCAAAGCGGGGGACACTTGGGTGGCTCAGTCGGTTCAGCATCTAACTTTTGATTTTGGCTTGGATCATGATCTCAGTGTCGTGAGATCAAGCCCTGTATCAGGCTCTATGCTGGACATGGAGCCTGCTTGGGATTCTCTCTCTCCCTCTGACTACCCTCTCCCCTCTCACGCATGCACATGCTCTCTCTCTCAGAAAGAAAGAAAGGAAGGAAGGAAGGAAGGAAGGAAGAAAGAAATTATTAAATGTATCTGATGTTTCATTTTTTAAAGGTTTTAATTTTTTTTTAAATTTTTTATTTTTTATAAACACATATTTTTATCCCCAGGGGTACAGGTCTGTGTAAAGGTTTTAATTTTAATTTCAGTCAACTTAATAGTTATATTAGTTTCTGATGTTTAATTTTATTTTTTATTTTTTTAAAGATTTAATTTATTTATTTAACAGAGATCACAAGTAGGCAGAGAGGCAAGCAGAGAGAGAGAGGAGGAGGAAGCAGGCTCCTTGCAGAGCAGAGAGCCCAATGTGGGGCTCAATCTCAGGACTCTGGGATCATGACCTGAGCCGAAGGCAGAGGCTTGAACCCACTGAGCCACCCAGGTGTCCCTGATGTTTAATTTTAATATTTTATTTTATTTAAAAAATTTTTATTAAATATTTATTTATTTATTTAACAGACAGAGATGTCAAGTAGGCAGAGAGGCAGGCGGAGAGAGAGGGTGAAGCAGACTCCCTGCTGAGCAGAGAGCCCGATGCGGGGCTCGATCCCAGGACCCTGAGATCATGACCTAAGCCTAAGGTAGAGGCTTCAACCCACTGAGCCACACAGGTGCCCCATATTTATAAAAAATTAAAAAAAAATTTATTTTTATGTATTTGAAAGAGAGAGAGAATGTCAGAGAGAGAAGCAGACTCTCCATGGAGCTGGGAGTCCATGGGACTCGATCCCAGACTCTGAGAATATGACCTGAGCCGAGGGCAATTGCCCAACCAACTGAGCCACTCAGGCGCCCTATATTTTATTTTTATACACCTATTTGGTACTGATAATTACAGCAGCATTAGGAGTCTTCTTCTACTGCTACTCACTGAAAAATAATATTCAATAAAAAGCATAAAACATCAGTTTCCCAAACTATTATATTAAATTGTTGGGGCGCCTGGTGGCTCAGTGGCTTAAAGCCTCTACCTTAGGCTCAGGTCATGATCTCAGGGTCCTGGGATCGAGCCCCGCATCGATCAGAGAGCCTGCTTTCTTCTCTCTCTCTGCCTGCCTCTGCCTACTTGTGATCTCTGTCTGTCAAATAAATAAATAAAATCTTTAAAAAAAATTGTTAAAAGCTACCATTCTCTACATAATATTTGCCCTTCATGTTCTGTACTTTTGCTTCCTATTTTTCTGTTCTCTGGTTGGTTCAAGATATTCTCATCATTTTGTTTCGTTTTTGTTTGTTTTGTAATCCCATGGGTGTGATTCTGTGTCTTGATGTCATTCCTCAGTTTTGGAAAATCTTGGCCATTATATCTTCAAAAATGTCTTCTACTTCCTTCTTTTTAAATTCTCCCTCTGGGACTCAATTACCTATGTTGGACCTTCTTGTAGTGACCCGCATATGCCACTTATGCTCTTTACTGCATTTCCTATCTTTGTCCTTCTGTTCTTCTGTACAGATATTTTCTTCTTACTGATCTTTCAGTTGATTTATTTCTTTTCTTTCTTTCTTTCTTTTTTTTTTTTTAAGATAGTATCTATGCCCAACATGGGGCTTGAGCTCACAACCCCCAGATCAATTCGGATGTTCTACCCACTGAGACAGCCAGATGTCCTAACTAATTTCTTATTCAGCTGTGTGTAATCTGTTGTGAAAATCACCTATTGAATTCTTTTTTTTTTAAAGATTTAATTTATTTATTTGACAGAAAGAGATCACAAGAAGGCAGAGAGGCAGGCAGAGAGGGAGGAGGAAACAGGCTCCCTGCTGAGCAGAGAACCCCAATGCAGTGCTCAATCCCAGGACCCTGAGACCATGACCCAAGCCGAAGGCAGAGGCTTAATCCACTGAGTCACCCAGGCGCCCCCACCTATTGAATTCTTAATTTGTGGGGCACCTGGGTGGCTCAGTTGGTTAAGCATCTGCTTTTTTTTTTTTTTTTAAAGATTTTATTTATTTATTTGACAGAGATCACAAACAGGCAGAGAGACAGGCAGAGAGAGAGGAAGAGAGGTAGGTTCTCCGCTGAGCAGAAAGCCCGACTCGGGGCTCGATCCCAGGACCCTGGGATCATAACCCGAACTGAAGGCCGAGGCTTTAACCCACTGAGCCACCCAGGCACCCCAAGCATCTACTTTTGATTCAGGTCATGATCCTAGGGTCCTGGAATCGAGTCCCTCATTGGGCTCTTTGCTCAGTGGGGAGACTGCTTCTGCTTCTCATTCTCTCCGCTCTTGTGTCCTCTCTCTCTGTCAAATAAATAAATTAAATCTTTATAAAAAATAAATTAAATAAATTCTTAATTTGTGGGGCACCTGGCTGGATCAGTCCATAGAGAATGCAACTCTTGGTGTGGGGTTGTGAGTTTGAGCCCCACATTGAGCACAGTTTTAAAAAAGTTCTTAATTTGTTACTTTATTTTTCAATTCTATTTTTTTTTTTTAGTTTCTAGTGCTCTGCTGAAAATTTTCATCTTATTACTTATATTATTAAGCATCTTAATCATAGATATTTAAAAAATTTTTTAAAAAGATTTTATTTATTTATTTGACAGACAGAGATTACAAGTAGGCAAGAGAGGCAGGCGGAGAGAGGAGGAAGCAGGCTCTCCTCGGAGCAGAGAGCCCGATGCGGGGCTGGATCCCAGGACCCTGGGATCATGACCTGAGCCGAAAGCAGAGGCTTTAATTTAAGCCACCCAGGTGCCCCAATTGTAGGTATTTTAAGTCTGATTTTAATAACTCTAGCCTCTGGACCTGGGTTTTATCTTATTTTCTGTTTTAGGTAAGCTCTTGTCTTTTTGTATGTCTAATATTGTCAGTTGAATACTCGATATTATGTATACAAACTTAAGTTGGAGCATAGCTCCCCATTCCTTAAATGCGACTGGGAATAGTGACTTCTTTCCAAAGAGTGCAATACAAAGGAGGATAAAAGAGTGACTTTATAGTGGAGAAACCAACAAACACTACCTCAGCCCGGGGCTCAAGGTCAACATCAAGAACGATGAGCATGTTGATAGTATGTATCCTTGATGGCCCTTTACTCCTGGTTTTGCCCTGAAAAACCTGCAAACTAACTTATCATGAGAAATATATCACATTCACTACAGGGACCTTCTACAAAATACATGACCAATATTCTTCCTTCAAGGACATCAAGAACAAGGGAAGTCTGAGAAACTGTCGCAGCTTGAGGAAGTTCAAGGAGACCTGATGACTAAATGTAATGTGGTATCCTGGGTAAATCTGGGACAGAAAAAGAACATTAGGTTATAAAATAAGGAAATTTGAATTGAGTATAGGCTTTTGTCAATAATAATGTATTATTGTCAGGTCATTAGTTGTGACAAAGGTACCATACTGATATTGGTACCATGTTAGTAGTAGGGAAACTGGGTATGTTGCAGGAACTCTCTGCACTATGTTCTCAATTGAAATACGCAACTATTCTAAAGATTAAGTTTATTTTTAAAAAGGTGTAGGGCACCTGGGTGGCTCAGTTGGTTGAGTGTCTGCCTTCAGCTCAGGTCATGATCTCAGGGTCCTGGGATCAAGTCCCGAGTTAGGCTCCCTGCGCAGGGAGGAGCCTGCCTCTCCCTCTACCTCTGCCTGCCACTCCTCCTGCTTGTGCTCTCTCTCCCACTGTCAAATAAATACATAAAATATTAAAAAAATAAGAAATTTAAAAAGTTATAGAAATGTGCTTACTTGTCTTCCCTTTTCCCAGAGAAAGTTTTACTTTTGCACCTGCCAGTCTTTATGAGGTCAGAGTCTATTTTTAGCCCTCCAGGGCAGTTTGGGGTGGGTCCTATATTGTTTCCCCCTCATAACCTGTGGGGTTCCCAAAACTAGTCAGCTTACCAACCAGCCTCCGAATTGCCACTTTCTGTGAGGATACCCAGTCTTTCCGGCACTGCTCAGAGTTGGCAAATGCCATGTCTGCACTTCCCTTCTCTCTAACACCTTGACTTCTTCAATTCCTTATGGCACTGAATGCTTTCAAGTAGTTGTTCTTATGTTTATCCTGCTTCCCCAGCTCTCACCTGAGGGTTCACCTGATACAAGCTAGTCATCCACAATCCGAGCTGGAAGGTTCTGCTTCTCAGTTTTGAGACTGCCTTTCATTTCCTTATTGATTCTGAAAAACTGGAACATTTTTTTCTCTGTGTTGTTCCCCCCTAGAATGAGAATTAGGGCCAGTAAAGTCTAGATCTTTGTCAGCTCTATTTCCCACTCTCTTCTGTATTCAGAACAACATTAATCCTTTATTCCTATTTTCATATCAAGATTTTTACATTTAGGGTGCCTGGGTGGCTTAGTCAGTTAAGTATCTGACTCTGGATTTCTGCTCGGGTCATGATCTCAAGGTCGAGGGATGGAGCCCCACATTGGGATTCTCAGTCTCCTTTTCCCTTTGCCCCTCCCCACTTGCACTCTTTCTCTCTTTAAAAAAAAAAAAGAGAGAGAGAGAGAAAAGAAAGATTCTTACAGGGGCACTTGGGTGGCTCAGTGGGTTAAAGCCTCTGCCTTCAGCTCAGGTCATAATCTCAGGGTCCTGGGATTGAGCCTCGAATCTCGCTCTCTGCTCAGCAGGGAGCCCGTTTCCCTTTCTCTCTCTCTGCCTGCCTCTCTGCCTGCTTGTAATCTTTCTCTGTCAAATAAGTAAATAAACTTAAAAAAAGGTTCTTACATTTTATATTTTTCAGATACCCAGCTGAAGCTATCCTGGGTTATTTAAGGTTATTCATCATCATTCAGTTGTGAAGGCTCATGCTTCCAGTGCCTTTCAGAGACAAATGATTTTTAGCTGAGTCAAATGATTCAGGTCAGGGAAACTGTCCTTGGCCAATAAATTATCCCCAAACTCACAAGCTGAATTGTGTTGATATCTCACTTTTGAGCTGTTGCTTTTTTTCTACATGGCTTTAATTTTGCCTTTTTTTTTCTTTTTCCCCCTACTGAACTCGACCTATCTTCAACGGGAATAGAATTCCTGAACTGGCAGGGTGGAGGAAAGGGAGTTCCGTGTAGGCTGTGCCCCCGTGTCAGAGCATTATAAGGACCAGCCGGTAACCCATCACCTTCAACTGCAGTTACAATGACCTGGTTAAGAACTGGCCATTCATCTTGCCGAAGAGCCAACGTGAAGAGCTGAAGGGTGTGCCCAGAAAATGGTCTGCAGCTCACACGGTTCTTTCCACCATCTTTGAGGAGCTGGTGCCCTGGGACGCTTGATAGCTACATGGACCAGGATTCTTCAGCAGGCGGATTCTTCAAACCTGAACTTGAAGTTAGCAGCTGAGTGAGGCTTTTTTTTTTTTTTTTTAGATTTTATTTATTTATTTATTTGACAGAGATCACAAGTAGGCAGAGAGGTAGGCAGAGAGAGCGGAGGAAGCAGGCTCCCTGCTGAGCAGAGAGCCCGATGTGGGGCTCGATTCCAGAACCCTGGGATCATGACCTGAGCCGAAGGCAGAGGGTTAACCCACTGAGCCACCCAGATGACCCCTGAGTGAGGCTTTTAACTGTTTTACATTTCCTTATATTTAAATCAATATTCAGTTTATTGTGGTTGTAAGTTTTTACTTTTTTTTTTCATAGGGTTTTTTTCTTTTTTTAAAGATTTTATTTATTTATTTGAGAAAATGCGGCAGAAGGAGAGGGAGAAGCAGACTCCCGACTAAGCAGGGAGCCTGATGTGGGGCTGGATCCCAGGACCCTGGGATCTTGACCAGAGCTGAAGGCAGATGCATAACTGACTGAGCCACTCAGGAGCCTCTGATTCTAAATTTTTAAAACTTAGTTTTTGGGGTGTCTTCTCTCTTTGGTCCCAGGATTAGAAAAGGGAATACATTTTCAGCTGCTGGAAGATGGCACTGGAAGAATGGACAAGCCCTTTTCATTTCTAAGAAAGTGAATTCCCGGCAGAGTGTACTAATCGCAGAGGCAGTTGCGAGGAGATCTTGCAGTATTGTGTCCCTAATCTAGACAAGATAGTGCCCACACCACCCATTTCCTGACTTCCAAACACACATTTTAGAGGTCGTCTCAGAGAATGAATTTGTACAGCATAATTTTTAACAGTCAGATCTGGCTTCAGTTTCTCTACTTCGTAGCTTGTGACTTAAGTCAAACGTTCAGGTTTTCTAAGATTTCTTCTTATGGATGCCAGTCTGTATAATGGGGGTCATGATAGTCACTGCACAGAGTGTTACAAGTGAAAAGACGGTGTAATTTTTCAAAAATTTTCTAGACTCACCACTAGAAAGTGTTCAGTATCAAATAACTCTAGTGCTTAAAAAAAAAAAAAATACCATGGATTTTGTGTTTCTAGCTAGTACCACAGAACTATAATTCCCCCCACCCCCTCCATGGTTGGAAAGTAATGTTTAACTTTTACCAGTACTGCGTGTGTGTCGGGTAAGGATGTTCCTAAAAGCAGATTGCATCCCACCATTCTGTTAATAAAGAATGAAGTGACAAAATGCATTATAAAAATGAACCAAAATAAGGAGCGCCTGGGTGGCTCAGTTGTTAAGCATCTGTCTTCAGCTCAGGTCATGGTCCCAGGTCATGATCCCAGGGTCCTGGGATCGAGCCCCAACTGGGGCTCCCTCCTCAGAGGGAAGCCTGATTCTCCCTCTCCCACTCCCCCTGCTTGTGTTCCCTCTCTTGCTGTCTCTCTCTCTGTCAAAAAATAAAATCTTAAAAAAAACCGAAACACCTAAAAGTGTCCTTTAGATACATAGATCTTGAATTCTAACCAGCAAAACAGGTTTTTTGTTGTTATTGTTTTTCCTAAGATTTTATTTATTTGACAGAGACACAGAGAGAGAGGAACACAAGCAGGGGGAGAGAGAGGGAGTAACAGGCCTCCCACTGAACAGGGAGCCTGATGTGGGGTCCATTCCAGGACCCTGGGATCATGACCTGATCCGAAGGTCATGGTCTATGACTGAGCCACCCAGGTGGACCCAAACACAGGTGTTTTGACCAGAAGATGATTTTTCTTCTCTTAAAGCAGATATTTCACTCTCTTCTGTATAATTTTGCCCTCATCACAGGGATGGTTTGCAGCACCACTGGGAGTGGGAGTAGTGTGGTGGGAACATTTCTCTGTAATAAAAAGAGTGCCTTGGTGGCTTAGTCTGACTTCTGCTCAGGTCATGATCTCAGGGTTCTGGGATCGAGTCCTGAGCCCTGCGTTGGGTTCCCTGCTCAGTGGGGAACCTGCTTCTCCCTCTGCTTCTGGTCCCTTCACCCTTGTGCTCTCTTTCTCTCTCTCTCTTAAAAAAAAAAAGTATTTTCACCTGGCCGTTTGAGCCTCTCTGCTGACTCCTTTCCTGCCTGTGGACAGGCTTCCGATGAACATGTTTGTGTCTCTCCTGATAGGAGCGAGACATGCTCTGTGGTGGCTTCACTTTTAAGTTCTCTTGGGGTGCAGATCTTGAAACAAACAAAACCCTTGCTTCTCCGCAGGATGTACAATGTATCCCAGCTCTTGGTTCCTGAGAGGTGGACCTACCAGGATTGAAAATTCTTACCAGGTCTGGCACATTAGAGCCAGGAACTTTGCCAGTTTCAATTACCCAGAACCCCTTACATTCTACTGTTAAATGATCATAGGTCCAAGATGCCTTTAGGTTTTTGCGGCAGGCCCGTTGTATGTGTCTCAATGGCTCTATCTGCTGTCAGAAAGAGGAATATGGGGTGCCTGGGTGGCTCTGGTCATGATCCCAGGGTCCTGGGATAGAGCTCCATATCAGGCTCCCCGCTCATCAGGAAGCCTGTGTGTCAAATAAATAAATAAAATCTTAAAAAAGAGAGAAAAAGAAAGAAAAGAAAGAAAGAAAGAAAGAAAGAAAGAAAGAAAGAAAGAAAGAGGAGCATGATTTCATCCTTCACATTTTAGATTTTGGGACTAAGCAAAGTCAGTGGCCATTGGGAATCGTGGGCCTCTTTCTGCTGTTTTTTTTTTTTTTTTTTTTTTTTTAAAGATTTTATTTATTTATTTGACAGAGAGAGATCACAAGTAGGCAGAGAGGCAGGCAGAGACAGAGGGGGAAGCAGGCTCCCTGCTGAGAGAGGAACAGAGAGCCCGATGCGGGGCTTGATCCCAGGACACTGAGCCGAAAGCAGCGGCTCAATCCACTGAGCCACCCAGGCGCCCCTTGTTTTTGTTTTTTAAAAAAGATTTTATTTATTCACTTGACAGAGAGAGAAAACAAGCAGGCAGAGAGGCAGGCAGAGAGAGAGGGGAAAGCAGGCTCCCCGCTGAGCAGAGAGCCTGATGAGGGGCTCGATCCCATGACCCTGAGATCAGGACCCCCGCTGAAGGCAGCGGCTTAAACCATTGAGCCACCCAGGTACCCCTCCTTTCATACTGTTCTGTCAGAATCCTTCCAGACTAAGGACTAAGTGAGTAGCATTATGGCTCAGTGTTTGTTTACATTTTAAGCCTGCAGCTGCTATTATATTAATAGTACTCCACCCTAGGTTTTTTCCTTGGTGACGAGGTGTTACCTAGAGTTGATTAAAAATATGTATGTAACTCTTCAAATTGTTTCCATCCTCAGATATTATTGGTATGTTGTGATTTTGTAGGAAATTTTTCATTTTTATATAAATTTCAAATTTATCAGGGTAAGGATTTACATCATCTCTTTTTATTTCAGCTTTATAATTGACATAAAACATCATATAAGTTTAAGGTGTACAATGTGATGATTTGATGCATATATATGTATCATATACATGTATATATATATGTCATATTCACTTGACAGAGAGAGAGAAAACCAGCAGGCAGAGAGGCAGGCAGAGAGAGAGGGGGAAGCCTTGGGCCTCCTTCTCTGACATATATATATACATATATATGTATATATATATTGCAAAATGCTTATGACAATGAGGTTAGGTACATCCTTCACCTCACATAATTACCTTTTTGTTGGTGGTGAGGGTGGTATGGTGGAAACATTAAAGTTCTACTTTTTTTTTTTTTTTAGATTTTATTTATTTGAGAGAGAGAGTATGAGTATGGGGGAGGGGTAGAGAGAGAAGGAAAAGCAGACTCCCCACTGAGCAGGGAGCTCCAAGAGGCAAGACTCGGTCCCAGCATTCTAGGATCATAACCTAAGCCACAGGCAGCTGCTTAACTGACTGAGCCTCCCAGGTGCCCCTAAAGTTCCTCTCTTAGAGCAGCTTTCAAGGATACAACACGGTATTGTTAACTATGCACCACATTGCACATTAGATCCCTGGAACTTACTCCTCTTAGGACTGAAAGTTTGTATCCTTTGACCAACATCTCCCCATTTCTCTCCCTGCCCCCAGCCCCTGGCAAACATTATTCTACTCCGTTTCTCTTGTTTGACTTTTCTAGATTACATGTGTAAGATCATACAGTATTTGACTTTCTCTGACTTATTTCACTTAGCAAAATGCCCTTAAGGTCCATCTTTGTTATTGCAAATGACAGGATTTCTTTCCTTTTTTATGGCTGAATATCATTCCATTTTATACATATATATGTATCCCATGTTCTTTATCCATTCATCCATCTGTGACACTTAGGTTGTTTCCATGTCTTGGCTATCATGAATAATGCTGCAATGAACATAAGGGTGCAGATATTTCTTGGAGACAGTGATTTTGTTTCCTTTGGATATATACCTAGAAGTGGAATTGCTGCAACATATGGTAGTTCTATTTGCAAATTTTTGAGGAACCTTCATACTGTTTTCCACAGTGGCTGTATCAATTTACATTCCCACCAATAGTGCGTGAGGGTTCCCTTTTCTCCACATTCTTGCCAACATTTGTTATGTCTTGTCTTTTTGACAGTTTTCATTCTAACAAGTATGAGGTTCTCTTATTACATTTTTATTTTTTTAGTCAGTTTTTTTTTTAGAAGATTTTATTTATTTATTTGACAGAGAGAGAGAGATCACAAGTAGGTAAAAAGGCAGGCATAGAGAGAGGGGGAAGCAGGCTCCCCGTTGAGCAGAAAGCCTGATGTGGGGCTCGATCCCAGGACCCTGGGAAGGACCCAAAGGCAGAGGTTAAACCCACTGAGCCACCCAGGAGCCTCTCTTATTATATTTTTAGAGCTTTTTCAATAAATAAGAACATCATGTGTTTTCATTCCTAAAGTTAGGATGCGTGCCTTACCTTTTTAAAATAATTAACAGTCCTTCTAGAGTTTTATCAAATTTTTTAAAAAACATTTTATTTTTTAAGTAATCTCTGCACCCAAACTTAAACCTCAAGATCAAGGGGAACCTGGGTGGCTCACTTAGTTGAGCGTCTGCCTTCAGCTCAAGTCATGGTTCTGGGATCTTGGGATTGAGCCCTGAGTTGGGAGTCTGCTTCTCTCTCTCCCTCTGCCCTGCCCCACCCCTCCCCCCCAAGCTTGTGCTGTCTCTTTTTCAATCTTTCAAAAAAATACATAAAATCTTAAAAAAAAACCCCAAACACTCTAAGACTAAGAGTCACATGATCCGGGGCGCCTGGGTGGCTCAGTGGGTTAAGCCGCTGCCTTCGGCTCAGGTCATGATCTCAGGGTCCTGGGATCAAGTCCCGAATGGGGCTCTCTGCTCAGCAGGGAGCCTGCTTCCCTTCCTCTCTCTCTACCTGCCTCTCTGCTTACTTGTGATCTCTCTCTGTCAAATGAATAAATAAAATCTTTAAAAAAAAAAAAGAGTCACATGATCCAACTGACCCTGACAGGTGCCCTCAGAATTTTATCAATTTTATTAGTCCTTTTAAAGAACTAATTTTTTAAAAAAATTTTATTTATTTATCAGAGAGAGAGAGAGGGGAAGAGAGCGAGCACAGGCAGACAGAATGGCAGGCAGAGACAAAGGTAGAAGCAGGCTCCCTGCTGAGCAAGGAGCCCGATGTGGGACTCGATCCCAGGATGCTGGGATCATGACCTGAGCTGAAGGCAGCTGTCCAACCAACTGAGCCACCCAGGCGTCCCATAAAGAACCAATTTTTGACTCAGTTTTTTTCGTGGGTTTTTTGTTTTGTTTTGTTTTTTTTTGTTTTTGTTTTTTAGGTTTTTATTTATTTACTTGAGAGAGCACAAACAAGATGAGGGGGAGAGGGAGAAGCAGACTCCTGCTGAACCAGGAGCCCGATGGGTATTTGCCGGGAATTTAATGGGTATTTATTTAATTTTATTGTGGTAACAACTCTCTTACTTTATTTTTTAAAAAGACTTTATTTATTTATTTGACAAAGATCACAACTAGGCAGATGAGGCAGGCTGGGGTGTGGGGCGCAGGCTCCCTGCTGAGCAGAGAGCCTGATGCAGGGCTCTATCCCAGGACCCTGAGATCATGACCTAAGCAGATGCTTAACCCACTGAGCCACCCAGGTGCCCCTCCCTTGCTTTTAAATATACTCTCACCAAGGAGCAAAACACCTGTCCTTTTGTAAACTCAGTATTTCCTACAAGTGGTAGCATCTAAATCTATCAACATGTAACAAATGCCTTTAACATAAAGTTTGCATTCCCCTTTAAGTAAATATATTTCATTTAATTGTAGAAGATTTTATTTATTTTTTATTTTTTATTTTTTTTAAGATTTTATTTATTTATTTGACAGACAGAGATCACAAGTAGGCAGAGAGGCAGGCAGAGAGAGGGGACGGGGAGAAGCAGGCTCCCTGCTGAGCAGAAATCCTGATGTGGGGCTCGATCCCAGGACCCTGGGATCATGACCTGAGCTGAGGGCAGAGGCTTTAACCCACTGAGCCACCCAGGTGCCCAATTGTAGAAGATTTTAAAACATAAAAAGAATAAAGAGGGAAATAATGACAAATAAATAAGAAACAAAAAATCCAAACACATGAAATGAATTTCTGTGGATGTTGTTTTTTGTTTTTTACAGATTTTTATTTATTAATTTGAGAGAGAGCACGAGCAGGGGGGAAAGGGAGAAAGGCTCAGTCCCAGGACCCCTAGATCATGGCTGGAGCCAAAGGCAGATGCCCAGCTGACTGAGCCACCCACATGCACACGCCCCCTTGTGTCTCCCCTACCGTGGGACCACAAGTGATGGGGAATCAGAGCTTCTTTCAGGAGAGGGAGTCGGACAGACAGCTACCTTGTCCAAAGAACTCAAGCAAGGGTGCACATTACCCCCTCCTCACCAGGAGGTGGTAATGGCAAAAAGTAGCAATACAAGACCCTTTCAAGGTCTTGTAATTGGAGTGCATCCACTTTAAGTCTTTTAATGAGGATCTATTGGAGGTCAGGTCTGGTGCCAGCAGCCGCAGTAATTCTAGCTGTAAGAGAGGATATTAAAGTTGCGGCAGATAAAACACTCACACCCAGCTCTCAGGAACTGATGGGCTGCTGTGGCAAGGCAGAGGGGAGCCACTACCCGCCTGCCCCTTGGTGCCCCCTCCATGCTCTTAGTGGAGTGTCTGGGGGTGGGGGTGGGAGTCAAAGCATTGACTTTGAAAAAGAGTATTCAAAGCAAACCAGAGCCACCTGGATACCACAGCTAGAAATGGTGGAGCAGAACTCTAATGCTCTTTGTTGGCTTTTGGAACGGAGACCATGATGAAGAGGGATGGCTGGGGACATTCGTAATGCGCCACTAGGGGTGAAATTCTTGAACTGATACAAGTAAAAAAAAAAAGTTTCTATTAAAAAAGAACAATCATTTTCTCTTAATATATGTAAATGATGTCTGCATGGCCGCATACATTTTGGGGCCATCACGGAGCTTTAGGAAAACAGTGGAGACTCTGTCAAGTACAATTGAGACATGGGCTTCGTACCAGCAGCTCCCAACTTTGGGGGGCATTGGAATCACCTGGAGAGCTTGCTAAAATACAGATTGTTGTGTTCTACCCTCCCCCACCTTAGATACTAACCCTAGGGTGAGGCTCGAGAAGGGGCAAGTCTGACTTGTTCCCAGTGAACTGATGCTGCTGGCCCAGGGACCCCTTTCAGAACCACTGGGCAGCACAGTCCAATTTTTTATTTTTTTAAGATTTTATTTATTTATTTGACAGAGAGAAATCACAAGTAGGCAGAGAGGCAGGCAGAGAGAGAGAGAGAGGAGGAAGCAGGCTCCCTGCCGAGCAGAGAGCCCAATTCGGGACTCGATCCCGGGACCGAGAGATCATGACCTGAGCCGAAGGCAGTGGCTCAACCCACTGAGCCACCCAGGTGCCCAGCACAGTCCAATTCTAACCAGAACAGATGTGCTCCAGGGTCAAGGATAATTAAGCAGTTGTCCTCATGGGTTAGAAGAGCCGTCCATGTTGTGATCAGTCTACTAACCCAGGACCTCCCCCATGACTAAAGGAGGGAACTTTCTCAGGAAATGAGAAGAGGACATTTCAGCTGTGAATGAGTTTTTGAAGGATTTTTCCTCTTTTCCTCATTCAGATTTTGGATTGAAGTTATTACAAAGTTTTCCTTCTCCACATGATCATCAAACCCCTGGGGGAGTCTCTATAAGATGGTCTCTGCGGGTGGGGGTGGGGGGAAACACCTGGCTGGCTCAGTCAGTACAGCATGAGACTCTCGACTTCAGGGTTGTGAGTTCGAGCCCCATACTGGGCATAGAAATTACTTAAAAAAAATCTCAGGGAATTCATGTTGTAGTAATTCCTCAAACAGAAGCTTCTAGAATTGGGCTGCCTGAGTGGCCCAGTGGGTTAAGCCTTTGCCTTCGGCTCAGGTTACAATCTCAGGGTCCTGGGATTGAGCCCTGTGTTCGACTCGCTGCTCAGTGGAGAACCTGTTCCCCCTCCCCCACTGCCTACTTGTAATTTCTCTCTCTCTGTCAAATAAATAAATAAAATCTTAAAAAAAAAAAAAAAAAGAAAGCTTCCAGCATCTGTAACCACAAGTACTTTTCACCAGCCTATGTGAAAACACATCATCAGTGTTTCTGCTTTTGTGGGCAGGGAGGATTGACACCAAACAATTCTTGCCAGAATTTGAGGAGCTGACCAGAATGTTTAAGAAAAGATCACACCATGACACACCTTTAAAATCTTGCATTGGATTTTTTTTCCTCTCTTTTGAAGACTTTAAGTAATTTCCATGCCCAATGTGGGGCTTGAAATTACAGCCCTGAGATCAAGAGTTGCATGCTTTTCCGACTGAGGAAGCCAGAAGCCCCTGGTTTTGTCTAAATATAGCAAAGTGCTGTTTTTTTCAGAACTTTCAGAATTAGCTCTATGTTCACCAGAATGTGGGGACGTGGGGCACTTGTTTCCTGCTTGTGTTATAAGTTCCTAGAACAATGCCAGGCATGTGGTAGGTACTCTATACATACCTGTTAAGTAAATAATTAAAACCTAAATTTTATAAAGGGTAAAAATTCAGGGGTGCCTGGTGGCTCGGTTGTTAAGTGTCTCCCTTTGGCTCAGGTCATGGTCTCAGAGTCCTGGGATGGAGTTCCGTATTGGGCTCTATGTTCGGTGGGAAGCCTGCTTCTCCCTCTCCTACTCCCCCTGCTTGTGCGCGCTCTCTCTCTCTGTCAAATAAATAAATACAATCTTTTTTTTTAAAGGAAAAATTCACATAAGCATCGTCTCAGCTATCAGTGCATTCCACTTTCTCAATCATTGTTGCTCCTGCGGTTATAATTCTGTGGCTTCCAAGGAGCAGATACATTCCTTGGGGCTCCTTGTCAGGAGCTGAAGGTCATTCTAAACCGAGCATGACTCACTTTCCCTGACTAGTCAGCCTGATCATTTCTATAACGCCTACTGGGATATAATGTGGAGGAGAAGGCTCGGAAAGCATATGTATTACCAGAAGGCATGCTAGTAAGTCTATTCCATATTATACTGTCTTCTCTAATAAAAGACAAAAGAAGGGAAACACACTAAAAAATCTCTATGTCGGGGTGCCTGTGTGGCTCTATTGGTTAAGTGTCTGCCTTCAGCTTGGGTCATGGTCTTGGCGAACTGGGATCGAGTCCCGCATCGGGCTCCCTGCTCAGTGGGGAGTCTGCTTCTCCCTCCTCCTCTGCCTGCCCCCTGCCCCTTGTGCTCTCCTTCTCTCTCTCATAAATAAATCAATAAATGATACTTACTTTCCCCCTTTAAAAACATAAAAACCTCTGTCTACTCACTAACCTGACACACTTGCTAGATTGGTATTGAGCAAATTAATTCTGGATCAGTGCCTTGACAGTTGTCAACAGAGCCCTCTGTCTCTGTTCAGCCACGCTAGCCCATTCTTGTTTCTTTTCTTTTCTTTTTTTAAGACTGTATTTGACAGAGGAAAAGAACGCAATCAGGGGAGTGGCAGGCAGAAAGAGGAGAAGCAGCCTCCCCCGTAGAGCAGGGAGCCCCATGCAGGACTTGATTCCAGGACCCTGGGATCACGACCTGAGTCGAAGGCAGACTTACAACCGCCTGAGCTACCCAGGCATCCCTACACTAACCCATTTCAAACATGCTATCAGTCAGGGTGCAGACAGGAAGGCTGAAATGATACTAGGTAGTTCAAACATACCAAATCTATGAAGAGGATTTGTTATAAAAATATCTGAAGAGCTCATGGAGCAAAATGAGAAGGGAGGGTAGGTAACCCAAAGTTCAGTGTTTGCAGGCAGCTGATCCACACCCAGGGCCGGGAGATCCTGAGCACAGAATACACTCCCTGCCAAGTTATTGCCAGAACCCTGACTTTCTGCTGCCGAAACTGCCCAAGGCTGTAGCCTGCAGCCCTGCATTGCTACAGGAAAGCTATCCAGAAACAGAGATAGAACAATGCCTTCTCCCCTTTTCCTGTGTTCCAATCTCCCCCAGGGCTTCCCCTGTTTGGTCAAACACAACTAGAAGCCAGCTGCCCAGAGATTCCAGGAAATCCGATTTGTAGAGGTCTGGTCCTCTGCAAAACAAAGCAGAACACAAGGATAGGCCCTCTGTTTCCATTCCAGGGGAGAATGAAATGGAGCAGAGAACAAATGGGAAAATAATCGGACCACTCACCTTTAGATTTTTGGTTTATTATTTATTTACTTATTTTGAGAGAGAGAAAAAGAGCAGGGGGAGTCGTAGAGGGAGAGGAGAGAGAGAACCTTAAGCAGCTCCATGGCCAGCATGCCTGATGCGGGGCTCCATCTCACCACCCTGAGATCATGACCTGAGCCGAAATCAAGAGCCGGAGGCTTAACTGACCGAGCCACCCAAGCACCCCTAGACGTTTGTTTTTAAATTAAATGAGACAGGCACCTGTCTGCCAAACTCTAGAGAACACATGTTCACTCTCTGAGTGACTGTCTGCAGCAACTGCTTACTTGACTTTGAGGTGGACAGTGAGTAGCAAAGCAGGACAGACTTCAATGGTGCTGAAATAGTCTAAATACTGAGTAACGTTTTTTTTTTTTTTTTTTTTAATTTCTTTGAGAGTCAGAGAGCAAGCACAAGTAGGGGGAGAGGCAGAGGAGAGAGAAAGGGAGAAGCAGGTCCCTGCTGAGCAGGAAGATGCAGGCCACCCCAGGCCCCTGGGATCATGACTTCAATCAAAGGCAGATACTTAAGGACTGAGCCACCCAGGCGCCCACAGGTATAAACTTAAATAAGACTTCCAGTTAGTTAGAATTCTGCATATCTTGAGTTTATTTCCATCGTCCTAGACTTAGTGCTGGTAAAAAAAGTTTGTTGAAGCTGTGTATTGGCCTGGACACCAATGTAAGGAGAGAAAAGATCACTCCTTGCAATTCCGTTCTGGGGTAATGGAGTATTCTGACCAGTAGGGGGCATCACGCCCAGTTCTCCCCTGCGGGTCTCTCTCCTTTTGCCCCACCGTGTAGTCCCTATACTATAGGAGGGCCCTATACTCTAGTGCAAAGTGGTCTCAGCAAAGACCACACCCTTTAATGAGTTCTTCAGACATTTTGAATTATTGTCAAGACCGTGACTCAGCAGGACCCCTTCCGGCTCTAACTTTTTTCTCTAGGCCACCAAAATGGGGTCCGCCAATCAGCAGCATCACTATGGCGGGAGAGCAGACCCAATGTCAGGCCTGTTGAATTAGAATCCGTGTGCTGGGAGGATTCTCAGGGGATTTGTGAGCACGGTAATACTTGATAAGTGTTGCTGGAGAGCCTTGAAGGCCGGTGTTTGGCTCACCTAAATCCTGCGGTAGAGGTTTCCGAATGGGAGTGCGGAGGAACTCATCCATCAAAGTTAGATTAGAACTCTGCTTTGGGGGCGCCTGGGTGGTTCAATGGGTTAAGCCACTGCCTTTGGCTCAGGTCATGATCCCAGGGTCCTGGGATGGAGTCCCGCATTGGGCTCTCTGCTCAGAGGGGAGCCTGCTTCCTCCTCTCTCTCTGCCTACTTGTGATCTCTGTCAAATAAATAAATTCTTTAAAAAAAACCAAAAAACCACACACACACAAAACTCTGCTTTGGCTCCAAGGTCTCTGCCTCTATGTCCTTAGGGTTGAGCAGGTAGACAAAGCTTGATTTCCCCAAACTGTCACCTATGGCCCCGGATTTAGAGACACCAGACTCAGAACTCCATGTAGGAGAGAGAGTGGCTGGGCCACCCAAGCTCTTTATATACTCGTCGTTTATCAGGGCTTGGTTCCAGATCACTGTATCCCACTGGGTAACCCAGCTGCCCCACTCGAAATCATCTCACAGAAATGTGCCACTGATTGAAATGAAGAGCTATCGTATCACCTCGTCTTCCTTCTGTTACTTGGGTGGAAGGGTCTACTCCCATGCCAGGCCTTTCCCAGGGCTGGGTTCCATCACTCTTAGGTTTTGGGGTGGCTTCTTTTCTTTCTTTTTTTTTTTTTCTTTTATAAACTTTCTTGAATCATGTTCTTTGTTTTCTCCAAATAATTGAATTAATCAGGACATAAGTGTGATCATTCCTATTCCTCTGCTATTTAGGAGATTTTTCTCTGCTACCATAAATCCCTTCCTCCCTCAACATAAAATGCTTTATTTTTGTCCTTATCTCTCTTAAATTTGATCCTCAGTGATTCTCTTTATGCACTTTGTAATCATAGTATTCAATGAATAAAAAGAGAGTAGTGGGAATGTTAGGCTTCATTTCTTCAGGGAACATGAAGGATTAAAAAATTCTGGACTTGCGACACCTGGTTGGCTCAGTTGGTTAAACATCTGCCTTCCACTGGGTCATGATCTCAGGGTCCTGGGATGGAGCCCCACAATAGGCTCTTTACTCACTCGGGACTCTGCTTCTCCCTTTGCCTACTGCGCCCCCTGCTTGTGCCCTCTCTCCCTCTCTGACAAATAAATTTTAAAAAAGAACTGTAAATAAAATGAAAAATTCTGGACTTCAGGATACTGGAAAATATGATCAACACTATTGACTTTTTAAAAAAAAGATTTTTATTGGGGCACCTGGATGGCTCAGTGGGATGGCTCAGTGAGCCTCTGCCTTCAGCTTAGCTCAGGATCTCAGGGTCCTGGGATCTAGACGAGCATGGAGCTGTCTGCTTCCTCCCTCTCTCTCTGTCTGCCTCTCTGCCTACTTGTGATCTCTCTCTCTGTCAAATAAATAAATAAAAATCTTAAAAAAAGATTTTTATTTATTTATTTGACACATAGAGAAAGCACAAAAGTAGGGGGAGCTGCAGGGAGAGGGAGAAGCTGGTCTCAATCCCAGGATCCTGGGATCATGACCTGAGCCGAGGGCAGACACTTACCCAACTGAGCCACCCAGGCGCCCCAACACTGTTGACATTTCATATCAGATAATTCTTGGCATTAGGGGGCTATCCTCTGTGTGGCAGATGCCAGCACCAGCGGCCTTTACTCCCTTTGCCCACTAGATGTCAGTAGCACTCCCCCAGTTGTGACACCCAATAAAGTGCCTCCAAACATTGCCAAATTGGGGGGAGGAGGGGAGTGGCCCCAGTTGAGACCTACTGACTGAGTTTATAATCTGTCAGAGCTTTAGTATGTGATGCTCTCAACATCATACTGATTCTGTATTCTCAGTTTGAGAGGTATTGGGAGTAAAAAGAATTTAAAAATTATAAGGTTTTGGGGATTGAGAGATGCGAATTACATACAAGGTTTCCCTAGAATCGCTTTTAAGGAAATTCGAACGTGAAACCTCAGGTAGGAATGTCTTTACAGATACTGGCAGACAAGCAGTACTCACCAACTTAGGTCACATGTTAGAATCAGAGGGGGGTTAAAAAAAAATATATATATATATGTATATATATATATATATACATATATATATATATATATATTCTTCCTCTGCCTCAACCCTGCCCTCGAAAACTGAGATTTAGGGGAGTACTTTCTTACTAGGTGCATGTCGGGGCCGTGCTGGACTGTGAGCTGGGCCCACGAGGCTGCCTGGGGGCCCCCACGGAGGGGAGGTCCCCGGGGGGCATATTTGAGGGAGGGGGTGAGACTGAGCCTCAGGCTCTGGGTTTTTTGGCAGAAGGGGGCACTAAAGGTGGGGGTGGCCTGAGAGGGGCATGCAGGTTTTTCCTGCTCTGAGTGTTTCACGCAGCTCCCAAACAGCACAGTTTCCCCCTGGGTGGCAGGCGGAGTCCTGGAGTATGGCTCAGGGGTCCTCAATCTGGAGGGCTTTTGGGCCAGGCCCATGGGGACTGAAGCCTGAGAACCCAACCTCCAGTTAGGGTGAGGGTCTAGGGACTTGGCAGGCCCCACCTGCCGGTGCTGAGGTGGGCTGGGGTGGGGGAATGAGTAGAGGGCGAGGTTGGCCAGCATTCCGAGGTGACCCGGGCTGGGCGTGCACCTGGCACTTAGAGCGCTTTCTCCCAGGCATCGGGCCGAGACCACGCGGGACCCCAGGCTGGGCCCAGGTGTCTCCCCTCAAGGTCCCTGCTGCTGGAATCGAGTTTGCCGGGGATTTCTGGCCAATTCTCACGAGCTTTCTGCCCAAATCTATGTCAATTTGGGCAGAAAGCTCGTGAGAATTGGCTGGTGTTGGGCGGCAATTGGGGCCGCCTGCCAGCACCAAGCTGGGAGGGCTTTCTCGTTAGGTGCATGTCGGGGCATGGGGGACCTCCAGCTGGCCCACACGGCTCCTTGAGGGACCCAGCAGAGGCTCCCTGGGGGCAGAGTTGAGGGAGGGTGTGAGGCTGAGCATCAGGCTTAGGGTTTTGGGCCCGAAGAGGTTGCCAGAGGTGGGAGTGGTCTGAGGGGCTCATGCAGGTTCCTCTTGCTTTGAGGGTTCTGTGCAGCTCTCAATGGCTTGGTTTCCTCCTGGGTGGCCGGTGGAGTCCTGGGGTGGGGATCAGGGTCCTGGGGGAACCAAACCTGACTCATGTCGCATTTGGAACTGATGGGTTTGTTTGGAAGAGTATATTTGCTTCTCCAAAAGGGACAATGTTACTGGTCAACCTTAGAAGGAAGTTAATTACTTCTTCAGAAACAAGCAGGTGTCTCTCCTTCTCCCAGGAATCGGAGCAGGTGTGCAGGCTTTAGCTGGGAGGTGCCTGCGTATGCCCATCTGACAACCCTTCTTCACTCTGGCTCCACGAGACCTGAAGTTTTGAAATCAGCGTCTGGGTCAGTCATGCAGCTTGTCCCAGGACGTCAGCTTTCAGAAAAAAGAGCAGGTCCATTGGGCACAATGTCACATCCATGTCAGGACCGGAGGTAAAGCTTCTCTTGAACTCCAAACCTCCTGGGCTTTTCTTGTCTCCAGTAGAGCCACAAAGTAGCACTGAAGAAGCTGTCAGCAATCTAGAGTGGGTGCCAGGGTTCCTGAGTTTCCCTGCAGGGGGTACAGGGCAGGGGATCCCATTTTCTCTGTTCATTTCTGGCTTACGAAGGTATTTGGAACATCTCTTCCCTAGGTAATCCCTTTGATTAGAAAGGGAAGATGAGATTAACTCTGCGTGTGTTTTTAACATAGAATGTGATCCTTCATCTAACAGTGTTTATTTCACTGGGCCTACGCTGTGGTGGAATGGCCGGCCTCTAGAGTGAGGTGGCTGTTTGTGGTCAGATAGAGACATGGATGATGCCTTCTCCTCTGTTAAAGGTGATGTATCCGAAGGGATTTATCTTTTCATCCAAAGAGTTTCAATGAGGGCAGAGAGAAAATTCAAAATGATTCCAAGGAGCCTTGGACGATTTAAAAGGGAAGCTTGACTTTCTTGTTTCACTCAGTGGACCATTTAGAGAGTTGTATATGCCATATTTTCTCTGCAGTTTCATGGGTGGTGAAGTCAGAAGGGGTCTTTGGGAATTCTCTTAGATAGAGGCATGCTGGTGGCTTCAAGGGGCTTGGTGTAAGGAACCCTGGAGTGAATTTCTTGCCTGATGCTGGTTGAGTCAGGTTATCCCACAGGTTTTCCGTTTCCTCCTTAGGAAATTGCTGGCAGGGAACATTCTGCTTAAAGCAGAACCCACCTGCACTGTCGATGGGCATGTGGGCTGTTGCAGCCATTCTAGAAGAGAGTATGGTAGTTCCTCCAAAGGCTAAAAACTGAACAACCCTAGGATCCAGCAATTGCACTCCTAGGTATTTACCCAAAGGACACAAAAATGCACATTCATTGGGGGTACAAGCACTGCGATGTTTATGGCAGCGTTATGAACCATAGCTGAACTATGGAGGGAGTCCCAATATCCATTCACTGAAGGATGGAGAAAGAAGATGGGGGAGATTTATATCTATATCCATATCTCTATCTACACACAATGGAATAGGACCCAGCTTTTCAAAAAGAATGAAATCTTACCATCTGCAAGTCTGTGGATGGATCTAGATTGGACTAAGCTCAGCAACGTCAGTAGGACAAGACCAATACCCCATGACTTGACTCCTATGGAATTTTCCAAAAGAAAACAGATGAACAGAGTGAGGGGAGACAGATAGGCCAATGAGGAAAAAGACTCCACCGAAGCACAGACGGAGGGTTGCTAGAGGGCAGGGGTGTGGGGGGAAGGGTTAAATGGGCGATGGCTATTAGGGAGGGCACTTGTGATGAGCTCTGGGTGTTCTATGCAGGTGAGGAATCACGAAATCCTATCCCTGAAGCAGAAGAATGAACACTGCATGGAAACGAATTGGAGTTGAAGTCAATGAAGAAAAGAAGACGACCCTGTTCTGCTTCATGAAGAGTGAGGTGAAAATGGAGTGATTTTCGCTCTTCATTTTCAAACACACTGTGGTAGGATACACTAGTTTCTGTTTACACAATGAGCCCTCAGAAAGCTGCAGTGAAAGATTCAGATCTCAGAGCATGTCCATGTTCCATTCATATGTTCCTTACAGTTTGCCCAGGTACAAAGATCAATGGAGAGAAATAGGATGGAAGAGGAAAGGAGGTGTTAAGCATTCAGGAGGTAGTTTTTTTCCTTTTTTCATTAAAGCCTTAGGCCACTGTAATTTTGGAAGAAGGAGGGGGGATCCCAGAGCTTTGAGGCAGAGGGAGTTCCAGGTCTGCCTAGAGCGGACGGGCGGGGTCCCTGAGGTGAGCTGAGCTAAGGGCATGGCAGGCCTGATCTGCCAGTGCTGAGGTGAGTTCCTCGGGGCACTGAGTTGAAGGCAGGGTCATGTGGCATGTAGGACTGCAGGTTTGTACACAGGGGGCTGCAGAAGGTGGGGCTGTCCTCAGGGGGGCATGCAGGTTTCTGCCCCTCTGAGGGTTCTGCACAGGTCCAAATGGCATGGTTTCCTCCTGGGTGGCAGATGGAGTCCTGGGGTATGGCTCAGGGGTCCCCAATCTGGGGGGATTGGGGAGGCCAGGCCTCTGGGCACAGAAGCCTGACAACTCAAACTAGCCAGCCCTAACTGCTGGTGCTGAGGCGGGGTCGCTGGGGTGGGGGCTGAGTGGAGAGCGGAGTTCAGATGGGGCTTCATGCTCCAGGTTTGTGGCCTGGGCGGCTGCTGAGTGTGTGGGTGACCTCAAGGGGTGCATGCAGGTTTCCCCCACTCTGAGGGTTCTGTGCAGCTCCAGAGTGCACTGGGGGGATTCTAGCTCCAGAGGATCCACAGAAATGCAAACTGGCCTGAGCAGAGCCTTCCGTGTGGTCTGTCTTCTTTGTTCCTGGGTGTGGCTCTGTCTCTGCTTTTGGAGGCTGTTGATTCTCCTTTTGTTTTCCTCTGAGCTGCAGTATTTTGTGTGGATTCAGGGCTGATAGTTGACACAAATTCTTCCTGAAAAGAAGCGGAATAGAAGCCATCCTTGTTTCCTAAGTAGACCTGAAGAGATTCCATAGTAATAGCCTTTCCCAGGCCCCTGGGCCTTCATGTGCTCGCCAACTCTGAGATTTTAGAAAAAATCTTCTGTTCTTACCAGGTTGAAAGAATTAGTTTGCTTTTTAAAAAATTCAACAAAGTCACTCTTTTCATCATCTATACAATGATCTGTAAACATTGAATGAACAAGGTTGGACAGGATGAAGGAAGAATGGGCTTTGCAGTGGGATTTGGGGCACTGTGTACTCACTGTTGCCCCCGCGTGGCCACTCTCCAGATAGCACGTGGCCCAATGTGTTCCCGTTTACCAGATTCAAGGGAGAATAAGACCAAAGAAGGTTGGTCCCTGAATTCCTTAGCTCCTAAATACCATCCTCTAATTTATGAGCAGTATCCTAAATCGAGTATCTCTTAACTAGATATTAGGGTTAGGGCCAGGGTCAAGTTACATACATTAACTAGGGACAGCTTTTTGTAGGTCTATCTTACCTGCCTATGGTGTTTTTAAAAAATACAATGGGAGAGGATATAGTTATCAAAGCACTGAGCATACGACCTGTCCCTGGAAATAGGTCACTACACATAATGATTGTTTCATCTTAGCTGAGGACCAGGACCTGGTCCTACAGCTACTTGGCAGGTAGCATCATCTTAGCTGAGGACCAGGACCTGGTCCTACAGCTACTTGGCAGGTAGCATCTGTGGCTAGCTGGCTTTCTCCCTCCGACAGCCACACACAGCTCAGTCCATCCTCTGCTCTGCTCAAGGGCAGCATAGGGACCAGGTGCAGGGGGGACTCCCTCGTTTAGGGACATCACCCCTTGCCCACACTGTCATTGATGGTCTGGCCAATGCCCAGTCACACTGACACATGTAGCCACCTGAGGGCACAGCTGTGACATCCTCCTGGAACACCCCTGGTTGCCCTGCCCCCTCAGTCTGGCCAACCCTGCACACCCCCAGTCCTCCTGAGCATCCACCGTTGTGACACAGCTGTGATCACCCTCCTGGAGCATTCCCGTACCCCTACCCCCAGGTCTGGCCAACCTGCAAACCCCCAGTCCTAGTGAGTGTCCCCTGTCATGGCACTTGTCACTAAGGCTGTCATTCATTGTCTCTCTGTCTGTCCTTCTTTCTTGGAGTAGATCTCTCTCACAGATGTCTGGTTGGGTGACAGGTGGATGAGTGGTTTCAGAATCTTTTGTCCTGGAACAGTAGGCATCCTACAAACTCTGATGGGTAGGGAGAGTCTCTGTCCCTCTGTGTGCCCCCAGCCTTGGTGGAACCTAGTGTCCAGGACAAGGAACTTAGGAGTCTTCCCAGATGAAGTTTGTTCTGTGAAGGTGGCTTCCTTCTGATATCACTATGCAACCACATTGTGTGGCCATTCCTGTGGGACAGAAAAGCATGCCACTGTATTGTATCTTCCTTACTACCAAAGAGGAAACACATGCTCACCCTCATAAATTCACACTTACACCTCCATTTCTGAGCACCACTGCCACGGAAAGGACGGTGAATTGCCGTTGGGCTGCAGACCTGTAGATGCTCCATTCAAGGTGCAACAGAGGATGATGGAGATGGAGTTCTGGCTAAGAGGATGGAAGTCCTTGCCTGTGAGGGTGAAGAGATAAGATTTGACCCAGAAGGTGCTATGTTCTCCTCAAAGAAGGGACATGATACTAGGATTTTGGAGGCCAGGGACTGGCACAGAATTTTCTGGAAAGTGTTCTGGAAATATTTTGTGTTAGGTGTTGCAGTCCATGTGGTGTCTCTGACAATGACTCCACTCTTACACTGTGGCTTGATAGGAGCCACAGACCATCCATAACTAATGTTCCAGACACACTTGATGGAGAGAATACAGGGGGAGGTCCATTTGGTCCATGGGTGGTAGTTTCCCACACCCCAGATTTACAACAGGATGGATGATGGAGGAGAGGGCTCTTCTTTTCCAGGGGCAGAGTGGGAGGACACTGGGATCTGTCCTGCATGACCTTGGCCCCTGCACTTGAAAAGAAAAAAAGATGAGAGTGAGATTGGCCAACAGTTAAGGCCTCAGGAATTCCCTCCTACCCCCACCACCCCTCCCGTATCTCCAGAGGCCTTGAGCTTCCCACAACACATTTGTCTGTGGTTGAATTCCATGTAGGTATTGTTTGGCTGAAAATCTTGCAGGTTCTATATCTTATGGGTTCTATACCACACCAGTGTTCATCTTGTTCAGGCCAAGACCATGAGCACATTGGGGTTCTCCTGAGTTAGTGGAGGATCTAGCATGCATGGGCTTCAGGATGAGTCTGATTGCACTCTCAGCAATGTTATGAAGCACCTGGCTTCCTGGGCCCTCTGTGGCACTGGCTCGGGCCTGGCTTGTGCCCCTTCTGCAGTCATGATGGAAAAGCCCCTGGCATGGGTGGTCCACCCCCTGCTTGGCTCTGTAGGCTGGGACCCAAGGTTCCTCCCAGCTCATTGGCAGAGACCAAGTCACATGCTCATGGATGGGCCAATCCTTGGAGCCAGGGAGTGAAGCTGTGGAGATTGGCACAGGCTGTCAGGACAGGCTGTTAGGTAATGACTTTTCTAATGGCCATGGTGGCAATTTCTTCTGGGATGCATCTGTTAATAAAATGAATATTAACTTATGATAGTAAGTGGGTTCAAGGTGATGGCTTAGCACCCAGCACCTCAGTCCCAGCACCTCAGTTCTACTGTACTACCATGCAGAGACAATGCCTGAGAATGAGCAAAGTGGATGGAAACTGGTCTCGAGTGCACAAGGGAAGGATGTGTGTGTGTGTGTGTGTGTGTGTGTGTGTGTGTAGGGGGTGGTTGTTGGGGATAATCGCTCTGGCCAAGATGTAGCTCTACCTTATCTAGGTTCAAGAAGGTACAGGGAATCCGTGGCATTTCACTGTCCATGATTTTGCAGATGGAGAAAATGCCTTTTGCATGGAGTATGGCAAGGCCTGTTCCAAGTATTCTCTAGTTGGTACAGAAGTTGGGGAGACCGCACCCTCCACCTGCTAGGACAGGTGTGAGAGGCTGAGTGCTCTCAAGAAGGTGTCTGGCTTTCGCAGGGCTCACTGTGAGCCTGCACACAGGACTGATGAGGACAGTCATGGTTTTGTTCTGAGGATGGAGTAATGGAAGAATGCAGTGTCCCATGTGATCCTGGGAAGGGGACAGATCTGGAGTGAACTGTAGAGTTACTTCATGGGAGTGGAGTTGATCTCTATCCTCCACTTCATGAAATGTCTGTCCTTTATTGAGTTAAGGGTGTGGTTTCTGTGACTGTGTCCTAATGGCTGGGATTTCCGAGGACTGGGAGTTTTTGGCTTCACTGTAAGAGCTGGTTATGGTGGTCAGCAGGCTGTTGTTTATTGAGGAGTTATATGGGTGAATTCCATAGGATGAGATGTTAGATCTTACGGTTACGGATCCTCATTGAGTGCCCATCAAGGGTGCTTTTTCTGAGTCTCATATTCGATACCTTTTTATTGCTTCTGATAGCCCTCCTTGCATTTGGTGTTCCAATGAGCAGTGCATTACAATGTTGCCTGCATTCTACCCATGTGTATTTGATTTGAAAAAGGAAAATGTTGTCAGTGCTTCCACAAATTGTACACTGGAACAGCCAACTAATAAAATTTTATTGTTGACCCAAATTAGGAAGTATCCTAGTGTCTTTCTGTGATTCTTAGTTTAATGCAGGGGCAGGGGCCCTCTTTCAGTACTGGTAATGAGTACCATAGGCCTTCCTAGGGAATATTATTAGATTCTGTTGGAGACTTGGTCTTTGTTATTGTGGAAGAATCAGGAGATGACCAGTTATTTATCTCCTGTTTCATTTTCCATGAACATTTCCCCGATATCTGGTTTCACACTTCTACCATTGTAGAGTCATCCCACCTTTGGCACCAGCTCAGCCTTCTCTGCCAAGGGTATATTTGAGCCAAGACAAAAGCAAATTTGGGTGACTGGGAGACCCTGGGATCAGAATGCTGTCGGTAGGGAGTTACTGAGATCCTAAATACGAACCAGCTCTTGACACCCAGACAAATGCATTTCAGATTTAGAAAGTTTAGATAGAAATTTTGTGTTCATGACAACTGAAGAAAATGTGTCATCCCTAAACCTAACCTTAACCCCTAACTTTAAACTGAAACCTAACCTGATCTTAAAGCCCCAACTGGAACCCTGAATCCCAAACGTGAAGTTGAAACCAAAGCCTAGACTCTGAACCTGAGCCCTGGATCCAAGCCCTGAACCATGAACCCAAACCCTAAACGAAAACTCTGAGCCATGAATCCTGAACCCAAATCCCAGCATGAATTCAAACCCCAAACTTGACCTTGAAATTTATCCCAGAATCCCTGAGTCTTAAACCTTAAATCACAAACCTAAAGCCGCAAACTCCAGCTCTGTTTCCTTGCCCCTCACTCTAAATCCTCATCCTGTCCCTAAACCCAAAGCTTGATCTAGAACTCTGACTGAAACTGAACCTGAACCCAAATTCAATCCCTTCACCACACTTTGTTTATGCATTCACCACTGGTGGATATTTACAGTTTCTATGTTTTGATTCTTGTGAACACTGTTTGGGTTGGGGGCTAGGGTTAGGGTCTTGGATTGGGGTCAGGGTCAGGCTTGTGGGTCTGCGTCAGGGCCAGGGTCATGTTCGGGACTGTTGTCATTCCATATTGTTTCCGATTCATTGTTCCTTAGCTCTTTTTGGAAAAGTTGGGGGATATTGAGCTCCATGCAGCTTGAATTTCCAGAATGAAATGGCTTCAGCTGGACCCCGGGAGGGAGCAGGTGCTTTCATGGAAGGGTGAGCTCCCCTAGTCCTGCACTGCCCTCCACCACCTGCAGAGGGCGCAGGACCCCAGCTCCTTCCCTGAGCCTGGCCTGTGCATCTCCAGCTGGGACAGGAGCCTTGCCTCCTCAGGACCCGCTGTGGAGACCTCTGGAGGACATGGGGCTGCTCCCATGCTGATAGGACAAGCTGGGAAGGATGTGAGTCCACATCCACACTGACAGGACCCATTGTGGAGGACGTGGGGCTGTGTCTACATTGACAGCAGTCCAGCCCCCTCAGGACCAGCCCCTGGAGGAGAAAGTGAGGAGAAGGTGAGGAGATGCCGCCTGAGCAGGGACTAGTGAGGTGTTGCATGGTCTCAGGACCCCATGGAGGAAGGCCGTGCTGTGTAGACACTGGGGCTTCTGTGGTTTTGTGTGTGGTGACATGGCCTCCTGTGGTGCTGTGAGCAGGGCTCTGGGGTCTCCCCTTTCTGGGCTTTGTGCACACGCAGATTCGGCTCCTGGGGCTCCTGAGAGAGTCTGCAGTCAGGGAGCAGGCACCTGTCTCGCTGCTCATGATCCTCGCGCCTCGGCCCTGCAGGGTCCTTCATATATCCACACCCGCTTCACAATTGGTCTGGAGTCTTCTTATGCTTTGGTGTCAGATCTAAAAGCATTGATAAATCCAAGGTTATGAAGGTTTATCCCCTTTTGTTTCTTCTAGGGTTTATAGGTTTATAGGGTTTGCATTTAAGCCTTTAACTTATTTTGAGTTAATGTGTATATGTGGTGTGAGGTAAGGGTCCAGTTCTATTCTTCTGTACACGGATAGCCGACTGTCTAGGACCCTTTGTTGAAAAGACTATTCTGCCTCCCCAGTGTCTACCCCTGTCAAAATTCAGTGGACCATAGATGAAGGTGTTTATTTCTGGGCTCTTAGAAATGCCACTGATCTGTATGCATACTTTTAAAAAAAATTATTTTTATTTATTTATTTATTAAATTTTTTGGTGTGTGAATTTAGAATCATTTAATTAACATATATTATTTGTTTCAGGGCATATGCATACCATACATGCATATAATGTTTTATTTACTGTTGCTTTGTATTAAGATTTGAACTTTGGAAGTATGACCTTTCACCTTTGATTTTCTTTTTCAAGGTGGTTTTGGCTATTTTGTGGTCCCTTAAAATTCCATATAACTATTAGCTTGTGCATTTCTTCCCAAAGGCCTTTGTGAAATTTCTTGGGAAAATACTGAATTTCCACATTGCTTTGTGTACTGTTGCCATCTTATCATTAGTATGTCTTTTCATCACCATGCGGTATTCTCAGATTTATTTAGGTTTCCCTTACTTTCTTTCAGCAATGTTTTGTAATTTTTGGTGTATAAGACATATACCTTGATTACATCTATTTGTAAGTATTTTGTCAATGTTGATGTTCCCTAAAATGGAATTGTTTTCTTAAATTCCTTTTTGTTCTTTTTTTTTTTTTTTTTAAAGATTTTATTTATCTATTCATCTGACAGAGAGATCACAAGCAGGCAGAGAGGCAGGCAGAGAGAGAGGGAGAAGCAGCTCCCTGCCGAGCAGAGAGCCCGGTGTGAGGCTCGATCCCAGGACTCTGAGATCATGACCTGAGCCGAAGGCAGCGGCTTAACCCACTGAGCCACCCAGGTGCCCCTTAAATTCCTTTTTGGATGATTCATTGCTAGTGTATACAAATAAGAGATTTTTGTGTATTAATATTTTGTCCTATAACTGTGTGGAATTAGAAAACTGGCTGTGATAATTTTTGTTGATTCTTTAGGAAGCTCTCTGTATAAGATGCTGCCATCTCTGGTCTGTGAATAGACCTAGTTCTACTGTTTCCTTTCACATGTGGATTCCTTATTTCTTGCCTTATTGTTCTGGGTAGAACTTTCAGTGCAATACTGAGCAAGGAGTGAAAGCCAGCATGATAGACTTTTTTGTGATTTCAGAGTAGAGCTGTCAGTCCTTAAAATTGAGCACAGTGTTTGATTAGGGTTAGGGCGGGGTTTAGGGCTTAGGTTTAGGGTCTCCTGCCCCCACTGTACAGAGCCCATTCTTCTCCGGTAGCCAGCAGAGTGATCTTTTCAGAACGTAACCTTTGAGCCTCTCTGTGATCTGCTCCCCAGCTGCCTGTCCTCCCATCTTTCCTTTCCTACGGTATCCCTCTCACCCAGGGGGTGTCCCAGGTGTGTGGTCATCCCCCATGTGCCTCAGGCCTGACTCCAGGCCTTTACATTCTCTCTGCTCTCTGCCAGGAGCACTCTTCTCTCCCCCTGCTTCACGGCTGGCTTGTTCCCCTGTTGGCTAGACCTGGACTTGTCTCCCGCTGAGCTGACTTGTGTCTGCCAGCTGTGTGTGGCCTTGTCCCTTATTTAAAATGTAGTGCCCACTTTCCCTGTATGAGCCATTTACTAAGCCTCCAGGTATGGGGCAGGCACTGGGAAGTAGCCTTAGTTCTGGGTGGCTCAGTCATTAACCATCTGCCTTCAGCTCTGGTCATGATCCTGGGGTCCTGGGATTGAACCCTGCCATGTTGGGCTCCCTGCTCAGTGGGGAGCATGATCCTCCCTCTCCCACTGCTTGTGTTCCCTCTCTAGCCATCTCTCTCTCTGTCAAATAAATAAAACCTTAACAAAAATCAGTCTCAAAGGGGCTCACCACCCTTGCTAACAGTGGGGGAAGCTGCTGTCCCCACAAATAGTCCCTTCAGAGAGACAAGACTTCCAACTTCTTGGAGCCTAGGAGTTGTAGACTTGGACCTGGAAGCTTCCACTCTTGAATGCACAGCTGGGGCCTAAGCAAGTCCCCTCCTCTTCCAGTGGTCCTCTTTCCCCTTTCCTGCCCACAGCCTGGCCCTGATTCCTGATCTGGGGGAGTCCGATGGTGACCCTCCTAGGAATAGCACTGGTTGACTGATGGACCTTGTCAGCAAGAGGCCCAGTAGCATTAGAGGGAGGACCGTATGGATATGGAGACAGCTCTGTGGGGGCCAGCGACAGCCCCCATCAAAACAAAGTGGGGCAGGAGGCCGGCCATGCTGATTCTAGGCAGTATGTAGGCCATAGAAGAGAGGACTGTGCCCAGAGGTGCTCCGCTCCTAGCAGGTGGGGACAGGACCTGCAGGGGGTCAGCCAGGGAAGGGCACCCGCAGGGTTTGCCTGGGAGCTTGGCACAGGGGGAGTGTTTCTGCCTCCAAAATGCTGACTGTGTGGTTGGTTTCCTGCCTCTGAAGCCTCAGGCTGCCCTTTGATGGGGTGCTGATGGCCCCCATCTCTGGGAGCAGAAGGTAGGGAGGGCCCACAAGCCGACTTACTCAGGACAGACTGGGAGAGTGGGTGTAGCTTAAAGCAGCCCAGGGCCTGCCCCCTTATAGAAGGTGTACACGTCCATGGCCCTCAGCTCTGGAGTCCTGCAGCTAGCCTCTGACAGTGACCCTCCTCCCACCTTGTCCCTCATCCCTGTAGAGAGGTGATCTTCCTGGAGCTGTCCCTGCAGAGGGCAGAGAAGCCCGTCACAGTGGGACACAAGTTCACCTACTAGGTCATCACCGACCTGTGGGTTGCCAGGCCTGTATGTCCCCCTGGGAAGGCTGGAGGGTGGTGGTCCTCGAGGTCCCTGGCACCCCACACTGGCAGGATGTTTCCACGCAGCATGTGGCGATGGTCAGCTGCATCTGTGAGCAGCGTTTCCTCTGTGAGGTGGACGACCTGCCATGTGTGGATGTGAACATGAAGTTCTGCAACCATGTGGGCATGGAGATCCTGTCCTCCCTCTTTGGCACCCTGCACCATAGTTTCTACCGGGTGTCCCATGAAGACTTCAGCTCCAGTGCCAGACACGGTTCCAGGCCCACATCCCCAGGGACCAGGGTGATGTTTACTACATGAGGGCCTTTTTTGAGGGGATGGTGGTGGAGGTTCATTGATCTTGGCCTGTCACCCAGTGATGGGGATCGACCTGGCCAATGGGATCAAGGTTGTGTGGTGTGATGAGAGCCACTTGAACAGGTACCTGCTGGACCACAAGCCCACCAACGTGCTACACCCGGAGGACCTGTGGGACTGGTGGTGGCTGGGCTGCCCTCCCTGCCCTTCATGAAGAAGTTGGGATTCAGGTTATGCCCAAGAATCACCAGGACATCTAGGACTCACGAGGGGCTGTCCCCATCTCCATCAGGGGGTGCTGCCTTGAGCAGAGCTGTGAGAGCAGGCTCCTACTTCTGTCTCCTCTAGGGAGACCGTGGAGCCTGGCTCTGCCCACACGGGCATGTCCAGGGCCCCCAACAGCACCCGCACCCAGGAGGTAGAGGACACAAGGTCCTCTCTTTATGGTCTTTACATTTTGATAACTTCTGGGTCATTTGCAGCTTTGAATGGCTCCAGTTTTGCTGGATGATTCTGTGTCAATGCTGAGAAACCATCTTAAAAAAAAAAAAAAAAAACAATCAAGAGAAAATGTTTTCTTCCTGGTTCTAGACAGACACGGCCTGGTGGGGCTGGGAGTGATCCTGCAGTGGCCATGGATGGCTTCTGGTCAGGTCTTCCCTCCTAGTGCCTGCATGTTGCCACAGCCATGGGGCTGCACTGAGCCATCTCTCAGACCTTCAGTGCCCTGACCCCTAACTGCCAGAGGTCTGGGCTGTGGCCACCAGCTCAGCCTCCAGGAGCATGGATTCCTCTGAGTTATGTATGGTTTCTGCCTTGGTTTTATTTTTTAATTGAATTTAATTTTTAAAATTTAAATCCATTAGGGACGCCTGGGTAGCTCAGTGGGTTAAAGCCTCTGCTTTCTGCTCAGGGCATGATCCCAGGGTCCTGGGATCGAGCCCCGGGTTGGGCTCTCTGCTCTGCAGGGAGCCTGCTTCCTCCTCTCTCTCTGTCTGCCTCTCTGCCTACTGGTGATCTCCGCCTGTCAAATAAATAAATAAATAATCTTAAAAAAATTTAAATTCATTAGCCAACATATAGTACATCAGTAGATTTTAATATAGCATTCAGTGGTTCATTAGTTGCCTGTAACACCCAGTGCTCATCACAGCATGTGCCCTCCTTAATACCTGTCACCCAACTACCCCATCTTCCCACCCCCCTCCCTTCTGTCAGTGGGGCCAAGTCCCCTGGCTGAGGGTTAGGTAGCTTCCTACATGTTCCACCTGCCTCTCCCTGGCTCCCCCAGCCCTGCACAGCCCTGTGCTGCTTCCCAGCAGAGGGCAGTTTTAACCAAGGTCACGAAGATGGGATCGATTTTTCTGACATATCCCACTCCCCTCTCCGGTCCAGGGCTGCAAGAGAGGAAAGTTTTCTTCAACTCTTCTTAAGGTCCCTGGCTGGGTCTGGAAATTGACAAAGACAGATAAACAGGAGAAAAACTGGCAAAGTGTATTGATTTTTTTGCTGGGAGCCTCACAAGAATATGGAGACCAGCAGAGGGAATTGAAGCAGAGAGTTCTACGTTTTAGGCAAAGAAGCAATCAATGTGTGAAGAACTGAGAGACACAGGGGTTTGAGCTAGGACTGGTAAATGGTAAAAAAGTAACTAGAGGGGTGCTTGGGTGGTTCAGTGGGTTAAGCCTCTGCCTTCGGCTCAGGTCGTGATCTCAGGGTCCTGGGATCGAGTCCCACATTGGGCTCTCTGCTCAGCAGGGAGCCTGCTTCCCCCTCTCTCTCTGCCTCTCTGCCTACTTGTGATCTTTCTGTCAAATAAATAAATAAATCTAAAAAAAAATCATATTAAAAAAAAGTAACTAGAAAGATAAAGGTTAGTTGTTTTGTTTTTTTTTTAAAGATTTTTAAAGATTTTTTTAAAGATTTCTCTCCCCTGCCATCTGGGGAGAGAAAGTGCCACATGGGAGTATTCTGACCTGCTTCAGGGAAGGAGGGCTGACGGCTGGGGATCAGAGGGACCTTCCTGCTTCTGCTCTGAAAATTCTTTCAGTTTCTTTATTTAATTTGCCAGCATGCCATATTTGGGGCAGTGTGTCCTGACCCTCACTGGCCTGGTGCTATATTTTGTCTCCTAGTAACCAGGACATTGAATGTGCTGCTGGGGAGACCTCCCAGCCCTGGGGCAGCCCCTTGTCCAGGGAGGCATCTGCCTCAAGGGGAAACTTCCCACATGGGTACCCTGTTGCTAAGGGTGGCTGCCCCTCCTTTGGAGGACTGGGTGAGAGTGTGCAGATCTTACTTCGAGAAACTGACTTCATTTCCTGCAAATGACCCAGTAGTGGAATCATACAGGACTACTATTTTTAGTATTGGGGGGGAAACTGCATACTTTTCCCAGCATGGTTGTGCCAACCAAGGTCAATTCCGGGTGATTTTACCTATAAACCAGAGATTTTTCAAGATCCTCTCCAGCAGAGAACATGAGGAGAACATTTTCAAGGCCTTGCACAGTATACTAACCATAAGAACAAACTGGTAACTCAGAAACTATTGGAATGAAGAAGCAGTTCTCCTCCTTCCTTTTCTGGCTAGGGTGCTGGTCTGTGGCTCTATCCCGCCTGGGGCAGGTGGAAGGTTGACCTCCCAGGTTGGCTGCTCCTGAGATGGCTATTGTTTCCAGAAATTCTTCAGGGTGTGGCCGGGTTTTCTCACCTGTGCCCAGATCATGTTGGCCACCAGTGGAGCCACAGGTCCTCTAGGCATGGTCCCACCCCCATCCCCCAGTGGAGCCATCACCCTGAGGATTTAGGGGGATGGGAGCTGCCCCTAGGCAAAACCACCCGAGATTCCCACTGTCTCTACCTGACCTTCAGATGCTCCTCAGTTACTCCTGTGCCTCTGGTGTCTTCCTGGAATGCTGACTTGGCTGTTTTTGGACAGCCCATCCAGCAGTAACCTCACTTTCTGGGAGGGTGATTACTGGAATCCGCAGTGTGTCCTGCTGCCCCACCTAGATCGCTTTTTTTTTTTTTTTTTAAAGATTTTTTATTTACTTGTTTGACAGAGAGAGATCACGAGTAGGCAGAGAGACAGGCAGAGAGAGAGAGAGGAGGAAGCAGGCTCCCCACTGAGCAGAGAGCCCGATGCGGGGGCTCGATCCCAGGACCCTGAGACCATGACCTGAACCGAAGGCAGCGGCTTAACCCACTGAGCCACCCAGGTGCCCCCTAGATCGCTTTTTGAAGGCACATCATCTGGGCATCTGAGGACCCAAGACCGTGGACCTGTGGCCTGGAGGGTTTCTGAGCAGAGCTTGGGGAATGGGAGGGCTGCAAGACACAGAGGCAGGTCTCTAGAAAGCTTTCTGGGCTCCCTGGAATTCTGCCATTTTAAAAAAAGATTTTATTTATTTCTTTGACAGAGAGAGAGAGATCACAAGTAGGCAGAAAGAGCAGGCAGAGAGAGCAGGCAGACTCCCCACTGAGCAGAGAACCCAGTGTGAGGCTCTATCCCAGAACCCTGAGATCATGACCCAAGTCGAAGGCAGAGGCTTAGTCTGCTGAGCCACCCAGGCACCCCGCATTCTACCATTTTTGAATCAAAGCCCTGAGATCTTTAAAATGCCAGCAGTGTTACGTGGGCCAGAAAATCACATGTCTCTGTGCTCCCAACACCACCTAAACTATTGGCCATTTCTTGCACTTGAGCTGAGTACAAAGGATTGGAAGTAGGAGCTTGAGGGGAGGTCCTGGGCCAGACTTTGTGTTTGGGGACATAGGCCATCCAGACAAGCTTGTGCTGAGTCTCAGGAGGGGGTCTGTGTGGAAACCCCAGCTGCAGACACTGCTGTCCGCTGATGCCCCCTCATTCTGCCCCAGTTCTCCTGCTGCTAGGGAGTGCCTGCCCCCTTTTCTCTACCTGAGGGCTCTCTCCTGCACCAGCTGTGCTCCTCCCCTGCCAGTCACTCCCAGCCTGCAGCCTGGGAAGGTGTATACCCTGAACACCTCCAGCCCTGGGGACGGATCCAGTACAGGTGGGACATGGTCTCCCAGCAGGCCTGAGCACCAGGCCCCCACAGTGCTCACTCTCATCCTGGGGGCTCCCTGGGCCCAGCTCCTCCTCTGCTCAGGCACCACTCTTGGCCCAGGCTAAGACTGGGAGCAGATTGTCTGGACCTTCTGGACTCACGCTTCCATGCCTATGACATGGGCACAGGCTGGCCTCACAGACTCATCAGAGGAGACCCAGAGCAGGTAGATGCAGGCCGCTTCAATGGAGAAGCCAGGTGACCCCAGAGGGAGAACATAGGCCTTGCACAAAACATAGGGGTCATGGAGCCCAGTGTGGGATGTGGGCACCCAGCCAAGGTTCATGGGAAATCCTGGTGAGGGTGGCCCTGGTGTGGGCAGGGAAGACCACAGAAGGGTCGCAGAAAAGGCAGAAGACAAGGAAGATGAAAGAACATAGCTTTACAAGGAGGTCGATGGAAGAGTCAGAGGATCACAGGGACCCTTGGGAAAACTCGGAGGCCCTGGAGATGTTGGCTGAAATGCTGTCATTTGGTCAGAAAAGTTGTGTCACAAATCCCCAGTCGACACTGTATGACTTACTCTTTGTTGCTTCTAGGAATCAGGGTGTATGGGCCATTAGCACTCACACTGCATGAAGTCTAGGATATATTTACTTTTCATCACTTTTCAGGACTAGATTTTTCTGGAGGAAGTGCTAAGCATGGGCGTCTCCATTCTTTGTGCAACTGTCCTCTGTTCTCAGGAGATTTCTGGTGCTCATCACCACTGCTAGTCCTGAGGGCTGCCCCCTGTCTCCTCCCACAGTAGACAGGACCATGTGGGTTGGGGGAGTGCTCACTGAGGAAGCCCGAGTGCTCAGTACGGAGCAGGGACCCTAGATCTGCTGAATGAAGGAGGGTATGAGGGAGGGAATGTGAGGAGGCAGGGAGGGAGGGAGGGAGAAAGGGAGGAGAGAGAAGGGAGATGGCAGAGTGGGTGTGGGGGAGGTGGGATGGGAGGGAGGCAGGAGGTTGGGAGGGAGGGAGAGGGAAAGAGAGGAAGAAGGATGGGAGGGAGAGAGGAGAAGGAAGGAGGAAGGATGAGAGGGAGGGAGTGGGGGGAAGGAGGGAGGAGGGAGGGGAGGGAGGCGGGGAGGGTGATGCAGTGGGGGAGGGGAGGGAGGGGTGGAGGGGAAGGGGAGACGGGGTAATGAATGAAATGGTGAATAAATGAGGTAGGAAAGCAGGGAGTGAAAGAGCAGAAGTCCGTCCATACATCAGGAGCCATTATTTGGGGTGAGGTCCGAGGGCATCACAGCCTGGGCCCTGGATGGTGGCTCAGGGCACATCCCTCTGTCCTCCCAGTGCTGACCTTCCTTCTCCTTGGCCCTGCTGTCACCCTGGCTCCTCTCCACCTTCTCAAACAATTCTGAATGTTCCCAGGAGCAGGGGGGCAGGAGGTGGGGGGTGTCTCAGGAGGGGCTTCCCAGACCCTGTGCCCCGATGACCCTGGGACAGTAGCTACAGGACATTCTCTCATGAGGACTGGGACCGTGGATCCCATCCATCTCCTTGAGCGCTAGCACTGTTCCATTCCCTGCTCTCTCCACCACCGCTGTGCTGAACACGCCGGACAATACATCTGTGAAAAATCATGCCAGAGTTTCTGGGGCTGAGGCCGAGCACTGCTAGGTGATGGGTGCACCTGCGGCCTGGGATAGGTGCTGCTCTCTGTTCTCCCAGATGGGGGTGCCCGTCATCCTTCTCTCCAGGGCACCTGCATTGGACCTCTGATTTTTCACATTCTCCCCAGGGTGCCGGTCCCCAGATCAGACACCTGCCGCTCTGAGGGTGACCAGCGCTGCCTTCATAGAGTTTCTTTTGCAAGAGCCCTTTCCTGAGAGCTCCCACATCTCTGACACATATTCCCCACGTGCCTGTCCTCCCCCCTGGACTCTCATGCATTTGGTCTCTGTCCCTGTGGAACCCCGTGACTTGAAGCCTGATTTGGAGCAGAATCAGGTGGAACTTTTCTCTGGCCTTGGGTTCTGAGCGATGTGTTTGCCGTCTCTGGTGTGTCTACCAGCTTTCTGCATTTCCCTGGTTTCTGTGAGGGCCACAGGAGGAACCAGCCTTGTCCTGTCTGGGGTCAGGCTGTGGTGTCCCAGCAGGAACAGGGGTCTTGACCCCAAGATTGTGCTCATAATGCCTAATGGGGCCTCTATGATTACATCTCATCTGTAATCCATCGGGCATCTCAATATCAAATAAAGGAAATTGTAAACATAAACACAGAAAAAAACGAGTCCCCTTTGAAAATAGGTGGGCAGACACAAAGGCACATATTGTGTGATTCCACATACAGAAACATCCAGAATAGGTAAAGGAACAGAGAGAAAAAGCAGGTTAGGGGTTGCAAAAGGCTGGGCTGGAGGAGAAATGGCTTTGGGTTCAGGGTCTCCTTTGGGGAAGGAGATGTCCTGCAGTGATGTTCTGTGGTGCAGTGGTACAGTGTTGGGAATATACTTAATGCTCGTGATGTGTTCAAGTGAAAACAAGTAATTTTACTTAAAACAAATAATAAACAGTATGCAGACCATGGAAAGATAAAATAATATGTACCAGAGAGAATATACAGGTAGGGGACGAGACATTCCTGCAGGCCGTCAGGGTTGGGGGATAGAATGAGGGATAATCATAGGAGGAGTAGGGCTGTGGGCTCTAGGTGTGGCTCTGGGAACTCCGCAGGAGTAGGGGCAGGGATAGGAGCCAGACAGTTGCAAGAGCCGGAGCACAGACTGGGGCAGGGGAAGGGGGAGCAGCTCTGGCAGGGGCAGGGGCAGGAACAGGAGCAGGAACTAGAGCAGGAGCAGGGGCTGAGGCAGGGGCAGCCTGGTCACCTGCTGGCTCCTGGTCTCCTGCTGAAGTCTCACCAGGCACCATCCCCCCATCTGAAGCTGTGGATGAAGTTGGGGCCGGCTCTGGCTCTTCAGAGCTAGACCCAGGTATCCAGGCTCCCACATTCCAGAGACAGCCCCCTGCCCAGCTCATTTCATTGGAGATCATGGAACAAAGAACATGTTTGCATGCCTTTGCAGAGATAGAGCTCAGCCCAGGGCCTCCCAGAGTAGCTACAGCCAGGACAGAACCCTCACCAGGACATCTCCCCAACTGCAATCCACCCAGTGGGTGCTCTGAGCCCAGTCCTTGCTCCTGGCTCCACACCAGCCTCTGGGGTCTCCTGCCTGTGAAGCCTAGCACTGTCCCATCCCCAGATGCCCACATACAACCAGCCCCCGCCTTCTCACGCTTGGACTCAGCCTCCGTGTGCTGGACCACAGTCTGGTGTGGTACCAGCAGGGACAGAGGCCTGAGCAGTGTCAGAGGCCTTCCCTGTCAGTCCCCAGTCCCTACTCCTGGAGAGCCCCCTACGGTCACTCCCTGTTTCAGGGGGATGGAGCTGGTGTCCATCACCCTCCTCCCTGTTTCATCATCCCTGGTGTTCTGCAAAGACAGGGACTGGTAGCTGTCCTGGATGCATCACAGCCCTGCCTGGCCACCCTCACTGTCCTCCTGCCCAGTCCCCCTGCTGCTCCCAGATCAGACACGGACCTGTGCATGCACAGCCCTACACCTGGGCCAGGGGCCCATAGCTGCAGGACACATGATAAACCCCAGGGAGAAGCTCACAGCCCCCCACACCCCATCCACCCAGCCAGCCTTGACCTGGGGTGTGAACATGACCTGCCCACTGGGCATCTGACCCCTGCTCTTGAATGGAGTGGGCACACCCCATGTGAGCCTTCTTTATAAACACAAAGACACACACACACATGCAGGCATGGGGAGGGGACTGGGGGCTGCACAGGTTGGATCAGAGCATATGGGGCTGGGGGCTGGCCCTGGGCCTCATGCTGTTACCTTTCTGTACTTCCAGCCAAATGATCAGAGATGTCGGGGAGCCCTGATATGACCTCCCTAGGGAAGGAAAGTGTTTGCAGGGTGTGCTTTCCTCAGCTTGCAGCCTCCGGACTTTGGGATGCAACATGTGAACATGTTCTTCTTTTGAGGATCTCCAAAGAAATGAGCTGGGCAGGGGGCTGTCTCTGGAATGTGGGTGCCTGGTTACCTGGGTTCCAAATTCTGTTAGGCTCTGTTGTCAGGGAAGTGAGGTCACCACTTTCTGGGGACCTCTTACCCGACTTCCTCCTCACACCAGAGCCCCCTGAGGGCCCCCTCTCTCAGCTGCTCAATGCTCCCCCTCTGCCCCATGCCCCATCCATACAGTGACACCCACACAGCTTCCCCACAGCCCCTGTGAGGTCTGGGCGTGGACAGTGTCCCTACTGTGAGGACCCAGAGCTGGGTTCTGACCAGGCTCCTGCTCATGCCTGGGACTGTGCCCCTGGACAGACCCTGTGCCTCTCAGGGCCTCCCCAGGCTCCCCATCTGCACAGTGGGGTCTTCTGGCTTCTACTTCTAGGGACACCATTAGGGATAGGATCTCTACATACGTTCCTACTATCACAGGAGGCCGAGACATGCACGTGACGATGCAAGGATGAGTGGGGGGCTTGTGGGGGCATAGAACACGGCTCAGGGGGTGCTGGGACTGCTCTGGGGTCCAGGCAAAGCCATCCTCCTCCTGCCTGTCTCCCAGCCCCTGTGGGAAGGTTGCAGTGAACTGATTCCGACCTTGTCCTCTCGCAACACAGATGTCCAGGGGCTCCCATTAGGTTTAGGCCCAGTCCCAGGGCCTCGTCTGTGCCCATGTGCTGGGCAGTCCCCACAGTGGTTCCTGGCATTCCCGAATCCTGGTCACACATCCCTGTGGAATTCTCTCCCCTGCAGGGTGGATGGCTTGTGTGACTGCGCTCTAAGGAATAGAATGGAGCAAAATGATGGGATGTTGTTTCCAACCCGATTGAAGAAAGTCTGTGACTTCTTCTGGTTCTTTCTCTTGTGTTCATTCTCTATCTCTGTCTTCTCTGTGTCTCTCCCAGGAGCAGGACCTGGGGGCTCTGGGGGTGATGTGAGAAACTTCAGAAGCCTACCTTCTCCCCATTTCCCCCTCCTTTCCTGATGCTTGGTTCCTTCCTAAGGCCTCCTCACCCAGACCAGAGCACTGACTCGCGGACCCTGGGGCTGCAACAAGGAGGGTCCTGACCTTGGTCCCTAGACCAGAGGTCCAGTGCTCTGCCACGTTCTGTAAACCCAGGTCATCAGGCCCCCAAACCTCCAGGCTGTCCTCTGCTCAGAAGGACCTCAAGGGAGTACAAAACATTTTCCTAGGACTGGGAGCACAGTGGGTCAGGGATGAAGATCCAAGGCCAACAGACTTATCCACAAGCCTGTAGGACTCTAGGGACACCCTATCACTATGGCCCAATTGACATAAGAGTAAGCTGAGGCCTTTTGTGCCATCTGGACTTGGGGGGGTATCTATTCCTACTTCCAGTAGCTCAGGATGGTGATGGACCCCAGACCCCAGACCCTGTCCTCTCCCAGTACCCTGGTAACTCTCCTGGGCAACTCGGGGACCCCATGACTATCAGCCTGGCCTGTCTCCCATCCCCATGCTATGGATCTTGCCAGGGTTCTTGCCAGAGGTCCTGAAAACCCTGCTCCATGGCCCAGCTGTCTTTGACCTCCTTCTTCTTTACCCCTTGTCATTCACCTCGCTCTCAGGGTGTCTGCCCCTTCTGACCATGAGCGAGGCAGTCAGAGTGGTGTGTGTGTGTGTGAGTGTTTGTGTGTGTGTGTGCAGGCACACATGCCTCTACTTCTCTGGGGATGTCCAAGGTCGTGTCCCCACATGGGATGGAGTGGGTCACTATCCCTGAGGATCTGAGGGTCTCTCACCCCCAAAGTGAACCTCATGGGAGGGTTGGGGCTGGCCTGGGACTGGAGATCAGCCTGCTTCCTGGACTCTGTGCCCCTCATTTGTCCTGGGTGAGTCCCTGCCTCTCTTGACCCTAGGTTCCCAACTGTCCCTGAGGGTTGGATATGGAAATGTTTTAACTTGGCCGCTCCTTCAGGGGTAGGTGGAGGACATGTGCACCAGGCACACAGGCCTCCATTCTGAGAGGGCCCGGTGTGCATAGGGGACACAGAGCTGGGTTCAGACCAGGCTCCTGCTAATGTCCAGGACTGTCACCTGCACATAGCACCTGTACCATGACCCAGTCCCATGCGGACGTGCATGACACCCATGGCTCCGCACCTGACTCCTCCCCTGTGTTATCCTCACCACTGCAAAGAGCTCTGTGGCCTCAAAGTCTGGTTAGCCCCAGAACCATTCCCATCCTGGGCAGCAAGCCTCAGGGTGCAAAGTCAGATGGGTTGGACATCTGGGGACACAAGGTCACTGAATACCCCGCCCCCCCAAGCTGACCAGGAATGTAGACTGCCTCCCAGGATCCAGCTAAGTGCAGAGCTGGTCCAGAGAACGTGGAGGCAGCAGTGGAGGCCGACTCAGGGCAGGAGGAAGAGCAGCCCCCTCCACTCCCCTTCTCTTCTCCTCCTTCTTCCTTGTCTTCCTGGTAGGACTCTGGGACAGAGGTCCAGCTTGTCCCTGGCTGTAACCCTGGTGGGAGTCAGAGGTGTGGGAAGGAGGCCAGGGAGGAGGGGCTGCCCAGCAGGATGCCCGAATGTGAGGGTGTTGTTACTGTAATGAGGGACCCCATGGGCATTCAGAGATTTTAGTCCTTTTTAGACATGAGCACTGGCCCCAGTACTAAGTCCCTGCCCCATCCTTCACCCTCCACGAGGCCCCGCATCTCCCCAGCCCAGTACTTGTCTGAAGCCAGTCCTCCCTCCAGCCCGAGGAAATCCAGCTTCTCCAGGGGCTGCAAACTCATTACAAGCTGGAGCCGAGTCAGCCGTATGGGGCCTGGTTCTGGGCCCTGGAGCCCCACAGTGAGGAGAGGTGATGCAGCGCAGAAGCTGGGAGAGGGCAGAGTGGACTCTCCCCAGAGGCCATGGCTCCCTGGTCAGCACAGATCCTGTTGTGTGCCAGCCCATAGGCAGGGTCTGGGAGGGAGACAGAGTGTGGCTCTTTCTAGCTCAGACCTGTCACTCTGTCCTGTAGCTATAGCCTGTCCCACCCTGTCCTGTAGCTATAGCCTGTCCCACCCGCTGCACTCCCCCTCCTAATCAGCCAGCAACACCCTCAGGGCCAAGAAGCACAGTCCATCATCTAGCTCAGGGCCAGCGTGTGGCTGGGCAGGCAGGGGAGGGCTCACTCTGGGTTCACAGAGTCCCTGGCTGGGCTAACAGGGGCTCAGGAGGGCTGGCCTACCGGCCCCTCTGCTGACTGGTCCTGTGACTGGAGCCGCTTGCCTCCCCTCTCTGGGCCTCACTCTCCACCTGTGTGCAATGTGGTGATGCTGAGTGATCTCTCCCATGGCAGGAGCAAGCGGGGTGCTGGTGACTGACCTAAGCTGGGCACAGAGCCTGGACTGCAGAGTGCAGTGGAGGGATGATGAACAGTGTCAGCAGTGAGCACCCCTTCCCCCAAAAGCAATCCATCCCTTCCATGAAGTTGCCAGGCCCCTGGGAAACCACACTCCTGACACCAAGTGTTTTATCTCGACAGAGTCCCAATACTTCATTTTTGCTTTTGTTTCCCTTGCCTTTGGTGATGTATCTAGGAAGAAGTTGCTGTGGCTGATGTTGAAGAGGTGTTCTCCTCTAGGATTTTGATGGATTCCTGTCTCACGTTGAGGTCTCCATCCATTTTGAGTTTATCTTTGTGTGTGATGTAAGAGAATGGTTGAGTTTCAATCATCTGCATGTGGCTGTCCAATTTTCCCAGCACCATTAATTGGAGAGACTGTCCATTTTTTCCATGGGATATTCATTTGTGCTTTGTCAAAGATGCAAAGGCCATAGAGCTGAGGGTCAATTTTTGGGGTCTTTATTCTGTTCCATTGATCTGTGTGTCTGTTTTTTGTTTTTTGTTTTTTAAAGATTTTATTTATTTATTTGACAGAGATCACAAATAGGCAGAGAGACTGGCAGAGAGAGGGGGGAAGCAGGCTCCCCTCTGAGCAGAGACCCTGATGCAGGGCCCAGTCCCAGGACCCTGAGATCATGACCAGAGCTTAAGGCAGAGGCTTAACCCACTGAGCTACCCAGGCGTTCCCTGTGTCTGTTTTGTGTGAATGCCATGCTGTCACAGCTTTGGAATATAGCTTGAGGTCAGGCATTGTGATGCCCCCAGCTATGGTTTTCTTTTACAACATTTCCCTGGCTGTGTGGGGTCTTTTCTGGTTCCATACAAGTTTTAGGATTGTTTGTTCCAGCTCGATGAAGAATGCCAATGTATTTTAATAGGGCTGGTGTTGAAAGTGTAAATTGCTCTGGGCAGCATAGACATTTAAACCATGTTTATTCTTCTGATCCATGAGCACAGAATGGTTTTCCATCTTTTTGTGTCTTCCTCCATTTCTTTCATTGATTTTACACTATGAAAAAAGTAGTCTAGAAACGACTATTCTGTAGTTTCTTTTTTTTTTCTTAAAGATTTTATTTATTTATTTGACAGAGAGAGATCACAAGTAGACAGAGAGGCAGGCAGAGAGAGAGAGAGAGGGAAGCAGGCTCCCCGCTGAGCAGAGAGCCTGATGCGGGACTCGATCCCAGGACCCTGAGATCATGACCTGAGCAGAAGGCAGTGGCCCAACCCACTGAGCCACCCAGGTGCCCCTATTCTGTAGTTTCTTTCTTTCTTTCTTTTTTTTTTTTAAAGATTTTATTTATTTATTTGACAGAGAGACATCACAAGTAGGCAGAGAGGCAGGCAGAGAGAGAGAGAGAGAGAGAGAGGAGGAAGCAGGCTCCCTGCTGAGCAGAGAGCCTGATGCGGGACTCGATACCAGGACCCTGAGATCATGACCTGAGCTGAAGGCAGCGGCTTAACCCACTGAACCACCCAGGCGCCCTATTCTGTAGTTTCTAAAGTATATGTCCTTTGCCTCTTTGGTTCAGTTTATTCCCATGTATCTTACAGTTTTTGGTGCTGCTATAAATGGAAGTGATTCCCTAATTTCTCTTTCTACAAATTACACTGTTAGTATATAGAAAAGGAACAGATTTCTATGCATTGATTTTGCATCCTGCCACATGACTGAATTGCTGTATGAGTTCTAGTAATTTGGGAGTGGAGTCTTTTGGGTTTTACTCATAAAGTATCAAGTCATCTGTGAAGAGAGAGTTTGACATCTTTGAATTTGATTTTTCTATGTACACCCTCATAAGATCTGTGAATTTGAATGCGTTTTATTTCTTTCCATAGTCTGATTACTGAGGCTAGGACTTCTAGAACTATGTTGAACCATAATGGTGAGAATGGGCATCTCTGTTATGTTCCTGGTCTTAAGGAAAAGGCCCCAGCTTTTCCCCATTGAAAATGGTATTCGCTGTGGGCTTTTTTTTTTTTTAAGATTTTTTATTTTATTTATTTGTCATAGAGAGAGAAGCGAGAGCAAGCACAGGCAGACAGAGTGGCAGGCAGAGGCAGAGGGAGAAGCAGGTTCCCTGCCAAGCAAGGAGCCCGATGTGGGACTCGATCCCAGGACGCTGGGATCATGACCTGAGCCGAAGGCAGCTGCTTAACCAACTGAGCCACCCAGGCGTCCCCGCTGTGGGCTTTTAATAGATGGTTTTTATGAAACTCTATCCTTACACTCAGAAGAGTTTTAATCAAGAAAGGGTGCTGTATTTTGTCAAATGCTTTTCCTGAATTAATTGAGAGGATCCTATGGTTCTTGTCTTTTCTTTGATTAATGTGCTTTATCACATGGATTGATTTGTAAATGCTGATCCACACACTTGCATCCCAGGAATAAGTTCCAGCTGGTCATGATGGATAATCTTTTTAACATACTGTTGGATTCTGTTGGCTGGGATCTTGTTGAGTATTTTGGCAATCATGTTCATCAGGGATATTTCTCTGTAATTCTCCTTTTTGGTGGGGTCTTTGCCTGGTTTGGGGATCAAGGTAATGCTGGCCTCATAGAACGAGTTTGGAAATTTTCCCTCTGTTTCTATTTTTTGAACCAGCTTCAGAAGAATAGGCATTATTTCTCTTTGAATGACAGCTTTGATGGAGAAGGGATCCTTGGCTGCATGTTCTTCTCATTTAGTATCCTGAATATGACTTGCCGGCCCTTTCTGGCTTGCCCAGTCTCTGCAGACAGGCTTGACATTATTCTGATGTTCCTTCCTCCATCCATAAGAAATCTCTTCTCCTGGGCTTCTTTCTTGGTTCTAAGATTTGCAAGTTTTCCATTTTTAATTCTGATAGTGTATTTTTGGACTATTTTATATTTTCTATGTACTCCCTCATATGATCTATGAATAGTCACAATTATCCCCTCATTTTTTATTCTTTTTGTTTCTCTCGCCTTATAACACTTGGTAGATTCTCCAATGCGGTGTTGACTAGAGTAGCATTGTTTGAAGACTTTAATATACCTTTCTCAATATCTGAAAGAAAAAGCAGATGAAACATTGGTAACAAATGTGACCTAATTTGCATATATGGAACATTACACGTTAAGTACAGAATATATTATTTTCAAGTGGTCCTAAGATATTTCTCCAAGTAGGTGAAATGTTAGGCCATGAAGCAAGTCTACATATCTTAAAGCCTGAAATGAACTAGATTATATTCTTAGGCCACAGGAGAATTGAGCCATACGCATAATGAAAAGAAAACCTCCATGTTTAAAAATTAAATGTTAACTTTGCTACATATTTTAAGGGCCAGAGAGGGAATCACAAGGGAAATTCTCTACCTTTCCTACATTGGAGCTCACAGACAATGGCACTCTGTGAAAAGCAGTATGATTAGCTAGACAGGAGTTGAGTCTTAAGTCAGAGTTTTGTCTATCCCAGCCACACCTGGCAGCCTTGGCCTGTGGTCCCTGCACAGCTGCCCTTTCTGGTATCTCTGAGCTAAGAGGGACAAGAGGGCCTTATGGAAATGGGAAGTTCCCCACTCCTAGTGATGATGGTGCTATTGTATTGTCCTCACCAGTCCAGTCCAACAGATGCTTTCTGAGTGAAATAACAGGTTCTTGACCTTCCTTAAGACTTGAAAATCATCTTGTGAGTCACCTCTTAGAAATTTGGATTCAACATGTGTTCTTTCTTCTGGAAAAGCAATAATAATCATGGCTTCCTGAGCACCTCCTCTTGAGAACCATCTCTCCGGCTCTTTGTGGAATTCTCCCTCTTAAACTTCCAGACTATGATGTAGATATTATTAGTCACATTTTCTAGATGGCTAGATAGGGGCTCAGAGATGATTCAAGTCACAGAAAATTTGAGTGTCAGAAACCTAAGTGGGATCCCCAAACTTGACTCCAAATCCCTTGTTAGTCCATACATGGCACTATTTTCCTCTTATCTCTGGTCTTCTTGATCTGGAAACATCTCAAGTCTCAGAATTTTCTTGTTGTGTGGTCAACTGGAAGGAATTCAGCTGGCCTTTTTACCTCTGCCCATCATGATTGTGAAGCGTAGAGGGCCTCTGAGTAAGATATGCAAAGATCCCTAGGAATAGAGACATTATAATATTTTTCTGATATTAAAGTTACAGAAAGAACTATCTTTTAAAAATTGATTCAGGTTCTGGTATGTTCAGAGTGTGATGCAAGACAGGTCTGAAATAGTATTTAAAAATACTCAGTTCAGCCTCTTCTACAAAGTGAGACAATGCTTTTAAACATTACTAAACTGTTCCCTTACCCATGATTACTTACTTCCCAACCATTGTAGTGTTTATATGGTATAACTATGACTTACATTAGCCAAAATCTGCAGGGTAAGAACTAATACTGTGTGTCCAAGCTTTAGGGGGACTTCATGTTTCAATTAGTGTTGTGACAGTGAGCTACTCTCTTTTATTCTGTAGTCCAAGGAAATGGTGCCAGACATCTCTAAGATGTTGGGAGGGTCTCAAATTCTGACCTGAGCTGAAGGGCAGAGGCCTTAACCCACTGAACCATCAAGGTGCCCCATCATTTTGATTTCTTAGTGGGATTGTTAAAGGTGAATTTTTCTCAAGTTCCTCTTTTTAGTAGTAATGAGAATGATAATGGAAATATTTCTTTTACCATCCATGGGCCCAGATCCTGGGCTCCCAGGAAAGCCATCCTTTAACATTTTACCAAGCTCAAAATGACTGGACAAAACCTCAGAACATGGGCCCTATCTCTGCTCCAAGCACATGTTGTATATCTCCTTTGAGAAGAAAAAGAGAGCCTCCCAAATACCATTGCAAACATAAAGATTAAAAAACAAAACAAACAAACAAAACCCCTTTCCTGATCGCATAAGATTAAAGTCATACTGGGGCGCCTGGGTGGCTCAGTGGGTTAAGCCGCTGCCTTCGGCTCAGGTCATGATCTCAGAGTCCTGGGATCGAGTCCCACATTGGGCTCTCTGCTCAGCAGGGTGCCTGCTTCCTCCTCTCTCTCTGCCTGCCTCTCTGCCTACTTGTGATCTCTCTCTGTCAAATAAATAAATAAAATCTTTAAAAAAAAAAAAGATTAAAGTCATACTGACTTGCACATACTGAAAACATATGAAAAAGTCTGTAACTTTCGGAATTGTTCTTCCTCATGATGACGCGTAACTGTATGTAAAACAAAACAGAAGGAATATAGAAACCTGCCCCAAATGTTCCTCCCCCGAAGCACTCCCTTTCTTGTGAAGATTGTGTCTCCCAGGCTGCTGACCTGACTTGGGTTTGAATAAAACCCTCTTCTTTTCTCTCTAAAATGTTTAAAAGGGTTTGTTTCTTTAGTGTTGACAATAACAATATGTTTTCTTTTTAGGTGAAAAATCGATGTTCCTGGTTCACCACTCCAGCAGCACAGAAGGGCGGTGGTTCTGGTTCATCCTGGAGCTTCCCTGCAGAGCTAAGCATGTGAATATATATTCCAGCACAAATGGGCTCATCCTAGAAGGATTTTTGGAGGGTCTGAGAAGCACTATCCACTTCATGGGTGAGACCAGAAGGTGAAGCTCCTTCCGCTTAGAGCATTACTTTTTGGGTCTTAAAATTGCCTTGGAAATGTGGGCAACCACTGCATTTCCTCCCTCCCCTCCCCCAAGATTTTATTTATTATTTGACAGAGGGAGGCATACAGAGAGGGAACACAAGCGGGGAGGGAGTGGGGGAGAGGGAGAAGCAGGCTTCCTGCTGAGCAGGGAGCCAGATGCAGGGCTAGATACGCGACTTACATTGGGTGCAATGTCACTTACGTGTCAGAACAGGAGGTAAGACTTCTTTTTAACCAAAATCTCCTGGACTTTTGTCTTTTTTCTAGTTGAGCCATGAAGTCAAACTGAAGTATCTGTCCGCATTCTGCATTTGGTGTGAGAGTTACTTAGTTTCCCTGCAGGTAGAACATCCCAGGGAATCCCATTTTCTCTTTCATTTCCTGCTTACAAAATGTAATCTGAACACCTGTTTCCTAGGAAATCACTTGTCTAAGAGAAGGAAGATGAGATTTGCTCTTTGTGTGGTTTTAACATATAATTTGGTCCTTCATCTAACAGTGCTTATTCACTTGGGCGAATGGCCAGCATCTAGATTTAGGAGGCTTTTTGCAGCCAGATAGAGACATGGATGATGTCTTGTCATTTGTCAAAGGTGATGTTTCATAGCTGATCAGTGTTTTCATCACAAGATTCCAATTAAGGTAGAGAGAAAATTCAAAATGATTCAAAGTAGGCCTTTACTGTTTAAAAGTGAAGTTTGGCTTTCTAGTTTGACTCAGTGTACCATCTAGATATTTTGACGTGCCGTACTTTCGCTGTAGTTTCTTTGGTGGTGGAGTCAGAAGGAGAGTCTGTGAATTCTCCTGGATAGAGGCACGCTGCTGGCGTCAAGGGGCTTGGCGGACTCCAGGGCCCCTGGGGTGACTTCTGAAACAGCTTGCCGCTGGGTGAGTGAGCTTATCCCACAGAATTTGTTTCTCCTCGTGAAATTGCTGGAAGGTAACGTCTGTGGAAAGGCTTTTACACAGAAACTTTCGGGCTAATGAAGAGCAACTAACAATGAGATGATTTGGGCTGTATTATTCTCTAAATAATAATTTCATAACCCCTGTCATAGGCTGATGTATTTACTGCACAAGGAGTCCTCAGAAGGCTGCAGTGAAAGACTCAGATCTCCAAACATGTTCATGTTCCATTGATACGTGACTTACTGTTTGCCCAGGTAGGAAAGTGAGTTGAGAGAAATACGACACATTTATGAAAGCCTTAAGCCAGTGTCATTGTGACAAGAGGGGGGATTCCTGGAGTATTGCAGCAGACAGGGGGGTTCCAGGTCTGGGGAGAGCTGCCAGGGGTCCCGGAAGAGAGCGGAGTGCGTTCTGCAGGAGGGTGTGGGCAGGGCCGGCTCCAGGGGTGGCTGTGTGTCCCCCGTGTGATAGTTGTGACAGGTCAGGGCTGTGAGCAGGGTCCCGGCTGAGGACAGGGGAGGCCCAGGTGGAGAGCTGGCAGGGCATGTCCTTGTGTGCCACCGGCCTCAGCCAGCACACACGAGCTCTTCGTCTGTCTCTGTCCCTCCAGTTCAGATGCTCCACAATTGCCAGGCCGAGACGTTGGGTTGGAGACGTTTCTTTCTCTGAGTGTGTGGAGTTTCACAACCTTGATGATGAAATGATGGGGCATCAGAACATCTGTTCCTCTGGTATTTTCTGCTTTCCTCTAAGTCCCCGCAGTGACTCGTACCTGCTGGTGGAAGGGGCGATCTGTGCATTTTTATTTCCTGTTTAATTAATTACTGGGAAACAAATCTGAAATACTAAAGGAATTCTTGTGGGAGTTCATGTTTTTCTCTTCCGTGAAACACAGTTCAATGTTAGAAAATGTCTTTTAAAGTAAAACACGGCGGGGGGTGGTCTAACAGGGTGCAATTGCCTTTGTGAGGAGGACACATGGAAGAGGACTGTTGGGTAGCTCAGGGAGGGGCTCATTGTGCTCCCAGAGAACATCTATCCTACCCTGGGCAGGGGTGAGGGTTGCTGCTCTCTTGGTGGCCCATCCTGGACCCTGAAACCTGACCCAGTGAGTCCCTTATGACTTGAACTGGGGAACTGATGAAGAAAACAGAATGAACCCTGGGGCGCCTGCATCTTTGCACTCGGACAACTCCATGGAGCAAAGGAACTCAACAGCCAGGAGGCCTGTCAGGATCCCTGAGGGTGTGGCCTTTGCTTCCTGGGAAGAGGTTGTGTTTTTATCCTTATCTGAACCAGAGCTGTGTTGTCTGGTTATGGAGACCCAGACCTTTACATGACCACATCATTATTATTTTTGTTATTTTAAGAAAGCAACATAAACACTGAATTTGAGATCCAAATAGCAAAAGGAAAAACACAAGGTCAACTATATATATGAGGACTGAACTTGTGGTGCCTCTCATTAGTATGGGTGATGTCAGGATGCCTGTATGAGAAAGAACACGGAATTCTATTTCGATAGAAGTGTGCTGTGCCCATATAGTGTCTGATTCTATCCTTTTCCTTACTTCTCTGAAGGGAAAATAGAGTGGTGACTGGTGCTTGCTTTCTGACTTGAAGGAATGGGAGACAAGAGACTTTATTTTTTTATTTTTTTTTCTCAAGATTTTATTTATTATTTTTTTAACAGGCAGAGATCACAAGTAGGCAGAGAGGCAGGCAGAGAGAGAGAGGAGGAAGCAGGCTCCCTGCTGAGCAGAGAGCCTGATGTGGGGCTTGATCCCAGGACCCTAGGATCATGACCTGAGCCAAGAGCAGAGACCTTAACCCACTGAGCCACCCAGAGCAGTGTTCATGCTGACATGGTGCTCTGTGCCTGGTGAGTGAGGGTTTGAAGCCTGGACTTGGAAGCCTTGGTGTTCAGGGAGGATGTAGTCTGAGTTTCCCTCAAACAGAGTTGCTCGGCTGGTCTGCCTAAATGGACCCATTCCTGCCTTTTGAAGGACAGCTTGAAGGTGGCTCGAAACCATAGGGCACTGGAGAAATGATCTGGAAGGAACACCTCAGTGGGCCAGTGTAGACTAACCCAGAGAATTCCAGAGCTAATGATGAACACGTTTCTGAGGTTGGAGTTTGCTTCTCTGTGAGCAGCATTGAGCCGGGGAGGAAAGCAGTCTCTTGGTCTTAGGAGTCACTGTGTCAGCAGGTGTGATCCTGGCAGAGGAGTCAGATCAGATGGCTGGGACATTGTGAGGCTGTGGTAGTCCTTCCCTCTTGAAACACAGGCCAGCTTGCCCCAGGGACAGGGCTCTGCTCCCCAGCCAGCCCTCCTGCTGCTGATGGGATAGGAAACTTGCTTCCTGTTTGGTTCTCCAGCCCTCGTCTCAGCAGGGGGCTTGGTGGGAGGCAGCCCATAGGAAGCATTATGGGTTCTTGCCCAGTGTGCCCCTTGCTTCCTCAGATGAGGCACCGCAGGTGTCCTCTGCCTAGTGCCTGTGAATTCCACCAGAAGTGCTTCTTCTGGAGCCACACCCCTGAGAAATCTTCCACATTCCTGTGCTATGTGCAAGAGGCCAGTTTTAATTTGGAACTGAAATCTCAGCTCCTGCCATGAGGTTCCAAGGCCACAGGGCACACCAGTCTTCTTGAAGCTCTAGTTCCACATGGGGTGTGACGTGCGAGACTGAGACTGAATGTGGGCAGTTCAGTCTGCTGCTGCTGCTGCAAGTTCCTTCCTGAAAAGTGTGCATCAAGGCCTGGTTTGTGATGACATCCCAGGAAAGAGGAACAGGTGCACCATTCTGCCCCAGCACAGGAGAATGCCGGACATCAATCACAAGTGGCTGGTGCAGGGAGGAGGGACCTCCCTCCTCCCAGGACCTTGTTTCCCAGGACGTTGGCCAGAGGGAGATTTGGACCCTAGGATGCTTCTCTGCTCAGCTTTCTCAGATGAGCACATCCGGCTATGGGAGAATGTGTGTGTGCTCACCTGGAATCGAGGAAATTGTCTGGTTTCAGGTTTCATGTGCAAGTGGATTCCTCTTATGGCTCATTTTCCTGATGGTCTTCAGGGTGCCACAGGGTGACTCATTGTCCCGGGCACCCTGGCTGTGCAAGAGCTCTGGTCACCTTTTCCCCCAGGGCTCTGGACTAGGAAATTGGAGGGAGTCCGTGGTGAAACCATCTGAGTAGGGATCCATTTCCCCCTTGCTGAGATGGCTTGGTGACTGTGATAACTGGTATGGAAAGAGAAAGCAGGAGACAGGGCTGGGGTGCTGAAGGTGGGGGGGGGGAGTTGGCAGTGGTCCTTGCCACCGCCACTAGGACTCACTAGGCCTACCTAGTGAGGTAGGTCTTCAATAGGAAGTTGATTCTTGAATCAGTTCAGAAAAAGATGGGTAATATCAGATGAAGAGTCTTCTAAATGGAAGGGAAAGCATATGCAAAGTCCTTGGGGCAGGAGCATCCCAGGTATGTCCAGGAGTAGCAAGCCCTGTGGCCACAGGAGACATCTTAGGATATGACTTCAGGAAGGTGACATGGGACCCTGTTTCACTGAGCCATCCTGGCTACTCTGTTGAGAACAGATGAGACAGGGTTGAGGATAGGCAAGGGAGGTCAATGATGAAGCTTTTTCGGGAAGTCAGGCAATAAATGGGCTCCAGTGTGGACCAGACAGGCAGCCATGGAAGGAGGGGCTAGTGTCATTCTGGGTACCTAGTGAAGATGGAGCTCACAGGATTTGCTGATGGGTTTGATATTGGGAATAGAGGAAAGGAGTAATTGAGGTAAGTCTGGGCTCTTGTGGGTTGTCCCAAGCTAGGTGAAGGAGGAGGTTTCTGGGGGAAGGAGGTATCCTGTGTTCCATCTTCTGATGAAGGTGCCTTTCACAGTGGATCTGCTGATGTTTGTATCTGGGAGAACTCTGAACTTCTACCCCTTTCAAGTACAAGTACAAGTCTACCCAACTTTTCTCAAAGTTCATGGTAAGACACTTGGCTTTTTTGAAAGATCTATGTTATTACTCAGCTCCAATAGCAGGAAGAAACCTGAAGAGGATTTCTCTCTTATGGAAAAAGTAAGGAAGTGGGCATCATGTTCAACATTTGTTTTATGGGGAACCACTACAGACAAAGGCAGTGTGCACCCCAACCAGCTCCTTCCTGGGCACTGCTCTCCATGTCCAGCCACCAGCGCTTTGAATTATGTCTGTGAGCATCTGCTGTGCTTTATCTTCATTTATTTTGGGCATCTGTTAGGATGTTGTGTCCTGAAGCCTAAGAAGAGCCAAAGAGAAGGAACTTTTGGTGTCTGGGCATAGTCACTCATTTTTCTGTAGAAATAAATGTTCATTCTTTTTTCCATTTACACCATTCTGCTGTGAAAGGTTTCCTAGGAACACTGTACTTTCAAGTAGTGGTGGAGACTTTACCCCAACCTCCAGTGTTAGCTTTCATCTCCATGCTGCAGAGAACATTCCATGACTTGCGGATTTTATCACTCAAACGTGGCACCTTTGACTACCTTCACTCATTTCCCCCCACCATCCCCGAATCTGGAACCACTCATCTGTTCTCATTATCTATGTGGTCAGTATTTTTTTCCATGTGGAATGTCCATGAGAGTCTCTGGTGTTTGTCTTGCTGTGTCTGAATTACTTAGCATAATGCTCCCAAGGTCAATGTTTCCATGTCTGGTTATTGTGAATAATGCTGCCGTGAAGATGGGAGTGCATCTCTCTTTTGGAGGGAGTGTTTTTGTGTTCTCCAAAGAAATACTCAGTAGAGCAATTACCAAGTCATGTGGTAGTTGTACTAATTTTTTCCAGAAACTCCATAGATTTTGTCACAGTGGCTGCACCCATTTCCATTCCCACCAACAGTGCACAGGGTCCCCTTGTCTACACACCCTTGACCACACTGGTGTCTGTCTCTGGGATGACTGCCGTTCCCACGGTTGTGAGGTGATAGCTGATTGCGGTTTGACTCATTTCCCTGATGACCGTTAGTGACGTTGAACAACTTTCTCTGTGTCTGTTGGCCACCTGTATGCTATCTTTGGAAAGTATTCACACATTCTCCCCAGTTTTTGTTTGGATTTGGAGTGTTTTGTGTATTTTGGATATTAGCCTCTTCTCACACATAGGATGTACAGATATTTTTTCTCCTTGGGGAGGTTGCCTTTAAGGATTTGATGTGTTCTTTTGTCATGCAGATATTTCAGTCTGATGTTCTCCCACTTGTTTATTATTGCTTTTGTTGCCTTTGCTTTCCGTGTTTGATGTTAAGAGGCTCTTCCCCCATATGGAGAAACTTACTACCTGGATTATAGATTCAGTTCTTATGGTCAAATCATTCATCCATTCATAATGTGTATGTGCGGTGTAAGAAAGTGATCCAGTCACATTCTCCCTCATTTAGTGTCCAGATTTCCCAGTACCGGTCACTGAGGAGACAGTCCTTTTCCCATTGTATATTTTCTGCTGTGTCATAAGTTAAGGCCGTACATGTGTGGGTTAGTTTCTGATGTTTCTCCTTTTCCTTTTTTTTTTCTTTTCTTTTTTCTTTCTGGTCTTACAGTTTATTTGTTGGGAAAATATTTTTCCTGTCGGAATATATGCAGTGTGGTCTTCATTGATGATGTTGTCATACTCTTTGGTAGGACTTCTCTCTGGCATTTGTGTTTTTGAAAATGACTAGCAGGATCTATAGCTTTCACCAGGTTGAACATTTGGGCAGACTACTTAAGTAGTGTTCTGTTCTTCCGTCTGTTCTTCCGTCAGACACCAGATTGTGTCTGATTGTCCTCTTTTGTGATGTTCTCACTTGTGATAATGGATATCTATATTTCCTTTTCTGTGGTAGGTTTATTAAAGTGAATTTAACTTTTCCTAGAAGTGTGGATTTTATTTATTTATTTTTAAAAGATTTTATTTGTTTATTTGACAGACAGAGATCACAAGTCGACAGAGAAGTAGGCAGAGAGAGAGAGGGAGAGGGAATCAGGTTCCCTGCTGAGCAGAGAGCCTGATGTGGGACTCAATCCCATGACCCTGAGATCATGACCTGAGCCGAAGGCAGCGGCTTAACCCACTGAGCAACCCAGGCGCCCAAAAGTGTGGATTTTAAATCATCCTTATTTTATAATATGTATGTATATAAAACAGCATATTTAAAAAATGGGGTACCTGGGTGGCTCAGTGGGTTAAAGCCTCTGCCTTCAGCTCAGGTCATGATCTCAGGGTATTGGGATCAAGCCCCTCATTAGCCTCTCTGCTCAGCAGGGAGCCTGCTTCCCCCACCCCCCCTGCCTCTCTGCCTACATGTGATCTCTGTCTGTCAAACAAATAATAAATAAAATCTTTAAAAAATGCATTTATTGAAAGCAAATGTTGGAACAGGACAGCAATATTATAAATTCCCATTCAGAGTTAATCATTCTATCAGAGCTAAGTTTAAATATACCTTTAATATATAAATGAATGAACTTTGCCAGAAGTACTATGATTGTCAGTTTCCGAGCTTTCTGTTCTGTTCCATTGTCCTGTGTGTCTGTTTTTATGCCAGTACCACACTGTTTGATGACAACGGCTTTGTAATCTAGCTGGACATTGGAGTGTGGTGACTCCAGGTGGCTTAGTCACTTGCTTGCTTTCTATCAATGAGATTATTTATTTATTTTTATGTAGTTTACATTTGTATTCTAAAAGTTTATCTTTCACTTCCTTTTTTTTTTTTTAAGATTTTATTTATTTATTTGACAGAGAGATCACAAGTAGGAGAGAGAGGAAGGGAAGCAGCCTCCCTGCCTTGCAGACAGCCCAATGTGGGGCTCAATCCCAGGACCCTGGGATCATGACCTGAGCCGAAGGCAGAGGCTTAACCCACTGAGCCACCCAGGGGCCCCTTCACTTCTTTTTAAATTATGATCATATCATGTGTTATTTGTTTCAAAGGTACATGTTTGTGTTCCTTCCATTTTATACAGCACACAGTGCTCACCACAGCACATACCCTCCCTGAGCCCATCACCCAGCCACCCCATTCCCTCACCCCTGTCCCCCTTCAGATTCCCTGTGGGTTCCTGAGTTTAAGTGTCTCTTATGCTTTGTATCCCTCTCTGGTTTTATCTTGCTTCCTTTTTCCCTCTCTTCCCCCATGATCCTCTGTCTTATTTCCTAAATTCCACTTATCATCCATAAAATAAGGGCACCGCTGATGTAGAGGCCCTAAGGGGGCATGCAAGTTATTCCAGCTCTGAGGGTTTTGCGCTGCTCCACATGGCATGGTTTCTTTCTGGTGGGCAGGTGGAGTCCTGCGGAGTGGCTTGGGGTACCCAAATGAAGGGCTTGGAGACCAGGACTTTGGGTTACAATTAGGGCCAAGGGTCATGGTGGTCCCTTCAGCCAAGAGCTGAAGTGAGTTTCCCAGGTAGTTAAGTTGAGGGCGGGAGTCAGGATGCACCTGGCTGTGCGTTTGTATCCAGGGGTCTGCCAAATGTGGGGTGGCCTCAGGTGAGCATGCAGGTTTCTCCTGACCTGTGGGTTTTACACAGTTTCCTTCTGGAGGGCAGGTGGAGTTCTGTGGTGTGGCTCAGGGGTCCCCAATATGGAGGGCGTGGGGCCAGGACTCTGGGGATAGGAGCCAGAAAACACCCTAGGGTTAGGGTTAGGGTCTAGCGGCATGGCAGACTGGATCTGTCTGCACTGAGGTGGGTTCCCCATGAGGGTTGAGGGTGTGTGTTAGGCAGTACATCAGTCTTTGGGTTTGTGGCCAGTGGGGTCTGCCAAAAATGGGGATGGCCCAAGGAGGTCATGCAGGTTTCTCCAGCTCGGAGGGTTCTGCGCATCTCCAAATGACATGATTTCCTCCTGGGTGGCAGACTGAGTTCTGGATTGTGGCTCAGTGGTCCCCAGTCTGGAGGACTTGATTTCAGGCCTCTGGGAACAGAAGCCCAAAAACCCAACCTAGGGTTACGGTTAGGTCCAAGGGTATCACAGGCCCGATCTGCCTGCTCTAAGGTGGGCTCCCGCAGTCCCTGAGTTGAGGGCAGTTGTCAGGAGGCAAGTCAGACTCCAGGTTTGTGCCCGGGGGTGGGGGGGCAGGGGCGCAGATCCTAGGGGTGGCCTCAGGTGGGCATGCAAGTTGTTCCAGGCCTTAGGGTTTTGTGCATCTCCAAATAGCACGGTTTCCTCCTGGGTGGCAGGCCAAGTCCTGCGGTGTGGCTCAGGCATCCCAAATCTGCAGGGCTTTTAGGCCAGGACTCTGTGGACCGTAGCCTGAAAATTCAAACTAGGATTAGGGCTAGGGCCTAAGGGCATGGTGGGCTTGAATTACCAGCGCTGAAGTGGACTCCCCGGCAGGCCAAGTTGAGGGCATGTGTCAGGCGGCACATCAGGCTCTCAGTTTGTGGCCAGAGGGGGTCACCGAAAGTGGGGGTGGATTCTAGGGAGCATGCAGGTTTCTGCTGCTCTGAGGGTTCTACACAGGTCCAAATGGCATGATTTCCTCCTGGGTTGTGGCTCAGGGGTCCCCAATCTGGAGGGCTTTGGGGCCAGGCCTCTGGGAACAGAAGCCTAAATACCCAGCCTAAAGTTAGCGTTAGGGCTAAGGGGCATCACAGGCCCGATCTTCGGGTGCTAAGGTGGACTCCTGCAGCCCCTGAGTTGAGGGTAGTTGTCAGTGGTCATGTCAGATTCCGGGTTTGTGGTCAGGGGGTCCACCAATCCTGGGGGTGGCCTCAGGTGAGCATGTATGGTTCTCCAGACCTTAGGGATCTGTGCAGCTTCAAAGGCACGGTTTCCTCCTGGGTTGCCATTGGAGACCTGGGGTGTTTCATGAGGGTCCCCAGTTGGGAGGGCTTGATGGCCAGGCCTCTGGGCTTGGAATCCTGACACCCAATCTAGTTTTAGTGTTAGAGCCTAGGGGCATGGGAGACGGGATCTACCGGCACTAAATCGGGCTCACAGCATGGCTGAGTTGAGGATGGCAGTTACGTGGCACATCAGATGATGTTATTATGGCCAAGTGGGCGCCAAAAATGGGGTTGGTTTAAGGGGGGCATGCAGGTTTCTCCCATTCTGAGTGTTTCACGCAGCTCCCAAAGGCACAGTTTCCTCCTGGGTGGCGCGCTGAGTCCTTTGGTATGGCTTAGCAGTCCCCAATCTATAGGGCTTCAGTGGCCAGACCTCTGGGACTGGAAGTCCGAAAATCCAACCTAATGCTAGGGTGGGCCTAGGGGCATGGCAGGTTCAAAGTGCTGGCACTGAGTTGAGATTTCCAGGGGGGCTGAGTGATACTGGGCATCAGAAGGGGCATTGGGCTTGGGTTTGTGGCCTGAGGGACTGCAGAGTGTGGATGTGGCCTCAGGGATGCATGCAGGTGGCTCCCACTCTGACGGTTCTATGCAGCTCCAAGGGCCACGGTTTCCTCTTGGGTAGCAGGCGGACTCCTGGGTTGTGGCTCAGGGGTCACCAGTCTGGATGGCTTGGGGGCCAGGCCTCTGGGGACGAAAGTCTGAGAACCCAACCTAGGGTTAGGGCCTAGGCGTGTGGTACGTGCTGCCGCAGGCTCTCTGGATGGGAGTAAAGAGCAGCTTGGCCGGCGTTCAGGGGTGACCCTGGAGGATTCCTGCCCCCCCTACCCCCAGGTCTGGAAAACCGTGCACACTCCCAGTCCTCCTGAGTGTCTCCTGTCATGGCACTTGTCACACAAGGCTGTCATTCATTGTCTGTCTTTTTTGCTTGGAGTAGATCTCTCTCAGAGATGTCTGACTGGATGACAGGCCAATGAATGATTTCAGGATCTTTTGTCCTGGAAAAGCAAGTGTCCTTCAAAACCCTGGTGGGCAGGGGGGGTTCCCTGTCCCTCTGTGTGCCCCCAGTCTCAGTGGAACCTACTGTCCAGGGCAAGGGACTTGGAAGTCCTCCCAGATGAAGTTTATTCTATGAAGGTGGCTTCCGTCTGAGATCATGATGGAACCACATTGCGTGGCCACTGCTTTGGGATAGAAAGCACACTATTGTATTGTATCCTCCTTGCACACTCTGGCTACCGAAGAGGAAACACACGCTCACCTTCACAAGTTCACACACCTCCATTTTGGAGCATCACTGCCATAGAAACAACAGTGAATTCCCATTGTGCTGCAGACCTGTAGACGTGCCATTCAACGTGTCAGTAGAGGAGGATGGAGATGGAGTTCTGGCTATAAGGATGGAAGTCCTTGCCTGTGGGGGTGAAGAAATTAGATTTGACCCAGAAGGCGCTATGTTCTCCTCAAAGAAGGGACATGAGCCTAGGATCTTTGAGAACAGGGATCATCACAGAGTTTTCTGGGAAGTCTTCTGTAAAGATTTCTGTTAGATGTTGCATTCCACGTGGTGTCTCTGACAATGATTCCACTCTTGCATTGTGGTTTGAAAGCAGCCATAGACCATCCATAACTAATGTTCCAGACACACTTGATTGACAGAATACAGGGGAGGCCCATTTGGCCGATGAGTGGTAGCTTCCCACACCCCAGATCTGCAACACGATGGATGAAGGGTAGAGGGTTCTTCTTTTCCAGTGGAAGAGTAGGAAGACACCGGGATCTATCCTGCCTGACCCCGGCCCCTGCACATGAAAGGAAAAAAAGATGAGAGTGAGATTGGCCAATAATTAAGACCTCAGGAATTCCTCTCCATTTCTCTGTAGGCATTGAGCTTCCCACAACACGTTTGTCTGTGGTTGACTTCCATGTTTGGCTGAGTTAGTTCCCATTGCCTGGCGGGTATAATGTGGGTTCTATACCACACTGATGCTCATTTTGTTCAGGCCAAGACCATGAGCACATTTGGGGTTCTCCTGAGTTTGTGGAGGATCTAGCATGTGTGGGCTTCAGGACAAGTCTGATTGAGCCCTCAGCAATGTTATGGAGCACCTGGCTTCCTGGGCCCTCTGTGGCACTAGCATGGGCCTGGCCTAGGCCACTTCTGCAGTTGTGATGGGAAAGCCCCTGGCCTGGGTGGGGCTACCACCCACACTTGATGGGAAAGCCCCTGGCCTGGTGGGGCTACCACCCACACTTGACCCTGAAGGCTGAGACCCAAGGTTCCTCCCACCTTATTTGCTGGGACCAGGTCACATGCTCATGGATGAGCCAATCCCTGGAGCCAGGGAGTGGAGCTGTGGAAATTGGCCCTGGTTGTTAGGATCTCTGTGGTAATGATTTTTCTAATGGCCATGGTGGCAATTTCTTCTGGGATGCATCTGTTAATAAAACAACTATTAATTTCTAATAGTAAGTGTGTCCAAGGTGCTGGCTTAGCACCTAGCACCTCAGCCCCAGCACCTCAGTTCTGCTGTACTGCAGTGCAGAGACAATGCCTGAGAATGAACAAAGTGGATGGAAACTGGTCTGGAGTGCACAAGGGAAGGGTGTGTGTGTGTGTGTGTGTGTGGTGGTTGGGGAGGGGTGGGGTGGGTGGGGTTTGGGGATGATAGCTCTGGCCAAGCTCTATCTCCACATTATCTACGTTCAAGAAGGTGTGGGGAATCCATGGCATTTCATCATCCATCATTTTGCAGACAGAGAATATGCCTTTTGCATGGAGTATGGCAAGACTTGTTCCAAGTATTCTCCAGTTGGTATGGAAGTCAAGTCATCTGCTAGGAGAGGCGTGAGAGGCTGAGTGCTCTCAAGAAGGTGTCTGGCTTTTGCAGGGCTCACTGTGAGCCTGCACCCAGAACTGATGAGGACAGTTCATGGTTTTGTTCTGAGGATGGATTAATGGAATAATGCAGTGTCCCATGTGATCCTGGGAAGGGGACAGATCTGGAGTGAACTGTAGAGTTACTTCATGGGAGTGGAGTTGATCTCTATCCTCCACTTCATGAAATGTCTGTCCTTTATTGAGTTAAGGGTGTGGTTTCTGTGACTGTGTCCTAATGGCTGGGATTTCCAAGGACTGGGAGTTTTTGGCTTCACTCTAAAAGTTGGTCCACCAGAGTGGGCAAGACCTGTTCTGCTGCTGAGAAGTGTGTCTCTAGCGGTTGGAATGTGTATTTACAAGCCTAGAGGTCAATGGTGAGGTGGTTATGGTGGTCAGCAGGCTGTTGTTATTGAGGAGTTATATGGGTGAATTCCATAGGATGAGATGTTAGATCTTACGGTTATGGATCCTCATTGAGTGCCCATCAAGGGTGCTTTTTCTGAGTCTCATATTCGATACCTTTTTATTGCTTCTGATAGCCCTCCTTGCATTTGGTGTTCCAATGAGCAGTGCATTACAATGTTGCCTGCATTCTACCCGTGTGTTGATGAGGATTTGAAAAAGGAAAATGTTGTCAGTGCTTCCACAAATTGTACACTGGAACAGCCAACTAATAAAATTTTATTGTTGACACAAAGTAGGAAGTGTCCTGTTGTGATTCTTAGTTTAAAGCAGGGGCAGGGGCCCTCTTTCAGTACTGGTAATGAGGACCATAGGCCTTCCTAGGGAATATTATCAGATTCTATTGGAGACTTGGTCTTTGTTATTGTGGAAGAATCAGAGTCCACCAGTTATTTGTCTCCTGTTTCATTTTCCATGAACATTTCCCTGATATTTGTTTTCACACCTCTACCATTGTAAAGTCAACCCAACTTTGGCACCAGCTTGGCCTTCTCTGCCAAGGGTATGTTTGAGCCAAGATAAATGCTGCTTCTGGATGACTGGGAGGCTCTAGGACAACAATGCTGTCAGTAGGGAGTTACTGGGATCCTAAATTACAAACCAGCTCTTGACACCCAGACAAAATGCATTTCAGATTTAGAAAGTTCAGATAGAAATTTTGTGTCCATGACAACTGAAGAAATTGTGACATCCCTAATCCTAACCTTAACACTGAAACCTGACCTTAAGGTCCCAACTAGAACCCTGAATCCCAAATCCGAAATTGAACTGGAAGCCTGGACTGTGAACCTGAGCCCTGGTTCCAAGCCTTGGCTGGGAACCCAAACCCTAAACCAGAAGTTTGAGCCATGAACCCAAACCCCAAATTTGACCTTGAACTTTATCCCAGAAGCCCTGTGTTTTAAACCCTAAATCATAAACCTAAAAACCCTAAAATCCAACTCTGTTTCCTTGCCCCTTACTCTAAATCCTCACCCTGTCCCTATACCCAAAGTCTTATCTAGAACTCTGACTGAAACCTGAACCCAAAGTCAGTCCCTTCACCACACTATGTTTATGCGTTCACCACTGGTGGATATTTACAGTTTCTACGTTTTGATTCTTGTGAACATTGTTTGGGTTGGGGGCTAGGATTAGGGTCTTGGATTGGGGTCAGGGTCAGGCTTGAGAGCAAGTTGAGGTCAGAGTGTGGTTCTGCATCAGGGCCAGGGTCATGTTTGGTGCTACCATTTGGGTCAGGGACTGTTGTCATTCCATATTGTTTCCAATTCACTGTTCCTTAGCTATGTTTGGAGAAGTTGGGGGATATTGGGCTCCATGCAGCTTGAATTTCTAGAATGAAATGGCTTCAGCTGGACCCCTGGAGGGAGCAGGTGCTTCCATGGAAGGGTGAGCTCTCCTAGTCCTGCACTGCCTTCTACCGCCTGCAGAGGGCGCAGGACTCCCAACTCCTGCCCTGAGCCTGGCCTGTGCATCTCCAGCTGGGACAGGAGCCTGGCCTCCTCAGGACCTGCTGTGGAGACCTCTGGAGGACATGGGGCTGCTCCCATGCTGATAGGACAACCTGGGAAGGATGTGGGTCCACATCCACACTGACAAAAACCACTGTGGAAGACGTGGGGCTGTATCCACACTGGTAGCAGTCTAGCCCCCTCAGAACCCACCCCTGGAAGAGAAGGTGAGGAGAAGCTGCCTCAGTGGGGACTGGCGAGGTGTTGCATGGTCTCAGGATCCCATGGAGGAAGGGCGTGCTGTGTAGACACTGGGGCTTCCTTGGTTTTGTTTGTGGTGACGTGGCCTCCCATGGTGTTGTGGGGCTGTGGGGTCTCCCTTTTCTGGCCTTGGATGTGCACCCTGGGTCCTGCGTCTTTGTGCACATGAAGATTTGGTTCCTGGGGCTCCTGAGAGAGTCTGCAGTCAGGGAGCAGCCACCTGCCTTGCTGCTCATGCTCCCCGTGCCTCGGCCATGTAGGATCCTTCCTGTACCCACAGCCGCTTCAGGGTTCATCTGGAGTTGAGAAGTTCAGGAGTGACAGCGTGGACTCTGTAGATGGCTTTGGGGGAAAGGAGGCATTTTCCCAGTGTCAGTTATTCCCTGAGGACAGAGTGTCTTCCCATCTCTGTGTGTCTCTGTCTGTCTGTCTTCAGTGTCCCATGGCTGTCAGAGGACAGGTCTGTCACCCCCTTGGTTCAGGGGACTCCTAGGTATCTTGCTCTTTTGGAGGCATTAGTAAATGAGATTGTTCTCTGTAGTCTCTTTCTGATGGTTCCTTTGGAGCACGTAGAAATGCAATGGATTTGTGTATATTGATTTTGTTCCTTGCAAGTTTCTTGAATTTATTAGTTTTGTTTGCCTTAAACTCAAACTGCCAGTTATTTGACCAGCAAAATGGGCTTATTTTGGAAGAGCAGAGAATGGCAATCTCGGATGAGCAAGCTATGGGCACATCACAGGCAAGTGCAAGAAACAAAGGAGAGGAACGTTATTTCATGGAGAAGGAGGAAGAAGTTGGGAGGGTTGCTTGGAAGGAAAGTCCACTGGTGAAAGGCAGGGCTTCAGGGTGATGGTGGATTCTCACTGGCCAAACTGTGGGGATGGTGGATTTCTGGTAGGAGATGAACCCTCCAGCTTCCCCTGCGGGACCTGGAATGGATGAGTCTCTCCCATGGGGGATTATAACGTGGGGTCTGTAATGGGCACTGAGCGCCAGGCACCCCCTTCCAGCCTCCCCTTCTGGTGTCCCCAGTCCACTTTACGAGGCTTCCCTTCATGCTTTTCACCATTCTAACCAGGTTGTGGTGGAGTGTTGTGAAGAATTGGAAATCTGAATCCTACTGCTTCTACTACACCTAACACACAGGGGTGCCCGATTTAATCCTCTTACAAGTCTCTTGCTAACATGTGGCCTTCTGCAAGGGCGACAGGCCTCTCCACGGTAGGTGAACTGAATCTGGCAGGACTTGGCCTCCATCCCAAAGTCTGATGTCCTCTCTGCTTCTGTGCTAAAGTGGATGTTTGGAAGAGTAATTTCTTCTGCAATAATTTCAATGTGCAGTCAATTTGTTACAGCAGCACAAATGTGCTTTGTCTCCACACCCAGGTTCCCTAGCTGTCGTTTCTTTCTTTCTTTTTTTTTTTTTTAAGATTTTATTTATTTGATAGAGATTACAAGTAGTCAGAGAAGCAAGCAGGGAGAGAGGAGGAAGCAGGTTCCCCGCTGAGCAGAGAGCCCGATGCGGGGCTTGATCCCAGGCCCCTGAGACCATGGCCTGAGCTGAAGGCAGAGGCTTTAACCCACTGAGCCACCCAGGTGCCCCCTAGCTGTTGTTTCTTAACCACATTTACCACCTCAGATGGGATGCTTCAGTGTGTTTGACCCAAAACAGGGACAAAGTTCTGCAGAACCACCACATAACCTGAAATGAGGAGATCACTACAGGTTCCACCTTATAAAAAAGACCACAGACCCACTTCAACTGTGGTCCACCTGCCCGATGTCTGAAATGTCTTCTACCATTCTCCAGGTTTCTCCTTCTGCTTAGGGTGAGGGTTAGGTGTTAGAGGTTAGGAGATAAGGTTACAGTTTAGGATTCAGGAGTTGGGTTAGTTTAGGGATAAGAGGAGGGTCAGGCTTGGAGTTCATGTTCAGGGGATTGATGAAAGTGGGGGATTGCTGGGATGGGCCCAGCTTCACCTTCAGATTTCTCCTGCCCTGAAACCTTCCTGGTGCTCCACATGGCAGTGTTCTTCTGTGTTGCAGGCTTAGTCCTCAGGTATTGCTCAGCTGTCTGCACTCCCAAGGACATTAAAGGCAGACCCTTGGGGTCGGACCTGTTAGGGGCTAGGACATGGCAGGACCCAAGTGAAGGTGCATCAGCGAATTTCCCAGGGTAGGGCTGAGATGAAGGCATGGGTCAGGATGACTGTCAGGATCCGGATTTGTGTCCAGTGGTCCAGTAAATGTGGGCGTGGCCTCAGGTAGACATGCAGATTTCTCCTACTCTGAATCCGTATCAGATTTCCAATTGGCATGGGTTCCTTCTGTGTGGCAGGCGGAGTTCTCTGGTATTGTTCAGGTGTCCCCAACACATAGGGCATGCAGGCCAGGACTCAGGACAGAACCCTAAAGTCTTAGCCCAGGGTTAAAGTTAGGGCCTAGAGGCATGTCAGGCATGAACTGCCCAGGGTGTTTCAATCTCTACTGGTGGTGAGCTGATAGAGAATGTAAGGATATAAGGCTCTAGCTTTGTGTCCAGTGAACATGGGGGTGGCTTCAGATGGGCATGCAGATTTCTCCAATACTGAATCTTTTCCAGAGCTCCAAAGGGCAAAATTTCCTTCAAGGAGGCTGGCTGAGTCCTCGGCTATAGCCCAAGTGTCCCAAACTCCTGCCCTAAGGAGCATGGTCACTAGGGATGGACCCCTCAGAACCCAACCAAGGGTTAGGGTTAGGACCTAGAGACATGGAAGGACTGATCTACAGGTGCTTCTGGGAGTGTTCCCAGGGCTGAGTTGAGAGCATTGGTCCAGGTGAACGCTGTCTCTGGGTTTGTATCCAGAGGTCCACTAAATATGTCATGGCCTGAGGTGCTCTGAAACCTTTCTGAAGATCCAAATCTCTGGCTGATAGGCTGTGTCATCTGGTATTGCACCAGCTTCCCTGATCCCTGGGGATATGAAGCAAGGCCCTTGGGGGAAGGCCCTCTCAGAACCCACCCAAGGGTTAGTGTTAGGGACTAGGGGCATGGCAGGACTGATCTGAAGACCCCATGGAGAACTGTTGGGGGTTGGGGGGTGCTGAGTTGAGCGCATGGATGAGGCTGAGTGGCTCTGGGTGCTCCCAGCTTAGCAGGGAGTCTCTCCCTCTCCTTCTGCCTCTCCCTCTGCGTGTGCTCTCTCTAATGAAGAAATAAAATCTTTAAAAATAAAATACATAACCTCCTTCTCTTTTCTACATGTGGTTAATTCTGATTTATCAGTTCAAATGAAATTCATAGGTTACCTTCTCATGTAGGTATCCATAGTACACTGTGCGTATTTTTATCATTACAATTTCCATAAAATGATTATCAGTGTGTGATTATGTGTCACTCTTTATCACTAGACCTATAAGAGTGAATGATAAACATATATTTATTGGATGATAAATATATATACTTAGATACAGATGTCTTTATAACAGAAAATAATGTTCTCAACACAGAGTATATTTTTGAATGGAAAAATCCAAAGAGAATTTTGATAACATTCTTCTAGACTTTTATTCATAGTACTAGTTTTTTCATTGCATAACAATAAACTTTTCAAAAACAAAGAGTTTCAAATAAACAGGTTGCAAAAATAATTATTTCTATGTACTCCATAACTAGTTTCCCCTGCTAAGTACACTTGATACACCCAATCAACACCTGCATGAACACGATCCTCAGTAACTGACTCCGTTTCTCGTGTTGATTTCCTTAGTTTGGACCTACGGAGCTAGTCTGATTTCCTTAGTTTGGACCTACTGAACTAGTCCATAGTTTGGCTATTATGGACATAGTCTGCAGGATTCTTGGTCAGGTATTTCACAGTTTCTCCTCAACTGGGAATTTTTTTTTTTTTTTTTAATCATGCTTAGACTGGGATGAAAGGCTTTTGGGGGGAAGAGCATAGTAAAATGCAGTTCTCATCAAATCCTATGGAAGGATATGTGTTATCAACACAATAGGTCATTACGGGTATTAAGTTTGGTCATAGTTGAAGGAGTGTTTTTCAGGTTTTGACATAGGAAAGTTATTCCCCCGTCTTCCATACTGTACTATTCCAAAAAGGTCATTATGTATGGAGCAGTTTTAAGGGCATGGGAATTATGCTACAGTTGCTTGAGGTAGCAGAATCTACATGCATTAATTGGAATTCTCTTGCTCAGGATACTTATCTGTTTTTACCAATTTATAATCTATTCTCTTAATTTCAGTACAGACTAAGGGACATTCATTTTCTAACTTGAACTGTAATCAAATATTTTGTATTACAAAACTTTCATTTTTGACCACTGAAAGTTTTATCAGCTGGCTCTTATGCCCCTTTGACATAATTCAGTTGGTTTTGTTTTTAAGCCGTTTCTGACATGAGATCATCTTGAATAGTCCCTGCATTAGCTCTATAGTAGTCTTTTTTTTTTTTTTAAGATTTTATTCATTTATTTGACAGAGATAACAAGTAGGCTGAGAGACAGGCAGAGAGAGAGAGAGGAGGAAGCAGGCTCCCTGCTGAGCAGAGAGCCTGATGCAGGGCTCGATCCCAGGACCCTGGGATCATGACCTGAGCCGAAGGCAGAGGCTTTAACCCACTGAGCCACCCAGGCGCTCCTAGAGTAGTCATTTTTCTAAAGAGCCTAATTCCTTTTGTTATAAATGGTATTAAAAATCTAAATTAGAACACAGTGCATGCTTATTAAGGGGTACTGTTGCTTCTAGAGACTAGTAGTTTACAGAGTCAAGAAATATGTGTGTATAATAAAAAGTGTATGAAACAACATTCTTTTTTCCAAATTTATTAATACATAATTTGCACATAAAATTGTGTTAAGTTGGGGATGCCTGGCTGGCTTGTTGGTTAAGCGGCTGCTTTCAGCTCAGGTCATGATCCTGGGGTCCTGGGATCGAGTCCTACATCAGGCTTCTTGCTCCTTGGGGAGCCTGCTTCTTTCTCTGCCTCTACCTGCCACTCTGCCTGCCTGTACTCTCTCTATCTCTCTGGCAAATAAATAAATAAAATCTTTAAAAAAAATTCTGTTAAGTTGTACAGTGTGATGATTTGATACATGTATATATTGCAAAATGATTACCACAATAGGGTTCATTAACACTTATTATCTCACATAATTACCTTTTCTTTTTTGTGGTGACAGTATTTAAGCTCTATTCTCCTACCAACATTCAAACACATTATAAAGTGTTGTTCACTATAGATTCCACATTATATATTCAATCCAAGAAATTTATTCATAAATGGAAGTTTATACCTTTGATAAGCTTGTCTTCACTTTCCCCAACTTCCAGCCCCAGCAGCCACAATTCCAATCTCTGTTACTAGGATTTTGGATATTTAAAATTCCACATTTAAGATAGATCATATATTGTGGGTCTTTCTCTGACTTACTTAACTTAGCATATGTCTGCATATTCTGTCCATGTTGTCACAAATGGCAGAATTCCTATTGCTAAATAATACTGCATTATATAGATATATACACAGATAAGATAGAGATATAGTATGTGTATGTATACATCTATATATTTTCTTTATTCATCAATGGATATCCATTAGTGGACACTTAGGTCTTTTCCATGTCTTGACTCTTGTGAATAATGTTTTCATGAATGTGGGATATTGATCATCTTTTTAAGATACTGATTTCATTTCCTTATCATATATGGCCCTAAGTGGGATTGCTAGATTATATAGTAGTTGTATTTTAATATTTTTGATGAACCTCCATACTTTTTTTTTACTAACATATAATGTATTATTTGTTTTTGGGGCACAAGTTTATGATTCATTGGTCTTACACAATTCACAGAGCTCAATGTCCATCACCTAGCCACCCTATTCCTCTCCGCCCCCTCCACTCCAGCAACCCTCAGTTTGTTTCCTGAGATTAGGAGTCTTTTATGGTTTCTCTCCCTTTCTGGTTTTGCCTTGTTTCATTTTTTCCTCCCTCCCCTATGATCCTGTCTTGTTTCTCAAATTCCCTGTATCAGTTAGATTACATGATAATTGTTTTTCTCTGCATAATACCCTCTAGTTGCATCCATGCCATTACAAGTGGCAAGATTTCAGTGGGGGGGTGGGGTGGCGGCGGCTGTATAATATTCCATTGTATATATATACATCATCTTCTTTATCCATTTATCTGTTGATGGACATCTAGGCTCTTTCCATAGTTTGGCTATTATGGACATTGCTACTACAAACATTTAAGTACATGTGCCCCTTTGGAGCACCACATTTGTATCTTCAGGGTGAATGCTCAGTAGTGCAATACCTGGGTTGTAGAATAGCTCTATTTTCAACATTTTGAGGAACCTCCATGCTGTTTTCCAGAGTGGCTACACCAGCTTGCATTCCCACCAACAGTGTAGGAGGGTTTCCCTTTCTCTGCATCCTCACCAACACCTGTCATTTCCTGACTTGTTAATTTTAGCCATTCTGACTGGTGTGAGGTGGTATCTCACTGAGGTCGGGATTTGTATTTCCCTGTTTCTGAGTGATGCTGAGCACTTTTTCATGTGTCTGTTGGCCATCTGGATGTCGTCTTTGCCGACATCTCTGTTCATGTCCTCTGCCTGTTTCTTGATTGCATTATTTGTTCTTTGAGTGTTGAGTTTGAGCAGTTCTGTGTAGATCTTGGATATTAGCCTTTTATCTGATATGTCATTTGAAAATATCTTCTCCCATTCTGTCAGTAGTCTCTTGGCTCTGTTGACTGTTTCCTTTGCTGTGCAAAAGGTTTTGACCTTGATGAAGTCCCAATAGTTCATTTTTGTCCTTGCTTCTCTTGCCTTTGGTGACATGTCTAAGAAGTTGCTGTGGCTGAGGTCAAAGATGTTGCTGCCTTTGTTCTCCTCAAAGGCAGGATTTTGATGGATTCCTGTCTTAAATTGAGGTCTTTCATCCATTTTCAGTCTATTCTTGTGTGTGGTATAAGGAAATGGTCCAATTTCACTCTTCTGCATGTGGCTGTCCAATTTTCCCAACACCATTTGTTGAAGAGACTGTCTTTTTTCTATTGGAAATTCTTTCTTGCTTTGTTAAAGATTAGTTGACCATAGAGTTGAGGGTCTATTTCTGGGCTCTCTATTCTGTTCCCCTGATCTATGTATCTGTTTTTGTGCTAGTAACTTACTGTCTTGATGATAACAGCTTTGTAATAGAGCTTGAAGTCTGGAATTGTGATGCTACCAGCTTTGCTTTTCTTTTTCAACATTCTTCTGGCTATTTGGGGTCTCTTCTGGTTCCATACAAATTTTAGGATTATTGGTTCTGTTTCCTTGAGAAAAGTTGATGGTATTTTGATAGGGATTGCATTAAATATGTAGATTGCTCTAGATAGTATAGGCATTTTCACAATATTTGTTCTTCCAATCCCTGAGCATGGAATGTTTTTCCATTTCTTTTTGTCTTCCTCAATTTCTTTCATGAGTATTCTATAGTTTTCTGAGTATAGATTCTTTGCCTCTTTGTTTAGATTTATTCCAAGATGTCTTATGGCTCTGGGTGGAACTGTAAATGGAATCTACTCCTTATTTCTCTTTCTCCTGTCTTTTTCGTGTATAGAAATGCAACTGATTTCTATGCATTGATTTTTAAATCCTGACACTTTTGTGAATTCCTGTATGAGTTCTAACAGTTTTGGTGTGGAGTCTTTTGAGTTTTCCATGTAAAGAATCATATCATATCATCTGCAAAGAGTGAGAGTTTGACTTTTTCTTTGCTGATTCAGATGCTTTTATTTCTTTCTATTATCTGATTGCTTAGGCTAGGGCTTCTAATACTGTATTGAATAGAAGTGGTCATAGTGGACATCCCTGCTCTGTTCCTGACCTTAAGGAAAAAGCTCAGTTTTTCCCCATTAAGAATGATATTGGTGGGGCACCTGGTTCCCTCAGTCATTAAGCATCTGCCTTTGGTTCAGGTCATGATCCCAGGGTCCTGGGATAGAGCCCTGCATCAGGCTTCCTGCTCCACGGGAACCCTTCTTCTCCCTCTCCCACTCCCCCACTTGTGCTCCCTCTCTTACAGTGTCTCACTCTGTCCAATAAAACAAACAAACAAAATCTAAAAAAAATGATACTTGCTGTGGGCTTTTCATAGACAGCCTTTATGATATTGTGGTGTGTACAGTTTATCCCTACACTGTGAAAAGTTTTGATCAAGAAAGGATGCTTTATTTTGTCAACTGCTTTTTCTGCATCTGCTGAGAGGATAATATGGTTCTTGTTCTTTGTTTTATTAATGTATATCACCTTGATTGATTTGCGGATGTTGAACTAACCTTGCAACCCAGGAATAAATCCCACTTGGTCGTGGCGAATAATCCTTTTAATGTACTGTTGGATCCTACTGGCTAGAATTTTGGTGAGAATTTTTGTATCCATGTTAATCAGGGATATTCTATAATTCCCCTTCTTGACGGGGTCTTTGTCTGGTTTGGGGATCAAGGTAATGCTGGCCTCATAAAGGCCAGAAAAAGACTTTGGAAATTTTCTTTCCATTTCTATTTTGCACCGTATTAATAGTCTTTTTGACTTTAGCTTAGATTTTAGTTCTTTTATTTCTCCAGAAAGGGATTCTCTTGTATCTTCTATGCTTTCTTCAAGCCCAGCTAGTATCTTTATAATCATCATATACTCTATTATCATGAAATTTCTTTTCTTCTTTTTAAAAGATTATTTATTTATTTATTTGACAGAGATCACAAGTAGGCGGAGGGGCAGGCAGAGAGAGGGGGGAAGCAGCCTCCCTGCTGAGCAGAGAGACTGATGTGGGAATGTGGGGCTTGATCCCAAGACCCTGAGATCATGACCTGAGCTGAAGGCAGAGACTTACCCCACTGAGCCACCCAGGTTACTCCCTCTATTGTCATGAACTTTCATTCTGACATCTTACTATGTCTGTATTGATTAGGTCCCTGGCAGTTGGTACTGCCTCTTTTTTTTTTGAGGTGAGTTTTTCCATTTTGTCATTTGCCCTGAGAATAGACAAATGAGAGAATAAAATGCTGAAAGGTAACAACTACCACAGAAAAATGCACACTAAACAAATCAGAAAAGACCTGAAACTTGGGGCAAAAGAAAGGGAAAAAGAAAAAAGAAAAAAAAAGGAAAATAAATAATAGGGTCAGGCTGGTGAATAGAACAGAGCCACACCCTAGGTTTTGGGTGCATTTTGGTCTGTTAGAAGAAACTGCCTCCCAAAATTTTAAGGAAAGAAAAACTTACCTTTACAGTCATATTGTGAACAAATGGAATAGGACTGTAAAGATGAAAATTAAAGATTTTAAAGGAGTTGATAAGTCTGTTGAAAAAAGAGGGGAAAAAAAAAGAATGTGATTAGGCAGGAGACTAGAACAAGCTGTACACTAGATTTAGGGTATATTATGATCTGTTAGAAGAAATTGTATCCCAACATTTTAAAGAAAGAAAAACATATATGTATACCAACAATAAGGTTAAATACAATGAAGGGATAGAATATAATGTTAAAAATGAAGGAATTGATAAGATGTTGGTTGAAAAGGGAAAGAAGAAAACCCCCCACTAACTCCCAAAAAAATAAAGAATCATGGGAAAAAAGCAATGAATTCTATATGCTATATTCCCCTAGCGCTGGAGATTTGCACTTCTCAGTGACTCGTAAACATGGTCTTGGCTGGATGTTCTTGCTGATCTTCTGGGGAAGGGGCCTATTGTAGTGATGTCCTTACCCAAGGCGGAGTTGCACCACCCTTGCCATGGGCCAGGTGATGTAAACTGCTCTGGTTTATGCTTAGTAGCTTTTGTTCCCTGAAAGCTTTCTGTACAGCTGAGAATGAAGACGGCGACCTCCAGGGGCACCTGGGTGGCTCAGTGGGTTAAAGCCTCTGCCTTTGGCTCAGGTCATGATCTCAGGGTCCTGGGATTGAGCCCCACATCGGGCTCTCTGCTCAGCAGCGAGCCTGCTTCTTCCTCTCTTTCTGCCTGCCTCTCTGCCTACTTGTGATCTCTGTCAAATAAATAAATAAAATCTTAAAAAAAAAAAAAAGATGGCGGCCTCCCAATCTGCCACCCAGAGGAGCTGAGAGCTTGGGGCCCCACTCCTCAGTGCGCCCTCAGAAAAAAGCACTCAATTACTCTCCCTGGTCTCCAAGTGGCGCTCCATGCTTACATGGCCTGTGACCAAACATCCCGTCTCTGGCACACAACCCCACTTGGAGTCTCCAAACCCAGCAGATTGCTGTGGCAGGCTCCTGGGCCACTCTTCCTTGGGGAAGAAAGGTAGTCTCCCTGGATCTGCCACTTGTGGGGTCCCTGCTTGAAGAGCAGTGGCCCACCTGTGCTGCAGATCATGGTTTATGGCAACGCTGAGCTGACAGCCCATTCCTTGGCTCCCTGGTCTAATATTTGGGAGCTCTGCCGCACTCAGGCCCTGGTATTTCTGTGACCCCAAGGGTCCTGAGACCACACTGTCCCAGTGAGGGCTCCATCCCCTGCTTAGCCATTCAAGCGACATCCCTCACTGGAGCAGACTTCTAAAAGTTCCAATTTTGTGCTCCACTGCTCTCTCACTTGCCAGGAGCCAGCTGACAGAGGTTCCCTCCTCCTTTGGTCCATCTTCCCAAATTCCCTTCTCTGCATGTCTTACCTTCCAGAATGTGGTCACTTTTCTGTTTGTAGAATTGCTGCTATTCTTTTCTTTGTTCTCCTGTTGAGTTTGTAGATGTTCAGAACTGTCTGATTAGTATCTAGCTGAACTCCTGCGACCTGATGATATTTAGGTCTCCTACTCCTCTGTCATCTTGCTCCTTGTAACAGGTGTGATGTAATTTTTTTATGGTGGTTTTGATTTGCCTTTTCCTAATGATGATTGATGTTGGGCAAATTCTCATGTACCTGTTGGCCATCTATGTGTCTGCTCTAGAAAAATTTCTGTTCAAGTCTTCTCATTTCTAAAATAGATTTTTTTCCCCCATTCATTTGTAGGAGTTCCATATATTTTGGACGATATTAGCCTCCTATCCAGTAGCTGATTGCAAATATCCATCCACTGGTTTTTGTTTTTTCCTGTGTAAAAGATTTTAGATTGATATAATCCACTTGTTTTTGCTTCTGGTACTTGTGCTGATGGTATCACCTCCCCCCAAAAAAAAATCATTACCAAGATCAAGGTCAAGGAGTTTTTCTTTTGCTTTCTTCTAAGAGTTTAACAGTTTCAGATCTTAAATCTTGACTCCATTTTGAGTTTATTTTTGTAAGTGGTGTAAGTGGGGGGTCCAATTTCATTCTTTTATATAAGATTATTTAATTTTTCAAACACCACTTATGGAAGAGACTATTCTTGCCCCAGTGAGTATTCTTGGGTCCCTTTTCAAATATGAGTTGACTGTATATACAGGGCTTATTTTATTTTATTTTTTAAAAGATTTTATTTATCTACTTGATAGAGAGAGATAGATCACAAGTAGGCAGAGAGGCGGGGTGGTGGTGGTGGTGGTGGTCGAGCAGAGAGCCCAATGTGGGGCTTGATTCCAGAACCCTGAGACCATGACCCGAGCCTAAGACAGAGGCTTAATTAACCCACGGAGCCACCCAGGCGCCCCTACAGGGTCTATTTTTTATTTATTGAGAGAACTCTATTCCATTGGTCTCTGTGTTTGTTTAGATGGCTGTATTTGTAATAGGGTTTGAAAACAGGAAGTGTAATGCCTTCAGCCCTGTTTTTTTCTTAGAATTTCTTTGGTTATTCAAGGTCATTTATCATTCCATACAAATTTTGGAACTTTAAAAGATATTTCTGTGAAAAACAATGCCATTGGAATTCTATGAAATCTATAAATGGCTTTGGGGAGTTTGGATATCTTAACATTAGTTCTTCCCATCCCAGAACACAGGCTATACTCCCATTCATTTGTGTCTTTGTCAAATGACACCTTGTGTTTTTCATCAAAGTTTTTTTCTCAGTGTATGGCCTTTTCATCCCCTTAGTGAAATACATCACTATGTAATTTTTTTCCCCTTTAAATGCTGTTGTGAATGAGACTGTTTTCTTTTTCAAATATTTTGTTGTAAGTGTATAGAAATGAAGCTAATTTCTCTGTTTTGTATTCTTTGACTTCATTGAAAATACATTAATTCTAACAATTTTCAGAGGCGTGTTTAGAATTTCCCACACACAAGATCATGTCATTTACAATTAAGCAATTTTACTTCTCCCTTTCGAATTTCTTTTTCTTGCCTGAATGTTCTTGCTAGGACTTTCAGGACTATGTTAGAATAGGAGTGATGAGAATGGGTCTCTGTGTCTCATTCATGATTTTAGAAGACTGGATTTCCCATTTTTAACTGAGTATATGTTAGCTGTGGACTTGTCTGTTACAGTGTTTATTATGATATGTTCCTTCTATACCCAATTTGTCTAGCATTTTTATTGTGAATGGATGTTGAATTTTTGTCAAATGGTTTACCCCATTTATTGGTTTGTATAGGCTGAATCATTTTTTTAATCCCAGGGATAAATCCTACTCTATTGTGGAGTATAATCCTTTTAATATGCTGTTAAATTTTATTTGATAGCATTTTGCTAATGTTTTTGCATTTTTATTTATCAGGGATATTGGTCTATAGTTTCTTTTAGCTTATTTGGCTTTGGTATCAGGGTAATGCTGGTCCCAAAAAATTGAGCAGTAGGAACATTCCCAAACCCACTTTATGGTTGTGATAATTCTGAAACTGTTGCAAGAATTCACCGAGGAAACCATCTGGTCCTGGGCTTTCATTTGTTGAGAGGTTTGTGATTACTGCTTTAGTCTTCTTCATCCTTATAAGTCCTTTCAGATTGTTTCTTAATGACTGACTCTTAATAGGTTCTGTATTTGTTAGCCTATAATTCCCTATGGTCATCTCTTAGGATCTTTTCTATGAACTGTAATATCACCACTTTTATTTCTCAATTTGATTTTTCCTTCTTTTTTTTAAAGTCTACCTAAATCTGTGTCAATTTCATCTTTCATAAAACCAGTTCTATGTTGTTGTTCTGGTTCTTATCTACTTCTGCTCTGATCTCGTTATTTTCCTTTTACTAACTTCGGGCTTACCTTGTTCTTTTTCTAGCTCCTTGAAATGTAGTTAGGTTGTTTATTTGAGATGTTTATGAACTTCCCCCAAAGAATTGCTTTTTTACCTCCCATAAGTATGGTTTGTTATGTTTCTATTTTCTTTTGTCTCAGGATAGTTTTTAAACTAGTGTTTTCATTTTTTTCCTTTGACACATGGATCTTCGGGAGTGTGTTTCATTCCTACACACTTGTGAATTTTTCAGCTTTCCTCCAGCTGTGGATTTCTAGTCTCATGTCATTGTGGTCAGAAAACCTAATTTGTATCCATTAACTTGAATAATGTTCCCTGTTCACCTGAGAATCTGTATTCTGCTGCTGTTGGTAGAAATGTGCTCTCTGTATCTGTTAGGGCCGTTTATTCGAAACCAAAGTGCTGACAAATTTCCTTATGAATTTTTTAGGATAATCTATCCATTGTTGAAAGTGGAGTAATCAAGTCCTCTGTCCTGTTTTTATTGTTGTCTATTTCTCTTTTAGTATCTATTAGTATTTTCTTAATATATTTAGGTTCTCTGATGTTGCATTCATGTATATTTAGGATTGGTAGATATCCTTGATGAGTGACCCATTTATCTATAATATGCTCTAACTTATCTCATTAGTTTTTTTTCTTGTTACAGGTTTTGACTTAAAGTCTATTTTTCCCCCTTAAGTAAGTATAGAAATTCCTGCTTTCTTTAGGTTTCCATGTGCATGAAATATCTTTCCCGCTAACTTCACTTTGAGCCTTTATGTCTCCTGAAATTGAAATGAGTTTCTTTTAGGCAGCCCATAGTTTTCTCCTCTTCTGACTGGAGAATTTAATCCTTTTATATGTAAGGTAAAGGCTTGTAGGTAAGGTGTGATTCTGCTGTTCCTTTCTTTAGTTCTTGTCCTCCTCTGTGAATTTATGATTTTCTGTAGTGGTATGCTTTGATTCACTTCTCTTAATCTTTTTTTTTTTTTAAACCTACTCCAAGCTTTAGTTTTGTGGTAAACATAAATCATAGTTATAAAGGCCTATGTTAGGCTAGCAACTTCAGTTACATTTAAAAACTCAAATCATTTACTCTTCCTCTATGTTTTTATTTATTTATTTATTTATTTATTTATTTTTAAGATTTTATTTATTTATTTGACAGACAGAGATCACAAGCAGACAGAGAGGCAGGCAGAGAGAGAGGGGGAAGCAGGCTCCCCGCTGAGCAGAGAGCCCGATGTGGGGCTCGATCCCAGGAGCCTGGGATCATGACCTGAGCCGAAGGCAGAGGCTTTAACTCACTGAGCCACCCAGGCGCCCTACCTCTATGTTTTTAAAGTTGCAACTTTGCAACTTAATATTTTTATTGTATAATAATTAAAATTACTGTAGTTTAGTTGTTTGTACTATTTTTTCCTTTAACCCTTATACTAGGGTTAACTGACACACCACAAATTAACACACTACATTATTAGAGTATTCTGAATTGATAGTATACTTAACTTTACCAGTGTGTTTTTATACTTTCACATATTTTCATATTTTTTTATGAAGATTTTATTTATTTATTTGACAGAGAGATCGCAAGTAGGCAGAGAGGCAGGCAGAGAGAGAGGAGGAAGCAGGCTCCCTGCTGAGCAGAGAGCCCGATGTGGGGCTCGATCCCACGACCCTGAGATCATGATCTGAGCTAAAAGCAGAGGCTTAACCCACTCAGCCACCCAGGCACCCCTCATATATTTTCATATTTCTAATTCATGTTCTTTCATTTTAGCTTGGCAAATTCCTTTCAGCCTTTTTCGTGAGGCAGGTAACATGGTGATTATCTCCCTCAGGTTTTGTTTTGGAATGTCTTTACTGTACTTCTGAAGGACACCTTTGCAGGGTAAAGTATTTTGGTGGCAAGGTCCCCTCCCTGACTTCCTCCTACCCTCAGCCCCAGTCCATTGACTATATCATTCCATTCTTTTTTTTTTTTTTTTAAAGATTTTATTTATTTATTTGACAGAGAGAGATTACAAGTAGGCAGAGAGGCAGGCAGAGAGAGAGAGGAGGAAGCAGGCTCCCCGCTGAGCAGAGAGCCCGATGACTCGATCACAGGACCCTGGGATCATGACCTGAGCCGAAGGCAGCGGCCTAACACACTGAGCCACCCAGGCGCCCCTATCATTCCATTCTTAACCTGCAAAGTTTGTTTCAAGAAATCTAGTAGTAGCCTTAAGGGGATTCCCTTCTATGAGAGAATTTCCTCTTATTGCTCTTGCTGCTTTAAATGTTCTCTTTGTCTTTGATTTCAGACAAAATGTACAATAATGTTTTTTGGAGACAATCAGTTTAGTTTGAAATTTGGGGATGACATATTAATGAATTTGGATGTCCAGACACCTCCCCATATTTGAGAAGTCCTCAGCCATTAGATCTTCAAAGTTTTATTTCTCCATTTTCCTTCTGAGATTCCAACTTATTTTTCATGAATTTCATGCTTCATGTTGGCTTTCTTCAATCTTTTTTGTTTGTTCTCCATTGAAGAATTACAAAGATCTTGTCTGCTCCTTCACAGAATCTTTTTTCTGCTTGAGAAGCATGCTGTTGATGCTTTTTATTACATTTTTCATTTCATTCACTGTGTTATTTAGCTCCAGAATTTATTTGGTTCTTCTAAAATTATTTCTGTTCAACTTTGCATTTTGTTGGTGTATTTTTTTCTTGATTTCATTGTGTTATCCTTATTATTTTGGGAGATCAAAAATTCAAACTTATTGACATTTTCAAGCAAGAGACTCTTCTTTGTTGCTTCATTCCACTGTACGGCACATGTGGAAAATACCTGTACAAAGTTTTTTGAAATAATATGCTAAAAATATCATGGATACAGCTGTTAACATCTTATAGTATATATGTGCCTATTCTCTGACTCTTCCCTAAGTTTAGAAGACAGAGAATTTAATGATCCTGTGTTCTTTGCTAATGTTCCTTGGCTCCATGGTAGAGGAGTTTTACAAAGATTTGCCATATGTTTAACTTCAAATAAAAACTTTCTTAAAACAGAAAGAATGCTTGCCTAATATTCAGTAATCAAAGACAAAAGAACAAAACAAAACCAATCATGATCACACTGCGCATGAATTAGCTATGTTGAAAGCTCTAGGAAAAGGGAAACCTCATTTGTGAAGCTGAACAAGTATGTATACTGACAATGATTTTACACATTTTTCTACCATAAATCAACATGCAGGTTTTAATTATTGGTAGTTATGTAAATTAGTTACAAAATCTAAGAAAAATTCTTGTAGCTCATTGAGATTCCTTAAAACAGCTACATCCACCATACCCTAGCTGTCCTTTCCCGCCTGCTGCGCCACCCCCCCCCCCACCCGAGCTGTTCTTTTCTTAACCCCTCACTGCTTCCAAGTCATGAAGTTCAGTACTCAGTATTCTGGATAGGGCAAAAGAGAAATGAAACTCTTAGGCAATGTTTTGCCTCAATGGAGAAGCTGTGTACTATTCACACACCTTACTTTTTCCCAGGGAAGAAATCATGGACTGAAAATTTTCTCTTAACACTTAGCTGTGCTGGTTTAGGAAATGGGTTATGTGGGTAAAATGAACCTTTACTGGTTTCCATGCCTCGTATTTTTTTGCTTCTACCAATGTGCTGAAACTTCCCCAATGGATGTCTGGATTTCTAGAAAGTCTTCCTTGTTCGTAGGTGGTTGTCTCCATCAGTGTTCTCTAGGGAAAAGATAGTAGAAAACACTTACTCCACAATTATGAGGATGTCAATCCTGTAATTATTCATCCATTGCCATCTTTCCTAAGCTAAGCACAAGTTCAAACTCAACCCCCAGCTCTAATGCACATATTTCATTCCAGCCCTTTCCCCGCTTTGCTTATCTCACATTCCAACAGGGAGAACCAGAGTGCCACCATCTTTCATCCATTTACATAATAGTCCAATTTTAGTCTATAGTATACTGGTTTCATAATTGTTAGTACTCGATAAGAAACAGCTTTACCAACTAAAGCAGTGTTTTTATACAGCTTTCTTATCTATAGTCTTAGACTCTTTATTCATTTCCAAAGGTCTTTAGATGACTACCTTGTACTTTTCCCTTTTAGTGAGGTTATGTCCTACATTTTGATACAATTAGATTTTTTTCTTCTAGTTTGCTTTACATCTTTGGAACTCCTAACCTCCTCATGGATTTAAAAACTTTTTTTTTTTTTTAACATTAAGTTTCCCTCTTTGTGCTATGAAGTTGTAATGGTTTTGACAAGTTCATGGTCTAATATATTCATGAGTACTCTATCACACAGAATTGGTTTATTCCCCCCAGATCCTGTTTCACCTATTGAACTTTCCTCTCCCTTAGAATCCAGGGTCATTACTTTCTTGCTTTCTGTCCTATAGTTTTTACTTTTTCTGAATGTCATGTAAATTTAATAATGCAATATGTAACCCCTTCAGGCTGACAACTTTCAGTTAGCAATATGCAGTTAACATTCACTCATATTAATAGCTCATGCCCTGTTATCCCTTAATACTAAATAGTAGGAATATCTCACTGTTTATCCTCACACATATTGAAGGACATCTTGAGTTCTTCCAGTTTTGGGCAATTATGAATAGTGCTGTTGTAAACTTTCCCATGGATATGTGGACATTAGTTTTCAAAAGAGGTGAACAAATACTAAGAATGTGATTTTTAGATCAAAGATAACCTCTCTTTAGCTTTTTAAGAAACTGTCAATGTGTCTTCCAGAGTGGATGCGCCATTTTCATTCCTTCCAGTGATGGAAATTACTTCCTCATTCTCCAAGTCCTTGACAAAATTGGTATTCTTAGGACTTTTTCTTTCAAAATTTTTACTGATTCTAAAAGGCATGGAGTATTTTTTGTTTAATTTTCTTTTACCTAATGTCAAGTGGTTGTTGATCTGTGAAATTCCTTAATCTGTGACTTGTCTCTAAATAATTTTGAACGTTTTCTATTCCTATTTGAATATTCTGATGCATTCTCTTTTTTCACTTTTCTAATTATGCCTACATTGAAAGTTTTTGGTACTGTTCATTCGTTCTTAGATGTTCTGATGTCTTTTTCATTTTCTTTTCAAGTTCTCATTTCAGTTCCACTGATTCTCTTGAAGTTCACTGACTCTTTCCTTGGAGTGTTAAATTTGGTGAGCAGATCAAAGGCATTCTTCATTTCAGTTATTTGCTTCTTTTTTTTTTTTTTTTTAAAGATTTTACTTATTTATTTGACAGAGAGAGATCACAAGTAGGCAGAGAGGCAGCCAGAGAGAGAGAGGAGGAAGCAGGCTCCCTGCTGAGCAGAGAGCCCGATGCGGGACTCGATCCTAAGACCCTGAGATCACGACCTGAGCCGAAGGCAGCGGCTTAACCCACTGAGTCACCCAGGCGCCCTCAGTTATTTGCTTCTTAATTTCTTGCCTGTGCTTTTGATTCTCTTGCATTGTTGTTATCTCTCTGGTGACAGAGTTTTGTAAAACACTTGTCTGATAATTCCTACATTTGTGTCACATCTGAATTTGTTTCTGATGATGGTTTTGATTTTTTAGGTTGTGTAATTTTGTTCAAATTTGGGCATTGTATGTGCAATAGGTGTTATCTATGTTGTCATGTGAGAAGTTATACTAATTTGCCTAGGATTTCAGCTTTCTTTAGTGATAGGTTTCAAATACCTCTACTGTTTGTATTTTTACCTCTCCTGGATTTAGGGTTTATTCTTTGCCCTGTTCCTCAGAAAGACTATACATCTTGGGACCTCTTTCTACTGCAATTCACTGTAAATATACTTGAGGTTTATTGGGATGATGGCTGGATGTGAGAGAAGGAAAACAAGCCACATTCTTTGGAATAAATCTGTTTTATAGTTCTCCCCTCTCTCCGGGGTTTCCTTTTCTCATTTTTCTCCTTCTTTTCCAGGCATACAACTTTTATCTTTTTTTTGTCCCCTCATCTGTTTTACTTTCAGCATCCCCAAACTTTTTCTTTTTTTGAAGACCTGTCCCGTTGTGAATTAATTTTTCCTTCTCTTTTTCATATAGGAAGCTGGAAAAGTACAGTGTTATGTAATTCCTTTCCACCATGGGAAATACGGTCTGGCTAAGGGATTCCCTGAGACCTGGGCTTCATGATGAGGGCTTAGGAGGGTATCATAGTGGTGTCTCTTCATTTATTCCTAGAGTCATGAGGTTGTTTTTCTCAGACCTCTACTGTGAAAGTCTAGTGCAGTCTTTGGAAGGAATTGTGAACCACAGAAGATTTTTACTTCAGTCCACACTCCGGTGGCAGCAATTTCTGATTTTCCAATAAAGTAAGTCTTACTATCATTCCTGGCTTCCAGCTGCTGCTGCTCTGGCCTCTCCACAACTGGGGATAACTGTCTGCCTTCTGCTCTGAGTTTTATGATAGTTCTAAGAAAGGTGTTCATTTTCATATGGTCCAGCTTTTCTTATTGTAGACAAAGAATGCCAAATTATGACACTTTTACAACTTGGCCCTGAAACCAAAAGATTAGCTGGTTTTTTAAATTAAAGATAAATTAACTTTAAAATTACATCAAGGATCAATTTTTTAATGACAAGCAGCATTATATTGTATAAGATAAAATTCATTGAATAGATTATTGTTAAACCTGTAGGAGCCTGTATTTCCAAATATTTTATCCATGCTTGAAATGATTCAAAACATTTGGATTTCAACTTCTCTGTTTACAGATCATCTTCTCTGTTTACAGTTGTACTTCTGACTCTCACAGCAAATTTATTATAGCCTACTATTTATTTTCAAGTGTATGAACTATTTTCCTCAGAAGAGTACATAGTATATAACTGTAGTATTAGAGTATGACAAATTTCTAAAAATCCTATTTCTTCTGCCCTGTTTATGTTTTATTCTTACCCTACAGAAACTCCATGGACCTCACTGTCTTCTATTTTGGCACCAGTCGTATTCTTCACTTGTCTACCATCCCCAGCTTCACTGATACATACTATATCCTATGAGGTGCTGTATGATATTTCTTTAATTCTTAATTCTCTTTAGGCATATTGAGTTCCTTGGGGTTCTTTGGCACTCAAACTAAAATCTTGTTTCAGACCTCTGTAGGATTCCTAGGCAAGTATTTGTACTCTGTCAATCATATAATGTCTTGGGTACTTCCCACTTAATAGTGGCTGTTATTTTTCTTGATTTATATATTAATGTAATTATCAACCCATCTGTGCTTCAGTTTCTGCTATGTGCTTTTCTTAAATCCTTTAGTAGACATGTGATTCTTTCTTCCTTCACTCACTAGTTCACAAACCCCTAGATTTCCACAAACCCCTAAATTTCTACTCTACCTTTAGAATCAGATAAATAATGCATATAACAGGTGAGCATTTTATAAAATTACACTGTACGAATAAAGAAATGTACATGAGGTGGGAAAGAAATGTCCATAAACTACACTCTTCTGGAGAAGTTAACATATACACATATTTATCTATTTCCCCCCTTTTTTACATAGCAACTTGGGATAAGCATTTTTCTTCTCTACATTCTATGAAAACTAATAAGATGAGTTAGTGACTGGCTAGGTTTGCTTTGTGAAAGTACTAAATGTGTTTTGTCCTTAACATGAAAATGCTGTTTTAAATAATACAGAAAAGTTCATCAGACATTTTTAATGAAATCTTATGTATTTAAATGAACCATCTGAAAGTTAACTCCAAATTTAATGATAGTCACATTAATTACCAAGGGAGTTTGGAGCTCAGGAAGTTACTAACAGCTAGACAAACTGATTTTAATCATCAAATTTAAAAGCCATTCAAGCACTATTTTGTAGGAATTGGAGAAAAAGGAGAAAAATCATCCTGGAAGGAAATGATGAGAAGGGCGAGGAGAAAAAAGAAAAGGACATGATCCTAGGGAAAAAGACTTATTTCAGCTTCTGAACTATATTCACCGATTTGATAATATGGTTTAAAATCCCATTGAAGAATGTATGTATCTTCATATTTTAGTAACTCATGTTTTCAAAGATTCCACTTATTTGAGATAGAGAAAAAGAGAGAGAGAGAGATTGAGTGGGAGGAGGGGCAGAAGGAGAAGCAGACTCCCCGAGGAGCAAGGAGCCCAACCTGGGACTCGATTCCAGGACCCTCAGATCATGACCTGAGCCAGAGGCAGATGCTTAACTGACTGAGCCACCCAGGTGCCGTCTAATTCATTTTTGATAGTGCTTAGACCAGTTAAACATACTTAGTTACAAAAGACTTTCCTTAGCATCCTAAGACAACTCTGGAAATAGTTGCTATCAGTGGTATCCAGGACTGTCATTTTTAATTTCTTGTCCACAGAAGTTTTAAAAATGGAGTCTACATAAAAGCATTTGTTCATGCACGGAAGAGAGTAACAATGAGTCAAAATAGTTCAGGTCAGTGAAATATTCTGCAAGGTTCAGGAGAGTGTGTGTATTAACACTGACAGAAACTTTATGCTCGGTCCATGGGTACAAAGTGGATCCCTGCAAAGCTATTTCAGCTAAGAAAGTGCTAATACATTCTTAGATTTTGAGCCACAGTGAAGTCTGTCAGGTCTTGGAGGGATAACTGTGGACTTTTTCCAAAACAAGCCATGGTTATCAATATTCCCAAATCCTGACAATTGCTCATTTTTTCCCTCTTATCCCCACAAACAAGATTATAGTTCTTGTGTCCTACTTACCCTGGCTTGTTTTATTTCTGTCTTGCACTGGGACTTCATTATTTTTCGAGCTAGAGGCATAGTAACCGATCTAAAATACCTGATTTGCATGTTCAATAATTCATTGATTCTCTGAATCCATGAGCATGGGTGGAATAAAAAACTGATGTTTCATCCAAATAGGACCCAAAAGTATTAGATATTTGCCAATGTAAGAATATAAGAATGTAATCAAAATATTTGCAGTTGTAATTCTGTGAACAAAAAATTAGGACTTTAGGGGCACCTGGGTGGCCCAGTGGGTTAAGCCTCTGCCTTTCGCTGAGGTCAGGGACTCAGGGTTCTGGGACTGAGCCCCACATCAGGCTCTCTGCTCAGCGGGGAGCCTGCTTCCCCCCCCTCTCTCTGCCTAACTCTTGGCCTACTTGTGATCTCTGTCAAATATATAAATAAATAAAATCTTTAAAAAAATATGACTTTAAAAAGGCTTTCAGAAAGTTTGCTGGACAATAAGTTGGGAAATAAAGGGACACCTGGGGAGAAAGGCTAATGAAGTTAAAAATACTAACAGGTGGAGGAGATAGCAAAGTTTACCATGCTGAAGGAGAATTAAATGAAGGAATGTGTCTTAGAATAGTAAGAAAGTGGTACTGAAATACAGTAGAAAGTTTCTATTTAGTTAAAAGTAGGCTTTTTTGTGGGGTGCCTGGGTGGCTCAGTCGTTAAGCATCTGCCTTCAGCTCAGGTCATGATTCCAGGGTCCTGGGATGGAGCCCCACATCAGGCTTGCTGCTCCACAGGAAGCCTGCTTCTCCCTCTCTCACTCCCCTGCTTGTGTTCTCTCTCGCTGTGTCTCTCTCTCTGTCAAATAAATAAATAAATAAATAATTTTACAATCACCAGCAACTATAGTGAAAAGAAAGGTGAGGAACATTCTGTTAATGTGTAAGGATTACAAAAAGAAAGGACTTCTCCTTCTCATAATGGGAGTAACAGGGAATAGACTTATGTTTCTACTTTAAAAAATGGCTTTCAAGAAATTGGAAATCCTACAAAAAGGGAAAATAATCCTTGAGAAATGAGAAACAAACCAGTGACCCCTGCAATCACCCAGTTTACTGTAATGAGAGTTTCCAGGCCTTAACGCCAAAAGGGTAACCGAGGCAGAAGGGGGAGAGGGGACTCCGAGTGGAGCAGACGTTGGTTAAAATCTACAGAGTTCTAGACAGTTTGGAATCAAATTACTCAACATTCTCACACTTCTATTTTTAATTTTTTGGGGAACCTTCAAACTGTTTCCACAGTGGCTGAATCAGCTGACATTTCCGCCAACAGTTTGTGAGTGTTGGTTTGTCTTCACATTTTCACCAACACTTGTTTCTTGTATTTTTGATTCTAGCCATGCTGACAGGTGTGAGGTGGAAGCTCAGCGTACCTTTGATTTGCATCTCCCTGACGTGGAGCGTCATTTTCATGTGTCTGTTGGCCATCTGTATGTTCTCTTTGGAGCTATGTCCATTTTTTAACTGGATGGTTTAGTTTGGGGGGGGTGTTGAGTTGTGTAAGTTCTTCATAGACTTTGGATGCTGACCCTTTAACAGATAAGTCATTTGAAAATACTTTCTCCCATTCCCTAGGTTGCCTTTTTATTTTGTTGATTGTTTCCTTTGTGGTAGAGAAGCTTTTCATTTTGGTGTAGTTCCAGTATTTTATTTTGGCTTGTGTTTCCCTTGTCCCAGCAGACATATCTAGAAAAAAGTTGCTGCAAATGAAATCAGAGACGTTAAAGCCTGTGCTCTCTTCTCAGGTTTTTATGGTTTCAGGTCTCACATTTAGGTTCGTAATCCATTTTGAGTTTATTTTTGTGTATGGTCTAAATGGTCCTGGCTCATTCTCTTGCTATCTAGTTTTCCCCAACACCATTTATTGAAGAGATTTGTTTTTTCCCCACTGTATGTTCTTGCCTCCTTTGTCAAAAGTTAATTGAGCATGAGTTTGTGGGGTGATTTCTGGGCTTTCTATTCTATTCCCTTGGTTTCTTTGTCTTTTCTGGTGCCAGTACCATTCTTTTTTGATTATTGCAGCTTTGTAAATTAACCTTAAGCCCAGATTTGTAATTCCTACAGTTTTGTTCTTCTGTTTCAAAATTGCTCTGGCTGTTCAGGTTTCTTTTTTGGCTCCATACAAATTTTAGGATTGCTTGTTCTAGTTCAGTGAGAAATGCTGCTGGTATTGATAAGGACTGTATTAAATCTATAGATTGTTTTGGTAGGAGGCACATTTTAACAATATTTATTTTCCAATCCATGAGCATGGAATATCTTCCTTTACCCAAAGAATACAAGAACATTACTTTGAAAAGATTTATGTACACTATGTTTATTGTAGCATTATTACAATAGCCAAATTATGGAAGCTGCCAAGGTGTCCACGGATAGGTTAAGGTGTGTGTGTGTGTGTGTGTGTGTGTGTGTGTGTGTGTACATGCGTGCATGTGCAAACAAACACACACGAATATTAACCAGCCATAAAAAAGAGTGAAATCTTGCCATGTGTGACAACATGGATCTAAATAGTGTAATGCTAAGTGAAATAAGTTATTCATAGAGAGGTAAATACCATATAATTGCACTCATCTGTGGAATCAAGAAACAAAACAGTAAACAAAGAAAAGGCAAAGCAAAAAAGTAGATTCTTCACTGTAGAGAATACACAGATGATGCCCGAAGGGGAAGTGGGTGGGGGATAGGTAAAACAGGTGAAATGGATGACAAGGGACTTACTATGAAGAGCACTGAGTGATGTACACGAGTGTGGAATCACTACATTGTACACCCCAAAATCATACAAACACCAGTTGTTCACTATGTTGGAATTTAAATTAAAAAAAAGAAAAATGAAAGAAAAGATAGAGTTTGCAGAACAAAAAGAGAAGATAACTCACTGATGTCTACAGGGTTGCCCTAGTATAATGGTGGCATATAAACAGGCACGCACACAGGGGAAGAAACTACCTGACAGCTGGAAAAGGACCAACTAAAGGGTTAGAACAACAGTATCCAGTGCTCACATGTGGCTGTGCTATTGCCTGCCTGCAAGCCAGAGTGGAAAAATCTAACAATTCACAAGCCAATGGTAGAGAACTTGAAAAGATCTTCCCTTAGTGTTTGGTATAATTAGCCTCAGAATAAACATCACTCTGTTGTTGCCTAAAAAAAAGAAAAATCTTAAAACACAGATTCAAATGATCAACTAAACTGTCTTCAAGTAACTTAAATATGTCCTAGCATAAAGCTAAAAAAAAAATTATCTAATTTTTTTATCCCTTGAACTTCCTAACCTCAGAAAATAAAAGTTACAGTATCTTTTTAGTTACAGTATCTTTAATTTCAAAATTACCAAGCATGCAAAGAAAGTGAAAAACATTCTAGGATGAGGAAAAGGAAGGAAACAAACCTGACACAGCAGTGACACAGGTGGTAAAGATAGCACAGAAGTAATTAAAGCTGTAGTTTACTTATTCAACAAGCTAAATGACAGGTTCAACATTTTAAGGAGGAAGATAGGAAAAGAATCAATTTGACCTTCTTGTGGCAAAATTATGTTTAGCATAAAATAAGTGCATTGGATGTAATTGCTATAAAACATTGCAGAAAAAATTCATAAACATGGATACTTCATAGTAACTGTTTAAAATAGAAAGCATAGTAAGAATGGGGAAAAAACATTGTAAATACTTACAATCAGCATCCCTGAAGAGAGGGGTTGAAAATATTTGAAGAAATAATTTCCTAGTTTGATAAAAACTAAACTCAGGTATTCAGGATGTTCAAGGAACATTAAGCCCTAAAAACAAGAGAATTATACCAAAGAATATTTAATTACGTGGCTCAAAATAATGGTTTATTGGTTATAAATTTTTAAAGACATCCTGAAGAAAACTGTATGTACAGAGAAGCAACAGTAAGGACGAAAGTGACTTTTTTTGTTACATCAAAGCAAGAGAGAAGACGGTTGATCAAGATCTTGGAAGTCCTGAATAAAAAGTCGTTAAGCACAAATTTGATGAATAGAGAAAATGCTTCTAAAACTGAAGGTAAAAGAATTTTTTTTCCATAACAACCCGAGAGAAGAGATGTACCAAATTATACTATAAAAGCAGGTAAAGGTAGTCTTTTAGAATTCTGGTCCCATCTAGCAAAGAAGGAAGACCTTGAATTCACCTCCCTAGACATCTGAAATTTACACTTTTATATATAGAACGGTTCCTCCTGAAGAAAAGCGGAGGGCAGAGCTGAACCACCATCGTGCAACAAATGATAGGCCACACAGAAAACAGTGAGACAGAGAGAGACTTGGCAATGAAGGGACCCCCACCCCTGACAATGCAGATTGCAAAAGGAAAGAATAGTACTAAAGGACTAGGAGCAGATTTGTCTTTCCTGGGGCAGAGAAAAAAAAGCTGCCATTTCCTTTTTCTTTTTTAGACAGTGGGGAGCGAGAGGGAGAAAGAAAATCTTAGGCAGATTCCCCACTGAACGCAGAGCCCTCTAGAGGCAGGGCCCTTCTCATGACCCTGAGATCATGAGGTGAGCTGAAATACGAAGTAGGATGCTTAACCGACTGAGCCATCCAGGTGCCCCAGAAGCTGCCATTTCAAAGAGCTACTAGAATATGAAAGATCCAGTTACTTTCCAAGTGCTGAAAAGTTCTCTGGGTTGAAGGGGCTGATGAAAACCACTGTTTACATTCTCTGTCCATCCTGATAGAGTAGCTAGGGACAGGCTTCCTTCCATATGCCATAGACAGCCTGCAGGCTCCGTGAGCCTCCCAGGGCCTAGCCCACATGAGCCATGAATATCCTGGCTATAAAAGGCTGTAATTTAAAAAAGAACAACTAGAAAATAAAGAACCTAGCCCTAGGACCCCCAAATGGCAAGGGGTCTTCTAGAACTTTATCTGAGCCTGAAGGTCTGGAAAGTGCCACTGCTACATTCCTTATTTACCTTTATAGTACAGACAGGAGCAAGGTCTGGCCTGCAGCCGGAGAGTCCTGGGTCCCTAAACCATACCCACCCCAGCCAGCCCATCAAGGCAGCCCCACTGTGGGGTTCACCAGGACACTCCTGAGCAGCACTCACTACAGGTCCAGCCACCACCAACTGAGTAGGCCAACCACCACCAACTGAGCACCACAGAAAACTCCAGGCCTGTGTCACTTTGGCTCCAAACAGCTTGTAGGGTATTCTAGATGTAGACAGAGAGCTCTGTGACCTTCTGGCTCATATATTCTTCAGTTATAGCCAAAACTCTCAAAGTACCCCTGTATATGGTGCCCTAGGAACTGCTAGCCTGTGCCTACCTTGACTCCAGCCTTCCTGCCTATATCATCAATTTGATGATATAAGTGCCCCTATATCATCTAATTTCTGCAATAAGAATAGCACAGAACAGGGTGACTGGGTGGCTCAGTGGGTTAAAGCCTCTGCCTTCAGCTCAGGTCATGATCTCAGGGTCCTGGGATTAAGCCCCGTGTCAGGCTCTCTGCTCGGTGGGGAGCCTGCTTCCCCCTCTCTCTTTGCCTGCCTCTCTGTCTGCTTGTGGTCTCTCTCTCTCTGTCAAATAAATAAATAAAATCTTTAAAAAAAAAAGAAAAATAGCACAGAACTAGAAAATAATTACAAGAAGAAAATGGGGGAAAAGAAACAAGCATGTAGAGCCTAAACATGTTACTTATCAAAGAGGAAATGAAAAAATGCATGGATACAAATGAAAAAACAACAGTCCAAAATCTGGGACTCAGTGAAAGAAGTTCTAAGAGGGAAATTTATAGAGATATAGGCCTGTTTCAAGAAACAAGAGAAATCCCAAAATAAATTAATACATAAATAAATAAATAATCTAACCTTACATATAAAGGAACTAGGAAATGGAAAACAAAGTCCTAGTAGAAAGAAGGAGATAATAAAGTTCAGAGGAAAAAGGAAAAGATCTATGAAACCAACAATTGGTTCTTTGAAAAGACAAATTTATAAATGTTTAGCCAGACTCATCAAGAGAGCAATAGGACATGAATAAAATGAGAACTGAAAGAGAAGTAACAACCAATACCACCGAATGACAAAGGATTAGGAAACCACAGTGAAAAATCATATGCCAACCTCCAAGAACTGGATAAACACCTAGAAATAAACAATCCTCCAAAACTAAATCAGAAAGAAGTAGAATGTCTGAACATACTAATTACTAGTACAATTACTAGTACAGAATTCAATCAGTAATCAAAAACTCCCATCATTACAAGGTCCAGAACCAGATGGAGTCATAGGTAAATTCTACAAAACATTTAAAGAACAGTGAATACTTTCTCTCTTTGAACCATTCCAAAAAATCTAAGAGGAAGGAAAGTTCTCAAATTCATTCCATGAGGTCAACATTACCTGATACCAAAATAAAAAATGCTACAAAAGGGAAACTACATGTCAATATTCATGATGAATATAAATGTAAAAATCTTCAACTTATTGGGGTGCCTGGGATGCTAAGTGGGTTAAGCCGATGCCTTTGGCTCAGATCATGATCTCAGGGTCCTGGGATCCAGCCTCCATCGGGCTCCCTGCTCAGCGGGGAGCCTGCTTCCTCCCCCCCCCCCCCGCCCCATCTGCCTCTATGCCTACTTGTGATCTCTCTCTGTCAAATAAATAAATATAATCTTTAAAAAAAAATCCTCAACATACTGGTAAAAAAATTTCAACAATACTTTAAAAAGGCCTTTCACCATAATCAAGTGGGATGTATTCTGGGGATGCAAGTGTGGTTCAAAATTTACAAGTCCATCATGTGATAAACCCCATTAACAAAAGGGAAGATGAAAGTAATTTGATTATTTGGGCACCTGGGTGGCTCAGGTCAGGATCCCAGGCCCCAGGGATTCTCCTCTCCCTCTGCTGCTCCTCCCTGCTTGTACTCTCTCTCCCTCTGTGAGATACAGAAATAAAATCTTTTACAAAATTACTTGATTATTTCAATAGATGCAGGAGCACCTGCATGGCTCAGGCAATTCAATATCCAACTCTTGATTCCAGCTCAGGTCATATTTCAGGGTCATGGGATCAAGCCCCACCTCCGGCTCTGCATCACTCTCCCTTTGTCCCTCCCCCACTTGCATTCTCTTGCTCTAAAATGAAACCTTTAATAGCTGCAGATAAAGCATTTGATGAAGTACAACATCCATTTATTAAAACTATCAGCTCAACAGGTTTACAGGCAATATACCTCAACACACTAAAGCCACAGATGAAAATCCACAGTGAACATCATACTCATGGTGAAAAACAGAATTTTTCCTCTAAAATCAGGAACAAGGCAGATCACTTTCAGCAATTACATTTAATATATCACTGTAATTCCTAGCTGTAGCAACTAGACAAAGGAATAATGGGCATTCAAATTGGTAAGAAAGAATGCAACTGTCACTGTTTTCAGATAACATGGTATTATACATAAAAACTCTAAATCAAAAATTATTAGAAGTAATGAATTCAGTAAAGTTGCAGGAGATAAATACACAGAAATTGAGTTTCTTAACACAAAGCAGCAGAAAGAGAAGTTAGGAAAACAATTCCATTTATAACTGTAACCAAAAAAATAAAATATTAAAGAGGATACAAGTGTAAAATTATTTCAGGTTCATGGACTGGATGAATCAGTATTGTAAACATATCCATAATTCTCAGGAAACCTACAGATTCATGCAATCCCCATCACAATACCAACAGGGGTGGCTGGGTGGCTCAGTCTGTCTGGGGCTCAGGTCATGATCCCAGGGTGTTGGGATGGAGTCCCGTATCAGGCTGCCTGCTCAGTGGGACATCTGCTACTCCCTCCATCTCTCCCCCATGCTCATGCTCTTTTTCTCCCTTGCTCTCTCAAATAAATAATAAAATCTTAAAAAAAAAACCCCACAATTTTTCACAGAAGTAGAATAGTAAAAAATTTTGTATGGAACTCTAAAAAAACCCAATAGTCAAAGCAATCTTGAGAAAGAACAAAGCTGGGATATCACATTCCCAGATTTTAAAATATGCTAGGATGCTGTAGTGATCAAATCAGTATGGTACTGACACAAAGACAGACACACAGAGTAATGGAAGAGAACAGAGAACCAGAAAAACAAACCAACATGTTGTACAGTCAATTAGTCTATGACAAAGGAGGTAAGAATAGACAATGAGGAAAAGATAATCTCTTCAAAAACTGTGTTGGAAAACCTGGACAGTTACATGCGTAATATGAAACCAGATCACTTCTTCATACCACATTAAAAAGGGAACTCTCACTGGATTAAAGACCTGCATGTGAAACCTGAAACCTTAAAACTCCTAGAAGAAATCATCATAATTTATTTGACCTATATCTTAGCAATCTTTTTCTAGATATGTCTCCTTAGACAAGGGAAACAAAAATAAAAATCAACTACTGGGGCTACCAAAAATAAAAACTTGCAGTGAAAAAACCATCACCCAAATGAAAAGGCAAGCCTTTGAGTGGGAAATAACATCTGCAAATAATCTGATCAGGAGTTAATATCCAAAATACAGAAAGAATTTATACCAAAAAACACTGATAGAAGAGAAATAATCCAGGAGCGCCTAGGTGGCTCAGCGGGTTAAGCTTCTTCCTTCGACTCAGGTCATGAACTCAGGGTCCTGGGATTGAGCCCCACGTCGGGCTCTCTGCTCAGTGGGGAGCCTGCTTCCCTCTCTCTCTGCCTGCCTCTCTGTCTACTTGTGATCTCTCTGTCAAATAAATAAATAAATTCTTAAAGAAAAAGAGATAAATAATGCAATTTTAAAAAGGACAGAGACCTAGTAGACACTTTTCCAAAGAAGACATACAGATGGCAAATGTACACATGAAAAGATGGGTGGCCACATCATCAGGGAAATGTAAATCAAAACCATAATGAGATACTACCTTACACCTATCAGAATATCTAGAATTAAAAAGATCAGAAAAAACTAGTGTTGGCAAGAATGTGGAGAAAAAGGAAACATGCACTGTTGGTGGGAATGCAACCCAATGCAGCCATTATAGGAAACAGTATGGAGAGTGCTTAAAAAATTAAAAACAGAAGTAACTTATGATTCAGTAATTCTACTACTGGTATTTACTCAAAGAAAATGAAAACACTAATTTTTAAAAAAATATTTTATTTATTTATTTGACAGAGAGAGAGAGAGAGAGAGAGAGAGAGATCACACATAGGCAGAGAGGCAGGCAGGAAGCAGGCTCCCTGCTGAGCAGAGAGCCCAATGCGGGGCTTGATCCTAGGACCCTGAGATCATGACCTGAGCTGAAGGCAGAGGCTTTAACCCACTGAGCCACCCAGGTGCCCTGAAAACACTAATTCTTAAAGAAAATCTATCCCTGTGTTTATTACAGCATTATTTACAACAGCCAAGATATGGAAGCAATCCAAGTATGCATCAACAGATGAAGAAAGATGTAGCACACATCCAGGAATATTACTCTGCCATAAAAAAGAATGAGGTCTTGGAATTTAGTGACTGCATGGATGGACCTACAGGGTAATATGTTAAATTAAGGAAGTTAGATTGACAAAGACAAATGCCATATAATTTCACCTTTACATAAAATCTAAAGGAAAACAAAGGAATACATGAATAAATAAACTAAAAAGCAGAAACAGTCCCCTAAAATACAAAGAACAAATGGATGCTTGCCAAAAGGAGTGAGGCTGGGGGATGGGCAAAGTAGGTGAAGGGGGGTGCAAAGTGCAGCCTTCCAGTTGTGGAAGGAAGAAGTCATGGGGATGAAGGGTACAGCATAGGAAAAATAGTCACTTATGTATTTTAATGGTACTGAATAGTGTTAGATGGTAGCTGCACTTAGGAGAACATAGCGTAGGTTACAGAACTGTCAAAACATGTTGTATACCTGAAACTAATGTGAAATTGTGTGTTAGCTATATTTCAATAAAAAAAGTTTTTTTTTGTTTTTGTTTTTTAAGATTTTATTTATTTGACAGACAGAGATCATAAGTAGGTAGAGAGGCAGACAGAGAGAGAGGGGGAAGCAGGCTCCCTACTGAGCAGAGAGCCCAGTGCAGGGCTCGATCCCAGGACCCTGGAATCATGACCTGAGCCAAAGGCAGAGACTTCAACCCACTGAGCCACCCAGGCATGCCAAAAAGTTATTTTTAAGATAGAAGAAAAATAATTGATATAAATATGAATCCACACAAAGGAATGAAGAGTACTAGACAGGGTAAGAATATGGGTTAATAGGACATTTTTGATACCATTTAAAATTTGTTAAAACATTGAGTTTTAAAAAACAACAGTGATATAATCGGATATTTAGGTTATGTGGCAATTATATAACAAAAATAAAATTTGGGAAGGGGGTTACCGAAGTATATTTTGTACTATTTTTATACTATTTGTAAATCAATTGTATTTCACTTAAGTTAGATCATGTTATTTTAGAGCCAAACTTTTTTTTTTTTTTAAGATTTTATTTATTTATTTGACAGAGAGAGAGATCACAAGCAGGCAGAGAGGCAGGCAGAGAGAGAGGGGAAGAAGCAGGCTCCCTGCTGAGCAGAGAGCCCAACAGGGGGCTTAATCCCAGAACTCTGAGATCATGACCTGAGCCAGAACTCTGAGATCATGACCTGAGCCGAAGGCAGAGGCTTTAACCCACCGAATCACCCAGGCGCCCCAGGGCCAAACTTCTGCTCAGGTCATGATCTCAGGGTCTTGGGATGGAGTCCCTTGGCAGACTCTCCACTCACTGAAGACTGCTTCTCCCTCTCCCTCGGTGCTCTGTCTCACTCTCAAGTAAATCAATGAAATACTGTTTTAAAAAAGATTATGCCATTAAATATTTTTAGTCTAGCCTTAAAGTAACCCTCAAATTTCACCCACAAAAAATTGCTGTCAATGACCACAAAATGGATAAAGTAGATCATTAAAAAATATGTACTAGATTTGAACAAAGGGAAAAAGAGCAAAAGGTAGCAAAGAACACATGGCTCCAGTAGAAAATACACAGAAAATTGTATGTTACATTTAACCTTCGTAGTAATGACATTACGTGGGAATAGTCTAAACACCACCACTAAAGGGAAAAAATGACTGGATTGGATAAAAAGTGAAAATCCTATTACTGCCAACAAGAAACATACCATAAATATAAACAAAATGGGAAAACTAATACTGTTACAATAGTCAAAACCAAAGCTGGTAACAGAAAAAGTAGGTTTCAGAGCAAAACATGCTGGCAGGGCTAAATAAGGTGATTTGATAACTATACATTGGCTAATTAAAAAAAATCTTAAATATATTTTTTCACTTGATGCAAAATGCTTAACAGTGCAAAACCTAGTTCTTTAAGAAGATTAATAAAATTGATAAAACACCAGACCATTTGTTCAGGATGAAAAGAGAAGTTACAAATTAACGAATATCACAGTAAGAGAGGAGATGTCACACTACCGAATCTATAGTTCAAGGAAAATCAGAGTATTATGAACAACTTTATGCCAATTTGTCAAGAAGTAGGCTGACACAGACATAATTCATGAGAGACAGAATATCGAAATATATTTGTGAAGAAATGAATAAACGGAAAGGGACAAAATCTTCGAAAAATAGAAACTATCAAAGTCCTCCAAAAAGAAAGAAATAACTTGGAAACCCATACTCCTACTTAAAAAAATAAATTTGTAGTTTTAAAGTTGTCAACAGATTAAACCCTGGAAACAAATGGCTTCACTGAGGAATTATACTGAACATTAAAATAAGAAATAATGCCATATCAATGAAAACTTCAGAAAAATGAAAAAGAGTGAATGTTTCCAAATTCACGTTATGAGATTAGCATTATAGTAATACCAAGACTAAAGAATGACAGTATAAGAATATAAAATATCAGGACAATATCCTTGAAAAATATAGATGCAAAATTTCTAAATGCAAATTAGCATAGCTAATTCAACAATATGTTAAAAAGATAATACATCATGATGACCTGGGGTTTATCCCAAGTTTGCAAAGTTGGTTTAACTTTCTAATATCAAGGAATGCAATTCACAATATTAATAAACTAAAAAAAAATCCTGTTACCTCAATTGACAAATAACAAATGTGTGACAAAATCCAAAATTCAGTTTTCTCCTAAAACTAGAAACAAGGGAACTTCCTCAGCATGACTAAGAGCATCTACAAAAACCAATAGCTAAGAACAATTCTTTTAAGCTAATAACGTTCTTAATGACAAAGAAATACATGCTCTCCCTAAAAAAAAAAAAAAAAAAAAAATCAGGAAAAAGAAGGTGTCTTCTGTCATTACTTTTATTCAACATTACTTAGAAGGTCTAGGCATTGAAGTAAAAGGTAAGAATTAAAAGGCATCCGCATGGAAAAGGAAGAAATAAAAATGTCTTTCTTCACAGATGATAAGAAGATCTATGTAGAAAATCTATATAATCCCTGTTAGAAGTTAATAACTTAAGCAATATTACATATTATAAATTATGACAGAAAATCATTTTATTTCTTCCTAAAAGCACTGGAAATGAAATTTTAAAATACCTTTTAAAATTGTATAAAATTAAGAAATATACTGGGGTATACCCAACAAAAACTGTGAAAGACTTATACACTGAGCACTTCAAAATTGCTAAGGAAATTAAGATAACAAATGTGGAAAGTTAAACTGTTTATGATTTAGAAGACTCAGTCTTATTAAGACACCCATTCTCAAAAAATTTATCAAAAGATTCAGGGCGCCTGGGTGGCTCAGTTGGTTAAGCAATAGCCTTCAGCTCAGGTCCTGATCCTGGAGTGCCAGGATCGAGTCCCACATCATGCTTCCTGCTGAGCAGGGAGCCTGCTTCTGCTGACCTCTCTCCTCTCATGCTCTTTCTCTCTCAAATAAATAAATAAAATCTTTAAAAAAATTTATCAAAAGATTCAATAAAATGCCAATGAAAATCTTAGCCAGTTTGTAGAAATTAACATACATGTGTTCGAGGAATTTTATATCCCTACTGCATCTCCCCAAAAATCTTACACCCCACATCATATAGAAATATACACTTATGATGGATAATATACCTGATATATAAAATTAAAATTATAAAACTTCTAGAAGAAAGCCTTTTCTAATTATACCAAATCATAATTCATAAATGAAAAACATCTATTCATTGGATAGCATTAAAAAAAACTCTTCAGAAACAATTGTATGCTTGCACACACACACACACACACACACACACACACACATTCTCACATGTTCTTAGGTTTGCTTATGCGTAAGTGAAATGAATGATAACAATAATACAAGGAATGATAGGGAAGGATTGTGATTACTTGTAATTGTAAGGATCTTTTATTACCTGTCAAATATTACAGTATTATTTAAAAGTGGATGTGGATTAGGCACAGACATATATTGCAAACTCTAAGCAACCACTAAAAAACTTAAACAACACAAATGCTTTTGACAATATGCTAAAAAAAAAAAAAGAGAACATGGAATCATAAATTGCTCAATTAGGACAAGGAAAGGACAGTACAAGAGAAGAAATTTAGAGGCCAATAACCCTGATGAACCTGGACGCAAAGATGAACATGGATTCTCAACAAAATACTTTAAAGAAGATGTACAGTATGAGCAAGAAGGATTTATTCCATGGATGCGAAAATGTTTCAACATCTGAAAATCAATGTGAAATGTCACATTAACAAAATGAAAGGCTAAAATCTTATGTTCATGTCAGTAAATGCACTAAAATCATTTCTAAAGTTCAACATCCATTTATGATAAAAAACTCTCAACAAAGTGAATTTAGACAGAATGTACCTCAACATAATAAAGGCAGTGTATCACAAACCCATAGTGAATATTGTGCTTAATCGTCAAAAGCTGAAAGCATTTCCTCTAAACTTAGGAAGATGATAGGACGGCCACTCTCTTCACTTTCATTCAACATAGTATTGGCAACCCTCGCTGGAATAACTAGCAACTCAGAAAGGAAGGATGAGAAAGCTTTTCTATTTGGAGAGAGCATATATGAAAAACCCTAAAGGCACCAGCAAAAAAAACTTGGAGAGCTAATATATGAGTTTGATAAAGTTGCAGGATAAGGAATTAATATACAAAAATCTGTTAGATTTCTATATGCTCATAATGAACTATTAGAGAAATTAAGAAAATAATCCCATTTGGAGTTGCAGCAAAAAGAAGAAAAGATCTAGTAATAAATTTAACCAAGGAGGTGAAAGAACTGAACACTGAAAACTGGAAGATAGTAGTGAACGAAATTGAAGAAGACACAAAACACAGAACTGTAAAGCTCCTAGAGGGCAGCAAAGAAAAAAACCTGGATGGCCTCGGGTATCGTGATGACTTTTTTGAAGACACCACCAAAGGCTCTAGCCAGGAAAGAATAATGGATTCACTGGACTTCATTAAAGTTAAAAAATGCCTATTCCATGATAGAGAGTATGAAAGAATGACAAGGCATGCCAAAGAACGAGAAAAATTCTTGCAAAAGACACATCTGATACAGGAGTGTTATTCAGTCATAACATTTAACATATAAGAAGCCTTAAAACTCAAGAATAAAAAAAAAAAAAACTCAACAGAAAATGAGCCAAAGACCTTAACTCATGCTTGACCAAAGAAAATACAAAAAAAAAAAAAAAAAAAAAAGCACATCAAAAGATGCTCCCCATCTTATATCATCATGGCAAATTAAAACAACAGTGAGATACCACTTCACACTTATTAGGGTGGCCAAAATCTAGAGCGCTGACGACAGCAAGTGCAGGGGTGTTGTGAAGCAACAGGAACTGTTATTTGTTGCTGGTGAAAATGCACAACGATGCAAGCACTTTCGAAGAAATTTGAGTAGTTTACTACAATACAAAATACCAGAATGTCATCCGGCAATCATGCTGCTTCCTATGTCTCCGAAGACATCAAACATTTACGTCTACACAATAACCTGGAGAGGATGTTTTTAGTGGCTTTATTTGTAAGTGCCCAAACTTGGAAGCACCTAGATGTCTTTCAGTAAATCGACTTATTAGGAAACTGTGGTACATCCTGACAATGGAGTATTATTCAGTGCTAAAAAAAAAAAATGAGCTAGAGAGACATGAAAAGACCTCGAGGAAACTGAAACAGTAATTACTAAGTGAAAGGCCAATCCAAAAATGCTATATACTATATGGTTATCAGTATATGACATTTTGTAAAAGGCAAAACTTTGAAGGCAGAAAAAAAAAATCCATAGTTAACTCGGATTGGGGAGGAGGAAGGATGACTAGGTCAAGCAGGAAGCAGTTTTAAGGCAGTGAAACTACTCTGTCAGATGCTATAGTGGTGAATACTTGTCATTATACATTTGTCCAAATACACAGAAGGTTTAACACTAAGACTGAATTCTAGGATAAACTATGGACCTTGGATACAATGATGTGTCCACGTATGTTCATCAGTTTTATCAGAGCACATTGTCATAGGATTCTAATAATAGCAGAGGCTTTGTAAAAGTGAGCACAACAAGTATACAGAAAATCTCTGTACCTTCAGCTCCATTCTGCTGTCAGTGTAGAACTTCTCTAAAAATAAAGTTTATTGAAAAAAAAAATAAATGAGAACACCTGAAGGGATGTATTTGTGACTTATATTGAGAAAGCAAAGCAAATAATGGTGTGGAAATCAAGCCTTCTTCTACTCAGTATTGGGATACTTAGGAGTGGAAAAGGCTGTTGTCACTGAAATGAAGTTGATAAAAGATAAAGATACAATGATTGCCAAGTTACAACTGAAAGTCTTTAATATTAAGAACCAAGTTCATTTACATGATAAATATTAAACAATATTTGCCTTATATTTTCATAAATTATAATATAGATATAATGAAATAGGGGTGCCTCTGTGGTTTAGCTGGTTAAGTGACTGCCTTTGGCTCAGGTCATGATCCTGGAGTCCCAGGATAGCCCCACATCTGGCTCGCTGCTTAGCAGGGAGTCTGCTTCTCCCTCTGACCTCCCTCACCCCACTATTCTCTTGCTCTTAAATAAATAAAATCTTAAAAAAAACAATGAAACAGATAAAACTTTATGACCATGTAATAGCACATACGTTATAATCTATAATTATCTATAAATCTATAATTATCTATAAATGTAATGTGTGTTACATTTTAAATACATATTGAATTGAGAGTAGAATAACTTAATCAAATATGAACTTAGTCAGTTAGTCTTATAATTTGTTTTAAAAAATAAGAGTACCCAGAAAACACACACACATAGTCCAAGAAAACAGAAGAGATCCCTAAGTGTTCTATAGATTTTTTTCCCCCAAATACTATCCATGCATTCACAAGGATTTTAAATGTGGTCATTTGTTACACAATTTAGACTATTCATTGAGTTGGTTTTGTGTGTTCAGTAATTGATTTTACCACTATTCACCAACACTTTCAGTTCCCTTCAAGTTCTGGCTATCTACCTATATCTGTGTTTGTCTTCTAACACATGTACCAATTCAATGACTTTTGATTAGAAGATTTAAGTGTGGGGAGAATTAGTATTTCTGTTTTCAGTCTAAGTTGCATTCCTACCATAGTAGTATTTATTATACTACTGACAATCAGTTAAAAAAAGATAATCTCACGGTTTTGAAGCTATTCTATTGGATAACTGAATTTCTCTTAAAATGCCCCAAAAAGGTTTACAAAATGCAATAACAAAAACACAATTTAATAATGTCAATCAGGCTTAAAGATGTATTTAAGAACTACCATGATACATGGTTACTTTTAATGGAAAATGTTTAGAAGCCATTAAAATATGTTTTGGATTTAGACAAACTCACTTATTGACTATTACTGTATTTGCATTATAAATACAGTTACATTTCTTATTCATTGGAAATCTGGAAGAACAACATCTTGTGTATATAGCAATATCTTTAAAGAATGGATGTATAGTCAATTCATTCATACAACCTCTCTCATGGACACCTACAAAGTGAATTTTGGTTTAATTACCACTGTTACTAACTAGGAAAACTATCAATTCAAATTATAGTGATTAGGGGTGCCTGGGTGGCTCAGTGCGTTAAGCCTCTGCCTTCAGCTCAGGTCATGATCTCAGGGTCCTGGGATCGAGCCCCACATCGGGCTCTTAGCTTGGCGGGGAGTCTGCTTCCTCCTCTCTCTCTCTGCCTGCCTCTCTGCCTGCTTGTGATCTCTGCCTGTCAAATGGATAAATAAAATCTTTTTTTTTTTTTAAAGATTTCATTTATTTATTTGACAGACAGAGATCACAAGTAGGCAGAGAGGCAGAGAAAGGAGGAAGCAGGCTCCCCACTGAGCAGAGAGCCCGATGCAGGGCTCGATCTCAAAATCCCGGGATCATGACCTGAGCCGAAGGCAGAGGCTTTAACCCACTGAGCCATCCAGGCGCCCCGGATAAATAAAACCTTAAAAAAAAATTATAGTGATTAAATACATGAAAAAAACCCTGAGTACTTGCAATTACTTAAGTAGTTGATTTTGAACAACACATATTGTTCAAATTCTCAGAAATTGTAACCAAATTATAGGTACTATATTTCATCAGATGGTTTGGAATACAAAATAATTCTTTATAATTGAGTCAGTTCTCAGAATTTCTCTCAAATGCAAATCAAAATGGTGAAAGTTAAAAAAAAATTAGCCTATATAAACTTAAATAAATGAATGGATGGAGCAGTGACTTAAATGTGAGTATTAGGTACTAAATAACTCATTCATACAGTTCCATAAGAAGTTTAAATGAGTATTTTTTAAATGACTTATTGACTTTAGAAAGAAAGCAAGAGTGGGAGGAGAGGCAGGAGGAGAGGTAGACAGAGAATCCCAAGCAAACCTTCCCCTCCCACATTAGGCTCAATCTCAGGACCCTGAGATCATGACTTGAGCTGAAATCAAGTGTTGTTGGATGCTTAACCCAACTAAGCCATCCAGGTGCCCCAAATGAATACTGTTTAATATGGTCCAACATGATATTAAAGTTGATTATTTGACTATGGAACATGTACACTTTATGTTAAAATGAACCACTAGACAACACACATTGATCTGAACAACTATTCTGCACACAAAACTGAAGATTCAGATCAGGGATTATAGCATACAGGTAGAACACAGAAATTTAAAAAGATGCACTGAGGAAGACAGTATTACAGCACTCCAGTTGGTCTTAAGAGGTGAGTTGCTTTAGGACAACACACTCCTTACCTGCTGCATTAAGACCCTTGATCTGTAGCAGAACAAACTTACTTTGTTTGATCATCTGTAGACTACTGCCCTTGAGGGGTGAAGGATCAGATTTTATCTCACCCCCAAAGGCCAGCAAGTATGTTTGAAGCTACCTTGGCTTTCTAATTAGCCCAGCATGTTTTTAGGAAAATGTTTTTCTTTGTTTAGGTCACATAAACAATCTTAGTAATCTTCCTTTGTGGATCTGGAAACCTTTCCCTCCTTTGCAGAAAGAACAGAGTACCCCTGAACATCACAAGAACCAGAGCCCCTTCCAACAACCCCTCCTACTGAGATAATGTTTGGAGCTGGCATCATCAAGTCTCCACATAATCAAGAAATGCTGCAGGCCACTATACTCCCTTCTCTGATTTACTGCCCTAAACTTTAAAAACACTTGGGTGAGGTAGAAACCTTAGAGCTGGCTTTTGGACAAGAGTCCACCTTCTCCCCAAGTTGCCAGCCTCCTGAATAAAACTCAAATTCTTTCCAATCAAAACTCATCTCTTGATACTATATGTGGAAAACACAAAAGACTCACTTCAAATCTGCTAGAACTTGTACAGGAATTTATTAAAGTGTCAGGATATAAAATCAATGCACAGAAATGAGTTGCATTTCTTTACACCAACAACAGGACAGAAGAAAGAGAACTTAAGGAGTCAATCCCATTTACAATTGCACCCCAAACCATAAGATACCTAGGAATAAACCTAACCAAAGAGGCAAAGAATCTATACTCAGAAAATGATAAAGTACTTATGAAAGAAATTGAGGAAGACACAAAGAAATGGAAAAATGTTCCATGCTCATGGATTGGAAGAACAAATATTGTGAAAATGTCTATGCTACCCTAACTAAAGCAATCTACACATTTAATGCAATCCCTATCAAAATCCCATCCATTTTTTTCAAAGAAATGGAACAAATAATCCTAAAATTTATATGGAACCAGAGAAGACCTCGAATAGCCAAAGGAATATTGAAAAAGAAAGCCAAAGTTGGTGGCATCACAATTCCAGACTTAACCTCTATTACAAAGCTGTAATCATCAAGATAGTATGGTACTGGCACAAAAACAGACACATAGATAAGTGGAACAGAATAGAGAGCCCAGAAATAGACCTTCAACTCTATGATCAACTAATCTTTGACAAAGCAGGAAAGAATGGCCAATGGAAAAAAGTCTCTTCAAATCGTTTTGGAAAAATTGGACAGCCACATGCAGAAAAATGAAACTAGACCATTTCCTTATACCACACATGAAAATAGACTCAAAATGGATGAAAGACCTCAATGTGAAACAGGAATCCATCAAAATCCTTGAGGACAACACATGCAACCACCTCTTCGACCTTAGCTGCAGCAACTTCTTCCTAGGTACATTGCCAAAGGCAAGGGAAGCAAGGGCAAAAATGAACTATTGGGACTTCATCAAGATCCAAAGCTTTTGCACAGCAAAGGAAACAGTTAACAAAATCAAAAGACAACTGACAGAATGGGAGAAGATATTTACAAACGACATATCAGATAAAGGGCTAGTATCCAAAATCTATAAAGAGCTTATCAAATTCAATACCCAAAGAAAAAATAATCCAATCAAGAAATGGGCAGAAGACATGAAGACATTTCTGCAAAGAAGACATTCAGATGGCCAACAGACACATGAAAAAGTGCTCCCCATCACTCAGCATCAGGAAAATACAAATCAAAACCACAATGAGGTGTCACCTCACACCAGTCAGAATGGCCAGAATTAACAAGGCAGGAAATGACAGATGCTGGCAAGGATGTGGAGAAAGGGGAACCCTTCTACATTGTTGGCAGGAATGCAAGCTGGTACAGCCACTCCGGAAAACAGCATGACAGTTCCTCAAAAAGTTGAAAATAGAGCTACCCTACAACCCAGCAATTGCACTACTGGGTATTTACCCTAAAGATACAAATGTAGTGATCCGAAGGGGCATCTGCACCCAAATGTTTATAGCAGCAATGTCCACAGTAGTCAAACTATGGAAAGAACCTAGATATCCATCAGCAGATGAATGGATAAAGAAGATGTGGTATATATATATATATATATATATATATATATATAGACCTTCAACTCTATGATCAACTAATCTTTGACAAAGCAGGAAAGAATGGCCAATGGAAAAAAGTCTCTTCAAATCGTTTTGGAAAAATTGGACAGCCACATGCAGAAAAATGAAACTAGACCATTTCCTTATACCACACATGAAAATAGACTCAAAATGGATGAAAGACCTCATTGTATATATATATACAATGGAATACTATGCAGCCATAAAAAGAAATGAAATCTTGCCATTTGCGACGACGTGGATGGAACTAGAGGGTATCATGCTTAGAGAAATCAGTCAATCGGAGAAAGACAACTATCATGTGATCTCCCTGATATGAGGAAATGGAGAGGCAATGTGGGGGGTTTTGGGGATAGGAAAAGAATCAATGAAACAAGATGGGATTGGGAGGGAGACAAACCATGAGACTCTTAATCTCACAAAACAAACTGAGCATTGCCAGGTGGATGGGGGTAGGGAGAGGGTGGTGGTGTTATGGATATTGGGGAAGGTATGTGCTACGGTGAGTGCTGTGAAGTGTGTAAACCTGGTGATTCACAGACCTGTACCCCTGGGGCTAATAATACATTATATGTTAATAAAATATTCTTAAAAAAAAACCCCTCATCTCTTGAGTACTTTCAAATCTTGGATGGGTAACAGTAGGACAGACAGATTCATCTATCCCCCATTACACATCCCCCATGTCTAGGCAGCCTATCAAAGACAGAAAGAGTGAGAGAGATGTTCTTCCTTGGGAAAAGGGTGGTAAAGTCAGTGTCCGATTTCAGGGCAGATACCAGAGCCAACCTGTCCCAACACCAGGCTTAAGCCCATTATCCTAGATTACTTCCTGTAGGCTTTAGGGGACCCAAGCACATACCATGGTTCCAAAGTGGGCAAGACTCCAACCAGAAAAAGAATAAGATAAGATAGCATTAGTGAGTCTTTACCTATTAAAAGTTACCTTAAATGTAAATGGACTAGGGGCACAAGAGAGGCTCAGTTGGTTAAGTGAGCATTGGTCTCCCTGTTCAGTGGGGAGTCTGCTTGAGTATTGTCCTGCTCCCTCTGCCCTTCCCCCCATGCTCACACAAATGCTCCTTCAAATAAGTATTTTTTAAGAAGGTAAATAGAGGGGTGTCTGGGTGGCTCAGTGAGTTAAGCCTCTGCCTTCGGCTCAGGTCATGGTTTCAGGGTTCTGGGATCGAGCCCCCTATCGGGCTCTCTGCTCAGCAGGGAGCCTGCTTCCCCCTCTCTCTCTGCCTGCCTCTCTGCCTACTTGTAATCTGTCTGTCAAATAAATAAATAAAATCTTAAAAAAAGAAAGGTAAATGGACATCTTCAATCAAAAGACACAGTGGCTAAATGGATTTTAAGAAATCAATTGTATGCTGCCTCCAAGTGACTTGACTCAGCTTTAAGGACACAAATGGGCTCAAAGTGAAGGCAGATGCAAATAGAAACCAAAAGAAAGCAGGGGGAGATGTACTTACATAAGGAAGAAAAATAGACATTAGGTAAAAAATTGTAACAAAAAGTCATTGAATAATGAACAGGTCAGTTTATCAATAGACTGTAATAACCATAAATAAATATTCATCCAATCCTGCAACATGTATACCAGGCAAATATTAATATATCACTATAGAAAAACATAATATGATAATAGTAAGGGATTTGAAAACCCCACTTTAAACAATGGATATACCACCCAGACAGAAAATCAATAAGGAAACACTGGACTTGAACTATACCAAATGGACTTAAACACGTATTCAGATGATTTCAACCAACAGTGGCAAAATATACATTCTTTTCAAGCATGCATAGACCTTTTTCTAGGATATGCCTTATCTTTTTTTTTTTTTTTTAAGATTTTATTTATTTATTTGACAGAGAGAAATCACAAGTAGATGGAGAGGCAGGCAGAGAGAGAAAGAGAGGGAAGCAGGCTCCCTGCTGAGCAGGGAGCCCGATATGGGACTCGATCTCAGGACTCTGAGATCATGACCTGAGCCGAAGGCAGCGGCTTAACCCACTGAGCCACCCAGGCGCCTTAGGATATGCCTTATCTTAAGTCACAAAACACATAGTGGCAAATGTAAAGAACTGAAATTACACCAGGTATCTTTTCTGACCACAATGCTATGAAAAGAGAAATCAGTAACAGAAAAAGTTTTACAAATGTGTGGAAATTAAACATACTCCTGAACTGACAATGCATCAAATAAATTAAAACAGAAACTGAAAAAACTTGAAACAAATGAAAATGGAAACACAATATGCCAAAATTTATGTGATGCAGCAACAGTTCTAAAAGGGAAGTTAATGCCTACCTTAAAAGAGAGCTCTCGAATAAGCACTCTACTGGTACACCTCAAGGAACTAGAAAAAGAAGAACTGAAGCCCAATGTTAGTAGAAGAAAAAACATGACAAAGATCAGAGCAAAAATAAATGGAGAAAAGATACAGATGTAGTGAAAAGAAGGGCTGTCTGTACTCCAATGTTCGTAACAGCAATGACCGTAGTTGCCAAACCGTGGAAAGAGCCAAGATGACCTTCAATAGATAAATGGATAAAGAAGATGTGGTCCATAAATACAATGGAGTATTATGCCTCCATCAGAAAGGATGAATACCCAACTTTTATATCAACATGAATGGGACTGGAGGACATTATGCTGAGTGAAATAAGTCAAGCAGAGAGAGTCAATTATCCTATAGTTTCACTTACTTGTGGAGCATAAGGAATAATATGGAGGACATGGGGAGATGGAGAGAAGTGAGTTGGGGGAAATCGGAGGGGGAAATGAACCATGAGAGACTGTGGACCCTGAGAAACAAACTGAGGGTTTTGGAGGGGAGCTGAGTGGGGGGTTGGGTGAGCCTGGTAGTGGGTATTAAGGAGGGAACATATTGCATAGAGCACTGGGTGTAGTGCATAAACAATAAATTTTGGAACACTGAAAAAATTTTTAAAAATAAATAAGTGACTCTTAATCTCACAAAACAAACTGAGGGTTGCTGGGGGGAGGGGGTTTGGGAGAAGAGGGTGGGATTATGGACATTGGGGAGGGTATGTGCTTTGGTGAGTGCTGTGAAGTGTGTAAACCTGGTGATTCACAGACCTGTACCCCTGGGGATAAAAATATATGTTTATAAAAAATAAAAATTAAAAAAAAAATAAAATAAATGGAGATTAAAAATTTTTAAAAATAAATGGAGAAAAAAATTTTAAAAATAAATGGAGATTAAAAATAAATGGAAATATTTTAACTAAAATGTGTAGTTTTTTAAATATAAGAAACTTGACAATCCTTAGCTAGACTAAAAAAGGCAGACTCAGAACTAAACGAGTAGACATTATACCTAATATGAAACACCAGGACCAGATGATTTCAATGGTGAATTCTACCAAACATTTAAAAAAAATAACACTAATTCTCAAACTCTTCTTAAAAACAGAAGAGGAGGGAATACTCCTAAACTTTTTTTTTTTTTTTAAAGATTTTATTAATTTATTTGACAGAGAGAAAGATCACAAGTAGGCAGAGAGTCAGGCAGAGAGAGAGGAGGAAGCAGGCTCCCGCTGAGCAAAGAGCCCGATGCGGGGCTCGATCCCAGGACACTGGGATCATGACCTGAGCTGAAGGCAGCGGCTTAATCCACTGAGCCACCCAGGCGCCCCACTCCTAAACTTTTTTTTAAAAGATTTTATTTATTTATTTGACAGAGAGATAGCAAGAAAGGGCACCTGGGTGACTCAGTGGGTTAAGCCGCTGCCTTCGGCTCAGGTCATGATCTCAGGGTTCTGGGATCAAGTCCCGCATCGGGCTCCCTGCTCAGCAGGGAGTCTGCTTCCCTCTCTCTCTCTCTGCCTGCCTCTCTGTCTACTGTGATCTCTCTCTGTCAAATAAATAAATAAAATCTTAAAAAAAATAAATTAAAAAAAAAAGAAAGGGAATACAAGCAAGGGGAGTGGGAGAGGGAGAAGCAGGCTTCCTGCTGAGCAGGGAGACCGATGCGGGACTTGATCCCAGGACTCTGGGATGATGACCTGAGCCCAATGCAGATGCTTAACCAACTGAGCCACACAGGTGCTCCCTAAACTAAACTTTATTTTGTGAGGCCAGCATTATCCTGATACTGAAGTCATATTAGGACACTATGTATAGGGATATTGTCCTGTGGTTTTGTTTGTTTTAAAGTTTTATTTTATTTATTTTAGAGAGAGAGAGCAAGCATGAGCAGGAGGGGCAGAGAGAGGGAGAGAGAATCTTAGGCAGGCTCCACCCAGCACAGAGCTAGATGCTGGACTCAATCTCATGTCCCTGAGACCTTGACCTGAGCTGAAACCAAGAGTCTTTCACTCAACCAAATGTACCACCCAGGTGCCCTCCTAGCCTGTGGTTTTCTTATAAATGTATTTGTAAAAAATCTCAACAAAATTATAGCAAACCAAATCCAAGAGGACACTGAGAAGGCTATACACCATGATCAAGTGGGATTTTCCCCTGCGATACAAAAGTAGATCAGTAAATACAAATAATTAAATGTAATAAATTAATAAAATGAAGACAAAATTGGAGGGGGAGACAAACCATAAAAGACTGTTAATCATAGGAAACAAACTCAGTGTTGCTGGAGGGGAGTTGGGTGAGGGGATGGGGTAACTGGGCGCTGGACAATAAAGGGCATGTGATGTAATGAGCACTGGGTATTCTAGAAGACTGAGAATTCACTGACCTCTACCTCTGAAACCAGTAATACAGTATATGTTAATTAACTGAATTTAAATAAAAATACACATGGAAAAATCTTATAATCATCTCAATAGATGCAGGAAAAGCACTGGCCAAGATTCAACATCCTTTCATGTTAGGAACACTCAAGAAACTAGGTATAGGGGTACCTGGGTGGCTCAGTGGGCTAAGCCTCTGCCTTCGGCTCAGGTCATGGTCCCAGGGTCCTGGGATCCAGTCCCACATTGGGCTCTCTGCTCCACAGAGAGCCTGCCTCCCCCTCCCCCTCTTCCTGCCTCTCTGCCTACTTGTGCTTTTTCTCTGTCAAATAAATAAATAAAATCTTAAAAAAAAAAACTAGGTATAAAAGGAATGCATCTCAACATAGCAAAATCTATATAAAAAACCTCAGTGGTATAAAACTGAAAACTTTCCTGCTAGGATTAGGAATGAGATCAAGGTGCCCACTTGCAGCAGCAATTCAGCACAGCACTGGAAGTCCCACTAGAGTAACTAGGCAAAAAAAGAAATAAAAGGCATCCAGATTGGAAAGGGAGAAGTAAAACTATTTCAGTTTGTAGAAAATATGATGTTACATAGAAAATCCCTGAAGACCCTACTAAAAAAACTATTAGAACTAATCACCAAATTAAAGTTGCAGGATATGAAATTAATATAAAAAAATTAATTGTGGGGACGCCTGGGTGAAGTGTCTGCCTTCGTCTCAGGTCATGATCCCTGGGTCCTGGGATCAAGTCCTGCATCTGGCTCCCTGCTCAGTGGGGAGACTGCTTCTCCCTCGGCCTGCTCTGCCTGCAGCCCTCCTGTTTGTGCTTTTTCTCTCTCTCTCTCTGACAAATAAATTTTTTTTTAAGATTTTATTTATTTACCTAACAGAGAGAGAGATCACAAGCAGGCAGAGAGAGAGGCAGAAAGAGAGGAAGGGAAGCAGGCTCCCTGCCTAGCAGAGAGCCCAACATGGGGCTCAATCCCAGGACCCTGGGATCATAATCTGAGCTGAAGGCAGAGGCTTTAACCCACTGAACCACCCAGGTACCCCCAAATAAATAAAATCTTAAAAGAAAAAAAAAAAGCTTAGTTTTGTTTCTATACACTAAGAAAAAACTATCTGAAAAAGAAACACAATTCCATTTACAAGAGCATCAAAATATGTAGGGATATCTTTAACCTAGGAATGAAAATCCTGCTATTTGTGTAAATATAACTGGACTTTGAGGACTTTATTCTATGTGAGGTAACTCAGAGAAAAACAAACTATATGACATCAGTCACATGAGGAATCTAAAAAAGCCAAACTCACAGAAACAGTAAAATGGAGGGTACCAGGGGCTCGGGGACGGAGGGAAAGGACAAATACTGACCGAGGTTACAAATATACGAGTAGGAAATAAGCTCTAGGGATCTAATGCACAGGATAGTAAATACAGCAATGGTATTATAACCATCGAATTTGTCAAGAGATTAAAACATAATTATTCTAATCATTAAAAAGAAATACAATGTAGTATGATAGAAGTGCTGATTATTGCTACAATGACAATTGTATTGCAATATATAAATGTATCAAGTTGACATTTTATACAAAGTAAATTTTACAGTATTATATATCAAATCTATTTCATTAAAAAATTTTTGACACTGATGAAATAACTGAATTCACTGATAAATAAATGAACATTGTTAAAATGTCCATACTATACAGAGCTAGCTACAGACTCAATGCAAGCCCTATGAAAATTCCAATGACAGTTTTCATAGTAAGAGATAAACAATCCTAAAATTTTATATAACAACAAGAGACTCTGGATCACCACAGGAATCTTGAGGAAAAACAAAGCTGGTAGTCATTATACTTTCTGATTCCAGACTTTAATACAAACCTGTGGTGATCAAAAGAGAATGGTACTGGCATAAATACAAACACACAGAGCAATAGAACAGAATCTAGAGCCCAGAAATGAGCCCTTACATATATGGTGAACTCCTATTCCACAAGGAAATCAAGAAGATTCAACAGAGGAAACACAGTTTCTTCCATAAGTGGTGTTGGGAAAACTGGACAAAAACTTGCAGAATGAACGAACCTGGGCTCCTATCTACACCACTCCCCCAAATTAACTTGGAGTGGCTTAAATTCTTATATGTAAGATCCTAAATGTAAAACTACTAAAAGAAAACACAGAGGATATGTTCCTCGATATGGGTCTTGGCAATGATTTTTTTGAATATGGCAGCAAAAGCACAAGCAACCATGGCAAAAATAAGTAAAACCATATTGAATTTCAAAGCTTCTGCAAAGCAAAAGAATTGGGAAGACAAAAAGGTAATCTACAAACAGTAGAAATTATTTTTAAAACCATCTATCAGATAAGGACTTAATATAAAATCTATATAAAATATTCACACAACTCAATAGCAAAAACCCAAGCAATCTAATTAAAAAATTGGGGGAGGACCTGATAGACATTTTTCCAAAGAAGACATACAGATGGGTAACAGGTACATGAAAGTTGCTCAACATCACTTCATCAGAGAAATGCCAATCAAAACCACACTGAGGTAGTATTTCACACCTGTTAAAATAGCCGTAGTGAACAGACAAGAGACACGTGTTGACAATGCCATGGGAAAGGGGAGCACTGTTTCAGGAATATAAAATGGTAAGCCACCATGGGAATATGAAATGGTAAGCCACCATGGAAAACATGAAAAATAATACCACCATCTGATTGAGCAAATGCACTCCTAGGTAGTATATATAAAGGAAATGAAAACAGAACCTTGAAAAGATATTTGTAGCTTCATGTTCATGTTCATTTGTAGAGCATTATGTACACCAACCAGTACATGGAATCTACCTACATGTATATCAAAAGATAAATGGATAAAGAAAAGGTAGTATATATCCTCAAAAATGGAGTATTTTTAAAAGATTTTATTTATTTGAGAGAAAGAGCACAAGAAGGGTGAGGGTAGCAGAGGGAGAGGGAGAAGCAGGTAGGGTTTGATACCAGGACTCGGGGGTCATGACCTCACCTGAAGGCAGAAGCTTAACTGACTGAGCCACCCAGGCACCCCTGTCCACACAATGCAGTATTATTTAGTACCATGAAAGGAGGAAATTCTGACTTTGCAACAAGACAAATGGAGCTGGAGGGCATTAAACTATGGGGAGTAAGAGAATGACAAGTCTTTTATTTATCTGATGAGAGAGATCACAAGTAGGCAGAGAGGCAGGCAGAGGGAGAGAGGGAAGCAGGCTCTCCACTGAGCAGAGAGCCAGACCCCAGGCTTGATCCCAGAACCCTGAGACCATGACAGGAGCTTAACCCACTGAGACGCCCAGGTGCCCCACTTTGTTGTTTTTTTTTTTTAAATCATGTATTACTGACCATTTAGTTTCAGGTGTATGGTGTAGTAATTCAACAATTCTATGTATTTCTCAGTACTCTTCAAGAGAAGTGCACTCTTAATCCCCTTTATCAATTTCCTTATCACCCTACCTACCTCCCCTCTGGCAACCACCAGTTGCCTAGAGTCTTTTTGGTTGTTATTTACATCTTTTTTCCTTTGTTAGTTTTGTTTCTTCAGTTCCATATATGAGTGAAATCATATGGTATTTGTCTTTCTCTGACACTTCAGTTAGCATTGTACTCTCTAGGTTTCTATGTTGTCATTTATGTGCCAACTCTAAAAAAAAGAAAAAACAATCTCATAGACACAGAGAGCAGAACTGTGGTTGCTGGGGGCTGTGGGTGGCAGAAATGAGAATCTGGTCAAAGTGCACCAACTTGCAGCTATAATATCATGAAGTTCTGGGAATCTAATGTGTAACATCATGACAATAATTAAAGATACTGTATCATGCACTTGAAAGTGGTTAAGACAATAAATCTTAAATATCACCACTCTTTCCCCAAATTAAAAGTGAGAAGACAGAGGTAGTTAAGTGAGATCACTGTGGTAAGCATTTGCAGTGTACGTCTGTATCCGATCGTCAGACTGTGCACCTTACACTTCACGTTATGTGTTACTATTTCAATAGGGGAAAGAAAAATGAACTCCTAAAACTTTAAGGAGAAAAGCAGAATATAATTAAATCTAAAAGAAGTTACTTCAATTAAGGGCAGGCTGAAGCTGAATTTTATACAATGGAAAATAGTCACCAATTAATGCTTATGTCCTGCTGACTACTTTGTCAGTTTCATGAGAAAAATTTCCTAACCTTACTCATGTCTTAATTCTTCAGAATCATTGGGAATGGCTGCATCCATCGTTCTAAGAACATGCCGATTATTTCCTTTAAGCATATTGCTGATTTGAACAAAACTGAGGTTCATTATTTAGGAAAACAAGGTAATTAGTGACAGCTTTAGAAACAGTTCCTTTCTTATTCTTGTAACAGTTTGGAGATTTTAATTTTTATTAAAAGAGACTGTAATTTTATGATATTAAATAATTTTACCTTCTCCAATGAAATATTTTCTACCTTTGTTCATTTATGTCAAAGAACTATAAAAACAACTTAGTAACGCTCAAATGATTAAACATATCATTCCTTAAATATTTAAGTTTCAACAGATTCTACAAAGGCTCTTGCATTTCAAATAATTTAATATGCCAAAATTCAGCTAGCAAAGTAGTGTCATTGTTACTGTTCCTTATTCTGTATTCTCTTTGATTACAGCTGAGCACAGTAACAGTGTAATTGTATTTCTGTGCTGACACAGTATGCCCTTATTTTTTTCTGAAAATCACACTGGGATTAATCATTTCAAAAGTTCATAATAGCTTGGTCACTATAATATTACAAGTGTTGAATAATTTGATTTGAATGAATTTGTAGATTATGTCACTTAGAAAAACTATAGATACCTATATAGCTCACTCAAAAATGCTTCTGATAAGTTTTAGGCAAGAATTGTTTTTGAAAACTATTTTTGAAAACTTTAGGCAAGAATTATTTTAGCACTTTTAAGATCACATTTCAATATGATTTTTAAAATAACAACTATTTAAGTTACTAGATATCTAAGAGAGAGAATAGTTGTGATTTAGTCACAGATCACTAACTTAATGGTATTTTATAACAAATCATGTCAAAATTATATTCAATTATTATTTCATTTTACAAGGATGTTAGAAATAGAATGGCATGAGGTATGTAATGATAGTTGATATTTAAGATACTTTCTGAAAGAGTTTTATTGGATTTTTCTTGCAATGTTTTTCTAATTTAGAAAATGATATAATTGGGGCACCTGGATGGCTCAGTCATTAAGTCTCTAAGTTCAGCTAAGATCATGATCCCAGGGTCCTGGCTTTGAGCCCCGCATTGGGCTCCCTGTTCCTCGGGGAACCTGCTTCTTCCTCTCCCACTCTCTCTGCTGTTCCCTCTCTCTGTCAAATAAATAATTAAATAAATAAAAACTTAAAAATAAAAAAGGAAAATGATAGAGCTAATTTCTTCTTCATAAATATTAAAAGAAAATTACCTGTTTATGCTTGTACAAGATTCTTTTGAAGATTGATTGTAACATATTTGAACATCTTTATTTGATCATTTTTTAAACAACTACCAATGTTTGATAATCTTTGATTTTTTAAAAAGATTTTATTTATTTATTTGACAGAGAGAGAGAGAGAGAGAGATCACAAGTAGGCAGAGAGGCAGGCAGAGAGGGGGAAGCAGGTTCCCTGCTGAGCAGAGAGCCTGATGTGGGGCTCAGTCTCAGGACCGTGAGATCATGACTTGAGCTGAAGACAGAGGCTTAACCCACTGAATCACCCAGGTGCTCCAATAATCTTTCATTTTATCGAGAGATATTCTTATTAGTATCTGTACACATCTTTTTTCCATTATATACATTTTTCCATATTTATATTTTTATATATATAAAACTAAATATATTTATATTTTATGTCTTGATTCATGGATGAATTCATTCCCAATGATTCCAAAGAATTAAGACATATATAAATATTTATAGAAATATAAAATATATATATTTCCATTATATATTTATACATCTTTTTTCTCAAGTTTTTAAGTGCTCTAGTAGTTTACTCAGAGGGGTATATATTAAGGAGTTAAAAGAGAGAAATGTCTCTATTCATATGATTTTCCTACTATGTATCTTTGGCTTGAGATGCTGTGTTTACTTTTCTGATTAAAAAATTAATAATGCCCATTACAAAGAATTTAGCATGAAAAGTATGGAGATCAAAAAAAAATTTTTAGGGCGCCTGGGTGGCTCAGTGAGTTAAGCCTCTACATTTGGCTTGGGTCATGATCTCAGGGTCCTGGGATCGAGTCCCGTATCAGGCTCTCTGCTCGGCGGGAAGCCTGCTTCCCTCTCTCTCTCTCTCTCTGCTTGCCTGTCTGCCTACTTGTGATTTCGCTCTGTCAAATAAATAAATAAAATTTAAAAAAATTTTTAAATTTATTTTTTATTTATTTTCAGCATAACAGTATTCATTGTTTCTATACCACACCCAGTATTCCATGCAATCCGTGCTCTCTCTAATACCCACCACCTGGTACCCCAACCTCCCACCCCCCAACCATTTCAAACCCCTCAGATTGTTTTTCAGAGTCCATAGTCTCTCATGGTTCACCTCCCCTTCCAATTTCCCCCAACTCCCTTCTCCTGACTCCCCATGTCCTCCATGCTATTTGTTATGCTCCATAAATAAGTGAAACCATTTGATAATTGACTCTCTCTGCTTGACTTATTTCACTCAGCATAATCTCTTCCAGTCCTGTCCATGTTGCTACAAAAGTTGGGTCTTCATCCTTTCTGATGGAGGCATAATACTCCATAGTGTATATGGACCACATCTTCCTTATCTATTCGTCCGTTGAAGGGCATCTTGGTTCTTTCCAGTTTGGCGACCGTGGTCATTGCTGCTATAAACATTGGGGTACAGATGACCCTTTTTTTCACTACATCTGTATCTTTGGGGTAAATACCCAGGAGTGCAATGGCAGGATCGTAGGGAAGTTCTATTTTTAATTTCTTGAGGAATCTCCACACTGTTCTCCAAAGAGGCGGCACCAACTTGCATTCCCACCAACAGCAGAAGAGGGTTCCCCTTTCTCCACATCCCCTCCAACACATGTTGTTTCCTGTCTTGCTAATTTTGGCCATTCTAACTGGTGTAAGGTGAAATCTCAATGTGGTTTTAATTTGAGTCTCCCTGATGGCTAGTGATGATGAATACTTTTTCATGTGTCTGATAGCCATCTGTATGTCTTCATTGGAGAAGTGTCTGTTCATACCTTCTGCCCATTTTTTGATATGATTATCTGTTTTGTGTGTGTTGAGTTTGAGGGGTTCTTTATAGATCCTGTATATCAACCTTTTGTCTGTACTGTCATTTGCAAATATCTTCTCCCATTCCATGGGTTGCCTCTTTGTTTTCTTTGCGATCAGGAACACGACAAGGATGCCCACTCTCACCACTCTTGTTCAACATAGTATTAGAAGTCCTAGCAACAGCAATCAGACAACAAAGAGAAATAAAAGGTATCCAAATTGGCAATGAAGAAGTCAAACTCTCTCTCTTTGCAGATGACATGATTCTTTATATGAAAAACCCAAAAGACTCCACCCCCGAACTACTGGAACTCATATGGCAATTCAGTAACGTGGCAGGATACAAAGTCAATGTACAGAAATCAGTGGCTTTCTTATACACTAACAATGAAAATACAGAAAGGGAAATTAGAGAATCGATTCCATTTACTATAGCACCAAGAACCATAAGATACCTGGGAATAAACCTAACCAAAGAGGTAAAGGATCTGTACTGGAGATCAAAATTTATATTTCTAATACTTCTGTGAATTATCACTCTTAACATATTCATATTTTTGTTTCCCTCTGCTTATAAATGTATGTGGAAGCAATAACTACAATTTTGTTGAACACTCGTTTTTAAAAAAATATTTTTCTGAAATAAGTGCTTCAACAGGGGTACCTGGGTGGCTCAGCTGGTTAGGCATCCAACTCAATCTCTGCTCAGATCAGGATCTCCAGGTCTTGGGCTTGAGCCTTGCACTGGACTCTGCACTGAGTGTGAGGTCTGCTTCTCTCTCTCCCTCCCTCTGCTTGTGCTCCCTTTCTGTTTATCTCTATCACAAATAAATAAAATCTTTTTAAAAAGTGCTTTAATGGCTCATGATATCCTATTACTGATTTTTAATTCTCCTATTTATGTATTGAACATTTCTGAGTGCCTGCAATAAATCAAGCATTATGTGTATGTTGATAGGGAGTACTGAAGAGAATAGGCCAGACTGTCGTGCAGCTTGTATTTCAAAACAAGGAGACAAATAATAATAAAAAATAACAATCTAGTAAAGGACAAGGGCAGTAAAATAGAACAATGAAATGGGTCATAATGAAATAAAGACTGATAATCATGACAATGGATAATAGGATAGTAGCTGGAATGTAATGGTTCTGAGGTAGTAAAAAGTTTGGCTGGAACTAAGGAGGGTTGAGACACTGCATTCTGAAGCTTTGCTTCCGATTTTAAAATTTTGACTCTCAAGTGGAAATAGGTCTCATGAGTTATGCTGATCTTTACATAACTGAATGTATGGTCTAGGAATTCAGCTATATAGTATCTATTCAGATATACTATTGCTTGATATATTATTTATTCCCAGTTTTACATTAAATAATGTTGAACCTCTTTGTAAGTGAAGTATTACCCGAGGTTCTGCTTTAAGTCAGAACTCTAATTAGTTCTATTCAGTAGTTCTAATATGAAGTACTGAGTCAAAGATTATATGTTTTTGAGTATCCTGGCAATTATTTTTAAATTGTTCTTTGTGTCACTTATACTTCCAATAGCAAAGTGGAAAGAACTCAGTAAATCTGAAAGCATTTCATGATGTCTAATAGGCTTTCTTACACACATAACATAAAATTGAGCCAGAATTTACTGCTTCATGGTCCTTAAATCCACAACATGGTAAGGACACACCATAAATGACACAGACTTAATTATGTGTATTTCCAAGAGAAATAACATATGCTTATGAAGTATTTGCTGAATAAATGGAAAATACTTATTTTTTTTAAAGAGTAAAGGTGAGATGATATCCCAGTAATTTATTTTTGCTTTTAAAAAGATTCTACACAGTGAAGGAAACAACCAACAAAACCAAAAGCAAATTATGCAATGGGAAAAGATGTTTACCAGTGACAAATGTGATAAAGGGTTAGTATTCAAAATACATAAAGAACTTGTAAAATTCAACACACAAAAACCCACAAATAATCCAATTAAAACATTGGTAGAAGACATGAACAGGCATTTCTCTAAAGAAGACATCCAGATGACCAACAGACATCTGAAAAGATGCTCAACATCGTTATCAGGGAAATGCAAATCAAAACTACAATGAGAGATAATATCCTAAGTGTCAGAAGAGTTAAAATCAAAAACACAGAAAACACGTGTCCATAAGAATATGGAGGAAAAGGAACCTTCATACACTGCTGGTAGGAATGTATGCTGGTGCAGCTACAGGGAAACAGTATGGACTTTCCTCAAGAAGTTAAAAATAAAACTGCCCTACCATCTAGCAACTACTAGGTATTTATGCAGAGAATACAAAAGTACTAATTCAGAGGGATACATGCACCCTGATGTTTATAGCAGCATTATCTGCAATAGCTACATTATGGAAACAGCCCAGTATCCACTGCCTGACACACAGATAAAGAAGTGGTGTATATACACAATGGAACAGTACTCAGATATAAAAGAATGAAATTTTGTCATTTGCAATGACATGGAGGGAGCTAGCGTGTACTGTGCTAAGCAAAATATGTCAGTCAGAGAAAGAAAAATACCATGATTTCATTCATATGTGGAATTTAAGAAACAAAACAAACAAAGGGGGGAAAAAGAGAGGGGGGAATACAGACTTATAACAATAGACTTATAACAGACTTATAACAATAGAAAGCAAGCTGATAGTTACCAGAGGGGAGGGTAAGGGTTGGGTGAACTAGGTGATGGGTGTTCAGGAGAGCACGCGCTGAGATGAACACTAAGTGATGTTTGAGTGTGAATTACTACATGGTTCCCTTAACGCTAATATTACACTGTGTATGAACTAACTAGAATTTATCTTTTTTTTTTTTTAACTAACTGGAAATTAAATAAAAACTTTAAAAAAAGGAAAGGGAGAGAGAACAAGTTTGGGGCTCAAACAGTACTCATTTCTCTATAACTTAATCTTTGAATTATGTGTGAGACACTCAGAAATCCTAAAAGAATTAACTCTCAGATATTTTAATTGCTCATACCTGTAAATATTCCTATCATGGTATCATTAAAGCCAAAAAATTAATTTCTCTGTATGCACTTTATAAATAATAATATGTGAACTGCTTTCACATAGTGTTGGTTTTTCAATAGTTAAGGTATTGAGCATGATTTATCAATGTGTAAATACTATGTTCTCTGACCCCTGATGAATAGATAAATAGATAAATAGAAATCACAAAGAATTTTTGGCTCTGAGCAGGTGGTATGTGCTGATCGGAAGTATGCCCTGTGCAGAGGAAAATTCACAGAGAACGTTTGATTGCTCTGTATAAAAATATTTCAGAAAAAACATTTAGAATTCCATGGGCACATCTGTGGTTGTCACAGGGGAGCATTCTGCAATTGTGTTATGTGGGGGGAAAATTCCTTTCAGAATTAAAATACTGACAAATGCATAAATATAGATATGACAATTCTATCACTGAATTTATTTTTAATGAATTAAGAGAGAAAACAAGTAATAGCTGTCAGGTGGAAAGTATTCATCAATTTTCTTTCAGATATCAGAAGAGAGGAAAATAAATGAGATTTAAAAAATCTGAGTTAACCTGTGTTTCATTCTTTCTAAGTTCTATTAGCGACCAACAAAGTAATATATCCATTAATCATCAGCTGATTTCTGGGTACAAGAATGAAGAGATACTGTCTAAAAAATAGTCTTGCCTGGATGAAACAGAATTAGAAGAAACAAAAACAAAAACAAACAAAAAAACCTCCATTTCAAAAATGTTATTTTTTAGCTTTGGGAAAAAAAATGCATCAACAAAACATCTGTATACCTACTGTCTTTCAGATTTCTTTTTTAAAGATTTTATTTATTTATTTAATTGACAGATGGAGATCACAAGTAGGCAGAGAAGCAGGCAGAGAGAGAGGAGGAAGCAGGCTCCCCACTGAACAGAGAGCCAGATGCAGGGCTTGATCCCAGGACCCTGAGATCATGACCTGAGCGGAAGGCAGAGTTTATTAGCCCACTGAACCACCCAGGTGTCCCTCATCAATGTTTTAAAGGCAGTTCAAGGGGCACCTGGGTGGCTCAGTGGGTTAAAGCCTCTGCCTTGGGGTTGGGTCATGAGCTCAGGGTCCTGGGATTGAGCCCAGCATTGGACTCTCTGCTCCGTGGGGAGCCTGCTTCCCTCTCTGTCTCTCTGCCTGCCTCTCTGCCTACTTGTGATTTCTCTGCCAAATAAATAAATAAAATCTTTTAAAAAAAACTTGAAAGAAATTTTAAAAAGATATGGAAGCAACCCAAGTGTCTATCAATTCATGAATGGATAAAGATGGGGGTGAAATACTATTCAGCCATAAAAAATGACATCTTGCCATTTGCAATGAAATGGACAGAGCTAGAAAGTATAATGCTAAGAGAAGTCAGACCACAAAAGACAAATATCATATGATTTCACTCATACGTGCTATTTAAGAAACAAAACAAATAAGCAAAGGGAAAAAAACAGACACAGAGAGAGAGAGTAAGAGAGAGACAAAGCAAACTGATTCTTCATTATAATGAACAATCTGATGATTACCAGAGGAGAAGGGGGTTTGGGAATTTGTTAAATAGACGATGGGGATTAAGGAGTACCCTTGCCATGATGAGCACAGGGTGGTATTTTGAACTGCTGAATCATGCTATTTTATACCTGAAGCTAAGATAACACTGTATATCAACCAACTGGAATTAAATTAAAATCTTAAAAAAAAACAAAAAGGAATTTACACCACTCAACACCAAAAGACAAATAATCTAATTAAAAAATGAACAGAAGACAGGAACAGATGTTTCTCCAAAGACATACAGATGTCCAACAGCCACATTAGGAGATGCTCAATCTCACCCATCATGAGGGAAATGCAAATCGAAACTACAGGCATGTATCAACTCATAATATCAGAACAGCTAAGATCTAAAACTCAGGAACAGGTGCTGGAGAGGATACAGGTAAAAAAAAAAAACAAACCCTCCTACACCACTGGAGGGAATGAAAAGCAGTACAGCCACTGTGAAAAATAATATGGAGGTTCCTCAAAAAGTTAAAAGTAAAAATACCCTACGAGCCAATAAGCACACTACTAGCTATTTACCTAAAGAATATGAAAACACAAATTTGAAAGGATATATACACACCTAACTTACTGCCAAACAAGGGAAGCAGCCCAAATGCCCACTGATAAAGGAATAGATAAAGAAGGTGTGATATAGGGGTGCCTGGGTGACTCAGTCCTTAAGCGGCTGCCTTCAGCAGAGGTCCTGGGATAGAGCCCCGCATCAGGCTCTCTGCTTCTCCCATTCCCCCTGCTTGTGTTCCTTCTCTCGCTGTTGTCTCTGTCAAATAAATAAATAAAATCTTAAAAAAAAAAGGTGTGATATACATACACAATGAAATATTAGTTATAAAAAGAATGAAATCCTCCCATTTGTAAAAGCATGGAAGGATCTAGAGAGTATAATGCTAAGCAAAATAAGCCAGTCGGAGAATGACAAGTATCATATAATTTCACTCACATGTGCAATGTGAGAAACAAAACACATGAGCAAAGGGGAAAAGAGAGAGAGAGAGAGAGAGAGATGGCAGAGGGAAACCAAGAGACAGAATCTTAACGCTAGAGAACAGGGGGCAGGTGGGTGGAAGGACGGTGAAACAGGTGAGGGGGGTTAGGAGTAGACTTCTCGTGATGAGCACCCAGTAACGCAGACATGCTGAGTCACTATACTGCACACCTGAAATTAATGTAACACTGTGTGTTAACTAGGCTGAAAATTTTAGAATGTGGCAAAACAGTGAAAGAGAGATTAAGAAATTTTCAGACAAGCAACATCTGAGGAAATGCTTTTCAAGCAGTCCTCTCTTGCAGAAAAGAAAATCTTAAGGCAGTTTTTTTTTCCAGGCTAATGGAAAATTATATAGTTCAGAAATGTGGCTCTCTCAAAGGAAGGATAGAAATGCCATGCTAACACTAATCAAAAGAAAAGTAGGGTAGCTATATTAACTTGGGATGAAGCCAACTTCAGGACAAGGGAAAAAGGTTATCAAGAGTAAAGTTAAAAGAGTAAGGTGGGGGCCTATATAATGATGTGTATAAAAACTGTGATTTTTTTTTCTTTAGCAAAATCCCATTATCAGATCTAAAAATGTGTCAATTATTTTGTATCTAATACCATTTCATGTGGTAGTTTATCATTTGTCTTAAAATACCTATTTTAAAGTAGTTTGTTCAAATTACATACATTGGATTGGTTGCTGTTTCTGAGGTCTTCGTTAATCAAGATTTTTTTATTCAAATCCTCCTTTTTCTTGTTTCGCACGCTGTCATGTTGCAAAAGCCACGTAAATTGTCCAATGGTATGAACTACCTTTTTGACTTATCTCCTTTCTTTGATGTTATTTGAATTGTTGGAGGAGTTATTTTTCCTTAAAAATTGGAACTATTATCTAAAATGCTTCTAAGAGCTATAAAATATCTGGCTGTCTCACTTTCCGTGATGGTAAGATTGATCATTGATGTTCTGGTGGTAACAGCCTAATTCCTCCTTTATAAGGTTCCCCATCATTTTTTTTTAAATTGTTTACCTCTCTGCCTAAAACAATTATTTATTAAAAAGTGAAAAATGGCAATATTCCAATTCTGATTATTTCCCTCATTTATTAAATTCTTCTCTAAAAAAAAAGCCTTTTCATCATTAGCTGAGAGTATCTGATTACACTAAAAATACAGTTAATAGGAGATCAGCAGGGAAGATATTAAATTCTCCTTTAATTGTCAATTCCAGAGAAAGGAAGTGGTGTTCTAAATGGCCAGGTGGGAAGTAATAAAGTTTTTGTTTGTGTTCTATTTTGTTGTTACTGTTGCTTGACTGTGTCTTCTCTTTAAGTATCCTTATTGACTCACTTTAAAAATACATACTCCATCCATTTATATTAATGAAGAGAATCTGATTTTATTTTTGTTGCATGAGTTTTCCCATCTTGTTCAGTGGGAGTTTCTTTGTTTTGGTCTCAAAGTCCTTTGTATATAAAATGATCAAGATTTTATTATTTCTTTCCTTTCTTATACAAATATCACAGACTCACCCTGAACATTTCTTATACCAGTCCTGGAATCAGCCAGATACAATTTCAAATGTACCAGTTGTTTTAGCATTTCAGAATTCACAGTTTTAGGAACAGGAACTGGACTGTCATTATCTATTTATTTTTGAACAGAATTAGGGTGGATGGAGAGATGGAAAGGCAGACAGACAGATGCCTGATAAACAAATATGCACGTAACATTTTTTCAGATATAGAAAGACTCATCAACAGGTTACAGTCTTTATAGATTAATGAATTAACATAACTAGAAAGTAACTTTTGTTAAAGTTATAAAAAGTACACTCTAGCCTTTAAAGACAAGACAGGGAAGAGAAACACCAATAGAGAAGACAGCTTTGGAGGTGATCTTGAGTTTGGTGTTCACAGGAAGGAAGTCTTAGCTAATGAATTTTGACTTTGCCAGTGTTGATGACAAATGTAAATCCCAAATGGAGATGGCTGTAGGCAGTTTTAGGGAAGAGACTGGGAAGATTCCAGAACTTGCAGCAAGATTATACCATAATCTATTGCCATTAACATTTGACTTACAGAAGTCCTTTTGTTGTGAGTCAGTCTCCTTTTTAGTGACCTTCTATGCGTATGCATGCAGATTATATGACAGACTTTATCTGGCACTTACTTCAGTTCTGTGAATAGAATTTTTCACTTAAAAAAAATGTTACCTTTTAAGATATGTGACGTCTCAATAGCTCCACAAAGAGAAAGAATATGCTGATCATACCAATATGGTATTCACAATCCCTTCCACATTTTGGGTGGGGGGTTTAAAATCAGTGATTTATCATTCTGGTACTTTAGTCTAAAGCATATTTTAGTTAGCATTAGTCATTTTCTCAGCTAAAGTCATGCCTTGGTCTTTACAATAGCAAGTCTTCCAAGAAAGTCTTCAAAGAAAGTTTGCTAGATAATATCAAACACTACTGACAACAAGATCTCAAAGAAAGGACTAGTTAATAGCAATGACTTAAAGAAAAAAAAAAGGCATTCTTTCCTCAGATCAGAGCTTCCTAAACCTTCCAAGGAAGTCTAAATACAGGCAGAGAAGACAGAAACACAGTCTGAAAGGACCAGCTTCAAATAAAACTTTCTGGAAAATCTCTCGCTTTGTAACAGAAATTCAAGTTTATTTGATGTGCTTTTTCATAATAATACTTTTGTTTATTGAGTGCTCAGTAAATGTCACACAAGTGCTTCACACCTGTGTTCCTGTCTAGTTTTCTGAATTTAGCAAATGGAGACTCCAAGAAGTTAAGTAACAGACACTCTCCATGACAGGTCAGGACTTGAACCCAGCGTATAATGTGCCAAGTTTATACTAGAGTTTTCCAGACTCTTGAGGTCACTGCCATAAAAGACATACATAATTCCCTCTATTTTAGAAGCTTGCCGTAAATCTCTAAATTATTGATCCCTCTGCCCCATCCAGTGGGTTAAAGCCTCTGCTTTCGGCTCGGGTCATGATCTCAGGGTCTTGGGAGAGAGCCCTGCATTGGGCTCTCTGCTCAGTGGGGAGCCTGCTTCCCCTGCCCCTCTCTGCCTGCTTCTCTGCCTACTTGTAATCTCTGTCAAATAAACAAAATATTAAAAAAAAGAATAAATATTTTTAGCAAAGAACCCTGGTGATTATAATGCATGGAGTTAGGGGCTCACTTCAAGAAACCATATGCTTGTAGATTTTCTTCCATTTATTTCTGTATCAGCTCAGCTCCCTATCTTGACTTTTCCTTGCTGAGGAAAAATTCAAGCTACTCTATCCTGAGACAAGTCCTATCTGACCTCAGAGGTGGCGAGAGTGGTAAGAAAGGAACAGAATGAATGGCATCGAGGCCCAGCTCCGTGGGTCTCCCTTGCTCCTTGGGCCAGACCAGTGACAAGTGGCTGGTGGCAAATTTATTTTTTTTTTTAAAGATTTATTTATTTGACAGAGAGAAATCACAAGTAGACAGAGAGGCAGCCAGAGAGAGAGAGAGAGGGAAGCAAGCTCCCTGCTGAGCAGAGAGCCTGACGCGGGACCCGATCCCAGGACCCTGAGATCACGACCCGAGCCGAAGGCAGCGGCTTAATCCACTGAGCCACCCAGGCGCCCCTGGTGGCAAATTTATTTTAAAGCTTTGCCCATCGTGGCAGGCACAATGCCTTCTGCTTACCAGGAACACACCTATCTAACAAAAATGTATTTGCTCTCTGTGTTGGGAAAGTAGTATTGGTGACTAGAGGAGAGCAGGGAAATTGAAGATGCATGACATATTGCAGTAAATGAATTTTTCTCCATTTTCTTGGCTAAGTAGTATGGATAAATTATTTTTTTTTACATGGATTTAAAAAGGCACCTTTGGTTTTGTATACATGTATAGGGAATTAGCATCTAAACTGATCCTAAAGACTCCTTAGTTTGCACGTTTTAACCACTTTTAAGCAAAATATATTTATGTTAAAATGACTTAACTTTCCATAGACAGGCTAGCAGTCAGTCAGGAAGTTGTGCTTATTTTGGTAGGATTTAAGCAGTCAAAAAAAAAAAAAAGTCAACTTCTATTTGGAAATTTAAGAATATCTTTATAAATCTGGTTTCAAACCTCTAACTCTCATAGTGTTGACCATTAAGCTACAGCAGCCTTGGTAGAAATGCATTCCCCCTGAGAGCTGAGAATTGGAATCTAGTTGTTACAATGAAATTTACTTGAAAATTTATCACCTGCAACATTTATAGAATATTTAGATTTGGAAGAATGTCAGGAAGAAAGCCCAATTTTTGTATTGGGTTGACCACCGAAAAGGGTTGCCAGATTTTATGTTTTCTTCTCTTTCCTCCTAAGTGAATTAAAGGGATTAAGGGAATTCTGGTCCATAAGGTAGAAGGCTGCCCTGAGAACTGTTTTGTTCCCCAAGTGTAGAAGAATATTTGGATACTGAGATTTGAGGTTCCAAGCCTGGAGAACTCATGGCTCATCTGAAACACTCTTGTGCAAGCATTGAGTTCTTTGTGTGGACACAGAGCCACAAAAAAAGGCCATGTAAGAACAGAAAACATCATCAGCCCCATGACTAAGGACTGACCTTCTGCAGTGACACAGGGTGACAGCAGGAAGAAAATGCTGTGCAGTTTAGTAAGACAACTTTTCCAGATGTGAAGTTAGGTTTCTGTCTTGCAGCGGATTACTTGGGAATGGGATAGATAATGGGTTATCAGTCTAATAGAGCAAATGGGTTTCTTAATTTACCAAGTAATAACAATGCATTTGGAATTCAAGTATATGAAACAATTCATATTCTTTGCAAATGTAACCCAAGGAAGGTGACTATGAAGGTATCAATAGAGAAAGGAAAAGTTAGGTTCTTACCAGAGTAGCTTGTTGATCCTGCCCTGAAAAGCAAGAGACATGAAACTATTGAAAAGATTACCTGTAAGATATCTCTGGTGCCTCACAACTTGGTTCAACATTGGCTCTCAGCACCTCTGGTTGCTTCACTTTCAGGATATTTAACGTCATTGTGACCCAATTTCCTTATCTGTAAAATAAGAAAAATTACTTAACTCACGTGGTTTTTTACCAGACTGCATGAAAAGAGTTTTGAATAATTCCTGACACTAGAAACATGTCATTCTTGATATGTGTTCTTTGGTTGATTGGTTCTTTAACATTTTGCTTATGGGTAGCCTTTAGGACATGCCTATTACCATATCTGGAAAGATTAATTTATCATAGAGGTTAGTAAGCTCTTGAGTAAAGCTTCCAGATTTATTAAATAAAATTATAGAATATCTGATTAAATTCTAATTTCAATAAATAATGATTTTTTTTTAGTATAAGCATATCCCAAGAACTTCCTGAATACGTATGCAATAGTCTAAAGCCTTCAAACCCTTTCATAAGTACAGATTTTCTTCTCCTATAGCTCCAGTAAGATGGAGTCATGGAACGAAGTTACCTTCCAAACCAGGTCAAAAAGCAACAACCAGCCTTTGCTGAAACTACTAACAACAGAAGCCATCTTTCCTAGGTGCTTGAAAGCTGTTAGAATATAACCTAGCCACTGCCAAACTAGAGACTATGCATTAAAAATAAACAAAAACAACAGAGAAAGAAGCAGAGAAAAGAGATGAGAATGATTCGATGATCAAAAATGCTCTCAGGATCTAAAGATTGCAAACATCTGCAAATCCATCGGCAGATCGAAGAGAAGAAGAACAGCAATTCTGGAAACAGAAAAACAACCACTTTCTGAAAGGTAGGACCAGCGGAGAAGTGAATCCAAAGCGATGGGAAGATAGACCCCGGGGGGAAGGGCTGGCTCCCGGCAAGCGGCAGAGCAACGGAGCACAAAATCAGGACTTTTAAAAGTCTGTTCCACTGAGGGACATCGCTCCAGAGGCTAAACCGGGGCGAAGCCCATGCGGGGTCAGCGTGGCCTCAGGTCCTGCAGGGTCACAGAAGGATCGGGGGTGTCTGAGTGTCGCAGAGCTTGCGGGTATTGGAACAGGAAAACTGGCTACAGAGACAGAGCCGACAGTAAGCTCACAGCTCGGTGTTACCTTGAACCAGCCACAGGCTCGGTGAGCTCGGAGCGCAGCCGGAGGTCCGGCAGACGGGAGTAACTGGGTGCTGTTCTCTGAGGGCGCACTGAGGAGTGAGGTCCTGGGCTCTCAGCTCCTCTGGGCTGGAGACCAGGAGGCCGCCATTTGTATTCCCGTCCTCCGGAACTCTACGGAAAGCGCTCAGGGAACAAAAGTTCCTGAAAGCAAACCCGAGCGGATTACTCAGCCAGGCCCCTGGTAAGGACGGTGCAATTCCGCCTGGGGAAAGACACTTGAGAATCACTACACCTGGCTCCTCCCCCAGAAGATCAACAAGAAATCCAGCCGAGACCAACTTCACCTACCAAGGAGTGCAGTTTCAATACCAAGGAGAGCAGCAGAATTCCAGAGGAGGAGAAAGCAAAGCATGGAACTCATGGCTTTTTCCCTGTGATTTTTTTTAGTCTTGCAGTTAATTTAATTTTTTTCTTTTTCTTTTTTTTTTTATCTCGCCTTCTGGTAAAATTTTTTTTAACTTCTACCCTTTTCTTTCTTAACGTTTTTTAACTAGTTTATCTAATATATATATTTTTTTCTTTTTTATATTTTTCTTTATTCCTTTTCTTTTTTTTAAATTCTTTTCTTTTCTTTTTTTTTTTCTTTCTTCCTTTTTGAACCTCTTTTTATCCCCTTTTTACCCCTCATGATTTTAGATCTCTTCTGATTTGGTTAAAGCATATTTTCCTGGGGTTGTTGCCACTCTTTTAGTATTTTACTTGCTCCTTCATATACTCTTATCTGGACAAGATGACAAGACAGAAAATTTCACCACAAAAAAAAGAACAAGAGGCAGTACCGAAGGCTAGGGACCTAATCAATACAGACATTGGTAATATGTCAGATCTAGAGTTCAGAATGACAATTCTCAAGGTTCTAGCCGGGCTCGGAAAAGGCATGGAAGATATTAGAGAAACCTTCTCGGGAGATATAAAAGCCCTTTCTGGAGAAATAAAAGAACTAAAATCTAACTGAGTTGAAATAAAAAAAGCTATTAATGAGGTGCAATCAAAAATGGAGGCTCTCACTGCTAGGATAAATGAGGCAGAAGAAAGAATTAGTGATAAAGAAGACCAAATGACAGAGAATAAAGAAGCTGAGCAAAAGAGGGACAAACAGCTACTGGACCACGAGGGGAGAATTCGAGAAATAAGTGACACCATAAGATGAAACAACATTAGAATAATTGGGATTCCAGAAGAAGAAGAAAGAGAGAGGGGAGCAGAAGGTATACTGGAGAGAATTATTGGGGAGAATTTCCCCAATATGGCAAAGGGAATGAGCATCAAAATTCAGGAGGTTCAGAGAATGCCCCTCAAAATCAATAAGAATAGGCCCACACCCTGTCACCTAATAGTAAAATTTACAAGTCTCAGTGACAAAGAGAAAATCCTGAAAGCAGCCCGGGAAAAGAAGTCTGTAACATACAATGGTAAAAATATTAGATTGGCAGCTGACTTATCCACAGAGACCTGGCAGGCCAGAAAGAGCTGGCATGATATTTTCAGAGCACTAAATGAGAAAAACATGCAGCCAAGAATACTATATCCAGCTAGGCTATCATTGAAAATAGAAGGAGAGATTAAAAGCTTCCAGGACAAACAAAAACTGAAAGAATTTGCAAACACCAAACCAGCTCTACAGGAAATATTGAAAGGGGTCCTCTAAGCAAAGAGAGAGCCTACAAGTGGTAGATCAGTAAGAAACAGAGATAATATACAGTAACAGTCACCTTACAGGCAATACAATGGCAAAAATTCATATCTCTCAATAGTTACCCTGAACGTTAATGGGCTAAATGCCCCAATCAAAAGACACAGGGTATCAGAATGGATAAAAAAACAAAACCCATCTATATGTTGCCTCCAAGAAACTCATTTTAAGCCCGAAGACACCTCCAGATTTAAAGTGAGGGGGTGGAAAAGAATTTACCATGCTAATGGACATCAGAAGAAAGCAGGAGTGGCAATCCTTATATCAGATCAATTAGATTTTAAGCCAAAGACTATAATAAGAGATGAGGAAGGACACTATATCATACTCAAAGGGTCTGTCCAACAAGAAGATTTAACAATTTTAAATATCTATGCCCCCAACGTGGGAGCAGCCAACTATAATAACAAAATCAAAGAAACACATAAACAATAATACAATAATAGTAGGAGACTTTAACACTCCCCTCACTGAAATGGACAGATCATCGAAGCAAAATATCAGCAAGGAAATAAAGGCCTTAAACGACACACTGGACCAGATGGACATCACAGATATATTCAGAATATTTCATCCCAAAGCAACAGAATACACATTCTTCTCTAGTGCACATGGAACATTCTCCAGAATAGATCACATCCTCGGTCCTAAATCAGGACTCAACCGGTATCAAAAGATTGGGATCATTCCCTGCATATTTTCAGACCACAATGCTCTAAAGCTAGAACTCAACCACAAAAGGAAGTTTGGAAAGAACCCAAATACATGGAGACTAAACAGCATCCTTCTAAAGAATGAATGGGTCAACCGGGAAATTAAAGAAGAATTGAAAAAAATCATGGAAACAAATGATAATGAAAATACAACGGTTCACAATCTGTGGGACACAACAAAGGCAGTCCTGAGAGGAAAATATATAGCGGTACAAGCCTTTCTCAAGAAACAAGAAAGGTCTCAGGTACACAACCTAACCCTACACCTAAAGGAGCTGGAGAAAGAACAAGAAAGAAACCCTAAGCCCAGCAGGACAAGAGAAATCATAAAGATCAGAGCAGAAATCAATGAAATAGAAACAAAAAAAACAATAGAACAAATCAACCAACTAGGAGCTGGTTCTTTGAAAGAATTAATAAAATTGATAAACCCCTGGCCCGACTTATCAAAAAGAAAAGAGAAAGGACCCTAATAAATAAAATCATGAATGAAAGAGGAGAGATCACAACTAACACCAAAGAAATACAAACTATTATAAGAACATACTATGAGCAACTCTACGCCAACAAATTTGACAATCTGGAAGAAATGGATGCATTCCTAGAAGCATATAAACTACCACAACTGAACCAGGAAGAAATAGAAAGCCTGAACAGACCCATAACCAGTAAGGAGATTGAAACAATCATTAAAAATCTCCAAACAAACAAAAGCCCAGGGCCAGACGGCTTCCTGGGGGAATTCTACCAAACATTTAAAGAAGAACTAATTCCTATTCTCCTGAAAGTGTTCCAAAAAATAGAAATGGAAGGAAAACTTCCAAACTCATTTTATGAGGCCAGCATCACCTTGATCCCAAAACCAGACAAGGGTCCCATCAAAAAAGAGAGCTATAGACCAATATCCTTGATGAACACAGATGCGAAAATACTCAACAAATTACTAGCCAATAGGATTCAACAGTACATTAAAAGGATTATTCACCACGACCAAGTGGGATTTATTCCAGGGCTGCAAGGTTGGTTCAATATCCGCAAATCAGTCAATGTGATACAACACATCAAGAAAAGAAAGAACAAGAACCATATGATACTCTCAATAGATGCTGAAAAAGCATTTGACAAAGTACAGCATCCCTTCCTGATCAAAACTCTTCAAAGTGTAGGGATAGAGGGCACATACCTCAATATCATCAAAGCCATCTATGAAAAACCCACTGCAAATATCATTCTCAATGGAGAAAAACTGAACACTTTTCCGCTAAGGTCAGGAACATGGCAGGGATGTCCATTATTACCACTGCTATTCAACCTAGTACTAGAGGTCCTAGCCTCAGCAATCAGACAACAAAAGGAAATTAAAGGCATCCAAATCGGCAAAGAAGTCAAATTATCACTCTTCGCAGATGATATGATACTATATGTGGAAAACCCAAAAGACTCCACTCCAAAACTGCTAGAACTTATACAGGAATTCAGTAAAGTGTCAGGATATAAAATCAATGCACAGAAATGAGTTGCATTTATTTACACCAACAACAGGACAAAAGAAAGAGAACTTAAGGAGTCAATCCCATTTACAATTGCACCCAAAACCATAAGATACCTAGGAATAAACCTAACCAAAGAGGCACAGAATTTATACTGAGAAAACTATAAAGTACTCATGAAAGAAATTGAGGAAGACACAAAGAAATGGAAAAATGTTCCATGCTCCTGGATTGGAAGAATAAATATTGTGAAAATGTCTATGCTACCTAAAGCAATCTACACATTTAATGCAATTCCTATCAAAGTACCACCCATCTTTTTCAAAGAAATGGAACAAATAATTCTAAAATTTATATGGAACCAGCGAAGACCTCGAATAGCCAAAGGGATATTGAAAAAGAAAGCCAACATTGGTGGCATCACAATTCCGGACTTCAAGCTCTATTACAAAGCTGTCATCATCAAGACAGCATGGTACTGGCACAAAAACAGACACATAGATCAATGGAACAGAATAGACAGCCCAGAAATAGACCCTCAACTCTACAGTCAAAGAGACAAAGCAGGAAAGAATGTCCAATGAAAAAAAGACAGCCTCTTCAACAAATGGTGTTTGGAAAATTGGACAGCCACATGCAGAAAAATGAAATTGGACCATTTCCTTACACCACACACAAAAATAGACTCAAAATGGATGAAGGACCTCAATGTGTGAAAGGAATCCATCAAAATCCTTTTGGAGAACACAGGCAGCAACCTCTTCGACCTCAGCCACAGCAACATCTTCCTAGGAACAATGCCAAAGGCAAGGGAAGCAAGGGCAAAAATGAACTATTGGGACTTCATCAAGATCAAAAGCTTTTGCACAGCAAAGGAAACAGTTAACAAAATCAAAAGACAACTGACAGAATAGGAGAAGATATTTGCAAACGACATATCAGATAAAGGACTAGTGTCCAGAATCTATAAAGAACTTAGCAAACTCAATACCCAAAGAACAAATAATCCAATCAAGAAATGGGCAGAGGACATGAACAGACATTTCTGCAAAGAAGACATCCAGATGGCCAACAGACACATGAAAAAGTGCTCCATATCACTTGGCATCAGGGAAATACCAATCAAAACCACAATGAGATATCACCTCACACCAGTCAGAATGGCTAAAATCAACAAGTCAGGAAATGACAGATGCTGGCGAGGATGCGGAGAAAGGGGAACCCTCCTACACTGTTGGTGGGAATGCAAGCTGGTGCAGCCAGCTGGAAAACAGCATGGAGGTTCCTCAAAATGTTGAAAATAGAACTGCCCTATGACCCAGCAATTGCACTACTGGGTATTTACCCTAAAGATACAAACGTAGTGATCCAAAGGGGCACGTGCACCCGAATGTTTATAGCAGCAATGTCCACAATAGCCAAACTATGGAAAGAACCTAGATGTCCATCAACAGATGAATGGATCAAGAAGATGTGATATATATACACAATGGAATACTATGCAGCCATCAAAAGAAATGAAATCTTGCCATTTGCGACAACATGGATGGAACTAGAGTGTATCATGCTTAGCGAAATAAGTCAAGCAGAGAAAGACAACTATCATATGATCTCCCTGATATGAGGAAGTGGTGATGCAACATGGGGGCTTAAGTGGGTAGGAGAAGAATCAATGAAACAAGATGGGATTGGGCGGGAGACAAACCATAAGTGACTCTTAATCTCATAAAACAAACTGAGGGTTGCTGGGAGGAGGGGGTTTGGGAGATGGGGGTGGGATTATGGACATTGGGGAGGGTATGTGCTTTGCTGAGTGCTGTGAAGTGTGTAAACCAGGTGATTCACAGACCTGTACCCCTGGGGATAAAAATATATGTTTATAAAAAATAAAAAAATTATATAAAAAAAAAACCTCTCCCCATGGGGCTTCAAGCTACTAGAACACAGGCATCCCCGACACCCCCGATCCTCTTCTCTGCTCTTCTACTGAAGAATTTGGCCTTCACGATGACAGGCTGTTTTGGGAGTTTCTCCTTTCCCAAAACTTTGAAGTGGCCCGATCGCACCACATCAATGATAGGGGCAGCTCCAGTCCTGTTTTTGGCGGCATTTACTCGTGTCTGCTCACTGACTAAGGTCCATAGTTTATCAAGGTTGACAGTTGGGCAGAAGCTCTGGTTCCTCGTTAACTGGAAATGTCTCAGACCAACTTTTCCAAAGTAATCTGGGTGATAGTATCTGCTTGCAGGAGTTTCCCTGAACACAGAACTCCTATGTTCACAGGCAAGGGCCTGTATGTGACACTTCATGATATCAACACAGACAGGTCCCACAGCTTCAACCTTCCACAAACACATCCCTGTCATAAGTACGTCCTATAGCACACTTCCTTCATGGCATTGGAAGTGTTTTGAGCAGAGGGAGACACTGTGGAACATCACAGGTGGTGTACTTGCAGTATGTGTCTTAGAGGCCTAAGTGCCTCACCCTCCCCTTCACTCACAGTATGCAAGCTGCCCTCTGTCCGTCCTTGATCTATCTTCTTTCCTCCACTGGAAAGAATGTCAGACATCAGAATCCACCTGAAGGAGTTTCCCTGAAACAGAACTTCCTATGGTCAATGAGATGTAAGTCTGAGACTAGACTTCTATACGTGCCTATTCCAGTTTACCACACGGTCAGTCACAACATCTTCCTTTGACAGATGCAACACTACCACGAATCCCTCCTAAAGCACACTTCCCTCACAATGTTTGAAGCGTTTTCGACACAGAAAGACAGTGTGGATGACCACAGGTAGTGCTCATCCAATATGTGTTTTGGATGCCTAAGCGCCATAGCCTGCACTTCACTCACAGTACATAATGTGTCCATAGTCCGACCTTATTCTATCTTCATTCCTCAATGGAGAAGACACTGTTATGAATGAGTATCCACCTGAAGTAGTTTCCCTGAACAGATCCCTTTCTATGAATCACCTGTTAGGGCCCTGTTGCATCAGTTTATGATTTCAACCCCGACAGGTTCCACAGAATCCAACATTCCACAGACTCAACACTGTCGTGAGTACATTCTATAGCACAGTTTACTCATGACATGTGAAGTGTTTTGAGCAGATGGAGACACTGTGGAACATCACAGGTGGTTTATTTGCAGTATGTGTCTTAGAGGCCTAAGTGCCTCACCCTGCCCTTCACTCACAGTATGCAACCTGCCCTCTGTCCGTCCTTGTTCTATCTTCTTTCCTCAACGGGAAAGACACTGTCAGAAATGAGAATCCACCTGAAGGAGTTTCCCTGAAACTGACGTTCCTAAGGTCAAGAGGATGGACGTCTGAGACCTGAGCCCTATACCCGCCTCTTTCAGTTTACCACACAGTTATTCCCAACAGCTCCCTTCGTTGACAGACGCAACACTACCTCGAATCCCTCCTAAAGCACACTTCCCTCACAATGTTTGAAATGTTTTCGACACAGAAAGACAGTGTGGATGACCCCAGGTCGTGCCCTTCCAATATATGTTTTGGATGCCTAAGTGCCATAGCCTGCACTTCACTCACAGTATGCAAACTGCCCAGAGAACTTCCTTGTTCCATCCTCCTTCTTCAGCGGAAAAGATACTGTCATCATTTAGTATCTGCCTGCCGGCGTTTCCCTGAACAGAGAACTTCCCATGTTCACCGGCTAGGGTCCTGTATGGACACTTCATGATATCAACACAGACAGGTCCCACAGCTTCCAACCTTCCACAGACACATGCCTGTATGAGTACGTCCTATAGCACAGTTCCCTCATGGTATTTGAACTGTTTTGAGCAGAGAGAGAACTATGGAACATCACAGGTGGTGTACTTGCAGTATGTGTCTTAGAGGCCTAAGTGCCTCACCCTGCCCTTTACTCACAGTATGCAACCTGCCCTCTGTCGGTCCTTGTTCTATCTTCTTTCCTCCACTGGAAAGACACTGTCAGAAATGAGAATCCGCCTGAAGGAGTTTCCCTGAAACAGAACTTCCTATGGTCAAGGGGATGTATGTCTGAGACTAGACTTCTATACTCGCCTATTCCAGTTTACCACAGTTATTCCCAAAAGCTTCCTTCTTTGACGGTTGCAGCACTACCACGAATCCCTCCTAAAGCACACTTCCCTCACAATATTTAAAGCGTTTTCAACACAGAAAGACTGTGTGGATGACCACAGGTTGTGCTCATCCAATATGTGTTTTGGATGCCTAAGCGCCTTAACCTGCACTGCACTCACAATATGCAATCTCCCTTCAGAAAGTCCTTGTTCTATCTTCTTTCCTCAGCGGAGAAGATACTGTCATCAATCAATATCTGCCTGAAGGAGTTTCCCTGAACAGAGAACTTCCTATATTGACCGGCAAGGGCCCTGCATGGGACACTTCATGATTTCATTACAGACAGGTCCCACAGCTTCCAACCTTCCACAGACACCTACCTGTCATGAGTACGTCCTATAGCACAGTTCCCTCATGGCATGTGAACTGTTTTGAGCAGAGGAACATCACAGGTGGTGTACTTGCAGTATGTGTCTTAGAGGCCTAAGTGCCTCACCCTGCCCTTTACTCACAGTATGCAACCTGCCCTCTGTCGGTCCTTGTTCTATCTTCTTTCCTCCACTGGAAAGACACTGTCAGAAATGAGAATCCGCCTGAAGGAGTTTCCCTGAAACAGAACTTCCTATGGTCAAGGGGATGTACGTCTGAGGCTGAGTAGCAGGAAGTATTGGCTTCTCATGAGTCACTGATGGCTTTCTGGCAGGGTTCCAGCTGCGACAACTTGGGATCCCATGCCAGGCCCTAGGGGAGGCCCCGCAGAAGCAGGTCATAGGGAGAGAGTTTGTTAGGGGCTTTCCAGCCCATTCTCACAAGCGTTCTGCCCAAATCAATATTTGGGCAGAAAGCACACGAGAATTGACCAGTGTTGGGCGGTGATTCGGTCCCCACCGTCCCCTGAGGGCTAGAGCGATTTCTTGGTCGGTGCATGTCGAGTTCATCTGGAAAATGGGCCGAGACTATGCTGCCCACCCTAGGGCCCCTGCACAGGGAAGCTTTCCCAGAGCTGAGTTGAGGGAGGGGTTGTGGCCAGGCGTCAGCCTCCAACTTTTTGGCCCTCAGTGGCGCCGAAGGTTCTGGATGGCCTCAGTGGGGGCATGAAAGTATCTCTCGCTCTGAGGCTTTTCCGCAGCTGTGAAAGCTATGGTTTCCTCCTGGGTGGCAGGTGTACTCCTGTGGTGTGACTCAGGGTTCCCCAATTTGAAGGCTCGAAGTATGGGGTCCTGGGAAAAGACAACTGAATACCCAACTCTGTTAGATACAGCGCCTAGGGTCATAGCAGACCTTATCTGCTGGCGCTGAGGTGGGCTCCCCTCAGGGCTGAATTGAGGGCATTTGTCCAGCACTGAGGCAGAATCTGGCCTTAATTCTGGGGACCGCTGACGGATGGTGTGGCTATTGGGGTTCATGCATGTTTCTCCTGCTCTGAGTGTTTTGTGCAGCCGTGATGGGCATGGTTTCTTCCTTGGTGGCAGCCAGAGTCCTGGGGTGAGGCTCAGGTGTCCCCAATCTGGAGGGCTTAGGGGCCAGTTCTCTGGGGATGGAAGTCAGAAAAGCCAACGTTGGGTTAGGGTTAGGGCCTAGGGGCATGGCAGACCCAATCTGCCGGTGCTGAGGTGGGTTCCCTGATGGGCTGAGTTGAGAATGGGGGTCAAGCAGCACATCAGCCTCTGGGTTTTGTTGTCATGTGGGACATCTGTGGTGAGAGTGGCCCCAGGAATGTATGGGGGTCTCTTGTGGTCTGAGGGTTCTGGGAAGTCCCGAGCACAAGGGTTTCCTTCTAGATGGCAGGTGGAGTCCTTAGGTGTGGCTTAGGGGTTCCCAATCTGGAGGGCTTGTTGGCCAAGTCTCTGGGCGCAGAAGCCTGAAATCACAGACTAGGATTTGGGTTAGGGCTTAGGGGTATTCAGGCCTGATCTGCTGGTGCTGAGGTGAGAACCCTGGGGGCTGAGTCAAGCACAGGTGTCAGGAAGCACGTCAGGCTGTGAGTTTGTGACTGAGTTTGTGACTGTTGAGGTTAGGGGTGTCCTCAGGGAGGCATGTGGGTTGTTCCATTCCTAGGTTTCTACATAGCTTCAAATGGCTCGGTTTCCTCCTGGGTGCAGGCGGACTCCTGGGTTGTGGCCCAGAGGTCCCCAGTCTGGAGGGACAGTGCCAGTGTGGCTTTAGACCTGTGGAGGGTTTGTGAGCTGCATTAAGAGCTTGTGGAAGGCCTGGCAGTGCCGATTCACGCCACTGGAGGGCCTGGTGAGCTGTGGTGCAAGAGAACATGGTCGGGGTGACAATGCTGCTTGCCACCACTGGAGGCAGTGGCGGGTTGCCGTGGGAAACACACCAGCGGAGGAGTCAGTGCAGCCTGCTGGCTCTGAGGGCAGTGGTGAGGTGCTGGGTAAGAGACCCTGAAACGTGAGGGACTGCAGCTTGTTCTTACAGGACGGAGTGCTGAGCTGAAGACTCTCTGTTTCCCCAGGCTCAAGAGTGACAACCGCTGGAGCCAGGCCCCCAGTCAGCACTATGCCCTGTTGCCCCAGGTTTGATGGGAATGTGCTGTCAGGATGGTTCAGGAGGGTCCTCCCGGTGGGGGGTCTGGAGCCAGGGGAACCAAACTTGACCCATGGTGCCTTTGGAACCAAGGAGTTGAGTGTTTGTTTGGAAGAGTATATTTGCTTCTCCAATAAGGACAAAGGCATTGGCCGGCTTTAGAAGGAAGTGAATGACCACTTCAGAAACAAAGCATGTGTTTCTCCTTCTCCCAGGAATTGGAGCAGGTGTGCAGGCTTTAGCTGGGAGGTGCCTGCGTATGCCTACCTGACAACCCTTCTTCACTCTGGCTCAAGACCTGAAGTTTTGGAAATCAGCGTCTGACTCAGTCATGCAGCTTGTCCCAGGATGTCAGCGTTCAGAGAAAACGGCAGACCCATGGGGCACAATGTCACATCCATGCCAGGATCAGAGGTAAAACTTCTCTTTTACCCCAAACATCCTGGGTCTCCAGTGGAGCCAAAAAGTCACACTAACACAGCTGTCAGCAATGGAGAGTGGGTGCTAGAGTTCCTGGGTTTCCCTGCAAGGAGCACCTGGCATGGGATCTCATTTTCTCCATTTCTGGCTTACAAAGATATTTGAAACATCTCTTTCCTAGGCAATCCCTTGGATTCGAAAGGGAAGATGAGATGGACTCGGTGTGTGTTTGGAACCTAAAATGCGTTCCTTCATCTAACAGTGTTTATTCTGTTAGTCCTAGGCCAACAGTAGTGGAATGACCAGCCTCTAGAGTGAAGTGTTTTTTTGTGGTCAGATAGAGGCTTGGATAATGCTTCTCCTTTGTCCAAGGTGATGTATCCTAATGGATTCGTCTTTTTTATCCAAAGAGTTCCAATGAAGGCAGAGGGAAAATTCAAAAGGATTCCAAGGAGATTTGGACGATTGAAAAGGGAATCTTGACTTTCTATTTTCACTCAGTGACCATCTAGAGAGTTGGACATGCTGTCCTTTCTCTGTAGTTTCATGGGTGGTAAAGTCAGAAGGAGAGTCTTTGGGAATTCCCCTGGATAGAGGCATTCTGATGGCTTCACAGGGCATGGCGTCAGGAACCCTGGGGTGAATTTCTGGAGCTTCTTGCCAGACGCTGGGTGAGTCATGTTATTCCCCATGTTTCCTCCTTAGGAAACTGCTGGCAGGGAATGTTCTGCTTAAAAAAGAACCCTCCTGCACTGTCGGTGGGCATGTGGGTTGTTGCAGCCACTCTGGAAAAGCATGGTGTTTCCTCCAAAAGCTAAGAACTGAACAACCCTAGGATCCAGGCATTGCCCTCTTAGGTATTTCCCTAAAGGGCACAAGAATGCATATTCAATGGGGTGCAAGCACTGTGATATTGACACCAGCATTATCAACCATAGTGAAATGATGGAGGGAGCCCCAATGTCCATTCACTGATGAGTGATATATACATACATATATACATATATATATATATACACACATATATACACACACACGTGTATATATATACACACATATATATATATATATGAACATAGATATATAAGCTCCCACATCTTCTTAATGGAATAGGAGCCAGGTTCAAAAAGAATGAAATCTTACAATTTGCAAGGTTGTGTATTGATCTAGAGTGGCTTTAGCTAAGCAAAATCAGTAAGAAAAGACCAATAGCCTATAATTTGACTTCTATGGAATTTCAGAAAGAAAACAGATGAACATAGTAAGGGGAGAAAGATAGGTCAATTGGGAAGCAGACTCAAACTTAGAGCACAAACCAAGGGTTGCTAGAGGGGAGGGGTATGGAGGGGAAGGGTTCAATGGGTGATGGCTATTGGGGAGGGCACTTGTGATGAGCTCTGGGTGTTCTATGCAGGTGAGGAATCATGAAATCCTACCTCTGAAGCAAAAGAATTAACACTTCATGGAAACAAAATGGACTTGAAGTCAAGGAAGTAAAGAAGAAGACCATGTTCTACTTCATGAAGAGTGAGGTAAAAATGGAGTGACTTTTACTCTCCTGTTCTGTTGATGATCATTTTCAAACACACTGTGGTAGGATACACTAGTTTCTGTTTGCATAAGGAGCCTTAAGAAAGCTGCCAGGAAAGATTCAGATGTCATATCTTGTCCATGTTCCACTGATATGTTCCTTCCAGTTTGCCCAAGTACAAAGGTAAGTGGAGAGAAATAGAACAGAAGAGAAAAGGAGGTGTTATACATTCAGGAGGTCACCTTCTCCCTTTCTCATGAAAGACTTGGGCCAGTGTAAATTGAGAAGAAAGAGAGGGGATCCCAGAACTTTGTGGCAGGCAGGGGAGTCCGAGGTCTGTCTAGTGCTGACAGGGGTCCCTGAGGAGAGCTGAGGTAGGGGTGTGGCAGGCCCGAACTGCTGGTCCGGAGGAGGGTTTCCTGAGGAGCTGAGTTGAGGATGGGTGTCAGGCAGGGCATCAGGCCCTGGGGGGCTGCAGAACATTGGGGAGTACTCATGGGGACTTGCAGATTTCTCTAGCTCTGATGGCTTGGTGCAACTCCAAATGGACTGGTTTCTTGCTGGGGCTACAGTGTGACTCCAGGGTTCCCAAGCCAGAGGGCTTGTGGGACAGGACCCTGTAGAAGGAAGCCTGAAAATGCAAATTAGGGTTAGGGTTATGGCCTTGGGGAATAGCAGCTCCAATCTGCCAGTGCTGATGCAGGCTCCCCTCCTGGTTGAGTTGAGGGAATGTGTCCTGCAGTGCGGCAGAATCAGGGTTTCTGGCCAGGGTGACCACTGATGGTGGGGGTGGTTTAGAAGGGTGTGCAGGTTTCTTCCTCTCTGAGGGCACTGCGGAGCTCCAAACAGCATGGCTGCCCCCAGCATGGCAGTCGGATTTTTGGGTTGTCACAGAGGGGTCCATTATCTGGGGAGTTTGGGGACCAGGCCTCTTGTGATGGGAGCCTGAAAACAGAAACTAGAGTTATGGTAAGGGCCTCCGGACATGGCAGGCTCGATCTGCTGGTGCTAAGGTGGGCTCCCCAGTGGGCTGACGTCAGGGTAGGCGTCAGGTGGCATGTCAGACTCCGAATTTGTGTCCAGGGAGGCTACGGAAGCTAGGGGTGTCCTCAGAGTAGCATGCAGGTTTCTCCCAGTCTGATGGTTCTGCAGAGCTCCAAAGGGCATGGTTTCTTCATGTGTGTGGGGCACAGTTCTGGGGTGTCACTGAGGCATCCTTAATCTATGCCAGAAGTGCCCATCAGCAGGCTTGGGGAACAGGCCTCTGGACATGGAAGCCTGTCCACCCCACCGGGGTTAGTGTTAGGGCCCAAGGGCGCAGCAGGCCCATTGTGCTCCCCTCAGGGCTGAGTCCAGGGCATGAGTCCAGAGGCACAGCAGAATCCGATTATATGGCCATGGGGGCCTTTCATGGTGGGAGTGGCTTTAGGGGGACTTGCAGGTTTCTCCCCGTCTGAGGGTTCGACGCAGCCCCAAACCATAAAGTGTCCTCCCATGTGGTGGGTGGAGTCCTGTGGTGTCACTCAGTAGTCCTTAATCTGGGGCATGTGGGGGCCAGGTCTCTTTGGACGGAAGCCTGAAAACCCAAACTAGGGCTATGGTAAAGGCCTAGGGGAATGGCAGGCCCAATCTGCCAGTGCAGAGGTGGGCTCATTGGTGGGCTCAGTTGAGGGCGGGCACCAGGCTGGGGGTCGGATTCTGGGTTTGAGTCCAGAGGGTCACAGATGCTGGGGGTGCCCTCCGGGGGCACTCAGGTCTCCCTGCTCTAAGGAATCCACCCAGCTCCCAATGGCATCACTTCACCCTGGCAGGCTGGGGTGTGCTGGCATGAGTATCAGGCATCCCCAGTCTGGTGGGCTTGGGGGCCAGGCCTCAAGGTATTGAAGCCTGTATAACCCACCTAGGGTTAGGGTTAGGGCCTAGGTACATAGCAGGCCCGATTTGATAGCACCAAAGTTGGCTCCCCCTGGAGCTGTGTTTAGGACATTCATCTGGCTACCCTGAAGAATTAGAGTTTGTTCCTGGGGGGCCGCCAATGGTAGGGGTGGCTTTAGGGGGACATGCAGGTTTCCTCCCCTCTGTGGGTTCAGTGCAGCTCCAAATGGGATGGTTTCCATTTCTCCAGGAAGATGCCTGGGGTGTTGCTCAAGGCTCCTTAATCTGGGGGCCAGGCTCCTCGGAATGGAAGCCTGAAAACCCTAAGTCGGGTTAGGGTTAGGGCCTTGGGTCATTGCAGGCAATCTGTGCTGGATGTGAGGTGGGCTGCTCTTCAGGCCTGAATTGGGGGCATACCTCCAGCATAACAAGTATATGGCTTTATGGCCAGGGAGGCCACAATGGTCAGAATAGCTTTCTGGGCACATGCAGGTTTCACCCTCTTTGAGGGCTTGACACAGCTCCAATTGGCACAAATTCCGACCATGTGGCATGTGGAGTTGTAGGGTGTCACTCAGACCTACTTTATCTGTGGGGCTTTGGGGCCAGGAACCTTGGAATGGAAGCCTGAAAACCAAAACTAGGGTTTATTTAGAGCCTAGGGGAATGGTAGGCCAGATCTGCTGGGACCGAGGCAGTCCCCCAAAGACTCAGTAGCAGGAGGCAATGGACTCGTGTCACCCGGATCGTAGACGGCTTTCTTGCAGTCACACGTCAGGACACTAGATAAAGGCAGTGTCAATGAAGTGTCAATGAAGATATACGCTGCAGGAAGCGAGTAGGCTGGGGGATTTCCCGCCAATGCTCACCAGCTTTCTGCCAAAATCAATGTCGGGAGAATTGGCTGGCAATGGGTGGCGATTCGGACCGACCTATCCCCCAAAGGCTACAGCGATTTCCCGCTCAGTGCATGTTGTGGCCACCTAGAAAACACGCTGAGATGACGCTGCCCACCCAGGGGCCCCTCTGCAGGGGAGCTTTCTGGAGCAGAGTTGAGGGAGGGGTTGTGGCCGGGCGTCAGCCTACGATGTTTTGGCCTGCTGTGGCACCGAGGTTTGGGGATGGCCTCAGTGGGGGCGCGAAGGTTTCTCTCGCTCCGAGGCTTGTCCGCAGCTCCAAAAGTCACCATTTCCAGTATCACTGGGCAGCCCTTTGGACCCTGGACCACAGCAGTGAAGTGTTGCTAGAGCTTCGGCTAGAAAGGGTGAGGCTAGAATGGCAGTCATGGGCCTGCTCCCAGGAGGCCCTGCCTACCATGCAAGGCTCTGCAGACTCTAGCCAATGTGAGGCAAAACTCACTGCTCTGAGGAGCATAGGGAGTTTTTCACAGACCTGAATTTATTCAGTGGAGGTGACTGTCTATTTTTCTGAGATGACATTGTATGTGTTATTTTAAATTATCTCTTTCTTTTATCAGAGGATTTTGATCTTTTTTTTTTTTTTTTTTTTTTTTTTTTTAGTTGTCCATCTGTAGCATATAAACTTGGCATCTTCATTTGTAAGCTTAAACAAAATTATCCTGGTCTGCCCATGGAACAGTATGAACACCACTGCAGCAAATGGGGAAGCCTTTGAAGGGATTTAGCTATGGGATGCCAGAGCTCAATTTATATTCTAAACCATTTCTTCAGCTGCATGGAGAGAGAATTTGAGGGAGTCAAGACCAGAAGTCAGAAGACAGTTTATGAGGTTAATACCCTAAGCTAAGTTGTAGAGCCCACTTTTAGGCACCAGGCTGGAGCAATGGAAACTTGATCAAGGCAAAAAGGAGCCACAGTGACTCCCAAATCCTTGGCTGAATCCAGACAGGCTCATCAGGTGACACTCCTCAAGATGTCCACAGGCCCTCACTTACTAATGGGTGACTTGCAACCAGGCACAGTTACTGAAAAAGGGAGAATCCCATATGTCCTGTACCCCTTCACCTTCCCCCTTTAAACACGGCCCTCAGCCCTGCCTCCCTGTGGACAGCCTCTCCTCTGCTGTCCTGCCCTGCAGCTCCCTTGTGGTATATTCCATACACTTCTATCCCCTTTGCTCTGTCTCAGGTAAATGCTTTCACCAACCATGCCACCAGCTTCCACCTGATCAGGTCAGAGCCCAACATTTTAGGGGCCCCCATCTGAAAGGGAGAGATACCACATAAGTAAAAGATAATGAAGGCCTGACTTAGGGCCAAAGTGATGAAGTTCTTGAACCTAGGTGAGGTTTGGTGAGGTGAGGTTCAGAGCCGATGGCTAAGAAAGAATTTTTAAGACATCTTTGGTGCAAAAAGGTGGTTTATTAGAGCACGGGGACAGGACCTGTGGGCAGACAGAGATGCTGCTGCACCATTATCCTGAGGAGTGGCGGATTATATGCACAGGAGTTGGGTAGGTGAGGACAAAGAGGGTGATGTTAGTCTCTAAGGAATTTTGGAAGCAAGGTCTCCAGGATCTTGAGGGGCTAGCTATTGTAGGGAGAAAGGTTATTCATTACTAGTAGTAAAAATCTTATTGTGAGACCCTTTAGATGTATATCAGTGGGCCATATGCTTGGGAATGATTCTTTACACTATCTTGGAGATCTAGAGATAAAGTTTCACATTTCTCCTATCAAGTGTCCTTGTTAGTGAGATTTGGGTTTAGAAGAAATATAACTTTATTTACTTTTCCTTCTGCCTCAGCCTCCTTCAGTTTATATGGAGGGGAGGGTGACATTAGGGCTTGAGGAACTGAGTTATGTGCCTTTGGAAATTGGGCTATTGATAAGGTAACTTCTTTGTTGTAAATCTCAAAGACATTTGTAAACCAAGGGAGACTCCTGCCTTGCAGGATTGTGATCTCTGCAAGTTAACTATTTGTTTTTCTTTTAGGGCGGTCAGGGGTGCCTGAGGAATGTGACACATATTACTGAGGGGAGTGGGTGGAGAGGAGGTGCAAGGTGCCAGCTCTTGCTTTGTCCTCAGCCAGCCTCCTGCTCCCTCATCAAAAGCAGCAGGGATGATGAGGACTAGGATCATTAAATAGTCATCATTAAATATATTAATAAGATAACATCAGCAGGACTTGGGGACTGGAAACAGGAATGGGGTGGGGGAGGGCTGAATATCGCCATCCTGTTCCATACCCATTACTGTGATAGTGTGAATTTCCTCTTGTTGCTGGGGGTGGGGGTGGGGGGGCAAACAGAGTTTTATGCTCCCATTTATTTTTGTCCAGGACAACGGGCAGAAAAGTGGAGGAAGATGGCAAAGTCACCTTCATGTAAAACCAGTTGCTTTTCAAACCACTTTGGAAAAAAAACTTGTGCAGTCCTGAGCTTTTAGTTGGATATGAATGGATGTTCCTTATGAGAGGGGCCTGGTGGGCAGCAAGGTAGTGTGGGGTGGGTGTTGAGTGGTCTGGCAAATAGGAAGGACATTATGAAAGCCCAGCAATGGGCAGGGACAGATGTGATTCGTGTGTGTGATACTTGCCCTGATTCTTACATCATCAATGCAAGCACTGAAGTCTTCTCCTTTCTCCTCCCTGTATTAACCATGTTGTTAGAATTTTTTTTCTGTATTTTATGATTCTTGACATCTTGGGGTCTTTCTAATCCTAAAGAGACTGGCCCCCTGGGGCTAGATAATTCTTAGAGATAGTACACAATACACCCATGTCTTTTTGTATGCAAACCAGCCAATCTGAGGGCAATATCACCAATTACTTCCTTTATTTAACCTGCACACATCAAGCCAATATTTTTCCTGCCCTAAATCACCTGAGTGCCAGCTACCACAACTAGAGACCAGCTCTAGTTAGCCCAGAACCCACTGAAATTATTAAACCATCTAAACCTTCCTCAAACCGTCCTAAGCTTCCTCAAAGTTGCCTACCTTGAATTTTCCATTCCTTCCTGTAGAAACTACAGTAAATGCTCTGGGCCATGCTTTCCCCTCATTCCCTCTGCCTTCTGACTCACCCTGCTATTAATCCTTATGGCCCTGTGGTTGGGGGGCGGGGGGCGGGGCATGGCAGGCCCACTCTTCTTGGGAATTGTAAGTAATAAGCTTTTCTTTCAAGAACAATGCTCTCTATGTCTGTTACATTACCTGATCAAAGTAAATCTTAACATACATCTTCTATCCCTTGTCTCCCCGACCCCTGACCCCAGCTCTTATAAGGCATTGAAATTAGTAGTTCGTTCCTGTCAGATGTTCAGATGTCATAATTCAAACAGGTTTTGGTTGTAAGGGCAATTGCAAACCTTTGGCCACCCTAGAGTAAACTGGTTTTAACCATGCGTTGGTTGGAACTAGTTGTGAAACCACATTGCTTTTACTATTGAAGCACAAACCATACCCCGAAGTTTATCTGTGAGCTCTTTGAAAAAAGAAGTTTTGCTACGTGTCAACATGGTGAATTAGTCAAGGAACTAGAATTCAAACTGCAGATATTCTGACCCGGCCATGCATTGTAACTCAGCAGAAAGTAGTCTTACGAATTAAAATACTGAGACCCTTCTCTTGGGAGCTGGCGAAAGATACAGCAGAGCCCCCAGAGGACTGCTGGGAAAGATCTGTTGCATGATAATAAAACAATACAAGGCCATATCCCCTGAGTTTTGATTCTACTTGTGATGAAGTTCCTGAACCTAGGTGGGGTTCGGTGGGGTGAGGTTCGGAGCCGACGGCTAAAGAAAGAATTCTTAAGACGTCTCTGGTGCAAAAAGGTGGTTTATTAGAGCACGGGGACAGGACCCGTGGGCAGGCAGAGATGCAGCTGCCCAGGGCCTGTGAGGAGTGGCTGGTTATATACACAGGAGTTGGGTAGGTGAGGACAAAGGGGTGTTCAGAAGGGCTATTGGGGTAAAGAAGACTATTAGGATATTGAAGGCCTGGTTACTATCAAGCCAAGGCCACTTTCCCTCTAATGAGGCACTAACATAAAGACAATTAGGAGTCTCCTGGTGGAATGTTACATTCCTGCTATCAAACGTCCTTGTTAGTGAGATTTAGGTCTTAAAAGAAATTTAACTTTATTTACTTTTCCTTCTACCTCCATCTCCTTCGGTTTTTTTTATGGAGGGGAGGGTGACGTTAGGGCTTGAGGAACTGAGTTATGTATCTTTGGAAATTGGGCTATTGATAAGGCAACTTCTTTGTTGTAAATCTCAAGGACATTTGTAAACCAAGAGAGACTCCTGCCTTGCAGGACTGTGATCTCTGCAAGATAACCATTTGCTCTTCTTTTAGGGCAGTCAGGGGTGCCTGTGAAATGTCACACATATTACCAAGGGGAGTGGGTGGAGAGGGGGTGCAAGGCGCCAGCCCCTGCTCCGCTCTCAGCCAGCCTCCTGCTCCCTCATCACTTGGCCCTGACTGAAAAGTATGCTTGAAATGTGAAAAACACTCAGAAAAGGACTTGACTTTTGGAAGGCTGTATCACGTGGTACTGCAGCAGGAAATTGACTTTGATAGGAACACAGCATGGAAATAAGATTAAGTGAGAAAGGTATTGAAGGTTGCTGAAATCCCTTGTTCTTGAATGAGTGGCCTGTCTTTGAAGTCAACAGCCAGTAGTTAAAACATTAAATTCTTCACAGTTTGCATCTGAGGAGCAGGAAGTAGAATTGTGTTAATCTCTCTGAAATGACTCCATCTTATCATACTAAAATACTCCGTGTTACCATAAGGCAACAGGAGATAAGTGACTTTCAATCGCAGTGACTTGCAGTAAGAGCACAGTGGACTTAGGGTAAATTAGCTGATAATATATCATGGGACAACACATTTATTAGCGATATACAGAGCACCTGTATGCAGTCAAAGATTCTACCTTGTGGGCACAGCAGACATGGTTTGTTGCCTATACTCCATCAGTTCCCTTTCTTTTAACCTAATAGTATTCACATTTTTTCTTCAGGAAGCTTCAGTTCTCTGTGTAGCAGCCCCGTAGTCCGTAGTTGTTTTTGTTGGTGCAATGGACCCCACCTCCAGCGGCCTATCCCTAACAGATGAGCTCATCTTCTCTGCCACAGGGATTGGTTGAGGGACCCCTGCTTTAAGCCAATCAGCATATGGTTTTTAATCCTGGTCAGAGGGTGGTCCAATCCACGTGAAGCTCAGATCAGTTCACATCTTCCTGATGTGAAAGAGGAGGTGTGCAGATCCTGTGGCTGTAGGCAGCCGTCTGGTCCCGAGAGCAGCCACCTGGAAGACCAAGTCACTAGGAAGAGGAGAGGAGAGAGCCAAGACGAGTGTGGAAAAAGGAGCCAGAACCTTTATGAGACCAGGTCCAGTGCCTTCTCTCTAGCCTTCCCAGTTTCCTGATCCAGGAAATGCCTTTTATTCTTTGCCACATTGTTTGCTTGTTGATTAATTGGTTGGTTGCTTGTTTGTTTCCTGATGCAGAGGGATGGAAGTATGAAGTTTTTATTTTATTTTATTATTTTAGAGAGGAGGAGAGGGGATGCAGAGAGAGAGGGAGAGAGAGAAACTTAAGCAGGATCCATGCCCAGTGTGGAACCTAACCTGGCACTACATTTCATGACTCTGAGACCACAGCACGAGGCGAAATCGAGTTGGAGGCTTAACCATCTGAGTCACCCAGGTGCCCTGCCCTCCCTTTTTTTGAGAGAGACACAGAGAGAAAGAGTTTTGGCTTTACATTTTATAAGAAACATAAACCTTTGGTTCTTTTTATTTTAGCTTAATTGTGAAATGACTGGGTTTTCTCCCTCACCCTTTTCCCACAGGCAACATTAGCAAGAGAGTTTTCTTTTTAAAAAATGTGTAGATATTTCTTTCTGAAGAATCTGACATTTTCTCTCAGGATCTATTGAAGGAAACACAAGATGGTGTATGTTGGCTGCGAGAGCCAGGAGTAAGAGCATGGGAACTATGAAGAAGGACATGAAGGGAAAGCGACCAAAGTTTCCCGACTCCTTCTCAAACAGAATAACCCCGTTACAAGGCTTCCTCTGGGGGTTAAGTCATCATTTTATATACAGATAGGAAGAGGTTGGTGCTTGGGGGGTAATACGTGTCTACCGACAGGATTCAGAATAGTATAAACATGCCCGAGTAATGAGTGGGGTGGCTCTGCCAGGGGCTTCTGTGCACAAAGGACTGAGGAATCTCCCAGGGGAGATCTCATTTTCTGGGAAGCCCAGGAGGCAAACTTGATCTAGTGAGAAAACCCTAAATTTTTATAGCAGAGAAGGAATTCAGAGTAGAGCCTTAAGTGGACTCTCATGTGGTTCCTGAGATGGGAATAGAAGGTGGGGGAAAAATGCATGAAGATAAAAAGGAAGGAGAGGAGACAAAAAGAATTCGCCTGGAAAGGAATGACCTACAGGCACTGGCTATGGCCACTGTCCATATGAACTTGGGTTTCTGCTGCTTTTTCCTGGTGAGACTGTGTCTCTAGCCTCTGCGGATAATGGCCACCACTGGTGTGCTGGCAATTAGTTTGAAAAAGCACAAACAACCCCAAACTCCATGACGATAAAATAAAAGGAGAGCAGATAACAGCAGGGGATGTAGCTAGTAACAAGCATTTGAAAGGAAAGGCTGCAATTTCATATGAAATTACTACTTCTTCAAACATTAATGAGATACCAAACTTCTTTCACCAGAAAAATGCAGTGAAAAAGCTTTTATTGCTCTCCTGTGCAAAATTATACCAATTTGATGGATTTGTAGAAGAATCCAACCAGTTCTTATCTCAAAAGAAATTCTGGTGTCAAGGAAAAATCTGTCATATGGGAAATTACTTTGATGCAATAGTAGACTCCTCGTGCACCCCAGGCAAGCCATCCAAGAGGTCATAGCAGCAAGTCTTGCAGACTAAATCAACAAGCTCAAATCATACGGTTTATTGGATCAGTATAAAACATATACCCAGTAGCAAGGGAAAAGAAGTTTGGGGTGAGTTTATACTTAGCATGAAGTGGAAGGACCACACAACTGAATCCTGTGTTTCCCTTTTTTTTTTTTTTAAGTAAACTGACATGCCCAGTGTGGAGCCCAACATGGGGCCGGGTATGGGACTTGAACTCACGACCCTGAATTGAGACCTGAGCTGAGATGAGATGATTAACCCACTGAGCCACCCAGGTGACCCCAGCTGAAGACTGTGTTACACAGTTGTTTCTGTGTCCTCTCTCTATCCTTCTGCTTCTCACCTTCTTCCTTTTACCCACTGCTTCTTAACTCTGTCGCATTACTTTTTGCTCATGGTGGTGTGGTTCCTAAGACTGGGGCTGAGTTTGAACAAGGAGACTTAGCAAGCTCAAAGTGTCTGAGGTCAACACACATTTGTTGGCTCAGGGGCACGGATGCCTGGTCACAGCTGTGGCTCACTCACTTGTTTGCTGGGCAGCTGTGACCTTTATCTCCTGGACAGAGTATATGCGAAGACAGAATGGGGCCCCAATGACTGGCCAGTTTAGAGATGACGTTGTCTGTGTGAAGGGGGTTTGGTTTGTACCTTTTGCTTTCGTCCTTGCATCAGTTTCTCTTTATGAGTAAACACTCTTGAGTGTTCTGTCTTCTAAAAAATCCTGTATTTCATTCCTTCTATCTTGAACACGTCTTCCGGTTGGCCAGTGATCAACACTCAACAGCACAGCTTTTAGATTTCACTCATATTGCGCAAGCCACTCACTTACTCACTAGTGTTATTTAGCACATCATAGGAGTCTTATCCATCCTACTTGCCATTTCTTGTTGGCTATAGTAGAATTGAATATTCTTGATTAAGATCAAACATGCGTGACAGAATGTAAGTCTTGCCTGCCTCACACACAGAACACATCTCACCATCACTTATGTTTCAGTGAAAGAATAGAGTAAAACTGAAAATAAGGTCTGTGCCCGTTAGCATTGTAGAGATTAAGACTACTGCTGCTATCACTATCATGTTTTGGTTTGTTTGTTTGTTTTTTTTTTTTTTTGGAGTGTCTGTCTCAGCAAAATGTCTGACATATGTCATCCTCTCCTCACAATGAACCCATGAAGTAAGTATTATTATAACATGTTTGCAGGTGAGACAACTGAGGTTTGAAGAAGGTGGATGAACTCTTAGGATCAAGTGGTATGGAGAGAGCAGAGCAAGGAAAGGAGCCCCATATTTTCTGACCCCCAATTCTTCTTCTCATTATCAGACTGGGCCCTTCTTTTCCCAGCACTTCCTCGGGGGGCCCCCTGGCATTCTACCTCATAGTGCCCCTTTCCATTCCCTGCCCCCACCTCTGGAAATGTTTTGGCTCCTGCAGGGACCTCCAGAATGACTTCTGCTTGTGCTTATTTCAAATAATGATGTGGCATTAAAATTCAGGCCACATATAAAACAGTTAAAGAGAATTACTAATTTAAAAATAAATCAAAGAGCTGCGTAGCACATTTGGTCCATCATAAACATAACTGGGTTGTGAAAACAATGTTTCAGAAGGAAAGGCCCAATTGTTTAGTTAGCAAAGAAAAGAAACCTAGCTGGAGAGAGGCAGCATTATAGTCATGGAGAAAGGCACTCCTGTGAAGAAGAGAATAGCTGTACTTTCCTGGTATCCTTATGAATCATATATCATTTTATTTTATTTTATTTATTTTTTTAAAAAGATTTTATTTATTTATTTGACAGAGAGAGAGATCACAAATAGGCAGAGAGACAGACAGAGAGAGAGATGAGGAGAAGCAGGCTCCCTGCTGAGCAGAGAGCCCCATGCGGGACCCGATCCCAGGCCCCTGGGATCATGACCTGAGCCGAAGGTAGAGGCTTAACCCACTGAACCACCCAGGCACCCCTCATATATCATTTTAAATGCACACAACATTCTGAAAGATGGATAGGCAGAGACGAAAATGAGGGACAGGTGCCAGTCACTCAGCTGAGAAGCAATGGAGCTGGGTTTGGATCCCAGCTTATCCCTGCTCTTTCCCCCACGAACCTACACAAGATGGCAGACATGGAAGAAAGAGAGTGGTGGTTAAATGGGAAGTTGGAAGTCAGAGAACCTTTCTGTTTGTTTCATGGAAGAGCCACCGGAAGCCTCTGAAAATGGAATATATGAAATCAGAATTATAAGTCCCCTACTAAGAGGGAAATTGCCTTTGGATAAATGAAAAGGAAGCAACCTTTGCTTATCCAAGTTTATCCATGTTCAGTATATATAGCATATTTTCTACGTCCTGAAATGTTTAAAAATACTGTGTGTGTGTGTGTGTGTATGTGTGGAGTGGCTTATAAAGGTTGCTAGCTGAATTTATTAAGCTAAAGACAAAGGTCTCAAGTCTGATTGCTGTGCGTTCCATATTCTGAATCTTCTCAGCCATGGGCCAAGGAAGTAAGAATTGTCACATGTATGCAGCATATCTTCTTGTGAGCTTCAAAATACAAATCTTAATTTCTTTCAATCCATGGACATCACATTTTGTACAAAATAACTTAAATGTAAAGAATCATAAAACTTGACAACCAGCAGGTGGAAATATTTCATCAGTTGGACCTATTGTCAACCATTCCAGATCTTTAACTATTCCTATTGAATTCAGGGGGGGTTGTTTTTTCTATTTTTTCCTTTCTTGACTTGAATCACATTTTCCCCTCACTGACTGTGATATCTTGGTTTAACTTCTGATGGTGAGGTTGGTTTCAGTGATTGATGCCTCCATATTGTAGCTGTGCTTGATGAGCTCAAGTTAAATGAAAACATAGCTGACAATTTCTAAATCTAACCACGTGAGTAAGTTACATTCTTTCACGGGTTACAAAGTGAGTTACTGGCATAATGGGGTAATAACTGTGGTAGAGACGTGTAGAAGAGCTTTCATGAATTTGCCTCCATAGAAAACTAGTTCTGCATCTCGTTTCTGTCCAGGAAAATGACCTACATACCACTCTAAAGCAAAACCACCATTTTAGGCAGCAGTATTTAATTGGTTTATGTAATTGGTCAATATATTTAATTACATGAAGTAACTTTTTCAGCTAAATTATGTTGAAAAGTTCATCAGGAAGTGACATGACAAATTTTTGACATTTTGGGGACCTGGGTGACTCAGTTAAGTGCCCAACTCTTGATCTCAGCTCAGGTCTTGATCTCAGGGTTGTGAGATCAAGCTCCTATTTAAAAACAAGCATGTATTATTGAATATTAGTGGCTATAGTGGAAAACTAATGTCTACTTTCAAAATTTCAGGCTAAAAGAATCATTTTGGACTCTCGATTATTTGTGTGTTTGGGGAAGGAGCTGTCCAGAACTATTTTCTGAGGAAAGTGAGGCCCTGTCCATGGGAATTCCCCTGGCCCATTTCTGGGTGTATCTCGATAAAGGGCTGGAGTCCTGGTAGGCATTTTGATTTTCATGAGATAATACCCTTATCTTTTTCTGCTTGTTAAATCTTATTGGACTGTTCTTGCCAGGAACAATGACTACAAACTGCTAGGGGCCATGAGCCCATGGTTTCTCCTAGTATTCTGATTTCTGTGCCTGAATCAAGCCAAATCATGAGGGACCACACAGTGTTGATGCTTGTGGAATTGCATTCCCTTGGATGCTGTGTTCTTGCATCTTCTTGGGGTAGTAAACAGCCATGGGATGGTCACTGTTGAATTTACACCTCACCAGCAAGACTTCTCCTTTCCATCTTGCATAAAACTTACTTTGCTGCTCTGGCTTTGGTGTCAGTAGTAGAAACCAGAGGGTTTGCCTTATGATCTCTTGGTCTGGGTGGCTACCTGCTGACTGAGATACTCCTCTGACTGGTAATTTACAATGGGCTGGGTTGGTGACAATGGACTCTTTGTGGAACAGTGTCCATCACTTGCTCAAGGGTCTTTCCTTCTGGATGTTGCATAGTTCCCTGAATATCTCTTCCCACAATCCTCCTCATGATTTCCTTCGGCAGTCCTCATTGATCAATGCTGCCACCCTTCCCCACAGAACAACAGTCTTTCACTTAGGATATCAGAATTCTGGCCCTGGGTCCTTTTTCTTTCTTGGGTTTCTCCTGGATCTTAACAGTCTCTCTACCCACATTAGCATCTACTGATTTCTAGAGAGGGAAGGCTGAACACTGGCCTCAGGTCAGGAGTGGAGGAGGAAGTGGTGAATGCTTCCATTCTATTTGAAGTATCTAAAGTCAAACACATTTCATCATCAATCTTAAATCCTCATCTTGTAGAGATGGGACTTCAGTATTCACTTTGAGTTGAGCTCCTGCAGGGGCCTCCAGAATGACTGGAGCCAAGCCCAGCCCAGTTCAATCTAGACTCAATTCCAGTCTGAGGTGAAATTAGACTTGCATATCCATTTTTTGTCTGTCCATATCTCAGCTCTACATATCAGGAAGCCAGCTGTTTATATGCTTTGAGGTATTTCTCCATGATTTCCATAGAGAAAATTATAAAACTTTATTAAGAGATGTAAAAGAGACCTTGAATAAATGGAGAGACTTATCATGTTTATGGGAAGGAAGACAGCATCACAAAGACGCCAATACTCCACAACTAGAATTATAGATTCAAAGCAATTACAGTCAAATCATGGAACTTGTTAAGCTAATTTTATAATTTATGTGGGAGGGAAAAGGATCAAAAATAGCCAAGATACTTCTGAAGTATCAGGTATGAGAACTTAATGGGAAGCTATGATTAAGGAGTGAGGTGACAACATAGGGATAGGTATGGGATATATATTTACCATAGTATCAAAGTACTCTCTAATGCTTATCAATTAGATATTATTATAAGTTCAAAATACTTATTATATAAATTTATAAGAGAAATTTGGCAGACACCAAATTAATCACTTAATAGAAGTTAACTTGAATATCATATGCCTCCATACAGGAACATGCTGAAAAGGACCCAGAATCACTTCTGTGGTCTTCTGGCCCCAAATGCATAACCTAGACGCAATTTTGAGGAAATACTAGACAAATCCAAAACAAGGGGCATTCTACAAAGTAATTGGCCTGTACTTCTCAGAAGTGTCAAGGTCATGATTCCAACAGATGACCCAGGAACTGTTCCAGCTTGGAAGCCAAAGAGCCAGCTACACACAGGATGAAAGAAACTATTGGGACAACTAGCAAAATTTGAATGGAATGTGTACATTTGGTGGTGGCAGTATAGAATGCTATTCTCTTGGTTTCAGGGGTTGTATTTGGCTGTGTAGGAGACTCTCTTTGTTTTTAGGAAATACATACTAAAGTATTGGTTTAATAACTAGTGTCATATTTGAAAATAACATTCAGGAATGGTTCGGAGATAAAGATCACACATAAAGACACACAGGAGGAGAGAAAGAGAAGAAAATGTAATGGAATGTTAATAGCTGTGGGGTGGAAGAAGGATATGTATCAACTTTTCTGTTGTTTTAAAGTAAAAAATTAAACGTGTACACTGGGAGCTCCTGCAAATACAAAGAAAAGCACACGTAACATAACAATGGGGGAAAACTCCAGCAGATATTGCACGCAAGAGCATATTTATGCAGGTGGGGGGCTGAGGGCGGGAGTCTGGGAGATCGGGATGTGCACTGGCCTGCATTCTAGATTAGTTAGGTGGTGGTTGGGTCCTGCCCCCACGCAAAGGGGCCAAGGTGCCATGTGTGGGGGCAGAGAGCTGAGGAGCAGTCTTTTTTTTTTTAAGATTTAAAAAAAAAATTTATTTGACAGAGATCACAAGTAGGCAGAGAGGCAGGTGGTGGGGGGGTGAAGGGAAGCAGGCTCCCCAATGAGCAGAGAGCCTGATGTGGGGCTCGATCCCTCGGACCCTGAGATCATGACCTGAGCTGAAGGCAGAGGCTTAACCCACTGAGCCACCCAGGCACCCCATCAAGGTGCAGTCTTAAAAAAAATACAACACGGTCGCCTGGGTGGGTTAGGCATCTGCCTTCTCCTCAGGTCTTGTTCCTGATGTCTTGGGATTGAGTCCCACTCTAGGTTCCCTGCTTGGTGGGGAGTCACTCTCCCCCCCACCCTATTCTTGCAATCTCTCTCTTAGGTAAATAAGTAAAATCTTTTTAAAAATTAAAAAATACAACATAAAAGTGAGCTGGAAAAGAGCTCTGGCCTTCCTGGCCAAAGGAGCAGAGAGGAAGGAGACAGTCATCGCTGTAGATGTCAGGAGGTGAGCTGGAGTTCAAGTCGCCACAGTGGGTCTGGCTGGCAAAGACCCAGTACAGTGCAACCCAGACGTTGTCATTTGTCCTGATGCCCGTCTGGAAGATGCCAAAAAGAGGGACCTTATGACATCATGGTTCTGTCGGGAGGTGACCTGCACAGAACTTACCTGAATCTGCTGCTGTGAAAGGGACACTGAAGGAACGAGAACAGGAAGGACCTCGTAGCCGCTCTCTGGACAGGTCCTGCTCTTCAGGCTCCTGAAATAGGTGTTGGGAAGCAAAGTCACAACACACACACTTGCTAAAGATGAAATGATGGCAAGTTGTTTCGGTGCCTCCGAGGCACCTGCGGGTGGAAGGATGACCGGATCCACAGGAGCAGGGGGCCTGGAACCTTCAGCTTTGAGTTTTGGTCTTGGGACTGTGGCCATGGGCTAAGGACGTGGCTGACCAAGGGAAGGCCCCGCCCGTTCTTAAAGATTAAGCCTGAAATCTCTGATAATGAATTAGAGTAACCAGCTGTTTGTAATCATTCTCAGTCAGCTTGCTTTCAGCAAAACCGGCAGTTCTTATGCACAGAAGCCTGGCCACCGCCCTCATGCAGTCTGGCTAGGAAGCGGCCACTCAGAGCTTGGCCTCCTGCACCCAAGTCCCTGCGGTTCTGAGCCTTGATTGCAGAGTAAATGGCATTTAGCAAACAATGGTGACTTTGTGTGTCTCTGGTTTCCCCTTTTTGTGTGTGTGCAAAACCAGATTCATTGCAACCATTCACCGTTGATGTAGCTGCTGAGATACACGAACAGTGAACCCGTTTGACACAGCAACGAAGAAAAGCATAAAAGTGAGGGGTTAAGAAGCTTGTGATTTTCTCCCGTTTGTTAATTGTGTATTGTTAATGTACTATTAAAAATACCAGTGGGGAAAAAAAGCATATTTATGTGGCCAATAAAGCCATGATGACATACCGATCTGGCATCATGCTTGGTGCTGATCAAGACCACAGTAAGGGACCATTTTGTATAATATTACAAAATAAAAGTCTGGAACTATCAAGGATTTAGTTTCAAATGATCCATTATAAGTTTCTGGAAGGAACGTAATTTATTGCTGTCACTCCAAACAAGAACTTGACATTGTCTTCAGATGTTGAACACTTACATACCCCATGGCCCAGCAATTCCACTGTAGGTATATAGCTAAGAAAATTACTACGCATTCATCCGGGAACATGTATGGCATGCTCATGGCACTACTATTTACAGTAGAAAAAACCTGAAAACCTAAATGCTCAGCAGTAGAAGAGGGGGTGAACGAACTGTGGTACATCTGCACCATAGATAAATTTAGCAATGTAATATGAAATGAGAAAAGAATCCTACCCCCCCATCACATAGAGCAGGATACCATTTTTGCAGAGATAAAATAAATAAAATTTTAAAATGGTGACTGTGTAGTCGGTTCATAAAACTGTGTAAAAAAATGCAAGAGGATGGTAGATAACACAGAAATATGTGTTTTTGTAGCTATAGAGAACACTTTGTCTTAGAGGTGAATTAATGTTTCTATTTCCGGACAACAAAAACTTTTGGTAACTTTTAATTAAAAGGCTGTTTTGGCTTTTATTCATCAAGTTAGTAAAGTTTTAGGGTTCAGGCGTATCTAGGGTATCCAATAAACAGATTTGGCCTGTAGTTTTTTGTGGTGGACAAAATAAGAAATGTTATACACATAATAGTTTTCACGAAGGCAGAGATTTTTGTCTTTTTTATTTACTATTGCATCTCAAGGGTCTAGAAGAGTACCTGGCACATAGAAGACAATCAACAAATTATATTTCCCAATACATAATAATATTGAATGAATGTAAACTTTTCCATGTTGTAGGGTGACATTGCAGTAACATAAAGTGTCCAGTGGGTGGAGCCCATGCTGCATTTTGTATATGACAGAAGCCTTCAAAAATTTTATTTATTTATTTATTTATTTATTTTTTCCAAAATTTTTTTTGATAAATGTGTCCATAGTTTTGCATTAGGTGGCTCTGCTAGAGTTCTGGGGGTAAGTTTAGTTTTTCTTTAAAGTACATTAACTGGTGCCAAAGTTCAACCTTTTTTGTTTGGTATTTATTTGTGTTTGATTAGCAACTTTCTAATAGAAAATACAAATCATTTGGTTTTTGAGTTAATGTTAAATTAAAAGTTTTTCCTCTCTGTGAAATTCAACTAGATTGTTAAATTTCTTGTGTTCATTTCTGAGTAAAAAACTAAGAATGTTAAATAAAGAGAAAAATATGTTTAAAAGAGAATGAGAGGCCATAGGTAGTAAAGAATGGAACAGTCAACTATGCTGACATCTAAGCAGTTTTCTCTATCACATAGAGAATTTATATGGCATTCACATAAATGAAGCATATTTGAATTAAATTATTTGATCTCTTCAATTTTCTTTCTGGAGCCCCTGATCTAGATGCTCATGGTCATATGGTTCTGCATATCTGCTAACCAGGCCCACTTCTCACCCCTTCCCACTTGGGAAAACTTCGCTGTGCTCTTGGAACTAAGGATCTGTCATCTGCAAAATTCATAGACCCTCCACTTCTCTAAATATTCTTTTTACTTTTTTGCTCACTGGAAAGCTGGCTCTTATGTGAGGACCCCACTTCTCTGCCTTTCTCATTCACCAGCCCCCCATTCCCTCGTACCAGGGGGCCTGGAGGGGCAGGAGGGGCCTAATGGCCCCTCATCACCATTCTCCTCCACTTTCCAAAAACTCCAGCTTTGAAATCCTTGCCATCAGACTGTTCTACAATCCCAGCCTGCTCCATCATTGACTTCTGTCCCTCCTCATTTCTTTAATATTTTTAGCTCCTGGCTCACTGCCATTGTCTTCTTGAGATTCCCATAACAATTTTTGGTCATTTCAGTATCCAGATAAATGATTCTTTCAACACCCCCATGTTCTTGGCTCCTTAACCTCCTCTTCTCCTGGGACCTTGTCCTTTTCTTTACCTCAGTCCTTATTCCGGTGGTCATACTGGCTCCTGTGTTGACCAAAAACAACTTTCCTACTTTAACCTCAGTTTCAGGAATCCACTTCCCTACCACCACAGCCTGTTTCTCTACCTCCATCTCCCTGACCTCCCCTGCACCACCACCCCCACCCCGACATCCACACTTCTGCAGCCCTGCCAGGCCTCCAATCCACTGCTCTGACCAGTTTTTCTCCTCCTCTTGCTCTCCCTCGTGACCTCATTTTATGGCCATACCTGGGCTGGATTCCTTGATTGGACATCATAGTAATCCCCTTGCTTCATCCTTCATCACCGGTACCTGGAAAACCCCAATCCCAGTGTAACTAATTCTGTGCCTGCTCCATGCCTGCCCCTTGCAGAGGAACGTGACCACATGAAAACATACAGCTGGGACCCCCTCTCCACGTGAAGTGTACCTCCATTAACCTCACATGGACATTTCCCTCTACCTGGCCACCCTACTGCCTCTCCCTGACCCACTCCCCCATTTTTCTCCACCAGTTGTGAATTAAAAAAACAAAACAGACTGGACCAGAAAAGAACTTAATAAGAGTTCCAGCACATAATAAGAGTAAATATTAATTCATGAAATGCTTGTTTCAGTTATATGTGTACCTATGTTTACATATACTTGTGTGCTGGATAAGGATGTAAAAGGTACTTTGCATTAAAAAAAAGTTTGAGGGGCACCTGGGTTGCTGGGATAGTTAAGCATCTGACTTTGATCTCAGCCCAGGTCTTGATCTCAGGCTCCTGAGTTCAAGTTCCATGTTGGGTTCCAAACTGATATGGAACCTATTAAAAAAAAAAAATAATAAAAAGTTCAAGAAACATTGTCTTAGACAACTGTTTCACATCTTCTCCTCTCTCCTCAAACTTTCATCACCTTCCCCATCTCATTCTTATGTGATGATCCTGCTTCCTATTGTTAAGTAATTACAAGGAATTAGAGAATTTTTTTCACCTGCCCACCTGCCTGTGCCCATATCCTGCTCTCCCTCCATTGCTCTCTGCATCCCTAAGCCCTGTCCCTTTACTTGTCTCCTAGATCCCCTCAATCCACAACTGCTCAAAGACACTGATTTTATTAATTACCCTGTAATCTGATCTTCATTCAGGTTCTTTTTAATGCCTCACCAATTCCCCCTCTCTGATAGATCATTGTTATTAATTCCAAACATTCTATAATAGTTCCCATCTTTAAAACAAATATCAAGGAGACCCGTAGGTAGCTCAGTCAGTTAAGGGTCCCCCTTCAGCTCAGGTCATGATCCTAGGGTTCTGGGATCGAGTCCCACATCAGCCTCCCCGATCAGTGGGGAGCCTGCTTCTCTCTCTGCCTGCTTCTTCCCCTGCTTGTTCATGCTCTCTGACAAATAAGTAAAATCTTAAAAAAAAAATAACAAAACCAAAAAAAATATCAAAACCAAACAAAGCCTTTGTGATTACTCTCTAGTTACAGTGTCGTTTCTCTGCTCACATTTATACCAAAACTCCTGTAAAGACCTGTCCACACGGGCTGTCTCAGACGTCTCTCCTCCCACTTCCATTTGCCCTTACTCCAATGAGGCTTTTGCTCCCATGATTCTATAAAACCTTTTAATCAAGGGCATTAGTGACCTCCAATTTCCCAAAGATCACTCTCTCCCCCTTGAAACACTGCCCCGTATAACTTTCAGGACACCAAGCATTGCATTCCTGGTTTCCCCCAACTTTACCTCCTAGGGCACAGGTCATTCCTAGGACTGTTGGAGTACCCATGTTGGAGCTGGAGTGCCAAAGTCTCAGGCCTGGGGCCTCTCCTCTTGTTTATTTATACTTATCCCTTGGAGATTTCATCTAGTCTCATGGCTTTAAATAACATTTACATACTGATGACTTCCAAGTTTATAGAGGACAGACCTTTCCCTTTCATCTCCTCTATTGAAATGCCTCCTCCACCCTCTCTACTTGCTTTAAGGACATCTCCGATGAAAACTGAATGTCTGTCCTGCCCCTCCCACAATCTTCCTGGTATCAGGTGGCAGGAACTCTACATGGCGAGGTACTCAGGGTAAAAACCTTAGCGCCAGCCCTGGCTCCTCTTTTACACACCACATCTAGTTGCCATCGCCAAATCCTACTGGCTTTATCCTCAAAATATAACCCAAAGTCAACCACTTTTTATCACTTCCACAGCTCTTGCCTTAGACCAAGCCAGCATATGTAGTAGATACTGGGGATATAAACATGAAAAGGCAAACTTGGTTGAACCCATCTGGTTAATAATTATAATGTAACAGTCTAGTGTCTTAAGAAAGGAATAATCCCTGTAGGGTGAGACATGGATCTTGGAAAATCTTGGTCAGTAGGTGACGCTGGAATCAGATCTTGAATGCTGAGTAGAGGTTGGCCAGGTGAATACAGGTGGGAGGGAGTTTGAGGCAGAGAGGGTGGCTGGTATGACCTGGGAATGGTAAGAGATTTGAGCAAGTTGAAAAGATGTTCTCTTGGTGTCATGTCCTGAACGTTATAGTGGAGCACCTGAAGGAGAACCAGGAATATAGATGTTTTCCAGAAGCATTTTCAGTTCATTCAATGGCCATGTTGAGGGACTGTGGATCAAATGTGTTATGCAGTCACTTCTGTGTTATTCTGACAACTTCCTGACATTGTTGAACCCATAAATAGTCCTAAGGTTTGGAGTTCTTTAAACCTAGGTTATATAGTCCATTTTACTCAGAGTTCTGAACCCAGTATAATCACAGTGACTCTGACCCTAGTAGTTTTCAGTTAATAAATTCAACAAGCACTTATTGAATATAGCAAACCAAGTGTAAGGGATAACGAAAGTCAAGCTTTCAAGCCATGGAAAAACATGGAGAAAACTTAAGCGCATATCATTATTATTATTTTTGAGTGCTTGTGAGCTGGGGACAGGGACAAAGGGGGAGGGAGAGAGAGAATCTCAAGCAGGCTCGGTGGGTGGAGCAGGTGACTATTAATCTTGAGGTTGTGAGTTCAAGCCCCATAGTTGGTGTAGAGATTAATTAAAACTTAAAAAAAAATAAAAGTCAAGAATCATGTTCCTAAGGGGCTTAACATATTTTAAGGAGTGATATGCTAGAAAAATAGACCAGAAGGCCAGGAAGTATATATTTTACCCTCCCAAAAATGCTTATTTAAGAAGTATTGAGACAGTAAATAAGACAGTAACTCCTGGGTGTTAATTAGCAGATTTAAAATACTTGCATTTGCCAGTCCGCAAAGTTAATCTATCCATGTAAGAAAGTTCTGGCATGGAAATCCATTTTTGCTTCATATCTTTCTGTTTCAGAGAATGAAGTGTCTTTTTAGTTGTTGAGTCTCTCCCGCTGGTCCCTTGATGGCTTTCTGCTGGTTTCCTCTGGGATGTTGCTTCCTCGCTCACTTCTCCACTGAGCAGACATTGGACACCTGTCGGGCAGTGTGCTGACACTGAGGGAGAAGATAAGAAACAACACACAAGGCAATGAGGAGGTCATTTTTAGTGAGCTTTCCTTTGTCCACCACCTTCTTGTTTTCAGCGGCTTCTTCTCCCAGTTCCCCACATTCTTATAACTGCTATCCTAATATAATTTTTCCTGTGACCATGGAACCACAATATCTCCTGCCTGCCCACCTCCAATATTACCCTGTTTCTTTTCTTCTTATCTCATTCAGGCTTCTTCAAGGGTCATCTTACATCCAATGTCTCCCCTTCCTCACCTGCCTTTCCTATCAACTCCCTGCAAATTGCTGGCAACCCCCTTCATTCCACCGAATCTTTGCCAACATAAGCATCAGCCCAATGACATTCATCTTGCCAAACCCAATGATTATTTTCTTGTTCTTATCTTTTTTGGACTACTCTGCTGCAGTGTTCACTCTTGATTTCTTTTTCTTTCAAACTCGATGCCCTTGCCTTTCCTGAGGTAGTCACCCCTGTTTTGCAATTTCTTCCTGCTTCCTTTGATTGCCTTCCTGGGCTAGTCCTTCTTTGCTTTTCCTCTGTGATGCTGAGCTTTGTCGTTTTTGGTCCTCGGCTGCTTTGTCTGTATGTATTTTCCTCAAGCAATCTCCTTTTCTCTCGCCATCTTAGATTTCTTATTCTGATGATAAGAACCTGGATTGTACAGCAAATGGGCAGCAGCATATGTCTGCTTGTATATCAAACTATCTACTGCTCATGGTACCTGGATGTCCCCCAGCTATCGAAACTCTACACATTGAAACTAGAACTCAGTTCCTTCCCCACTCCCCCCTAAAACTCCCTTCAAATTGCTGGCAATTGTGTCATCAGCAAAGATGTGGATCCTATGTCTGTTTATTTCCTAAATTGATCCCCTCCCCTCCATGTCTGTTATAACTGCTCTAGTTCAGGCCATCGCCACCTTTTGCTTATACTACTCATAGCTTTTATGCCATATTGTTTCATGGCTCCATACCTTTGGTTGCCTTTGCCTGGGCTTTTTTGGTGGGGCCGGGGCATGTAATATCCATATAGAGAGCACGTGCAAGCTGGAGAGGGAGGGGCAGAAGGAGAGGAAGAGTCTTAAGTATGCTCCATGCTCTGCGTGGAGTCCAACGCAGGGCTTGATCTCAGGATCAAGGATCTCAGGATCCCAGGATCATGACCTGAGGAGAAAGCAAGGTTCAGATGCTTCCCAGACTGAGCCACCCAGGTACCCCCGTGAAGCACCCTTTTTTAAACTGATAGACCTATTCATCCTTCAAGACTTGCTCAAGAATCCTCTTCTCTAGGAAGTCTTTTCTGAACTGTGCATAATTTTATTGCATTCACCATTAAAAATAAATGATCTATTTCTGTGTCTTTTTTACCCAGAATTATGCAGCAAATTCTGTGAAGACAGGGAGCATAGCTTATTCACCTTTGTTTTCATAGTGCTTAACTTACTGCTTAGCATTTGGGTAGGTCACGGCACCTAAATGTAGCTAAGATTTTCCCTCTCAGTTGCAGCCTACGAGCTTTAGTACATTATAACATGCTTGGCCCTTTACTCCTTGTTAAACAGATGATGATGGAGCACTTCCTGTGTGTGGGCACTGGGAAGGAGAGATCCCAGGGTGCCTTGAGAACAGCAAGTGGGCTCACAGCGTCATAGTGGGGTACTGGAGGAGGGACAAAGCTGGAAATGTAATCCAGGGCAGATTGTGAAGGGCCACACACACGATGACTTTTGTTCAGAATGTATTCTGTAACAGAGTCAAAAAAAGTATGATGAGGACAAGATTGGAAGCAGGGAAGTCTTTCATAAAAGCAAATATGGTACTTGGACCGCACCTCATTATGATGTATCTATTTGGGTTCCCAATGTTTTCCATTAACTTTCCAGTAACAGATTATGGCTTTAAAGTATTGAATTGTTTTTATTCATATATTCATTTCATAACCTTTCTTAGTGACTATTAGGTGCCAAATATTATATATATGGTATCTTGGGGATCTCTGAGTAATAGATAGCATCCTTAGCCTCAAAGATCTCATGGCCTGATGGTAATACTGGTCACAGGAACGATTCAGTATCAGTGCTGTGGGAGAGGTGAGCACAGGTGCTTCTAGAGCACAGAAGGAGAATGCCCTCTTAGATGGGAGTTGGGAGCCCAGAGAAGACAGTCTGGAGCAGTGGCTTGGAGTGGAGTTTTGAAGGATGAGTAAGAATTAGCCTCTCCAAAAATCTGGAGGCTTGCCAGATACTCCAGGCAATGGGAACAGCTTGTGCAAAGACTCAAATGAGACAACGAAGTTTTCAGTGGCTTGACTTGTGGTACATCTGGGGGTAGGACCAGGAATGAGGAAGAAAGGGTAAGCAAGCAGATCCTTAAAGTTTACATTTTATCTTGAAGGGCATGTCCCCGGAGAATGAGAATTCTGGCCCACTTTCAGTAATATATTAGGTAGAACAGGATAATCGCTATGCTCCATATTTAAGAAACTGAACTATAATAGTAAGACAAATCATCAAAATCACTGGGGCCTTTTGGTAGAGATATTCTTAAGGAAAAAAGGTTATGAGTCTTTCTCCAGTCACTAATCTATATTTCTTGGTTTGGCTCTGGCTCTGGCTTAGGTTCAGAAATTTAATCCAAGAAATCCTGCAATTTCCCAGAGGGCCAATAGTTCCTGTAATAACTACTCTCATGACATTTCCTGGATATGATAAGCTCTCTGGTCCCATATTTATAGATATATAAGTCAGAGATTTTCTTCAGCTGGAGCCCTCAGATGACTGCACAATATGCCTCATGCAAGGCAATGACTAGCTTAGTAGGGAAAGCAGGGGGTTCTCTAAAAGGGGCATTTCCTGCCTGAAATACAGTCTTCTCCTATATACACAGATGGAGTCAAAGTTTTATTTTTTATTCCAAAATAACTTGGTTTCCTTAGAACACTGTATAATGTGCCTCCAAAAAAAAAAAAAAATTTACTCACCTAACAGAAGTGGTCAGAGTGTCTCTGCTGGCTGCACACATCTCCCTTCATTCTGAGGTGTGACCCTGTCAGAGAAGGATGAGGAAAGAATATAGTTTTATAATTTAATAGATGTCACTATCCTGAGGGTTTATTTTCTGTACTGGGTTTCAAGATTGTTTTGAACTAGAACATGTTATTTTCAGATGGAAATAACACTGCTAGTGCTTTGGTCATTGGCGGATGTCTCTTTTAGTGTTAGTCTTAACTTTAGGACTGGGGAATACAGCAAACAGCTTCCTTTTCCACAGGATGAAATTTTGTATGTTTAGATTCTTTGAATAGATTTGCTTTCTTGTTTATTTGGAGCCTCCCCTCTGTGCCTTTTTGGGACCTATGATTAATCACTCTTCATTATTTTTATTTTATTATGAAGATTTTATTTTTTGAGAGTAATCTCTATACCCAATGTGGGACTCGAACTCACAACTGCAAAACCAAGAGTCACTCTGCCAACTGAGCCAGCTGGGAGCCCCTAGTCTGTCCTTATTGAGTACAGTTGCTATACACATGTGCAATTACAAACAATCAATTGTCTGAGACCCAAAATGTAAGCCAAATGTTGTTCACGTGAATATAATTGTTTTTATTAAAATTTAAAATATGTTCACTTTGCTCATACATTCATCTTTGACATCGAAGCTTGTTCAAAGAAAGACACATTAAATAATAGGGCAGAGTTCTCTGAAAAGATATGCACTGATAACAAGGGTGGGCCATGGAAGTTTAATAAAAGTGTAAGGTCAATGAGTTAATACCAGGTATCTCCACAAAGCAGCCATTTCTGTTAATCTCATATCAACATGTCCATAGCTGAACCAATCGATTTCCCTCACTTTGACGGGAGCCTCAGTGTCCTTCCAACCTCAGAAGGAAGGTGGCACAAGATTAGGGGAATGCCGTGGCTTTCCACCTCAGGCAGAACGAGCTTGGCATGGTAGCTTTAAGAACTGTGCAAGTTGTACAGCTTTTCTGGGCCTGTTTCCTTCTTCCTGGAAACGGAGTAATAATTCCAGCCTCACAGCATCACGATGAGGATTGAAGGAGCTACTAAACGGAAAGCAAGCAGTCAAGATAATGAGTGTTGAAGGAAATTCTGGTATCCTCTCTTCTTTTTCTCTCTCTTCTCAGTATCCAGCCTTTATGTTTTGTAAATTTTAATTAATTAGTTTATTTATTTATTTTTTGGTTTCAAGTTTTTATTTGAACTCTAGTTAGTTAACAGATAGTGAAATATTGGTTTCAGGTGTGGAATTCATTGACTCATCACTTACATGTAACACCCAGTGCTCATCACAAGTGCCCTCCATAATGCCCATCCCCCATTCAGCCCATCCCCTACTAACCTCCCCTCCAGCAATCCTGTTTGTTCTCTATAGTTAAGAGTATTCTATGGTTTGCCTCCCTCTCTTTTTCACCCCCTTCCCTCATGTTCATGTTTTATTTCCTACATTCCACATATGAGTGAAATCAAATGATATTTGTCTTTCTCTGTCTGACGTGCTTCACCTAGCATCTTACACTGTAGCTCCATCCACGTCGTTGCAAATCCCAGTATCCAGTCTTTAACAAAGCTTTGTCATTTTTTTTTTCCTGGAAATATTTTGCATATACCTTCCTCTGTATCCTTACAGCTCTGATCTTATTACGTTATACCTGGATTACTGCAATCATCTCTTAACCTGTACCTGCCTTTCCTCTTCCCTTTTGCAAATCATGTTTTCCCCTTAGTGTTGAAAAGTAACTCTGAAGTCCTCCTTGAATGTTGATTTCCATATGCCATTTTCTTGCTTTGGAACTTTATTGACACCAGGATTTTTTCAGATGTCTAAATCACCTTTTGACTTTCAATATCCTGTGGAGGGGACAGTGTGTTATGGTGGAAAGAACAGATTTCGGATTCAAACAAAAGTAGACTCTAGCCCCGGGTACAGCGTTTAATATCCACTAGATATTGCAAAAGTAACCTAACCTTACAGACAATCAGTTTACTCAACTATAAAACAATATCTATTTGTGTAGTACATGATTGACTCAGCACATTTTCGTCATCCAAACCCTGAACTTTTCAGAGAAATGTGGGGCCCTTGCCTGACCTCCTGGAAATAACCTCTAGGCTCTTGGAAGATCCTGCTTATTAAAAGCATTTTTTGTTGGGATGCCTGGGTGGCTCAGTCGGTTAAGCCCCTGCCTTCGGCTTAGGTCATGATCCCAGGGTACTGGGATCAAGTCCCACATCAGGCTCCTTACTCAACCCCCTTAATCAGTGGGGAGCCTGCTTCTCTCTCTGCCTGCCACTTTGCCTGCTTGTGTTCTCTCTCTCTCTCTGACAAATAAATAAATAAATAAACAAACAAATAAATAAATATATATATATATATATTTTAAAGCATTTTTTTGTTTACCTGAGGCTGTGGGCCACACCAGCTAGTTTAAACTAATGATGTGGTTTATATGTGATTGAATCTGAGGATGCTCTTAGGGACCCCAAATTAGGCTGTTTCTCAGAATTTTTTTAAGAATTAAATGAGATACTTTCAATAAAGTATCTAGACAGTGGGTTGGTTTTTCCTTCATACTCTTTATAATTCCCTCCCCTCTTCTATTCTGTTTTATATCTGATAGCTCTCCTACCTTTACCGTCTGTGACATTGGGGCTGCATTTCTTACTGACCGGACATGCTATGCCTGTGTGTCTTGGTCCGTGCTGTCCCAGCTGCCTGGACCAGACTGGTTTTCCCTTTTGGCCCAAACAAAGCCTATGTATTCTTTCCTAGCACAGCTGAAATTCTCCCTTTTCTGTGTGTCCTCCAATGATTACCCCAGCCTAAGCTAATTTCTTTCCTTCCTGAATTTTTTAAAAAAAGATGTTTTTTTATTTATTTGACTGAGAAAGAGAGCACAAGCAGGGGGAGGGGCAGGCAGAGGGAGAAGGAGGCTCTCCACTGAGCAGGGAGCCCAATGTGTGGCTCCATCCCAGGACCCTGGGATCATGACCTGAGCCAAAGGCAAATGCTTAACCAACAGAGCCTCCCAGGAGCCCCTCCTTCCTGAAATTTTTATTGCACTTTTATCTGATGATAAAAGATGGAGGCTACCTTGTGTGACTGTATATTAGATCTCTGAGTAGAAAACTTGAGGGGATGGAGTATGTTTTATTTTTCTTGGTCTCTCCTTTGGTAGACTGTTAGTAAATGTTGATTTATGCATTTACTCAGAGCTCCATATTTTGAGCTCAAACACTCCCAGGAGTGTGTAACTTTCACTTAGGTTGAATATCTATTGTCTGTGTGCTAAAGCACTTAAGTATTTTAATGTTCCAATCCCCTCCCCTCTCCATAAACTCTTTGACTGCCTCTTCTGCTGTGGGTCACGCAAGTGTTGGCAGCAGCCAGAGCATCTCACCCAAGTCTTTTTCATTCCTATGGCTCCAGAAGGTTCTGGAGTTACAAATGCATGACCTGTTTCCCAGATACATTGTACCCCAAGGTATTCTTGCTTATATTTTCTTCTCCACCTAGCCAATGCCCACACATTAGTTAAGGCACAAAGTGCTATTGCCAGCATAAAGCTATTCTTGATTACCTCAGCTCACATTAGTTTTTGTCTGCATTTGTGGAATTTTTCTGTCTGTATACCATTATCAAACAACAGAGAGGTCAACCCCCAAACCACTCACAGTTGAAGAATACCATCCTCCATGATGTGCCCATTTCCACTTCTGTAGTTTACTGGAGCATCTGGCAGCACAATGCTGATATGATGCTAATTAAACATTTTTTGAGCACCTATTCCATGATGGGCGCCATGTTAAGCTCTTTCATACATGATCTTATTTCATCATTAAATTTTTTTTAATTTTTAAGTAATCTCTACACCCCATGTGGGGCTCAAACCTACAACCCGAAGACCAGGAGTCACACGCTGTGCTAACTGAGCCAGCCAGGAACCAACCCCTTTCTTGTTTCATTTTTACAGAAGTCCTATGAGGTGACTCAGTATCATTCCTATTTTACCAATGAGAAAACCAATGCTTAGAGATGTTTAGTCACCTCACACTTGCCCAAGTGCTCTTCAGTAGGAATCCAGACAGACTATGGATTTGAAACAAGTTTGTAGGCCACGAGTATCAGGGCTCTTTTCATCACTCTTGGCTTCTCTTGAGATTTGGGGAAGGGAAAAATTCACTCCTTTGTGGCAAATAACTGGGGCTCCTGGGCTTTTACTATTTATCACCATACTGCCTAGAATTCTCAAAGTGTAATCCCTTCAATTTATCACAAACTTATGTAGGAGAAGACTCACTTTAATACCTCATATTCTCCATGATGACTAGCAAAGTACCTTGAAAACCATAACTGAAAAGAAATATTTGCTACTTTTGCTCTGTATCGATTTATTTGCCCAGCTCCAATTCGAAGATACCTATTTACTTCACCAGGGTTATGAGCTGACCCTAGTATCAGATGAGTGTAGCCCTCCATATGGATTCTTGTGACTTGTAAAATCATTCCAGACTATTGCCATGGAAGTTCCACATATATAGTGACTGTTAATGGATATATTTATTCAATATTATTTCTTGTTATTTTTCAAATTCTCTGGCCATTCTCCAACAATCCTTTTTGCATGAACTGAAAAAAATTAAAAAAAAAAGAACATTTCTGATATTTATTATAAGGAGTTACCTTTTTCATCTTAACTACTACAGAGTCCAGATCACATGATATATGATGTCATAAGAATTTGCCATTCTTTTTTACTTTTTTATTATAATTTTTTAATTTTTTTATTAAGATATAATGTATTATTAGCCCCAAGGGTACAAGTCTGTGAATTGCCAGGTTTACACACTTCCCAGCACTCACCATAGCACTTACCTTCCCCGATGTCCATAACCCCACCATCCTCTCTTTACCCTCCTCCCCGCAGCAACCCTGAGTTTGTTTTGTGAGATTAAGAGTCTCTTATGGTTTGTCTCTCTCCCGATCCCATCTTGTTTCATTTATTCTTTTCCTACATTGCCTCTCAACTTCCTCATATCAGGGAGATCATATGATAATTGTCTTTATCTGATTGACTTATTTAGGTCAACATAATACCCTCTAGTTCCATCCATGTCATCACAAATGGCAAGATTTCATTTCTTTTGATGGCTGCATAGTATTCATTGTATATATACACCACATCTTCTTTATCCATTCATCTGTTGATGGACATATAGGTTCTTTCCATAGTTTGGCTATTGTGGACATTGCTGCTATAAACATTTGGGTGCACGTGCCCCTTTGGATCACCACATTTTTTATCTTTAGGGTAAATACCAAGTAGTGTGATTTCCAGGTCATAGGGTAGCTCTATTTTCAATGTTTTGAGGAACCTCCATGCTGTTTTCCAGAGTGGTTGCACCAGCTTGCATTCCCACCAACAGTGTAGGAGGGTTCCCCTTTCTCCACATCCTCACTAGCATCTGTCATTTCCTGACTTGTTCATTTTAGCCATTCTGACTGGTATGAGGTGATATCTCATTGTGGTTTTGATTTGTATCTCCCTGATGCCAAGTGATGCGGAGCACTTTTTCATGTGTCTGTTGGCCCTTCTGGATGTCTTCTTTGTAGAAATGTCGGTTCATGTCCTCTGCCCATTTCTTGATTGGATTATTTGTTCTTTGGGTGTTGAGTTTGATAAGTTCTTTATAGATTTTGGATACTAGCCCTTTATCTGATATGTCATTTGCAAATATCTTCTCCCATTCTGTCATTTGTCTTTTGGTTTTGCTGACTATTTCCTTTGCTGTGCAAAAGCTTTTCATCTTGATGAAGTCCCAATAGTTCATTTTTGCCCTTGTTTCCCTTGCCTTTGGCGATGTTTTTAGGAAGAAGTTGCTGTGGCTGAGGTCAAAGAGGTTGCTGCCAGTGTTCTCCTCAAGGATTTTGATGGATTTCTTTCTCACATTGAGGTCCTTCATCCATTTTGAGTCTATTTTCATGTGTGGTATAAGGAAACGGTCCAGTTTCATTTTTCTGCATGTGGCTGCAGAATTTTCCCAATTTTCCCAACACCATTTGTTGAAGAGACTGTCTTTTTTCCACTAGACATTCTTTCCTGCTTTGTCAAAGATTAGTTGACGATAGAGTTGAGGGTTTATTTCTGGGCTTTCCATCCTAAGAGTTTGCCATTTTTTAAGGGAAAATTAGTTATTGTACAAAATAAAAATACTTTTTATAAAACAATATCTCAGCAAATAGTTGGTAGGAGATTCTCTTCTACTTCTGCCCACCAAATTTAGAAAGCCAGTAATGAAGATAAAGATAGTGATATAGAGAGATGATTTTCATGATTCAACATCAGGTTGGTAAATTCAAGGAAACAAAAAGTTTTTTTCTGGTTGAGTATTGGTAGCCTGGGCCATTGTGTGCTGAGAAGAATTCTGAGGCTGTGCTCTGCTTAGAGGGAAGGAAAGCCAAAATTGATTAGTGATTCCTAACACAGATAAGGATGAGAGAGTAGCAGTATGGATGCCAAACATGGACTAGTGTTTGGAGTTATTGCTTAGTAATGGAAATCGCTTTTCCCTGATTCATGTTCTTTCTTACCTTTCCTCTCTTGCTAAGTGGGATATGCCTACAAATGACTCAACTGTAGCCATCAAAGACCACAAAGGTGACAGGCATACCAGACACTGGTTCTTCACCTTACTTTCTTTGTGCCTGAACATTACCCACCTAAATGCAACAGTCAGAGACCCACAAAAGACATAATTCAAAAAGTGGAAAAGGGAAGTCCGATCACAAAATGGCACCTGAAACAACATTCATCTGTGCTTCACAAGTTTTGCAAGTTGGCCCTAATGTCAATAAAAATATATTTTGAAGGTGAAAACTGCTATGGAACCAGTGTTTTGTGATAAAAATTGGGACAAGAATAAATTGTGCATTATTTGTTTTTTTGTGTGTTTTGATTCAGAAGCAATTGTCATCCAAATCCAATTTCAGAATCATTATTTTTGTTGAAAGAATACTAAATATGAAAAGAGAGATCACAGCTTGAGTTTCTGATATAGTGCTGGATTTATCCAGCAGAGTGAAGAACTGACATTTGGAAATGTTCTTGTTTACCTGTCCACCTAGAAAAACTATCCTCTAGAAACATTGCCAAAGGAGCTATGTGGTCTTCACTAATTTTCTGATGCAATATTTATGGTCACAATAAAGATTTATGCTCCAGGTTTCACAGTAGGTAGAACTCTGTAAGGAATAGAAAATATTAATTTGTCTACATATAATTTTACTTAGAAAACAGTTTCTCTTTCAACTTCATTCTTAGCATTTTTTTATTCTTAAATTTCTGGTGGGGTTTTCTGGAAATTTCAGACTATTACTATTACTATTAGCAAAAACATGTTACAGATTAGGTTTATGTACTTTTTGTACTTCTAAACTTAACTTGCAATGTGTATGGTTATATATCTCATTGATTCTCTAAGGAGGCAATATATTCCTGTTGTGACATTGTTTAAAAGCTTCTCTTTTCTTTTTTGGTGTTCCTGACCTTCCCTGCCGTCTACCCTGTGCTCTCTTGTCATCTCTTATTTACTATTACTCACTAATACCACACTTATTCCACTTGGAGTTGTTTTCTTACATTCCATTGTTACAGATATTCATTGCTGCTCAACAAACCAACTCAAAACCCAGGGGCTGTAATCTCTTAGTTCTGTAGATGGCCTGGGCTAAACTGGTGAGGTTTTGCTTAGAGTCATTCATGCAGTTGCAATCAGGAGTCTATGGGGGTTGGGGATCTGAGTTAACCCCAGCACGTGGTTGAGGACACTGATGGTGTTGGTTGCTGGGAGCTCAGCTGAGGCTGTGAACCAGAGTGCCTACCCATAGCTTCTTCCTGCATGGTAGCTGGGATATAGGAGAGAAGTATCTCAGAACAGAGCATTTCATGAGGCTCAGGCAGAACTTCCATCCTAAGAACTAACTAGTCTTGGAAGTTCAAAAATATTTCTTCTGCTACGGTCTATTGGTCAAACAAATCACCATGTTCAGCCCCTGTAACCTGCCTCGGGAGAATGCTTTTCATAGGGTAATTAGGTGCCATCTTTTGACTGGGGGTGACAAGGTTACCATGAAGAAGATTAGGCGGAATGGGAAATATTTTGGAAAATATATTATGTCAAATTTATTTTTATGCTCTAAAAAGGTGTGTGTCGTATCTTTTACCCTAAATTGTTCTTGATCAAAACGGCTAAGTCCTCTGAAGGATACCTTAGAGATCTTAAAAGAAAATGGGAAATGAAATTCAGGTAAAGACTGATGCCAAGCTCTATGCACACAGAGGACAATGGAGATATATATATGGGAAAAGAACGTTGGATTAGGAACTAGGAATTGGGAATTCCAATCCTGACACTCTTAAGGTTTTGAAAATTTAAATATAACACCTTACTTGTAACCTTTATATTTCTGGTTTATAAAATGAGGGTTAGATTTGACTAGAGCTTTTCTATCCCTGCTGCACACTAGAACCATGTGAGAAAAACATTAAAAAATATATATAATCCCTTTCAACCATTCCAGACAAGTTAGGGGTGACGACATTGATACCAGGATATCTTTCTCCCACCCTGTACCCCCATCAGTTAGGACCAAGAAACACTAGATTAGATCTGTTGTACTTCGCTTTTGTTCACAGTTTCAGTTATGGACCTTGATGGCAACGTGATTGCTCAAATTATGATGTAGGTTGGTATTTGCAGAATGCTCCCCAGATTACTTGAAAATGAAGCTAGGGTTGATTGCTTCTGCTGCAGAGGAATGGTTTTCAAATTTTTGCATGCACCAGGAAGTATTGCAATATATGCATTTTCAGTTTTTGGTATATTATGATGTCTTTTTTTTTTTTTTTTAAAGATTTTATTTATTTATTTGACAGAGAGAGATTACAAGTAGGCAGAGAGGCAGGCAGAGAGAGAGAGAGGAGAAAGCAGGCTCCCTGCCGAGCAGAGAGCCCGATGCAGGACTCGATCCCAGGACCCTGAGATCATGACCTGAGCCAAAGGCAGCGGCTTAACCCACTGAGCCACCCAGGCGCCCTATTATGATGTCTTGACATCCTAAAAAACCTTTCTGGTTGGGAGAGTCTGCCCTTCCCAGGACTACCTAATGTCCAACAATGATAACCTCCAATTCTACATGTGCCTTTCATATGCAAAACAAGCAAACCTGAGTTTGCCCCTAACTACCTCCTTATCTAACTCTTACTCACCAAGACAATTTCTATCCTGCCCTAAATCATCCCAGAGCCAGATACCAGACAACTAGAAAGGCCAACCCTATAGCCCAAAGCCCACCATAATTATTCACACTAGCCAATGCTAAACTGTTCGTGCTGTCCTGTCTGGCTTTTCCCTGGCAACTCCAGTAAAGGCTGTGTCTTCAACCCTGTGATCCCTTCTGTCTTCTGCTTCCTGACCCCCTTAGTGTTTTCTCCTGTGACCCTGCATGGCATGCAGTATGGGATCGTGAGGATAATAAACTTCTTCAAGCCTTGTCTTCTCCTCTTGTGGTGCACCGACCTTGCCATACCACAACCAAAAAAGGAAAAAGAGAAAAAATCCCTCAAAGGACTTTTTAAAACACAGATAGCTGGTGTCAGTAGCTTGAGATAGGTCTGAAAATACACATTTCTGACCAGTTCCCAGGTGATGCTGATGCTGTTGGTCTGATGAGTACATTTTGGGAATCGCTCTGAGAACTGCTGCCGCATTAAGCTATCATTGTTAGCCTGAGTGGATTGGGGAAGCCCTGAAAAGTTGACTGAAAATAGCAGTCAGCTCCCCAAAACAGTGCTCCTCTGACTTGAATGCTCATTCCTGGTGATTGTGTTAAAATGTGGATTCTGCATTTCTATAGGTGTTGCCCATGCTGCTGGACCACAGAGAGAATACTGTGTAACAAAGCCTTCGAATAAGGTATCTCCAGAGACAATGATAAATCCAAGATCAGCCATGAGGCAGATTATGATTTTTTTAAAAAGACCAGGTAGAGAGCCCTGTGTGAGTTAGCCATGTAAACGAGACTGAAGAATGACAAGTGGTCCTGGAATGAGGTGCAGTGTAGACACAGGAGCTCAGACTCATGATCCTGCCATGCTAATTGGCCCTTTAATGGGTTTTTCTTGTCAGCATCTTGCTTTCTCATGTATTAGGTTTCTTGTTATGAAATTTATTGTGTATAATCTATGTGAGGGATGTAAAAAGTATACAGAAGAAAACAACAAATATAGCCCCATTTAAAAGATTGCTTTGGCCCAGAATCAAAAAAGTCTTAAAAGTAGGTGAAAATAGCAGTCCATTTTTAGTCATCAAAAGACTTCACTAACACAAAGTTCTTCCTACCATACTCAAGGCTCCCTGATGCCTGAATTGCCATTAACAATTCGTTTTTGTCCCGGGGGGGGGGGGGCAGTGGGAAATGCTAACATTCTAGTGTCCTTGGATTATTATTCCTTGATTTGTGTTTTGAACAGAATGACACATAAGAAGAGGGCATATATAGGATGCTCTTGGGATATACACAATTTTGGCACTATCCTGAGAGATTCAGATATAATGGATTTGAAAATCTGTATTTTAAAAATCTCCCTGGGCGTATCATGCTTAGCGAAATAAGTCAAGCAGAGAAAGACAACTATCATATGATCTCCCTGATATGAGGAAGTGGTGATGCGACATGGGGGCTTAAGTGGGTAGGAGAAGAATCAATGAAACAAGATGGGATTGGGAGGGAGACAAACCATAAGTGACTCTTAATCTCACAAAACAAACTGAGGGTTGGTGGGGGGAGGGGGTTTGGGAGAAGGGGGTGGGATTATGGACATTGGGGAGGGTATGTGCTTTGGTGAGTGCTGTGAAGTGTGTAAACCTGGTGATTCACAGACCTGTACCCCTGGGGATAAAAATATATGTTTATAAAAAATAAAAAATTATTAAAAAAAAAATCTCCCTGGGTGATTCTCTTGTGCCTCCTCACTGGAAATTCATCGCCTTAGTGAGTCCTTTCCACTGAGAACGGTATTGCTCAGAATGAGGCCAAGTGAGGCAGGAGGCAATGGAAAGCATGTGAGATGCAGTGTCGAAAGTCTTTGGTTTGAGCTTTAGATTTGTCCTTAAAGTATGGTCTTGGGCAAAATGTCTCTGCGTCTATGAAATGAGAATTATTAATAATAGCTTTCTCACAATGTTGTCAGAGTTAGGGGAGATACTGCATACCTTGAAAATTCTAAAAATATTATTGTAATTATTGAGCTATGCAAAAGTTAAGTGCTGATGGTGGGAGTCATGGAAGCTAGCTAGTCCATCGTGTGTGTGTGTGTGTGTGTGTGTGTGTGTGTGCGCGTGCATGTGTGCATGTGCTATCTTTATGTATATTTATGAAGAAATGTGAAGAGAATGGGGTTATTTAGCCTGAAGAAATAAGGTTTCTCAGCCTCGGCACTACTGATGTTTGGGAAGGGTTATTCTTTGCTGTGGCAGGAGGAGAGGAAGGGCTGTCCTATGCCGTGTAACGTGTTCAGCCATATCTCTAGCCTCTGCCCACTAGATGCTGGTCACCCCTCCCACCCCACACTCCCAGTTTTAATAACAAAATGTTTCTGGAATTATGCAACATACTCTGGGAAGCTAAACTGCCCCCCAATAAGAATCACTACTATAAAAGTAGTTCTTCAATTAAGTAATCAAAACCAAATGATCAGCATCCTAAGTACCTGGTTTTCGACTCTACTCCAAATGCCAACCGAAAGCACTATTCACAACATCAAGAAGAAACTAATAGTCACGTATTTAAAAGTTGGAATTGTTTATCAAATGCAGCCCTTTGAACAATGTGTCCTGGTTTGCCCAGGATGTTAGCACGGAAAATTTCAAGTCTTAGGAAACTCCGCCCTATTCTTTATTTTTATTTTCTGTAGAACCCAGAGAAGGGGATCATTCTACATTTGTTGGCAATGAAGGGCACTGACATTTGCTGGGTGCCTGTGTTGGGTGAATCAGGTGTCTCACATGCTTCTGTCACTTTATCCTCACAGTAATCCTGCAGGGTAGGTAGTTCCATGTCAGACAAAGCAGCTGAAACCCAGAGTAAGGTAGAAACTCCCCCTAAATCGCAGAGCTAGCAAGTGGCAGAGGGAGGGCTCAGCTTCAAGTATTTCTCAATCTATTGTCTGCATTCTTTCCACCACTCTCACTCGTGGGCTTAATTATTCCTGAACCTTTAAGTTGGAATCTGTTTTTCTAGGGTTTTGGAAAAGGGTTTCTAAGTAAGGAAAGTGGGAACATAGTTGCTGGCCCTGCAGTCTGTTATTGCTGTTGAGCTCTTCTTAGTGAGTTTCCAAGATTAAAGTCGTTTGGGGTAAACGCCCTTCTTGCATGTCTCCTGGTAGAGGAAGAGAACCTGAAAACCACTTGAACATCGTACTCTGGAAGTAGAATCAAACTATGAGACTCCATGATTACCAGGGGCCCAGAGACTATAGTTGGAGTCCCTCAGATTCCATTAGAATCAATTTCCTGCAATTCCATCTAGCTCTCCAGGTGAGAGAGCCATGTTTGGGATCTTTTTTTCTTTTTTTTTGGTTAATTATAATGCAAATGGCCCATCTGCTGTAAAAGATACATTGATTAACAGCAAAATTATATTACAGATGTCTCATTACATAAGAAATGCTATTATCTGTCTCAGATACTATAATAGGACAAAACGTGGTAGCTTAAATTGTCCTCAGTCATGGGAGAACCTCCAGGGAGAGGAGATGAAGAGAATGATATCAATGAGGAAGTAAGCCACTGAATGTAGCCATAGGATCTAGAATGCAATTAAAAATAGGCTGAATGTTTCTACAGACTGGAACTAAAACCCAGGCAACCACAGGGTGCATAATGTTTTTCTAGAGAAATGGTACTTCTTTTATTTTTTAATTATTATTATTATTATTATTATTATTTATTATATAATAATATTATATATTATTATTATTTATTATTTTATTAATAAGGATAACTGAAAATGGCCACTTGTCACTTATTAAGCGAGCATGACTTGTCAAAGAAACATATTTTCTGAAGAAAATCGGTTGAGAATAACTTTATATACCTGTGTACAGTTGAGAGAGATTTGTAGGTAACTTTTTAGGTAGGATTAAAATAATACAACGGAGCTGGGTAGAACTCCAAGGTGTGAGTGGTAAGCTCTTCATGTAATGAGGACACTTGAAAATGCTTGGTGAATCATTTCATTTATTGGACATTTAGGGAAGAATACGGTTCTGTATTGCCACGTGTTCCAATGACTAAGTAGTACATTAGCAGATTCTGTCTACAGTGACCCCTTGTTCCTAATCTCATAGGTTTTTGAAAACAAGGAATTTGTGGATTATTAATCTTCACTAGAGGCTCTGGTCTTCTAAGAACTCAAAAGTCATACCGTGGCATGGAGCGTTAAAAGTTATCTTTTAGGAGATTCAGTCTAAAGGGACAGTTCCCGGAACGTGGAAATCATCTTCACCTCTTTGAAGAAGTTGCAGGTAGAAGACAGATTAAATTTTTATGAGTAACAAAAGAGTCCATCATTGGCATCTTAGGTGGAAGTTACTGGGAGACAGATTTCAACTTCACTGTAAGACAGAACACTGGGCTGTTCCAGAAAAGAATGGGCTGCATGATGGGATAATAAGTTTTCAGGCACATCAAGTTCATGAGTATTTGTTCATTCAATCATTTATTCTTTAACTTAACAAATAATTACGAGTGCCTACTATATGCCGGGGACTGTTCTTAATTCTGGGAATATTGTCATAGGCAAGAAAGACAAGGTCCCTGACCCGCTCTTATTCCCTAGAGTAGGAGTTGACAAACTTTTCCCGTAAAGGGTCAGATACAAAATTTAAGGCTTTGCAGGCCATATGGTCTCCGTTGCATCAACTAAACTGTACCGTTGTATTGCAAAAGCAGCTATAGACCAAGAGTTGGCACACTGGTCCACAGGACAAATTCTGCCCACCATCTGCTTTTGTAAATACAGGTATATTGGGAAACAGCACCCCCCCCCCCAATTCATTTCTGTGTTGTCTGGATCTGCCTTGAGGCTATAAGGGCAGGGTTAAGTAGTTGGGACAGAAATGGTATGCCCTGGAAAGCCTAAACTATTTGCTGTCTTACATTTTGCAGAAAGCATTTGCTAATTGGTGCCCATATGACATAGATAAATGAAGGATTGTGGCTGTGTCCTAATAAAACTTTATTTATGGACACCAATGTCTAAATTATGATAATTTTCGATGTGTCACGAACTTTTCTTGAAAAGTTGTTTCGGGGGAGACAAATCATGAGAGTCTATGGACTCTGAGAAACAAACTGAGGGTTTGGAGGGGAGGAGGGTGGGGGGTTGGGTGAGCCTGGTGGTAGGTATTACATGGAGCACTAGGTGTGGTGCATAAACAATGAATCTTAGAACATGAAAAAATAAAATTAAATTTAAAAATTATTTCAGGGAGCTCCTAGGTGGCTCTGTCAGTTAAGTGTCTGCCTTAGGCTCAGGTCAAAATCCCGGAGTCCTGGCGTTGAGCCCCCCACCACTTCAGACTCCCTGCTGAGCAGTGCTCCCCTTTCTCAGTGCTCCCCCACCCCCACTTGTACATGCTCTTTCTCTCAAATAAATAAATAAAATCTTTAAAAAATTATTACAATCATTTAAAACTCTAAAAACTACTCTTAGCTCACAGGTCATACAAAAACTACATTTGGCCTGTGGGTCACAGTTTGTCAATTCCTGTTCTTTTTTTTTTTTTTTAATTTTATTTATTTTTTTTCAGCGTAACAGTATTCATCGTTTTTGCACCACACCCAGTGCTCCATGCAATCTGTGCCCTCTCTAATACCCACCAGCTTGTTCCCCCCAACCTCTCACCCCCGCCCCTTCAAAACCCTCAGATTGTTTTTCAGAGTCCATAGTCTCTCATGGTTCATCTCCCCTTCCAATTTCCCCCAACTCCCTTTTCCTCTCTAACTCCCCATGTCCTCCATGCTATTTGTTATGCTCCACAAATAAGTGAAACCATATGATAATTGACTCTCTCTGCTTGACTTATTTCACTCAGCATAATCTCTTCCAGTCCTGTCCATGTTGCTACAAAAGTTGGGTATTCATCCTTTCTGATGGAGGCATAATACTCCATAGTGTATATGGACCACATCTTCCTTATCCATTCGTCCGTTGAAGGGCATCTTGGTTCTTTCCACAGTTTGGCGACCGTGGCCATTGCTGCTATAAACATTGGGGTACAGATGGCCCTTCTTTTCACTACATCTGTATCTTTGGGGTAAATACCCAGGAGTGCAATGGCAGGGTCATAGGGAAGTTCTATTTTTAATTTCTTGAGGAATCTCCACACTGTTCTCCAAAGTGGCTGCACCAACTTGCATTCCCACCAACAGTGGAAGAGTGTTCCCCTTTCTCCACATCCCCTCCAACACATGTTGTTTCCTGTCTTCTTAATTTTGGCCATTCTAACTGGTGTAAGGTGATATCTCAATGTGGTTTTAATTTGAATCTCCCTGATGGCTAGTGATGATGAACATTTTTTCATGTGTCTGATAGCCATTTGTATGTCTTCATTGGAGAAGTCTCTGTTCATGTCTTCTGCCCATTTTTTTATGTGATTGCCTGTTTTGTGTGTGTTGAGTTTGAGGAGTTCATTATAGATCCTGGATATCAACCTTTTGTCTGTACTATCATTTGCCAATATCTTCTCCCATTCTGTGGGTTGCCTCTTTGTTTTGTTGACTGTTTCCTTTGCTGTGCAGAAGCTTTTGATCTTGATGAAGTCCCAAAAGTTCATCTTCACTTTTGTTTCCTTTGCCTTTTCAATCCCTGTTCTTTAGTCAAGTACTTAGTTAATTCACATATCTGGAACATTACTATTTTCGCTCGCAGGAATATTTCTAATCTCATTTATGCTGGTAATTATAAATTTCACCATTATGCTAATTAACAAACTGGTGTTAATCACAGAAGAAGGTCACCAAAGTGCTTTTGCAGTTACCTCTAGAATGTGGGGACTTTTCCAAATAATTCCAGTCACCTTCCCCCATTTCTACCATTTCAGTGTAAAATCCTGATAGAACATCTGAGTGTGTCAGGGTTGTATTCTAGCCCCGTGCTTTCACATTTCCTATGCCGAAGTATTTTGGAGTAAACTGCAGACATTAAAACACCTTAATATTTGGAGACATTTAATTCTTTCCCTCAGCGTTCCCTTTATTAGGCTTTTGGGCATACACTGAATAATTAAAAAGGCCTATGAATCTCTCAACAAAAGAGCTGTCCCTCTGGGAGACTGTATTTAGAAGCTGGCTGTAATTTTCTTTTAACCCTCCTTTAAATAGCAACTTTTTTCCTTTATGTTACAGATGAGGTTCAAAGAGAAAAAAATAAAAGTATTTGATTAGGTGTTTGACTGGAAGTGACTAGTAAGTTCAGTTTTTGTTTTGTTTTGTTTTGTAAGTTCAGTTTTAAATGGTTGATCTACTACCACTTTTAGGTACTACCTGAATATTTTGTTCTGAAGTACTTTTGTTGTTTTTTCCCTAGGATAAATTTTTGTTTTTGACAAATGTCCTACCTCTGTGCCAAAATTCTTGGAGTGAAGCTGTAAATCCTCCTTTTATCTAGTCCTTATTGATCTCTTTCCCTTCACCTATCTCTCTTTCAATTGTTAAAAGACAGATCATAGGGCTCTTCAGTTTTAAAATCTTTTTTTCCTTTTTCATGAATTTGTAGATTTAATTCTAAAAAGTGAAATGATTTTTGAATAATAAAATTTAACCCCCCCCCCCCCCACTCAACAGATTAAAAGCATTTTTCAGTCTGTGCTTATTTTGCCATTGGATAGACTCGCGTCACTTTTGAGGAGCTAAAGCCAGTAGGTGTCCCATCAAGAGAGCAAACGTCATGTCTTATTACTGAAAACTACCAAGGAGCAGCAAATGGAACTCTAATTAAAAACATGGCAATGATCTAACCATTGGGGTGACCTTAAAGTAAATCATTTACAGCAGCATGTCTTCTAACACGAGAGGTGACTTTGTCTTGGCTTGTTTACTTGACTTGTTTATTTACTTTGAAATTTAAAAAAATAGGTGTTTTGTGAAATAAGGGATGGGATGGGGGTTTCCTTTGACTTAGCCCTGACTCCTTGCCCTTTTCTGCCAAGAAGCTTGCTAGAGAGTAGTCAAGTCAGCTGACTAATGGGGTTGTTGCTTTATGTGACTTAATTCTTATCTAAAAAAGTCCTTCACAATGAAGTTCTTGTTTTTTATGTGAACATGTGATATTTATTTGTAAAAGTTTACTTATGTAAGTTACATATATAGGGAATAAAAACAAATCCGGGCTCACTGCTAACACGAACACAGTGTTCTTCCTTTCCTTTCTACAAAAAGGGTATTTTATTTTTTTGAAAGTGGAAGGATGGCTTCCATTTTGGAGGCATAGACACAAATCCTCTGAAACTGATGTTGACTCTGGAGCATGGACAAGTGCAAGGACACCGATGGCAAAATTTGTAAGCAGTGATTACAGTTATTACATTCACTGTGATCTGTACGCACAGACTCAATTCCCTTGACCCATTATTGCAAGGTTAGCTACTTCAACCAGATCCAAACTCTGGTTAAATCCAGCTCTCTCCTGACTCTGCCTGGACCCAAGCAGCTGACTGTAGGTAGGAAAAAGCACATCATTATGAGAACTGGTGTTGGCTTCATTTCGTTGAACTTATCTCAAATTGGCCCTGAATATTGCCAAGCAACTTGACTGTACTTCTCCCTTTCCTCCACCATTCTCTCCTAGACTATCTTCCTATACCCAGGGGGGTGGCACTGAGAAGTGTTTATGAGGGTTGGGGGGTGAGTTGGGTGCAGGGAGTAGACATAAATCACCAGGACTGGTTTAGAAGGGGTCAAGGTCTGCAATCAGATGAGATGCCCAGATTGAAAAAAAATTTTTTTGAAGATTTATTTATTTATTTGAGAGAGTGAGAGAGGGAGAGAGAACATGAGCAGGGAGAGTGGCAGGCAGAGGGAGAGGGAGAAGCAGGCTTGGCTCGATGTAGCATGTGGGGTTGGATCCCAGAACCCTGGAATCATGACCTGAGCCAAAGACAGACACTTAACTGACTGAACCACTCAGGTACCTGTCTTCCATTAATGTAAGCAAGAGCCAGCTTTGTACTTTGCTGAGTTGCTGATGGTGGGGGGAATGAGGTAGGACAAAAAAATAGAAAGAGTCTACACATGTTTTAAATGTTTGACCAGAAGCTGAAAGGGGGCAGAAGAAAGGAGAATAGTACAGTAGAGTGAAGAAGAATATATTTTTTAAAGGTTTTATTTATTTATTTGACAGAGAGAGGGAGATCACTCTGTTGTGATTTAGGCGGTGAGGCAGGCAGAGAGAGAGGAGGAAACAGGCTCTCCGCAGAGCAGAAAGCCCGATGTAGGTCTCAATCCCAGGACCCTGGGATCATGACCAGAGCAGAAGGCAGAGGCTTTAACCCACTAAGCCACCCAGGCGCTGCGAAGAATATTTAACAAGTTCTCTATGGAAGGAGGACAGGAAATCCTGACTTGTGGCTTTTGTAGATTCCCATGGTGTAAATACTTCCACCACGGCCAATATCAAGCTACAAACATCAAAGTGTGTGCTTGTAAAATTTCTGAATATTTACCAATGGGTTCTCATGAGCTTGCCTAGTTCCAGGATTCCACTGAGAGCATGGGTTCTGTTATTATCATCTTAACCTCTCTGCCTCCAACCTAGTTAAGATAGGGTTTTGCCCAAGCTGGGCAGAGAAAAAAAAAAAAAAAAAGGAAATGGGAAGACCTGAGAAATCATTCTTGGCATAGCTAGGCAGAAGGAACCTCGAGCAGCTTTATGAAATATTCCTGATCCTCAACTGGGCCTTGCAAGCATTCCCCAAGAAGCAAAAGAAGATTGTGATTCATAATTCAATATCAACTGGTGTGTATCAATGACCTGGAGATGGGGATTTGGGGCTGGATTTGCATCATCTGCTAGTACCACTTATATCCCTATCCCTACACACTTCTTAACATTGCGTGAAATTCCAAAACTCTACCGCAGCTCCAGGGAGTAGGAAAAAATCCAGAAAAGAATGAGAGTATGTTTTCCCCTAGAGTGGAAGCTTAATGTCATACCTTAAGTTGTATTCTAGACAATTCCTTTTTTAATGGAAACTGGAGCTATCCCTGTACAACCACATGTTTTTTTATAGGAGTTTCACAACCACATTACAGATTGAGACAGCCCTACAGTGAAGAAACATGTTTAACTTACTTTTTTAAATAAACAATTCATAATCTTGAAACAACTTTTTAAAAAAGGGAAAAAGCACCATTAACATCCTAAAGAAGTGGTTCTGAGAAACACTGTTGTGTTTTTTCCCACGTTTTCTTCTGCTGTGTGTATGTATAGAAATATGAACAATATAAAATAAGAATCATAATGTTCATACTATTTCCAAACTTTCTTTTTCATTTAACATTGTGACTATATCCCTTTGCTTCTTCAATGGAATATTTTCTTGCCTGTAAAATATTTCTGGGAATAATTTGGAGGCAAATTGAAGGGCATGGTGAATACTCTCTCTTAATCCCTTTTAATGAATCACAGCACAAACTTGGAAATAGCTCTCAGCTATCCCAATAAGACAACAGAAGAATAATTGAATAGGTCAACAAGTGCTCAGCTAAACAGTAAAACCTCCTTGTTATTAGAGAAGCCATGGGAGAGAGGTTTCTAGTTTCTAGTTAGTAGATTGGGATTTACTTTAAAGACTTTCTTAAAAATATCTCTAAACCAGTTACTTCTATTGCATCTCGCATTTCTTCCTGATTGTTCAGATTTCAGGAAAGAGGGGAGGATGGGTAGTGATGATCTCCTTCTCTCACCAACACACATATATGTGTTCTCTCTCTCTCTCTTTTTCTCTCTCTCACACACACACACTTATGCACATATATTTTCTTGTCTTTATGAGAAGTATTATATCCTTTGAGGTTTGCTTTTAATGAGTTGACAGCCATATCAACTTCTTCAGTCTATCAACTTAAAAAAAATGTTTACCAACTTTTCTATAAGTCATATCAACTGTAAAAAGAGATTAAGAAAATCTCTGCAGTTCATCATTATTATTCTTCATTCAGCACACCTTTTAAACATGAATGCCCCGATCATGTTCGAAAAATAAAGTAGTTGAAGTAATAAATATCTTAAAAAGGAAACTGACCTCTATTTCTTTGGAATTTCCTCTAGTTCCTCGCTGGAACTCTGATAACTTTCTATTGGGTCGCTCCAAATTTTCCAGGGTTGTGATTAAATACTTTAAACTCATCACAAGCGACATGGGACTGTCTCCATCTCTGTGCACCTTGAAATAATTGTACTACCTTCTTTCAACAGCTCAGCCCTAGAAGAAAGTTGAAATTTTATTAAATTCAGAAGTGTTAAACCACTTTGAAATGCTCAGGTGAAAACAGAAAAATTTAAGCAAGAAGGTTACATGTTCGTCCCACGGGCAACAAAAACTCTGTCTTCTATGATTCTAAAAAATGAACTGGCGGGGTGCCTGGGTGGCTCAGTCATTGAGTGTCTGCCTTCCACTCAGGTCATTATCCCAGGATCCTGGGATCGAGCCCCGCATCAGGCTCCCTGCTCAGGGGGAAGCCTGCTTCTCCCTCTCTCACTCTCCCTCGTGTTCCCTCTTTCTCTGTCTCTCTCTATCAAATAAATAAATTTTTAAAATGAACTGGCAATCAGAGTGCCAAAACTGGCACTCTCTGTTCATAACTATGTAAATTGTAGGCATCGGTTTGCTTTTTAAATATGATTACAAATCATAGGTTCAGAAGAAGGGACATAGCAAAAACAAAACAAACTTGCAAGACCAACTGAACAAAAACTCATATGTGTGTTCTTGGGTTTACTTGAAGGCAAAATACGGTTTTGAAATTGTCCAGGGAGAAGAAATTCCAGTACCTTCCTCTAACCATTGGGTTGTGATGAATTGGGAACTATGCAGGCTAAGTTAGTGAGGTGCAGATTGTTTTTAAAAAGCATTAATTTATTTTCATAACCTTAGATTTGTCTTCCGTGCTCTGCCCAAAACTCCCACCTAACTAATTTTTCTTCACCTGCATTTTGATAAGAACAAAAATTATTATTTCCTACTTTGGCAAGACTCCTTGAAAATACACCCTGGAATATAGTTCAAGATGAATAGTTCTTTCCTGTTTCTTTTTCATTAGCCTGGACTATATGATCGATCGTAAGCTATCCATCCATTCGTTTTTTTTTCCTTCTAGTGATTTACTTACCTATTCATCAACACATAAACAAATGAAGAAACAAAACTCTGAAAGATGAAACAGCTCACCCAAATATCATACTATTAGTCAACTATTAGTAACATTAGTAAATATTTACTATTAGTAAATTTAAACCTAGCTTTGTCTTAACCTAGAACGGAGCTCTGAAACATCACACTGTTATTACAGCTCAAGTCCTACCTCCCAACAACAAGTGTAGTGACTTTTTCCTCCATAAGCCAGTACCTCATAATGCAGAATATCTAAATTTAACCTGAATCTATACCCTGCAAATATGAATGTACTGGTGACTCAAATTTTACACCGCAAGCAAAAAGTACCCTGAAATTCCTTATTGGAATTATTCTAAAACTAGTGAAATGGCTTACAAAGTCAATTTTATAGTAAATATTTAAGACTGAGCATGATTTCCTTTGAAAACGGTTCTCGGGAAGAAAACATTCGGGTGTTCAAAGACATTATGTTTCTCCTTCCATGTTTAGACTGACTATTTCTGTTTTGGAAGGTGGTGGAAGATCGTTTTCTCAGTTCTCACTGTCAAGACAAGCTGTTCTCTTGAATGGCAGGTTTGGTTTAGCGAATATTTAGCGAATATCGTGACTCTTGTAATTATTCACATCCCCTCTTCGCCAGGAAACTGAGAAAACGAGGTATGCTTCCATCAACCATATAGGGTGAGGTGATACATGTTCCGGTGACTGATCTCACCCCTGGCCTGATTTTCTTTATGAAATGATCTCATCATCACTAAAAAAAATTCTTTTGTGACATATGGATTTGTCTGAGCAGGCATAAATCCTTAGAAAATAAAATGGAGTATGAATAAGAAATTATGTATATGTATTATTTTTTCCACCTAAACCTTGCTGTGTAGATTTGTTTCTAAGACTTGGAAAAACCTTAGTGTAAAAGGAAAATACCACAGTGGATAGAGTCACATAAGGGAACTGTTTAATTACAGGAAGAGAAACCTATAAATCATTTTGGACTGATTCAATCAATAAATTGTTGTAGACTGGGAATTCCCCCGCAGAAAGATCCATATTCTATCTAAGATAGAGGCAATACTCCGTAGGGGTAGGGTTATAAAATTGGTATAAGGCTGACCTGCATTTCATCCCCTGCTATACCAGTGACTGATCATGAGACTTGGGAAAGTTCCTTTTTGTTCTAGATCCTCATTTTTCATGAGCAAAAGTGGTGAATTATGGTACCTACTTTTTATGGTTGCTAGGAGAGTGAAATGAGACAGTGCTTGATACATGGTAAATTTCAGGACAGGTTACTATTATTACTATCATTATTATAGTATACTGGTCTAGCATATGCCACAAAGTTCATGGGGAAGGTTGTTGGCTGGGCTCCCATGTACTGTTTGGGATGGAAGCCCCAAAAGGGTATCATAGTTGGGATACCTGGGAGTAATATTTCTGAGAGGCAAAGTGAGGGCATGGCCAAAGGTGATCCAAAAATTCTATTTATTTGACAATTTTGTTTAGGTCAGACCCTACATTTGACAATGCATACATATTCATATTTGTGAACAATTTTTTAAAATTTACTTTAAAAATTTAACATGCAGTGTGATATTGGTTTCAGCTGTACAATATAATGATTCAAAAGTTCTGTGCATTACTCAGTGCTTCTATTTATGAATAATTCTAGTAACAATGCAAAAAATGTTTTTTCAAAAAAAAAATTGGATTTCACCCAAAGTGATATAGTGCAAAGGTGTACCAGTCAGGACAACTTCAAGCACAAGTTCATATGACCAATGCATAGTAAGTAAAAGACCCTTGATGTGTCATTGCTTACCTAAGAGAGAAGTTTACTTTTCTCACATCACAAGGCATCCAGAGGTAGGCAACCTCTGGTATGGCTTGAGAGCTCATTGGTGTCACAGGCTCTAGACTGGTGTCCCTGCATTCTCTTGACCCTGGGGAACCAATGGCCCAATGGTGGCTAAGATAGCTCCAAGCATGATGTTATCAAGTAACTAAATTCAAAGTTGAGAAGCAAGAGACAGCACAGGGCAGAGTTTCTGCTCCTTCATCTCCCTTATTATTTCCAGAAAGTCACAAAGAGATCTGTTACAGCTCAGTGGCCAAGACTCAGTGGACTGACTAGATCGAGGGGCCATCTTTCCTGAGATCAAAGGACTCTACCTCATGTGTGCACTGAGGTTTATCCTGCTACCCTGTGAAGATGACAGGTGTGAGCTATTCTCTTAAGTCTGGCCCTGACATAAATATTTTCCTAAGGAATGGAAATTGGATTTTTTGAGTCAGGTTTTTGTTTTAAATTCTTCATTCAATACACAGGCAAGTCCATCACTGCCTTAGATGCAAGGATAAAAAGATGAACCCTGATACAGTCACTGCTTTATAATTGTGGATTTATGTTATTTTCTGTATCTTTATTAAGTGGTAACTTTCCTTGGGCTTACAATTTCCTGATTCAGGACTCTACAACCTGTGCTTAGCTAGTGAAGGGAACTGCAGGTAATAAGGTGGAAAGAAGAGACTGTTGACATTAATGAAAGTGGTTCTGAACAGTAAAACCATTTAGTTTGCTTCCAAGAATAATGTCCTCTCCCTTACAAACTCATCACAAATATCTTTTTACAAGGCTACCTGTTTAAAAAAAGACTTTTGAAAATATGTAAACTTCTAAAATTTAATGTTATCTCCTGTAGAATGTAACTCTTAATCCCCAAACATAACATATTAATTGGCTGTTATGGGTAACCCTATTAGTTGTTATACATAGCGATATTATAATATTCAAAGTTCTATAAAATCCTCTCCTCCTCCTTCTTCCTTTCTTTGGCTGCCAGAAGTCTTGTTTAGCTGTTGGCAATGATGAAGAAAGGAAGGAAAACACCTATAAAACCATGAGATTAGCTAGCCCCCAGAGTTGGATGACTGGTTGCAGATGGAATGTAAAGAAAAAGGTGAAATTAGAGGTATAACCCAGGGTGCAACCCTGGGGATCCTAGAGGTTGGTATCCCTACTAGAAATCCCAGGGAAGCAGGCACATCACTGGTTAAAAACATTGCATAACAAATTACATGAGCTCATGGAATTGTGTGCAGGCAAAGCTTTCTTAGGGATGGGGAGTTGTTTTGATTAAAATGCTGGAAAATTTGTTTTTATAATTTATAATGAATGTACAGGCTCAGGGTCACACATAACACCAGTTTTTTGTTTTTGTTTTTGGTTTTGTTTTTATTTTTTTGTTTTTGGTTTTTTTGTTTTTGATCCTACCTTTTGTGTCTAGGAAAGTATTACCAATATTCTTTCCTAAAAAGAGATGAAAATCTTTTCTTCTAAGATTCTGCTGGACTGGCTTCAAGCTCAATTTATTCTTCTATGTTAATCTCAATTTTCTGAATCCAAGGAATTTGAATGCCAAATTTTACCTTAATTTGAGAGCCTGAAGGAAATGGTAAATATTTGACTAAAAAGTGTAATTTTGGTGACCAGGTTTTGAGCAGTGGACAGTCTGGATTGTGACGGGAAGATGGTAAGGGTAGGAAGACAAGAGACCTTTTGTAAATGGGAAGGCTCTGGTTCTGATGTCAAAGAAGAGGACAGAGGAGACTTTGAGATCACCTTGGGTAGGCCAACAGAAATCCAAAGTCTGAGTGCTTCGATCCAACCCAGGAGAGAGAGCAATTTCCTCTACACTGACCTCGCTATATCCTAGACCTGATGAAATGTGGATGTCGTGGGAGAGCTGGGCTCATTTTCACACTCTCTTTACAAGGCTGTCATCTGGAACACATTTTTGGGGTTGGAGAGTGTGAAACAGAATGAGTCAGAAATACGCTTGGTTTTGAAAATTGAATTTTGTTAGTTGGATATTTCCTTCCTCGGTTTTCTCTGGTACAAATTCTTTACTTACCTATCCCCTGAGTTTATCTCCTGCTCTAGTACCTGCTGTAATACCTGGTGTGAGTCTCCACAGAACTGCACTAAACTTGAAAAATCATCCTCAGTGAGCATGTTGGGTCAGCGTTGAATAGAGAGAATAGAATATTTAACCAAATATTTTTCTCTTGTCGATTTATAATTGTATTACTGAAGTCTTTGTCTTCATTCTGGGTTAGATAGAAAGATTAAAGTGGAGTTCAGGTAGAGGTGAAGGATATTGTCCCATCACTGATTCTTTTCTACCCCATTACTGTCTTTTGAAACCTCCACTTTTTTAATGATGAAAGTGTGGATTGGAGTTGGCTTGGTCCTCAAGAAAACAAACAGGATTTGATATCTATATGACTAACACAAATAAAATGGTCTAGAAAATTATCTGTGATGATTGATTTCATACCCCCCTTTGTGCAGAAATTCTAGTTTTCCTCTATAATCTTTTCTCTTATAATTTAATATAATTTCTCTTATAATTACATGGCTATCACAGTGCCTGCTTATATGTCCATGTATTACACAATTTAAGGCTATAATCAATGTTTTGTTTATATATTAATCCCAGTTCACTGAATTAAGGCCTTGGATGTCATGGAAAAACCCTGATTTACATACCCTTATATAAATCTCAAAGGATGAAATTCAACTCCTCTCTTCTCATTGAATCATCTTCTTTGCTACCTTCTGCTCATCTTTCTGGTTCTTGGCTAATGTCAACACTCTCTCATTGCTCAGTGATCTCTGCTTGGCATCCCTCCTAGTTTGTTTTTGTTGCCATGGTCCTATGGACCAGACAATCTCTCTACCCTTTTCTTCATTTTAAAACTTAGGTTACATAGATTATAACTGTGGAGTGGTCAAGGGTATGTAGGGAACAATAAATAGACCAATAATTGTTGACCACCTCAGGACCCTGATTATTGCAGGCAACAAGAACCTATAAATGAGAAGTTCTTGTGGTTTTGAAATGAAAGCAAAATGGTAACATAGGTAGAATACCTTGTGCCCTTAGTTCAGGGAACTGTTGGACATATTCCATACTAATATGTAACAGGATACATGGAGCATGATAGAATCTCCTCTGAGAAATTTCGGCTTTTCTATTGATTTGGAAACTTCAGGGAGTTGCTTGATTAGATCTACAAAGGTCATTTAATTATATGGAACTTAAACTTACTACTGACCCATTCAGAGAAACTACATTTTATTTGAAGCTTATGTTCTAAAACTAGAATATAGGACAAAAATTTAGCATAAGCACCATTACCCTTGGAAATCCCTTCAGAAGAATTAGCACTGGAGGTTCATTATGCTGAGGTGGATCAGGGTGATTTTTCTTTAGTTGAGTGCAAGGTGAAGCACTATTTTCATTTAGGGGTCATGATACATCTCACATTCAGACTCACATTCAGCCGGGTGGTACAATCATATTACGAGAGGCTCATGGAAGTGCAGAGAAAGGCAGATCTACATCTCGTATTTCATGATCAGTGTAGATATAAACTCAGTGAGTGGACTGGGTGGAGGAGTTGCCCTCACTATTTAAATTTTCTGCTCCTCTGTTTTTCTCTCTTATTCTCCTTTGCTTTGTCTTGAGAGCATTAAAATCCTTCTAAGAGAAGTTCTTCTAAAACAGGATTCCTTTGTCCCTAGCAAAGGCCACATAGGGGTCTCCTTAAGGAGGTTCATATTAAGGGACTATTGTAATAGCAATTATAAGATTGCTTCAGAGAAAGGTAGTAGGCTAGAAGATAAGTCGATCAGAGAAAGATAATTATCATATGATTTCACTGGTATGTAGAATTTGAGAAACAAGACAGAGGATCATAGGGGAAGAGATGAAAAAAATGAAACAAGAAGAAAACAGAGAGGGAGACAAACCATAAGAGACTCTTAATCTCAGGAAACAAACTGAGGGTTGATGGAGGGGAGGGGGGTGGGAGGGATGGGGTGTGGGTGACGGACTTTGGAGAGGTATGTGCTATGGTGAGTGCTGTGAATTGTGTAAGACTGATGAATCACAGACCTGTACCCTTGAAACAAATAATACATTCTGTGTTAATTAAAAAAAAAAACTAGAAGAGACCTTATATATGTATGATGTAGTGGCTTACGTAAGGTCACACTTCTGTTTCAGTGAACAGTGCAACACTAGGCATATCAAAAAGAGATATAGCACAGAAAATTTATTGTGGTTGGACACTGGAAGGCTGAATGAGCAAAAAGAAGGATCTAAGAAACTAACCCAGATATTAGATATGTGTGATCTTCTCTCATAACTAGGGCTGTGGGAAGATAAAAGGAGAGGAGGTATAATAGAATTTAGGGTCTTGGAGGAAGGGCTTACACAGAGCAGGTGCTCAGATCTTTAAGAGGGATATCTGACAGCTAACACTGGGCCCTCTGTAAAGGGTTGTGAGAAGCATGGCTGGTGCTCTTGCCCCTGAAGTACTGGATGTTTCAAGCCAGTACTTAGATCCCTATTGGGCAGTCTGTGACTGACACTTAAATCACTGATGGGGGTGTGAGCACTGCTAAAATCATCTGGGTCTGGAGGTGAGGCTGTCCTCCACAGCTGAAGGGACCTCAATCTCCTACTGGTATCTCCTAGAATAGAGAATTGAACAGGCAGCAGGTTGGCAAAGGAGTCTGGGAAATATAGATTGCAGACCCCAGCCCCAGCATCAGGGAGTAGAGTACAGACCATGGAAATGGTCAGGGCTGAGACACAACAGGTCAATAGGAATGTGGCAGCAGGGACAGAGACCAAATCCAGACCAAACAAACTGAATGATGGCTTTTTCAAGTCAGTTAACAAAAGGGAAAGAGAGGATGGGGAAAAAAAGAAGGGAAGGGGTAAAATTTATAGAACCAAGTGTTGGAGGGGATGCAAAGCAAATGAAATTCTTGTACTTCTGCTGATGAGAGCATAAATTGGTACAACCCCTTTGGAAACCTGCATAGTAGTATCTAGAGAAGCTAAACGTACATCTACTCTAGGACGTGAAGAAATCCCACATATAGGTATATACCCAAGAGAAATGAACCTGATCTCTGGATCTTGGGTTCTGAGCCAGCAGTTTGGGTACCCATGAAGTACCTTTCTCCACAAATAGCCACTGTGCTATGTGGAAATACTGAGCCTCTGGTTGATTCATTTCGAAACAGGGAAGCAATAAAGGGGATGGTGGCAGTAGCAGTGTTGGGAAGTGCTAGTGAAATGTACCCAGAGACTCCACCCCCAAACTACTAGAACTCCTACAGCAATTCAGTAATGTGGCAGGATACAAAATCAATGTACAAAAATCAGTTGCTTTCTTACACACTAACAATGAAAATACAGAAAGGGAAATTAGAGAATCAATTCCATTTACTATAGCACCAAGGACCATAAGATGCCTGGGAATAAACTGAACCAAAGAGGTAAAGGATCTGTACTCAAGGAACTACAGAATACTTGTGAAAGAAATTGAAGACACAAAAAGATGGAAGACCATTCCATGCTCACGGATCGAAAGAATAAACATTGTTAGGATGTCGATACTTACTAGACCAATCTATACTTTCAATGCCATACCGATCAAAATTCCACCAGCATTTTTCAAAGAGCTGGAACAAATAATCCTAAAATTTGTATGGAATCAGAAAAGACCCCTCATTGCTAAGGAAATTTTGAAAAAGAAAAACTGTGGGCATCACATTGCCTGATTTCAAGCTTTACTACAAAGCTGTGATCACCAAGATAGCATGGCACTGGCACAAAAACAGACACATAGACCAGTGGAGCAGAGTAGAGAGCCCAGACATGGACCCTCAACTCTATAGTCAAATAATCTTTGACAAAGCAGGAAGAAATATCCAGTGGATAAAAGACCGTCTCTTCAATAAACGGTGCTGGGAAAATTGGACAGCTATATGTAAAAGAATGAAACTCGACCATTCTCTTACACCATACACAAAGATAAACTCAAAATGGATAAAAGACATCAATGTGAGGCCAGAATCTATCAAAATCCTAGAAGATAACATAGGCAGTAATCTCTTCAATATCAGCCACAGCAACTTCTTTCAAGATATGTCTCCAAAGGAAAAGGAAACAAAAGTGAAAATGAACTTTTGGGACTTCATCAAGATCAAAAGCCTCTGCACAGCAAAGGAAACCGTCAACAAAACAAAGAGACAACCCACAGAATGGGAGAAGATATTCTCAAATGACACTACAGACAAAGGGCTGATATCCAAGATCTATAAAGAACTCCTCAAACTCAACACACACAAAACAGATAATCCCGTCAAAAAATGGGCAGAAGACATGAACAGACACTTCTCCAAAGAAGACATACAAGTGACTAACAGACACATGAATAAATGTTCATCATCCTTAGCCATTAGGGAGATTCAAATCAAAACCACATTGATATACCACCTCACACCAGCTAGAATTGCCAAAATTAACAAGACAATAAATAACATGTGTTGGAGAGGTTGTGGAGAAAGGGGAACCCTCTTACACCTTTGGTGGGAATGTAAGTTGGTGCAGGCACTTTGGAAAACAGTGTGGAGATTCCTTAAGTAATTAAAAATAGAGCTTCCCTATGGCCCTCTAATTGCACTACTGGGTATGTACCCCAAACATACTGATGTAGTGAAATGAAGGGGCATCTGTACCCCAATGTTCATAGGATTGATGGCCACAGTCCCCAAACCATGGAAAGAACCAAGATGCCCTTCAGTGGATGAACGGATAAAGAATATATATATATATATATATATATATATATATATATATATATACACAATGGAATATTATGCCTCCATCAGAAAGGATGAATACCCAACTTTTGTATCAACATGGATGGGACTGGAGGGGATTATGCTGAGTGAAATAAGTCAAGCAGAGAAAGTCAATCATCATATGGTTTCACTTACTTTGGGAACACAAGGAATAACAAAGAGGACATTAGGAGAAGGAAAGGAAAGTGAGTTGGGGGAAATTGGAGGGGGAGACAAACATAAGAGACTGTGGACTCTGAGAAACAAACTGAGGGTTTTAGAGGGGGGGGTTGGGTGAGCCTGGTGGTGGGTATTATGGAGGGCACATATTGCATGGAGCACTGGGTGTGGTGCATAAACAATGAACGCTGGAACACTGAAAAGAAATACAATAAAATAAAATGGGGGAAAAAGAAGAAAAAGAAATCTACACAGAGAGAGAGCCATGGAAGAGTCTAGGGAGCCTTAGAAAAATGCAAAGCAGATGGCTGAGAGGAATCCACATTTCTAACTTTAACATTTTGGCAATTCAAGACTGTAAGACATCAGAGTGAATGACAAAATACCATTAGGGTCATCTCCCAGCCAGATTATTACATAGGAGGAAAGACAGATCACTCTGCTTCCTTCAAGAAAAGAGGGTTGGAATTGGGGAAAGTATCACATACGCATTTGATCATCTCTTATTGGTCAGTCTATTAACCAGTCTATTGATTGATTCATTCATTTAATCGCTAATCATTATTTAGAACCCATTCTAGGCTTTACAATGGTTGAGTGCTCTGAGAATATGAATGCCAGAAAAGCAGTGTGCAGTACTGCAAAAAGCCATGAGATTTAGAGTCATTCATTCATTCATACATTCATTCAATCAATCACCAGATGTATATTGAGTGCCTACTACTATCTTTCAAGTACCAAGATAATATTCTGGCTCTGAAACTAAAATATGTGTAACCTAAGAAAAATTGCTTAGTCTACCTGAGTTTCACTTTCCATATTTGCATAATGTCGACCTTCATGTTTATTTAATGGACTTAGTTATGCAGAATGAATAAGCTCATGGATGTAAGCACTCACCCCAGGGAGCTGGCAGGGGACTCCAAGAGCTTCAGTTCTGAGGATCTCATAGTTTGGGGCACTTGTTTTTCAACCTTGGGTGTACATTTGAAGTACCCAGGAATATCAATGCCCATATCCCTCTTCTGAGATTCTGACGTGATTCTGGTTTGGGATCGAGTGTATTTATTACTTTTTGTAAGTTCCCAGATGATCTAAATGTGTAGACAGCATTGATAACCTCTGGTCTAATGATGAGGCAGACTCATGATAAAATCTCAAAACAACATTATGGAAATTCAAAATCAGATCATACTTGATACAGAGAAGCACAAGGAGGAAGCACAAGGAGAAAGAGCTGATATGAAGAGGGTCTGGTTCCTATTGGGGTATAACACAAATTGCAATGTCAGTTGGGACGTGTTCAATTTGTACAGGCCTGGGGTGGGACTGATCAACAGCCAGGGAGTCTGATCTGGCAGCTGAGTTTTGGGGGGGTCCCTGAACATTTTTGAGGGGAAAATTTCCAGATATCAAATGAACTCTATAAGACCGTATTTAGAAATAATTTTTAGGGGAAAAATTTATGTTATTCAAAGGAGAAGTTCAAATTTAAACACTGTATAAAATATCTGCAATGTAATATTAAAATACCCTTGAATTCAAGAATTACAACTGTATTTTGAATTCTTTCATTCATTTTTCATATGGACCCTATTTAGAAAATGCAAAAATCATAAAAAAATATTTTCTCAGTGTGCAGTTATGTTGAAAACAAGTGGAAAGATAAAGGCTCTTTTGCCAATACAACTGTTTTTAATCAAGGAAATTATATTAGTTTCAGATGAGGTCTGACTCATGCACCTTTAATTTTATGGATAGACTCAGAGTACCTTTTAATGAAAGCCTGTCATTCAGATTACAGTTCAGCTTCATAGCCCATCAAATTTGAGAAGATAACAATAGTTAAATACATAACAGCTAAAAATAATTTTAGATATGGATTTTAACAGAATGGGTTTATTTGTCTTTTAACTGAGTGTTTGTGTTACCCCAGAATTTGTGTGTCAAAACTGTAGTTGTATGGTATTTGGAAGTGGGACCTTTGAGAGGTGATCAGATTATGAGAATGGAGCCTCTACAATGAGATTAGTGCCCTTTTATCCATTGCTCCATCCACCATGTGAAGTTACAGCAAGAAAACAGCAGTCTATGAACCAAGAAATGGGTTCTCACCAGACACTGAATCCGCTGGTGCCTGGATCCAGAATTATAAGAAATTTCTGTTTACAAGTCATTCAGTCTGTGGTAGTTTTGCAGCAGCCCAAACAGATTAAGACACTGCCTAAAAGCAAAACTTCTTTTCCGTGTGCGAAAAATAGCTGTCTCTCCAAATACCAAATGATCTGTACCTTTTAACCACATGACCAGGTGAAGTCATTGGAGACCAGTGTTGGCTTTCCAATCATGTCCAAGGGTGGACAGAATCTTGTCAGATGTACTTGCTGACTGAAGATCTACCATGGAGGTGTTTTTACCTTTGCCTGGGCTACCTCTCCTTCTTCCTCTCCTTTCCAACTTAAACATAGCCTGATGGAACATTTTAAAATGTTTATTAGATCTGTATTTTTTGTGGCCTTAGGTTTATTCTGAGCAGATCAATGGGCCATATATGTGGTGTTGCCTTTCTGTTTCTTACAAATAAGCTTTGATCTTACCTCTATATTCTTAAATAGCATATTTCAGGGCTGTATAGAAAAATTCCAGACATGAAAGCTAGAGATCATAATATGTTTAAATATGCCTTACTTTTGCTATTTTTAAAGGTACTAGGAGAAATTTTAAAGCTACTTATAGTGAAATCTATTCAATTTTACTTTATGGTTTTTCCCATCATATTTTTAGATTTGAAATATTCTCCTCAGGGGCGCCTGGGTGGCTCAGTGGGTTAAAGCCTCTGCCTTCGTCGGCTCAGGTCAGGATCCCAGGGTCCTGGGATCGAGCCCCGCATCAGGCTCTCTGCTCAGCAGGAAGCCTGCTTCCCTTCCTCTCTCTCTGCCTGCTTCTCTGCCTACTTGTGATCTCTGTCAAATAAATAAATAAAATCTTAAAAAAAAAAAAAAAGAAATATTCTCCTCACTCCAGAACTTTGGTAAGGGTTCAAAATTGTTATCTTCTACTGTTTAATGCTTCAGCCCTCCAAATTTAATATGAGAGTCTGGAATGAAGTGAGAAACTAAATAGATTTTCTTTTTTGGTTCAGAATTGGTAAGCAATTATAGCAGTACTATTTATTAGAATAATGGTTCCCTCCTTTATTAACTGTTCAGACTTCCTTTGTTACATAAAACTCACACAAAGTGTGACATAAAGTCTCTTGATAGATGATCTGTTGTATTTTATCAATTTTTTTGTTCATGTCTGTGCCAGTGGCCTTGAAATATGGGTCAGGATATGTGCCAGTGGTCAGGGTCTGTTAATTTTTTGTTAATTTTTAAATTATAATTTAAATTATAATGTTGTAAAAATGGAAACATTATTGAAATGTAAATACAAAAAGCTGCAAATCCATATTCTTCTTCACCCTTACTTTTCCACTTCTTCTTTTTTTTTTTTTAAGATTTTATTTATTTATTTGACAGAGAGAGATCACAAGTAGGCAGAGAGGCAGGCAGAGAGAGAGAGAGAGAGAGGAGGAAGCAGGCTCCCTGCTGAGCAGAGGGCCCGATGCGGGACTCGATCCCAGGACCCTGAGATCATGACCTGAGCCGAAGGCAGCGGCTTAACCCACTGAGCCACCCAGGCACCCTCCACTTCTTCTGTCCCTTAGGTGTGAACACTGTTAACATTTTGGTGGGCCCCAGTCAACTCTCAAACATTTGGTAAGTATCAAAAATATTAGTGATTTTTGTTGTTGTCATTGGAATTGCATTAAAGCCATACATTAAGAAAAATCAGTATCTTCTATTGTCTTCCTATCCAAGCGTATATTTCATCTGTTGACTTAAGCTTTATTTTATATATCTCATTAAAACTTTATAATTTTATGGGGGTACCAACATTTTGGGTTGTTTATTTCTAGATAGTTAATATTTATGAAGGGATTTCTTTTTCAATATATTATCTCTGTGATCACTGGTGATATAAAAAATGCTCTTTGCTTTTGTCTAGGGGTCTTTTATTAGTTTCGGTAGCTTTGCAATGGGTTTCTTTGGGTTTTTATACTACATAATTACATTGTAGGTAAATTGTGATAATCTTAGATCCTTGATGTTTGTGCCTTTGTTTCTAGTTCATATTGCTTTCATTGCTTTTTGAAGACTTTTAGGATGACATTAAACAGCAGTGGTAACAATAGTAATTCTCACTGGTCTTGATGACTGTCTCTAATTGCAACATTTTGTTTGAAATTGAAAGCATTTGTCAAGACAGACTAGCATAGGCGGCCAGTGGAGTCTCCGCAGCCTCATCGCTGAGGTCAAATCCTGGCTGTGATCTTACTAGAGGTTTTAAACTTAGACAAGCTTCTCCTACTCTCCATGCCTCACTCTTCTTCAAGAAAGGGTTAAGAATAGTTTCTAGCTTAGACCATTGTTGTAAGGATAGATGAATATTTTATAAGCACTTAGAAGCATTTTTAAAACTGATTCCAGAGGGCGCCTGGGTGGCTCAGTGGGTTAAGCCGCTGACTTCGGCTCAGGTCATGATCTCAGGGTCCTGGGATTGAGTCCCACATTGGGCTCTCTGCTCAGCAGGGAGCCTGCTTCCTCCTCTCTCTCTGCTTGCCTCTCTGCCTACTTGTGCTCTCTCTCTCTGTCAAATAAATAAATAAATATCTTTAAAAAAAAAAACTGATTCCAGAATTAGTGCTTTATCAATGCCTTTTAGACACATTCAGTACACACTAGTAGTTTGGAACTATTAGCAATACACTAGTCCAAAAACCTTCCACTACAGTAATCTGCCCCATCTATGGTTTCCATTTTTGCATCCAACCACAGTCTGAAAGCAGGTGATCCACCTTTGGACCTAGTGTCAGGTCAGCCATGGCTAATGCTACAGGACGATGCCTGCATCACTCGCCTCACTTACTCTATCACGGTGGCATTTTTATCCTTTTATATCATCACAAGAAGAAGGGTGGATACAGTATAATAAGATATTTGAGATAAAAAGACACATTTAGACAACTTCTGTGACAATATATTGGGTTATTTATTTATTTATTTGAAAGAGAGCGTGCACAAGCGGGGGGGGGGGGTGCTGAGGGAGAAGGAGAGAATCTCTCAAACAGACTCCTCACTCAGCGTGGAGCCCGATGCCAGGCTTGATCCCACGACCCTGAGATCATGACCTGAGCCAAAACTAAGAGTCAGATGCTCATCTGACTGAGCTGCCCAGGTACCCCTACAATCTATTGTTATAATTGTTCTATTTTATTATTACTCTTCTTAATTTCCTACTGTGCCTAATTTATAAATTAAGCTTTATCATAGGTATGTACACATAGGAGAAGGCCTCATCTATACAGGATTTGATAGAGGGGCTTCAGCATCTTCTGGGGGTCTTGGAAGAAGGGGGCTACTGTACTGAAGTATAGTAGCTCAGCATTATTGTCTCTCTTTTTTCCTGCTGAAGTCTATTAAATTAGCTCAATGTTTTCTATTCCAGCACTTTCCCGGAAATACTATTTGTTATTTGGAGGCTCTGTAAGTTAGTACCATTAGTATTTCTGCGGATGTAGGCTGCTGGAAATGGAGTGTGGGTTTTCAGTAGTTCTAACTACTATGGAGCCCTGTTGCTTAAGCTGACTCCACCGGCTTTCTGCCATTCATCCAAAAACAATACTGCTTGTGTTAAAGGAATTGGAGGTTTAGAGTGTTTCCTGTAGGTGGCATGACTTCAGAAATGCTCACAAAAATAAAACAATTTATCTAGTCCACTAAGGCCTTAGAAAAGTATATTTTGTTTATTTACTTGATAAAGCAAGCAGGAGGAGGGACAGAGAGAGATGCAGACTCCTGGCTGAAAAGGGAGCCCTTTGCCAGGCTCTATCCCAGGACCTCCAGATCATGACCCAAGCTGAAGGCAGATGCCCAATTGACTGAGCCACCCAGATGGCCATAGGACTTAGATACTTTCAATAGGCAGAAAACCCATCCATTTCATTCATAAGGAAAATAATTAATATATTAATACTTCATTGGAAAGGTAACATAGATCGAGGTGTGACTGATTACATAACTGTTTATTGGAGCTCATTTTGGTAGAAGAGAGGGAAATGACACAGAAAGAGAAGATAGAGACACTAACAGGAGACTGCCCAGTCCTCTGAAATAGCACAGCCTCACTGGTAAAAAGCAAGAAGTCATGTGGGTCTGGTTTTAAATTCTTGCTCTGCATTGGGTGCCTCTATGATCTTTGACATGTTGCTCTGAAACTCCATTTCCTAATTGAAATAATAAGTTTTTCCTAAGTTTTAAGGGTGAAACGATAAGGGTAATACTTAGGACAGTGTCTATCAGATTTAGAAAAGGAGCAGTAAGTGGTAGTTATTTTTAATTTTTCTCTAGGGCTAGATTCTATTTCATGAAGATATTAGACTCTCATGTAAAGAATGAGTGCCACCTGTCAATAATCAGAGAAGAAACGTTCCAATTGTTATGATCAAACAGATGCTTAATGTTTTACTTCCCTGGATGAGCACCATAGATCCTAAATGTTCTGTTGGACAAATTCTTGACCTCATTCGGATATATACTTTTAGCACCTCTTTTAAGTCTTTTTGAAACTCATTTTTTATGGTACAGGGTCCAATTTTAGGACTAAGAAGTCTCCTTTCTCCCAGCTGGATTCTGCTTACTATGAGCCAGTGCTTATAGAGGATTTTGGGGTCTTAGGCTGTCTTCATGTTTAAAAAAAAAAAAAAGCCTACAATTTATATGTGTTATGGAGCCCAGGAAAGTGGTTGCTCAGATGCTAGCTCATGTGCATGCCCATTCTTTCTTCTCCATTAGAGTTCTTACAAACAATTACCATCTTGTGTTCCAGTTCTGAGTTTGTAGTCTTATTTTCTACATCATAATGGTATACCACTGGTTACTGTATAACTATATTGGGAAGGTGGAAGAGGAAGGATGAAAGAGAGTATGCTGATTCTCTCATGAGAGAAAGTCAATAAATGACTTTATTTAAGTCCACAAATTTAAGAATAAGTATATTATTTAAAAGTATAGAGGTATTTAGCTCTGGAAAACTGCATTATTTTTCATTATCTTTGTACCACCTGATTTTTAAAAGTATGTTATTACATTGTTAAAATAGGAAATAAATTTAAATGGAAAAGAATAAACAGGATAAATATACTACAGATGGGCAGTTATCACACAGAACATTTTCAGTGGGTCAGTGATGCTATTATGAAATGACTATGTCCAGATGCCTAGGGAGGACCCTTAATCATCTTGCCTGTGGGGAAAGACCTAACATTCCAGGGTCTTTCTTAGAAATAGAAGGTCTAGGGATTAGCCTTTATGAGGTAGATTGTGATCACAGGGTATTTAGGTAAGGAGAATCTACTGGAGGGCAGTGTTCTTGTTTTGTAAGAAATACAAAGTCCCTTCTTTTTCTTTAAAGACCGTATTTCTAAGTAAACTCTACACCCAACGTGGGGCTTGAACTTACAACGCTGAGATTCAGCAGATTCTGACTTCCTAGGACTGATGGTAAGATTCTGGATTTCCAACATCTCCCCCATGATGGCAAGGCTGCTGGTTTGTGAACCACACTTTGAGAAGCAAGCCCTTAGGGCAGGGTGGGGCTTCTTTCTTTATGGCAATGAAAAGCAACATCTAACCATTTTCAGTTTCATCCCAGACCAAGCCAGTCAGGCACCCTGGAGTCCCCTCTTTTTCTAAGGTTACTTTGACTCTAGCCTTGGGATTTCTAGGTCCATTCTCTCTCTCTCTCTAAGATTTTGTTCATTTATTTGTCAGAGAGGGAGTGCACAGCAGGGAGTGGCAGTCAGAGGGAGAAGCAGGCTCCCTGCTGAGCAAGGAGCCCACCACGGGACTCATCCCAGGACTCTGGGATTTGAAGCCCAGCCGAATGAAAGCAGAAGGCAGACATTCAACCAACTGAGCCACCCAGGCATCCCCCATTCTCTTTTACTGTATTCTTGGTCTAGAATCTGGTAGCTACAAATGGAAATCTCTAGGGCAACATTTTGCTGCAAGAAGTAGGGTAAGGAACCTTAGAAACCAGGGATGTCTGGGTGGCTCAGTCATTAAGTGTCTGCCTTTGGCTCCGGTCATGATCCTAGCATTCTGGGAGCAGGCTCCCTGCTCAGTGGGAAGCCTGCTTCTCCCTCCCTCACTTCCCCTGCTTGTGTTCCCTCTCTGGCTGTATCTCTCACTGTCAAATAAATAAATAAATAAATAAATAAAATCTTTAAGAAAAAAAAAAAATGAAAAAGGAAGCTCAGAAACCACTTCCCATTTGACCAGACTAGACAATTTGATTTTACCTTACCATTTCAGAGGCCACATATTTGAGATATGGGTCTGATCTGGGATGAAACTGAAAATGGTTAGATGTTGCTTTTCATTGCCATAAAGAAAGAAGCCCCACCCTGCCCTAAGGGCTTGCTTCTCAAAGTGTGGTTCACAAACCAGCAGCCTTGCCATCATGGGGGAGATGTTGGAAATCCAGAATCTTACCATCAGTCCTAGGAAGTCAGAATCTGCTGAATCAGTATCTACATTTTGAGTAAGATCCCCAGGTTATTTGCACGTTGAAGTTTGAGAAGCACTGGTCTAAGGAACAGGGATGCACAGACAGGTGGGCTGATGAGCATTTTGTGAGCCAGTGTTGAAAGGTCAATCTGGAAGGAGTTGGTCTCTAGGCACAAGTGGACTGGAGCCAGCTGGGTGTCAGAAGCTAACAGTACAAGGCAGAATTGCATTATAGGGCAAGAGAGGCCAGCATAACATGGGGACAGCAATGTCTGATGCCAGTTATTAGGACTTAGGAAGAGTTTTCAGATTAAGAAATGAAATATTCAGGAAGCCTCGGTGGCTCAGTCGGTTAAGCCGCTGCCTTCGGCTCAGGTTATGATCCCAGGGTCCTGGGATCGAGTGCTGCATTGGGTTTGTTGCTTGACAGGGAACCTGCTTCTCCCTCCACCTTTGCCTGCCACTCTGCCTGCTTGTATGTGTGCGCTCATGCTCTCTCTCTCTCTTTCTCTCTGTGATAAATAAATAAATAAATAAAATCTTAAAAAAAAAAAAAAGAAATGAAATATTCTAGTGTAGAGACTTGTCTTAAGCTCCAGCAACCAGCCCCCAACCCAAACTGGACAGACAAGTGGGAAAAGTCATATGCAAGGTGCTTAGAAATAGGGACCTTTTCCAAGGTCAAAGATGTTACAGCTGATGAGGAGTCATTTCCCTCCTCTTCCTGAAATGTTCAGAGATATATATTCTCTATGTTCAAATAAGAGAGAAATAGAACATCCAATTAAACCTGAAATATTCCAGAAAAGATATTCATAAAATCCTAATGATTCATTTACCACTGGAGTTACTGACCTGGTCATAGACTTCTGATTTCTACAGAGAAATTTGTTAATAGAAAGATATGAAATGATAAAGCTAATTTTAATAGCTCCTTTTCTTAATGAGACTATAAATCATATTAGCATCTTATTTTCCAAAGATCCTGAACTTTTAGTATCTCTTGGGATGTCAATGCAGGTCTTGAAACAGCAGCTTCATGCTCCCATATCATAAACAGAAAAGGCACTAAATGCTTCTGGAACAAATTAACTCTGACATACTTAGCCCATGTTTGACACCAAACAATACCTCATTCACTCAAAACATTCATTCCCACACTATGTAGTCATCCATTGACTGTATTTTAAAGATATTTCCAAATATATTAAAGATTAAAGATCTCTTGGGACGCCTGGGTGGCTCAGTGGGTTAAGCCCTCTGCCTTCAGCTCGGGTCATGATCCCAGAGTGCTGGGATCGAGTCCCGCGTCTGGCTCTCTGCTCAGTGGGGAGCCTGCTTCCCCTTCCTCTCTCTCTGCCTGCCTCTCTGCCCACTTGTGACCTGTCTCTCTGTCAAGTAAATAAATGGAATCTTTGAAAAAAAACCAAAAGATTAAAGATCTCTTTCTTTTTTGAGTAACTTAGGTATTTGCTTAATGAAATTCCCAGTTTTGCTTAGGCAAGTAAGCCACTTTAAAAATCCCCTGGAGCCTGTTTTTTTTTTTTTTTTTTTTTATATATAATCATATATTTTTCCCCAGGAGTACAGGTCTGTGAATCGCCAGGTTTACACACTCACAGCACTCACCAAAGCACATACCCTCCCCAATGTCCATAACCCCACCCCCAGCCACCTCCCCCCAGCAACCCTCAGTGTGTTTTGTGAGATTAAGAGTCACTTATGGTTTAAGAAGACTGATTTTTATACTCATCTAAACTAAAACCACCTTATTGAAATTCCCTCAGAATTTTTACCTGATAAATTATAACTTAAAATAGAAATGTGGAGAAAAAAGGCATTTATGCATAGTTATAAAAACTTGCAAATGGCAGACTTGCCTCTTCTTTTTGTTTAATTTTTTATTTTTTATAAACATATATTTTTATCCCCAGAGGTACAGGTCTGTGAATCGCCAGGTTTACACACTTCACAGCACTCACCAAAGCACACACCTACCCAATGTCCATAACCCCATCCCCCTTCTCCCAACCCCCCTCCCCCCAGCAACCCTCAGTTTGTTTTGTGAGATTAAGAGTCACTTATGGTTTGTCTCTCTCCCAATCCCATCTTGTTTCATTGATTCTTCTTCTACCCACTTAAGCCCCCATGTTGCATCACCACTTCTTCATATCAGGGAGATCATATGATAGTTGTCTTTCTCTGCTTGACTTATTTCGCTAAGCATGATACGCTCTAGTTCCATCCATGTTGTCGCAAATGGCAAGATTTCATTTCTTTTGATGGCTGCATAGTATTCCATTGTGTATATATACCACATCTTCTTGATCCATTCATCTGTTGATGGACATCTAGGTTCTTTCCATAGTTTGGCTATTGTGGACATTGCTGCTATAAACATTTGGGTGCACGTGCCCCTTTGGATCACTACGTTTGTATCTTTAGGGTAAATACCCAATACTGCAATTGCTGGGTCATAGGGCAGTTGTATTTTCAACATTTTGAGGAACCTCCATGCTGTTTTCCAGAGAGGTTGCACCAGCTTGTATTCCCAGCAACAGTGTAGGAGGGTTCCCCTTTCTCCGCATCCTCGCCAGCATCTGTCATTTCCTGACTTGTTGATTTTAGCCATTCTGACTGGTGTGAGGTGATATCTCATTGTGGTTTTGATTTGTATTTCCCTGATGCTGAGTGATATGGAGCACTTTTTCATGTGTCTGTTGGCCATCTGGATGTCTTCTTTGCAGAAATGTCTGTTCATGTCCTCTGCCCATTTCTTGATTGGATTATTTGATCTTTGGGTGTTGAGTTTGCTAAGTTCTTTATAGATTTTGGACACTAGCCCTTTATCTGATATGTCATTTGCAAATATCTTCTCCCATTCTGTCAGTTGTCTTTTGATTTTGTTCACTGTATCTTTGCTGTGCAAAAGCTTTTGATCTTGATGAAATCCCAATAGTTCATTTTTGCCCTTGCTTCCCTTGCCTTTGGCGATGTTCCTAGGAAGATGTTGCTGCGGCTGAGGTCGAAGAGGTTGCTGCCTGTGTTCTCCTCAAGGATTTTGATGGATTCCTTTCGCACATTGAGGTCCTTCATCCATTTTGAGTCTATTTTCGTGTGTGGTGAAAGGAAATGGTCCAATTTCATTTTTCTGCATGTGGCTGTCCAATTTTCCAAACACCATTTATTAAAGAGGCTGTCTTTTTTCCATTGTCCATCATATGTCTTTCCTGCTTTGTCGAAGATTAGTTGACCATAGAGTTGAGGATCCATTTCTGGGCTCTCTATTCTGTTCCATTGATCTATATGTCTGTTTTTGCCAGTACCATGCTGTCTTGATGATGACAGCTTTGTAATAGGGCTTGAAGTCCGGAATTGTGATGCCACCAACTTTGGCTTTCTTTTTCAATATCCCTTTGGCTATTCGAGGTCTTTTCTGGTTCCATATAAGTTTTAGAATTATTTGTTCCATTTCTTTGAAAAAGATGGATGGTACTTTGATAGGAATTGCATTAAATGTGTAGATTGCTTTAGGTAGCATAGACATTTTCACAATATTTATTCTTCCAATCCAGGAGCATGGAACATTTTTCCATTTCTTTGTGTCTTCTTCAATTTCTTTCATGAGTACTTTATAGTTTTCTGAGTATAGATTCTGTGCCTCTTTGGTTAGGTTTATTCCTAGGTATCTTATGGTTTGGGGTGCAATTGTAAATGGTATGGACTCCTTAATTTCTCTTTCTTCTGTCTTGTTGTTGGTGTAGAGTAATGCAACTGATTTCTGTGCATTGATTTTATATCCCGACACTTTACTGAATTCCTGTACAAGTTCGAGCAGTTTTGGAGTGGAGTCTTTTGGGTTTTCCATATAGTATCATATCATCTGCGAAGAGTGATAATTTGACTTCTTCTTTGCCGATTTGGATGCCTTTAATTTCCTTTTGTTGTGTGATTGCTGAGGCTAGGACTTCTAGTACTATGTTGAATAGCAGTGGTGATAATGGACATCCCTGCCGTGTTCCTGACCTTAGCGGAAAAGCTTTCAGTTTTTCTCCATTGAGAATGATATTTGCGGTGGGTTTTTCTAGATGGCTTTGTTGATAGAGGTATGTGCCCTCTATCCCTACACTTTGAAGAGTTTTGATCAGGAAGGGATGCTGTACTTTGTCAAATGCTTTTTTAGCATCTATTGAGAGTATCATAGGGTTCTTGTTCTTTCTTTTATTGATGTGTTGTATCACATTGACTGATTTGCGGATGTTGAACCAACCTTGCAGCCCTGGAATAAATCCCACTTGGTCGTGGTGAATAATCCTTTTAATGTACTGTTGAATCCTATTGGCTGGTATTTTGGTGAGAATTTTCGCATCTGTGTTCATCAAGGATATTGGTCTATAGCTCTCTTTTTTGATGGGATCCTTGTCTGGTTTTGGGATCAAGGTGATGCTGGCCTCATAAAATGAGTTTGGAAGTTTTCCTTCCATTTCTATTTTTTGGAACAGTTTCAGGAGAATAGGAATTAGTTCTTCTTTAAATGTTTGGTCGAATTCCCCCAGGAAGCTGTCTGGCCCTGGGCTTTTGTTTGTTTGGAGATTTTTAATGATTGTTTCAATCTCCTTACTGGTTATGGGTCTGTTCAGGCTTTCTATTTCTTCCTGGTTCAATTGTGGTAGTTTATATGTTTCTAGGAATGCATCCATTTCTTCCAGATTGTCAAATTTGTTGGCATAGAGTTGCTCATAGTATGTTCTTATAATAGTTTGTATTTCTTTGGTGTTAGTTGTGATTTGTCCTCTTTCATTCATGATTTTATTTATTTGGGTCCTTTCTCTTTTCTTTTTGATAAGTCGGGCCAGGGGTTTATCAATTTTATTAATTCTTTCAAAGAACGAGCTCCTAGTTTCGTTGATTTGCTCTATTGTGTTTCTGGTTTCTATTTCATTGATTTCTGCTCTGATCTTTATGATTTCTCTTCTCCTGCTGGGCTTGGGGTTTCTTTCTTGTTCTTTCTCCAGCTCCTTTAGGTGTAGGGTTAGGTTGTGTACCTGAGACCTTTCTTGTTTTTTGAGAAAGGCTTGTACCGCTATATATTTTCCTTTCAGGACTGCCTTTGTTGTGTCCCACAGATTTTGAACCGTTGTATTTTCATTATCATTTGTTTCCATGACTTTTTTCAATTCTTCTTTAATTTCCTGGTTGACCCATTCATTCTTTAGAAGGATACTGTTTAGTCTCCATGTATTTGGGTTCTTTCCAAACTTCCTCTTGTGGTTGAGTTCTAGCTTCAGTTCATTGTGGTCTGAAAATATGCAGGGAATGATCCCAATCTTTTGATACCGGTTGAGTCCTGATTTAGGACTGAGGATGTGATCTATTCTGGAGAATGTTCCATGTGCACTAGAGAAGAATGTGTATTCTGTTGCTTTGGGATGAAATATTCTGAATATATCTGTGATGTCCATCTGGTCCAGTGTGTCGTTTAAGGCCTTTATTTCCTTTCTGATCTTTTGCTTGGATGATCTGTCCATTTCAGTGAGGGGAGTGTTAAAGTCCCCTGCTATTATTGTATTATTGTTGATGTGTTTCTTTGATTTTGTTATTAATTGGTTTATATAGTTGGCTGCTCCCACGTTGGGAGCATAGATATTTTAAATTGTTAAATCTTCTTGTTGGACAGACCCTTTGAGTATGATATAGTGTTCTTCCTCATCTCTTATTATAGTCTTTGGCTTAAAATCTAATTGATCTGATATAAGGATTGCCACTTCTGCTTTCTTCTGATGTCCATTACCGTGGTAAATTCTTTTCCACCCCCTCACTTTAAATCTGGAGGTGTCTTCAGGCTTAAAATGAGTTTCTTGAAGGCAATATATAGATTGGTTTTGTTTTTTTATCCATTCTGATACCCTGTGTCTTTTGATTGGGGCATTTAGCCTATTAACATTCAGGGTAACTATTGAGAGATATGAATTTAGTGCCATTGTATTGCCTGTAAGGTGACTATTACTGAATATTGTCTCTGTTCCTTACTGATCTACCACTTGTAGGCTCTCTCTTTGCTTAGAGAACCCCTTTCAATATTTCCTGTAGAGCTGGTTTGCTGTTTGCAAATTCTTTCAGTTGTTGTTTGTCCTGGAAGCTTTTAATCTCTCCCTCTATTTTCAATGATAGCCTAGCTGGATATAGTACTCTTGGCTGCATTTTTTTCTCGTTTAGTGCTCTGAAAATATCATGCCAGCTCTTTCTGGCCTGCCAGGTCTCTGTGGATAAGTCAGCTGCCAATCTAATATTTTTACCATTGTATGTTACAGACTTCTTTTCCTGGGCTGCTTTCAGGATTTTCTCTTTGTCACTGAGACTTGTAAATTTTACTATTAGGTGACAGGGTGTGGGCCTATTCTTATTGATTTTTAGGGGCGTTCTCTGAACCTCCTGAATTTTGAAGCTCATTCCCTTTGCCATACTGGGGAAATTCTCCCCAATAATTCTCTCCAGTATACCTTCTACTCCCCTCTCTCTTTCTTCTTCTTCTGGAATCCCAATTATTCTAATGTTGTTTCATCTTATGGTGTCACTTATTTCTCGAATTCTCCCCTCGTGGTCCAGTAGCTGTTTGTCCCTCTTTTGCTCAGCTTCTTTATTCTCTGTCATTTGGTCTTCTATATCACTAATTCTTTCTTCTGCTTCATTTATCCTAGCAGTGAGAACCTCCATTTTTGATTGCACCTCATTAATAGCTTTTTTGATTTCAACTTGGTTAGATATTAGTTCTTTTATTTCTCCAGAAAGGGCTTTTATATCTCCCGAGAGGATTTCTCTAATATCTTCCATGCCTTTTTTCGAGCCTGGCTAGAACCTTGAGAATTGTCATTCTGAACTCTAGATCTGACATATTACCAATGTCTGTATTGATTAGGTCCCTAGCCTTCGGTACTGCCTCTTGTTCTTTTTTTTTTTTTGTGGTGAATTTTTCCACCTTGTCATTTTGTCCAGATAAGAGTATATGAAGGTACAAGTAAAATACGAAAAGGGTGGCAATAACCCCAGGAAAATATGCTTTAACCAAATCAGAAGAGATCCTAAATCATGAGGGGGGAGAAAGGGGATAAAAAGAGGTTCACAAAGAAAGAAAGAAAAAAAAGAAGAAAAAGAAAAGAATTAAAAAAAACAAATAAAGAAAAATATAAAAAAGAAAAAATATATATATTAGATGAACTAGTTAAAAAACGTTAAAAAAGCAAAGGGTAAAAGTTAAAAAAATTTTAGCAGAAGAAGAGAAAAAAATGAAAAAGAAAAAAATTAAATTACCTGCAAGACTAAAAAAAAATCACAGGGAGAAAGCCATGAGCTCCGTGCTTGGCTTTCTCCTCCTCTGGAATTCTGCTGCTCTCCTTGGTATTGAAATCGCACTCCTTGGTAGGTGACCTTGGTCTTGGCTGGATTTCTTGTTGATCTTCTGGGGGAGTGGCCTGGTGTATGATTCTCAAGTGTCTTTGCCCCAGGTGGAATTGTACTGCCCTTACCAGGGGCTGAGTAATCGGCTCAGATTTGCTTTCAGGAGCTTTTGTTCCCTGAGCGCTTTCCATAGCGTTCTGGAGGACGGGAATACAAATGGCGGCCTCCTGGTCTCCGGCCCGGAGGAGCCAAGAGCCTGGGGCCCCACTCCTCAGTGCGTCCTCAGAGAACAGCGCCCAGTTACTCTGCCTGACCTCTGGCAATGCTCCGAGCTCACCAAGCCTGCGACCGGTTCAAGGTAACTCCGAGCTGTGATCTTACTGTCAGCTCTGTCTCTGTAGCTGGCTTTCCCGTTCCAATACGCGCAAGCTCTGCGACACTCAGACACCCCCGATCCTTCTGTGACCCTGCGGGACCTGAGGCCATGCTGACCCTGCATGGGCTTCGCCCCGGTTTAGCCTCTGGAGCGATGACCCTCAGTGGAACAGACTTTTAAAAGTTCTGATTTTGTGCTCCATTGCTCCGCCGCTTGCCTGGAGCCGGCCCCTCCCCTCCCCGGGGTCTATCTTCTTGTCGCTTTGGATTCACTTCTCCGCCTGTCCTACCTTTCAGAAAGTGGTGTTTTTCTGTTTCCAGAATTCCTGTTCTTCTTCTCTTCGATATGCTGATGGATTTGCAGGTGTTTGCAATCTTTAGATAAGCTATCTAGCTGATCTCCTGCTAGCTGAAGTAATCTCAGCCTGCTACTTCTCTGCCATCTTGACTCCTCCCCTAGACTTGCCTCTTCTATCTTTGTCATTAGAGTCCCCGTTTCTGCTCCATGCTTCTTAACCATTTAACAGCACTATTTTAGATCAGGGGTTGGGCAGTTCATCTGGATGCAGTAGTGAATGTTGTTTCTATAAAACAAAGCAATCGAAGGATAATTTTCAGTTGAAATACCCTCCAAATGTTAGTATTTTATGTTTTTTCTTCAAACTGGAGCCAGATAAGAATGGTATCTGAGCTCTGTGTTGCCTCGTTAGTCTTTGGATTCTTTGGATTTCCCAAAGGCTCTGCCGGCTTATCAGCTGATCTTTTGCTTTGAAGACCTCCTTAAGAGTAAAGATATTTTGCATGTTCTGGGCTTTAGGTTTCCCACTGATGGGCAACAGGACCTGAGGAGCAAGGTGCCTTAGTTCCACTTTGAAGTGGAAGAGCTTCGTTCCTTTGGACAATTGGGTGCTGGTGCTTGAAAGTTCAGCTGCAGTTGGAAAGTAGAAACTGGTAAATGGAAAGTGCTTTAAAGCTGGTATAAGATGGAGGGCAAGGAAAAAGAGAAGAGGGGTCTAAATGCCTCTGCTTGAGATTTTGACAAATGTCTGAGCTCACGTGAAAGGCTAATCGTGGCAAGATTTCCATTTGTTTGTTTTTTCTTCATTTGTTTTAAAATGACAGAGTTATTTTTGAATCCATTTTATGTAATACTGCTTTACAGTAAAGTAATAATGAGTTAAGCTGGGGCAACAATCTAGGCCAGAACATTAAGGACTCAGTGCGTATGAAAATATAACACACAAAACTATAAAGAAAATAAACAGATCAGGGGTTGGAAGGGGAGGTAGGATGAATAGGCAGAGCACAGAGGGGTTTTAGGGCAGTGAAACTACTCTGTAGGATACTATAATGATGTAATAACGTGTCATTTTTACATTTGTCCAAAGGCATAGAATTTAAAACACCAAGAGTGAACTCTAATGTAAACAATGGAATCTGGGTGATAAGGATGTGTCAATTTAGGTTAACCAGTTGTAACAAATGTACCACTTTGATGATGGATGTTGTTAATGGGAGAGGCTGTGAATGTGTGGGGAGAGGGAGTATACGGGAAGTCTCTGTAACTTCTGCTCAATTTTTGCTGTCAATGTGAAATTGCTCAAAAAGTGAAGTCTATTAACTATACATAATATACACATGTATATATACATGATATATACAATATTAACATTAGCTGGTATAGTTGCTTATTGCTTATTTGTTCTAGAAAAATTTTACAGAATTTGCACGTGAACAAAAAATATTAAACAATACATGCAATAATCAAGAAGAAATAGAAAACCCAATTGTCTGGATTGGCCTCCCTCTAAGAATATTATGAGCTGCTACAGTATTTTGAGATGCTCTTTTAACTGTGCACCTATGGGACCAGAGGGCAATTCAACATGAAGAAATAGCAAAAGTTACATGAATGCATAAAAAGGGCAAAGTATGAATTATTTAAGCATCTCATATCTGTTTAACAATGATTGTAACAGAAATGAAGAGAAAAGAAGCTATTTTAGAAGCTCAGTACAGTTTGAGCTCTTTGATCTAGGAAAAAAAAATTCTTAAGAGCTAAGCAACTCTATGGTCAAATAATCTTCGACAAAACAGGAAAAAATATACAGTGGAAAAAAGACAGTCTCTTCAATAAATGGTGCTGGGAAAACTGGGCAGCTATATGTAGAAGTATGAAACTCGACCATTCTCTTACACCGTACACAAAAGTAAATTCAAAATGGATAAAAGACCTCAACGTGAGACAGGAATCCATCAGAATCCTAGAGTAGAACATAGGCAGTGATCTCTTCGATATCAGCAACAGCAACTTCTTTCAAGATATGTCTCCAAAGGCAAAGGAAACAAAAGCGAAGATGAACTTTTGGGACTTCATCAAAATCAAAAGCTTCTGCACAGAAAAGGAAACAGTCAAGAAAGCAAAGAGGAAACCCACGGAATGGGAGAAGATATTTGCAAATGACAGTACAGACAAAAGGTTGATATCCAGGATCTATAATGAACTCCTCAAACTCAACACACACAAAACAGACAATTATATCAAAAAATGGGCAGAAGATATGGACAGACACTTCTCCAATAAAGATATACAAATGGCTATCAGACACATGAAAAAATGTTCATCATCACTAGCCATCAGGGAGATTAAATTAAAACCACATTGAGATATCACCTTACACCAGTTAGAATGGCCAAAATTAGCAAGACAGGAAACAACATGTGTTGGAGAGGATGTGGAGAAAGGGGAACCCTCTTCCACTGTTGGTGGGAATGCAAGTTGGTGCCGCCTCTTTGGAGAACAGGGTGGAGATTCCTCAAGAAATTAAAAATAGAACTTCCCTATGACTCTGCCATTGCACTCCTGGGTATTTGCCCCAAAGATACAGATGTAGTGAAAAGAAGGGCCATCTGTACCCCAATGTTTATAGCAGCAATGGCCACAGTTGCCAAACTGTGGAAAGAACCAAGATGCCCTTCAACGGATGAATGGATAAGGAAGATGTGGTCCATATACACTATGGAGTATTATGCCTCCATCAGAAAGGATGAATACCCAACTTTTGTAGCAACATGGACGGGACTGGAAGAGCTTATGCTGAGTGAAATAAGTTAAGCAGAAAGAGTCAATTATCATATGGTTTCACTTATTTGTGGAGCATAACAAATAGCATGGAGGACATGGGGAGTTAGAGAGAAGGGGGTTGGGGTAAATTGGAAGGGGAAGTGAATCGTGAGAGACTATGGACTCTGATAAACAATCTGAGGGGTTTGAAGTGGCGGGGGGTGGGTGGGAGGTCAGGGTACCAGGTAGTGGGTATTATAGAGGGCACGGATTGCATGGAGCACTGGGTGTGGAGAAAATATAATGATACTGTTATGCTGAAAATAAATTTAAAAAATTAAAAAATTAAAAAAAATAAATTAAAACAAAAAAAGAGATAAGAATAGCTATTTTGCTTGAGAAAATACCTTAAAGGCATTGTCTGAAAAGGCATAGTCTAAGTAAGAGTGCTTTAGACAAATAAATCTAAATTTTTCTACAAACCAAAATGGAGAAATTGTTAATTTCTGGCAGTTGGAGAAACAGAGGTTTGGGGTCTTTGTAGAGAGACAGGTTTGAGCAAGATGGTAGCTGGCAAGATCCTAAAGGGGAGATTGATTAGAGACAAATTCCCCTTAGAAGGGATGTTCACTGAACTTCAGGACCATGAATATGAGTCATTTTCTCTTCTGAGGCATAAGCTAAGTCCCATGTTGACCCCATCCTTCAGCGGAACCCTATCATATAGGACAACCAAGGGCTTATAGAGACGTTGTTGGAAGAAAGGAGAGTGAGTAAAGAAAAAGTAGTCATGAGAATAAACCAATGAGCTGTGAATTGGGAGTTCATTACAATCCTCAGGATTCCACTTAGAGCTAGAGAAAGGCACACACTTTGTACAATGTATGAGATGAGGCTAAAACATTTGACTTGGGTATTAAAGGAAAAGGTGAGCACAGAGAGCTAACAGTTTGAGGCATCCATAGGCACTGGGTACTTCGGTAACACGAGTTTTGGGGGTGCAGTTGTGGTCAAAACATGAACGCTTTGCTAAACCATGGGAGCTGGGCTTTTGGGCAGGGGGAGTGAATATATACTTTGACTTAAGTTCTGCTGAATTCCTACAGGGTGATGTAGATTGTAACCTAGGGTCAAGAGCCAATTACTGTGGTGGGGACAAAGCCTTTCTATTAAGATCATTTTAAGTTTTGTTTGAATCTGTAAATTCATTTTTCTTTCAACTAAGATGATATCACTTTAGGCTCTCCAGATTCATTAAAGTGATTTTCCCAAGATCATTCAGCTATCAGTGGTAGAAAAACTGAGGCTTCTGATTCCCTGGAATGGTACCATTTTCACAAAACAAGGCTATTTCTTGTAATTAAAGCTTTTCACTTTTTAACACTTACACTGTTTAACATATTTAACATGTGGATTACCATATGTATAATGTAGATTTTATTAATTGTAGCTATATATACTTATTGTAAAAAATTACATTTATTTATAATATCTACATTAATTAAGCAGCTACTGTAGAAAGCATCTATTAAATGAAGATGCAAAGATGATGAGGACATACCTGCTATATTTAGGTAACCATGATAATATGGTTGTGGAGAAGACAGACCAATAAACCAGAATTGAAGATCATTTATATGTGTCTAGTGAAGGTATTCAGAGGGCATTTAGAAAGTAGTAGGGAAGATACACAACTCCAGAGATTAAGAACATGTAAATATAGAGAATGAATGAATAAATGAATGAATAAAAAATTTTAAAACACACACTTATTTATGAGTCTCTTCTGAGATAATGGAACTATTATTTCAGATTTACCTGATTCATAGATCTTATGGAACTATGCTTTGGTAGAAATCTGGTTTATTCTTGAGCATTTATAAGTTTTTTTTTTTTTTTAATAACAGTGAGTTTTAAAATAACAGTATTTTAAAATAGAGACTTCAGATTCCTTTTCTTCCATTCTGGTTATTTAATGCTTCTAGAGTTTAAGCCAAACCCAAAATAAGCCTTTTAGTCTATGCTATTAAGGTTTAAGTTGTAAAAGAAAAAGAAATGTAAACAACGTAAGTTGCAAGTTAGTGTGATTTGAATTTATGAATCCACAGGGTAAAGAATTCCAATTTTAAAGACTATTAAATGGGAAGAATCTTGATCTTTGGGCCCAGAAGTCAGTCTTACCAGCTTTTAGAAACAAATAGACAGAGATGACATTTTTAGGTTGAGAGGATACACAAGCACTCAGCTAACTCAATTATTTTTGTTGTCAATACAGACTATAATAAAAATTATTTGCTTTCATGATTATAATTTATTGAAAAGGCAGTACAAAATCTTACCTGCTCTTGCTATAGTCAAACAATGTAAACACACACACATTTTTGTGCTCAAATATAAACCTATTAATAGCTCCCAGCTGTAAAGCAGATCTTTATTTGGTTTTCTCAAAATCAGCATAATCAAATTGAAATTTATGTCATTATTAAACTAGATTGTAAGAGAATTATTTCAACTAAATTTGGGATTTTAATTTATAGAATCAAGCCAATACACAGAAAAATTGGGGAATAAATACACTAATTATTTCAGTATAATACAACAAGTTGTTTTTTTTCCTGTAAACACAGTTTACAATTTATACAACTGTGTTACAGTTGTAACACAACTGTTAGATATAGTCACAAACCATTTCAACATCCCTCAAAACCAGAACCACACAGTTACTTGAAGAAAAGACATTAAAACTCTTCTAGATAGCACAATAAACTAGGGGGTATAGAACATTTGAAAAACAGTTCCAAAAACAGAATACAACATTAATTCTTCATAAATTTGTTGCAATAATGATTATTTTATGTTAATAATATATAATTATTTTAAATTAATAATGATTGTTAATTATTCTGGTATTACTATCAGATTTATTTTCAAATTTGGAACACATAAATATTTAATTGACTCCATAACATTTTGTTTTTATTTAGTGTACAAATCAATGTAAAAAGACATGATATAAATATATACATAATAAAAAAAGAAAAAACAGCATTTAATTTTTGGCCTTCATATACATTTTTTATGCCAACAGATTATGCACCGTATAAATTGTTTCATTCATGATACCTTAAAGTATTTAAAAATTGAGTTAGAACAATATTCTTAAAATGTCTATGCATATGGTGGGATCATGCAATTCGTGTGACTCAGCCTACTTAGTCTGTCTTGGGGACTCCAGGGAAATAACTCTTCTTATGAATAGTCTTCAGATTTTTAGAAAAAAGATTTTATGTATTTATTTGACAGAGAGAGAGCTCACAAGTAGACAAAGAGGTAGGCAGAGAGAGAAGGGGAAGCAGGCTCCCTGCTGACCTGAGAGCCTGATGTGGGGCTCTATCCCAGGACTCTGAGATCATGACCTGACCCGAAGGCAGAGGCTTAACCCCCTGAGCCACCCAGGCGCCCCATAGTCTTCAGATTTTTGCTCCAACTGGCTAAGGTCAAGTTGTAGCAAAAGTTCATTCTCTCATATTTATTGCCCAGTGTTATGATTCCCAGGCTGGCAGATGGCATTGCGTGATACTAAAAGGACCACAGGGAGGGAGAGGGTAGAGACACAGTGGCTGCTTCTGCAACTCCCAGATGGCTCTGCCCTCAGCTTACTCTAAATACAGCTGTTGCTTCCAGTATGAACATCTTTAGGAGCCCACTTTACCTGGATTTTAAAGGAGCCTACTCTCTGCTGTTTGGGGTAAAGGATTGGCTCAGCTTCTTCAATGGCTCTACTTACGCCTTTAGTGGTAGACTCAGACTCTGAAGCCAACATTTTAAAGCTTCGAGGATCAAATTGCGTTACAAAAATGCAGGTTTTCAAGTCTGAAAAATTTCAAACTTTAACCTTATTGGATTACTTTACTTGTGTGATAAAGTTGTGTTTGACGTCCATTAAAGTTGTGTTTGATGTCCATTCTAGGAACTTTAGTAAGTTTAGGAGGATCCTGGATATTATTAAGTCTGTTTGATTTCATTTTCCCCTTTAAAAACCACACCCTCCCCTCACTGATGGTATAAGACTCCTTTGAGGATGATGGAAACTCTGTATGTAGGGGGAGTATATACTTAACTAAAGAATTTCACTGATTTCCTTCACCGTTATTTTTACACTTTAAAAATACTGCCCTGTGGTGCCCTGGTGGGTCAGTGGGTTAAAGCCTTTGCCTTCACTCAGGTCGGGGTCCCAAGGTCCTGGGATCAAGCCCCACATCGGGCTCTCTGCTCAGCGGGGAGCCTGCTTTCCCCCCACCCCCCTGCCTTCTTCTCTGCATACTTGTCATCTCTGTCTGCCAAATAAATAAAAATCTTTTAAAAAATAAAATAAATAAAAATACGGTCCCAGTTTAACCCACTAATTACTTAATACATACTTTAAAATATTCCTTTTTCATCAATAATGAGTGTTTATCAAATGCCCAACAGCCAACACCACCAGTTTCTCCCTACCTGGAGGACTGTTGATCAATTACATTCCCCATACCCACGCAGCTACAGTAATATTGTATATTTTCAGGGTGTTCTCACAAATAACTCTGCAAAATAACACAAGGTGATTTAACACGTTTATCCTTGATTCCAAGCCTTCACTAGGCATAGTATCTGGGTCTTCTCTGTCAAGAAAGGGGAATCTGTCCTTCCCAGCACACTCTTCTGCTTTACCACCTGCAGTTCCCATTCTTCTGAAATAAGCAGGATTCTTCTAATCGGAATATGGTTCTGGGGATATGAATCCCATTTCCCTACATAACATCAAGGACATTTAGCAATGAGCTAAGTTAATCTTCTCAGCCTAAATCACAGAGAATAAAACTGTCTCCTTGCCTAGTGTAGAACCAGAACTTGGTTCTGGTGTTTCCCCCTACTCTTTAGTGTTATCTTGTCTTCCGGTGCATTTAAAAGGAACACAGCTGGGTAGGTTGATACACACTTTATTTGAGAGAGGTTCCTAGAAATAAGATTCAAATGGAATTGTTTTACCTGGAGGTATGCATCAATCTAATAAAAAAAAAACACACACAAAACCCATGAGGTTATTATTTCGGAACTGAATGGGCTCGTCTTTATACCAACCAAAAAGGCTTTAGTTTTGAACTGTTGAACAGAAGTCACAAGGGTTGACAGAGTCACATAGGGCAAGATTCCTGAGATGCTGCTATGACCCAAATAATGAAGAACCGATTCATTTAATTGGTGGCTCATATTTTGCCATATGGTGCCCTTTAAGAGACATATTTGCTGTTTTTAAAAAAGCAGAATTCTAAAACCTACAGACTTAATTTCTATATAGCATTTGTGAACTTTTTTTAGGAATGACCATCGAGGGAGTAGCGAGCCTGAGAAAATTAGAAAGCCAAAAGAGCGGAGGAGTGAAATCAAAGTTTTCAGGTTCTCACAATGCCATCCAGTCCTCAGGTTCTTATCTACAAAGTTAAAAAAAAAAATCCCCACAATAATGCTGTTAAAATAACTATTGCTTCCAAAAAAAATAATAATAACTATTTTTTGCATCCTCTAAGGGATGCAAAACATTTATGATGTATCCTCAAATCATTGCATGATCTCTAAGAAGGAGAAGGAGCCAGAGAAAAAAGCTCAGGGAAAAAAACCACTGGGTTCCATTAACAAAACATTCAGTCAGAATAGTCAAGTGGGGCGGCAATTCATCTCTTTTTAGAAATAAAAGAAACTGATGCTCTCAGCTGGCTCTGATTTACCTGTATTTAAAGGAAAGCAAGTTCTATCTTTAAATCGTAAAACTTTGGTTAGGCAGGAGCCAGGCTTTGTGGCCGCTGGCAATGTTTTCCAATGAATCAGCAAAGCTATATATAAATTTTAGGATTTTATATCCCAGACATAAACCAACAAATTCTGGTTAATGGAAAGTAAACAGGAAAACGCTGTGTGATTCTGAAGACCCTACGACTAGGATAAAAGCAGCTGGTGCATTCACAGAGCACTCATTTGTGAAGATCTTTTCATGCCCTTGATTTCATTTGGTTCTTACAACAACCCTGTGAGGTGTTATCAACCTCACTGCACAGCCAAGGAAATGAAGGCTTTATGTGTCTTTAAGTAATTTGCCAAAGTCATGCATTTCATAGCAAAGGAAACCATACTAGGCACAGAGAAGATTTCTCCCCCCAATCTCCCACCCCCATCCACCCAACCATGTTTCTCCTCTGCTATATAACTGTTAGATGGGTGAGAGATTAGAAGGAACGACCTAATTATTTTTAATTAAGCATGAGGGTACTTTCTGTATCCTGTCACTCTTTCTCTTTTTAAAAAAGAGCGTGGATGGGGGGGAGTAGAGGGAGAGGGACAAGCATACTCTGCATTGGGTGTGGTGCCCCATGCAGGGCTCGCTCTCAGGACCCCCAAGATCATGATCCCAGCAGAAACTAAGAGTCAGACGCTTAACCAACTGAGCTACCCAGGTGCCCCAATCTTGAGTCACTCTTTAGAAGATTCTCTTATTTACAAATCTGAACACCCCAAACATGACGTAATAATCTGGACACCCCACACATGAACCCACTTAACACAGGATACCTTATAACACTGGTCGAGACAGATCTACAATGTTCTAGAAAAAGTCTACATAGTACCTTGGATAATCCATTTTTACTCTTCTAACAAAATCGGATATTTCTTATACAAATCTGACTAGTGGGAGAAAAAAGATTTTACTGGCCATTTGACAATATTTTCTTTAACCTTCAGCATCTTAATAATTGTGCTTTCTGCAACTGGTAAAACATGAGGAGCCTAAAACAAGGAAGGAACTGCCAGTTCAAAAGTTACCATTTTGAAATATAGGTGATTTCCAGCATTTAACTTTCTGCTGTGAACCGGGCATCCGCAGCTCCATATGCCCCAAACCCTCATGCCTTTTTCAAGGTACGTTCCCATCTCCAGGGCACCGTGGGAGGCTGCATTTTCACATTCAGAAACTGAGTTTTATTAGATGGAAACAATTTCTCTGAAGTTTCTTCTAATTCCTTTCATTTTATATAACTTTCATTTTATAAGACTGATGATGAGTTCACTTTGTTCAGAAACAATGTCCCTACATAAAGAAAAGAAAGGAAACCCACAACAGAATGTAAATCAGAGTGGTTATGATTTTTGCTTTAGAAATATAACTTCTCTTCTTATTCTGGGAATTAGACCTGCAAATTTTAGTGTAGCGTGGGTTTTTTTTTTCTTTTTAATGAACATCCTGTATAAAACAATTCATAACTTTTGGTCATAGCAATGTGAAAATGCAACTAGAAACACAGTCTTGTCCTCAACACACCAGTTTACGCTTATCACTTATAAGTTCACTTGTTCTCCTGATTTCTAGCTGTATTTAGCCAGTGGACCCAAAAGTCTATTATAAGAGTCAGGCTGCATGAACGTGGGCTCAGGTGGAAACAGGAATGAATTTGACGGACTTGGAAAACTTGGGCGAGTCCTTCCATGTAACCATACTGTTGGTCGGGCTTCGGTTGTTTGTGTAAGAAGTCTGTCTTCTGCTCACACTGTCAGAATCTTCTTTGTTCAATGTTTGCTTCATGCTTTGGCAGCATGGGAAACTCTGGATGCAGTCTTGCAAGAGGTGGCCACTGAAAAACATGTAGATCCAAGGATTGCAGCAACTATTCAGGGAAGCTAGTAACGCCGTGATGGTGACGGCTGGGTTTTCCGATTCTGTATGAAAAGCAACGGGAAATGATTTAAACACTCACATGCAAGTTACTGTACACTGGATAAACTCATTTATGGACTCTTAAAAGTGGCAAAAAAAGTTATGGGTTAATATAGAAAAGGAAGTATATTGTCTATCAATCCACATATGGAAATTGCTTGGCTACAAAATATTGTCATAAGCAAGATGCATTGAGATTAATTCAAGCATCTTAAACCACTTACAAATATTTCAGTAGAATGAATGGGACCTTCAAGAAGCTAAGAATATTAAATAATTTATTATTTTTTTCTTTCTTTTCCCTAATTTTTATTTAAATTCTAGGTAGTTGATACATAGTATAATATGGGTTTCAGGATTAGAACGTAGTGATTCATCAATTTATTTAAGAGATGTTTGTATTCTTTATCCTAGCACTAGTATGTGCTAATGGACACAGCGCTTACAGAATGGCTGCAATTTCAATGAAATTTCAAAAGTCTACAAGCACATATACAAAACTGTATTCAACCTAACAGCTAAGGCAAAAGTATAACATTATAGACCATCTTTAGTAGTTTTAAATTTTTTAATAGCAAACATATTCTGTAATAAGAAAGCATACATACATACATGGTAGTAATAGGTCCCTGAAGCATTATTAAGTTGTTTGTGGAGTTGGGTAATTTTTTTTTTCTTTTTGATTAACTTTCTATGGTGTCTTTTGATTTTAAAAGAAAACCATCTTTGTGGTTTGGACAACTAAATTATATTAAAAACAACTGAATTAGGAAATTCCAATGAGTTTTGAAATATGTTATGCTATTTGTACTTGTAAACTACATAAATATTATAACCTTTCACAGAACTGTGACACTGATAATATACCTTTACTAAAGATAAGAATAATTAGCAGATACTTTTTCTTGATTATTAAATATAAACTTGGGTCTTCTCACTCTTGCTATGCTGGAATAAATTGAAGATTATTTAATCATACTTTGGGCTAAGATGCTACTATTAAAGGTGATCATGATCCATGGCAAAGACTGTACTCAGAAAGAATGAAAATCATCAGCAAACCTATGCACAAGTAGTGAATTTTTTAGAAATCATGTCTAAATTCTGATAAAGAAATAACTAGATTGAGTTTTTTATTTGACTAGCAATTAAGGGACTGCTAAGATCAAGCAAGACAGGAAATGGTAAACAAAAAAATCATTTATGCTCTTTTATTTATCAATAATATTATAGCTATGCAAGCATTTTTATTTGTTTCAATTAAATTCACTCCCAAATGTTTTATTTGCACACATAACCTCCAAAGCATATCACATATAGTCCCTATTGCAATCTCAAATAACAAAAGGAGACAGTTCTTTCCAGATCACCTATTTCCCAACTACAGCTGCTATTGATAACATTCCTGTAATATATTTTGCTAGAAAAAGTTTTTTTTTCTTACTAAAAGGAAATACTTTTTTCAAGACCCAATATTAAATAATTTGGGGGGGTGGTTCTTGTGAAGTTAGTTTTTTTTCAGATTGTGGAGGAGTTAAACTCAACCTAGTGGATGTAGAGAACACTTTCTGTAAACTATTGCAAAAGTTGTGTGCAGAGGCTATAGCTGTGTGGTTACGTTAGTGAGGAAAGACAAATTCATCAGTTTAACAAATTTAGAGCTCAAAATGGGATCGGGAGGAAGACAAACTATAAGGGACTCTTAATCTCACAAAACAACCTGAGGGTTCGGGGGCGGGTAGGGAGAGGGTGGTTGGGTTATGGACATTAGGGAAGGTATGTGCTATGGTGAGTGCTGTGAAGTGTGTAAACCTGGTGATTCAAAGACCTGTACCCCTGGGGCTAATAATGCACTATATGTTAATAAAAAATTAAAAATTTTAAAAAATTTAAAAAACAAAAACAAAAAAACAAATTTACAGCTCATCATTAATCTTGCTTTAAAATACTAGAAAAGGGGCACCTGGGTGGCTCAGTGGGTTAAAGCCTCTGCCTTTGGCTCTATCCCAGGGTCCTGGGATAGAGCCCCACCATGGTGCTCTCTGCTCAACAGGGAGTCTGCTCCCCCCCTTCTGCCTCCCTGCCTACTTGTGATCTCAGTCTGTCAAAAAAATAAAATAAAATCTTTTTTAAAAAAATAAATAAAAATACCAGAAAAAAAGTGTTACAGTAATTGTTAGAAAAAAATTAAGATGATAAGAAATGGAACACTAACTCAATGCTAAATTAGAATTACTGACTTCTTAATCTTTCTTTAGAAAACTATGTCAGTTTATCCTTGCCCTTGGGGCATTTCTACAAAATTGTTGTATTAATTCTGATAACATTTTACAAACTAGCAAAAAGCAGTTGCTACAGTAGAAATATTTCTCTGAGTCCAATGGACTCGAAAGCAGGGTGTTGTGCATTGGTTAGTGATCTGGCAAAAAGTCATTTTTCCATTTTATGGTTGTGTGGCTGACTCTAGGGTGCAGTTTCTGGATTTGTCTTGGGCTCATTGCAAGCTACAAATGGAGAGTCCTGGGCCTCATTCTATATCTACTGAATCAAAATGTCCTGGGCGGAGACCCCCAGAAACTGCCTTTCTGATAATTTCACCCAAGGCGTCATCCTTAGGCACACAGAAGTTAAAGAACTACTGCCTCACTTGCTATTATGAAGAGAACATCTGCCCCCGCCCACACACAAGCCGCCTTCCTGCACTTTCCTCCTTTTTCCGGATACCTACCAACCCAGACAAGTTTGTCATCCCAGACAGACCACATCTGGAGGATGAAGAAGGGGGCCCAGCAAACGATGTAAACTGTCACGATCACAAAAGTCATCTTCACGGTGCGGATCTTCGCGCGGGAAATGGTTTTCACGCTGCTGATACAGGGCGCGAGTAGGAACCCTTTATGGAGCGCGCCACTGGCGCCCTCCGCGCCCTTTCCCGGGCGCAAAGCCGTCTTTCCGCGGACATTGCGCCAGATGTGGTAGCAGATGAAGCCATAGCAGGTGCCCAGGATGACCACGGGCGCCACGAAGATGCCACCTGTCATCCAAGTCACATAGGCGCGGGGACCCCAGGGTTGGATGAAGGTGGCCCAGCAGTCAATGGCCTTGGTGACGTTGTCCACCTCGACCATGGAGAAGACGAAGTACTGTGGCGTGCTAAGCACGAAGCTCAGCACCCAGGCAGCGGCGATCATGAGGCGCGAGCGGCGCGTTGGCTGTTGCAGCGTTTTCAGCGGGTGGCACACAGCGATGTAGCGGTCGGCAGTCATAACCACCAGCATGTAGGGCGATACGAACATGCCGAACACCTGCAGATGCTTCACCACGCGGCACAGGGCGTCGGGTCCGCGGAAGCGGTAGGTGATATCCCAGCACATCTGCGGCAGCACCTGGAAGAAAGCGACGGCTAGGTCGGCTAGACTGAGGTGACGGATGAAGAGGTGCATTCGGGACGTCTTGCGGGGCGTGCGGTGCAGCGCGACCAACACACTGCTGTTACCCAGCACTGCCACCACGAAAGTCACAGCCAGCACGGCGATCTCCGCCTTGGCCAGCTCCTCGTCGCGCACGTCCCCCGGAGGGCTACGGCCTCCCCCAGGCGCCTCCGCTTCTCCGCTACGGTTGGCACCACCCGCGGACAGAGGCCACCACTCGCTGGAGTTGTCCGCGGACACCGCGGCGGGACCTCCGGAGACACGCATGCTACCCATGCGGCGCCTCCTCGGCCTCGGCGGAGGCCAGCTGTCTTTCCGCCTCCGCTGGAGAGGGCTCCTTGCCCTCGGGGCTCGCTGGGCTCTGCTGTCTCTCTTGCGAACGTCTGCGGGCACAGCGTCCCACCGCCCGCTGAGCTGCTCTCGGTCCCGTCGTCGCCGGCCCCTTCCTCTGCCGTTTTTCCTCAACTTGGAAGGCGCTGAGAAGGTGCACTTCGAGCGTCTGAAAGCACTGGGCTCCAAACTCAATTATTTATGCGGGGTTCGTTTCCCCAAAAGGCGCTCCCTCTTGTGCCAGTGATTGGAGACTGCTCCGCGCCTGTTCTCTCTCCTCTCCCCTCCCCGCTCCCGGGGGTTTCTTTCTTCTTCTTCTTTTTTTTTTTCCCTCCGCTCTACGTCGGTGATTTGTACTCTTTGCATCACTGCTGCGGGGGTGGGGCCGGGAGACGCCGATTACTCGGCTTAAGAGTCGGGGTGGTGGCGCTTTCCCGCTCTTCTTTTACAAAAACTTGGAGAACTGGACGTGCCGTGCCTTTTCTGGGCTTGCCACTATTTCCTCAAGCCCCCCTTAACTCCGCATTTGACTTAAACAGACGTAGTCAATGGGGCACCTTGAAGCCCGAGTGCACCACCTGGTGCGCGCGCGCGCACTCTTGAGCCTGAACTTGGAGCTCGACCCCACGCCCTGCAGCCGGAGTTTCCACCTCCGCAACTGGCGGGTGAATTCCCGGCTCCCCGCCCCGCCCCTCCAGGCTAATTTTACTCGCACCGCAACTCAGCTCTGGGATTTTCATCTCTCCCCACCCTGCTCCCCCCACCTCCCACCCCAAGATAACAACGGGGGAGAGGTGTCGTTAAAAAACGCTCTCTTCTCAGTAGTGTATCTTTGATACCTGCTATTTGCTAACTGGTCTAAGGCAGACGTTTGGGGACCGGAAGGACGCACTCACTTATCTTACTGCACCCCGCCCCATCCCCCGCGCGGACTCGGGCTGCCCGTGGGTGTAGCTACAACAAAGAAAAAGAACTGGAGTTGGGGGTGGGTGCCTGGTTTCTCTGAGCTAGATTCCTGGGGTTTCCTCCGGGAAAAGCCTGATTCCCATAGAGGGGATGGGCGGAAGTTGGGCCCATCCGTGGGGACTTCGTCTGGTTACTGCTGAACCGTGGGGACATCTCTGGATGGACAAAGAGCGACTGCCTTAGAGCGGCCACCCAGGCAGCGCTGTCCAGCGCATGCGAGCGAAAACTCGCCAGGGCCCTGTGCTCCGGAGTGAGAAAGATGCAATCTCCGGTCAGGAAAGAGATGCTCTGAAGGAAGCGAGAACAAATACCTATTAATTAGTAACTCTGGACCGCTACAGCCCAGCTGCCTGTCCAGGTCAAAGCAGAAACTCTCTCCACTCGAGCTCTGCATGTTTTACTTTGGTGAAACTATGCTTCGAACGACAGCGAGGGGGAGCTGTTTTCAGACTATTTCACTACAGAAAAAAGCACTTTATAAGGGTATCTACTTTGTGGATATACGAACATGACCTCATGGTCAGAAAATTAGTGTTTTGCGAACGCGGTGTAAGTTTGATAGTCTTGGGAAAAATGTACGTAAAATGTAGGCAAAGAAACCGAAAGATTTTCCGAAGTGCCATTCTCTGTGATAATTCCATTTTGCTTTCCAGTTTATGCATGTCCAGTCCCTAGGTTGTCACAGTTAAGAGTGCTGACTCGATTTCTGGAGTCCTGGTTCATTGTGGCTTATAAACCTCGGTTGATACAGTTTAACCATGGGAATAGAGGTATTTAATTTACTCACTGATCAGGTTATTGTGAGGATCAAGTAAGACAGTGTCCTGTGTGGGATAATGCTCTCAAATCTACAAGCTGTGTTGCATTGTCTCATTTTCTTTAAGATACCTAAGAGGCAAAAGATTTTTTAAAAGTCCAGAGATGGCAATAAGTCAAAGATTTCCAGGCCACCTTTCTGGAAAATCCTCCAAGCAATAGATAATAGTCACTGATTCAGAGAAATAATGTTCCTTCAAGTCACAAATTACATTATTAATACTCCTTATGAGAAATAATGTTGTCTGACCCCAGTGTCCCTGGATATTGCAAAAGTGTCCAGAGCCCAGCAATTTTATTGTCTTCGGTCCTACACCTTTGAGGTTTTAGGTTTTCTGTGGGGAGGGAATCTGCACGACAGGGTCGTTAAAGTTCTTTGGCCTATTCTTATTTCAGAAAGGCAGTGTGGTGGGCTCTCAGGAAATCATTCATCTGTGTCCCTTTGATCCAATAAGCCAGCTATATCCAACTTACAAAAATAACTGGTTGGATTACATCTGGTGGGCATAGTTAGAAGATATTCAGTGAATAGCAATTCTAATTATCTATATGTATAGAGTATATATATCAGGATACATATGGGAAGAATGGTGGGTGTGGATTCCAGAACCCAGTACTTTACTTAACCTGTGTAGTTTAAAAAAAAAAAAAGTGTCTGTCTTAATTTTACTGGTTCCATATTCAAAGGGAACCAGCACCATTGAAATACAGACTCACTATTCATGTACTTCACTGGACCTGCTATGAAAACTTTTCTGTGGAGGTTAGAGGAATTTTAGTCCTAAAATGTGAAAAGAACTTAGTATTTTATGTAGCATCTGCTGCTTTTACTTAGAGCAATCTGTGTTTTGCTCTGTACATCTTGTATTATTAAGACTTACCACTTTTTCTCTCTTACTCTAAGTGGATTTCGATTAACATATTTGGGGGATGAAATGATGAAAAGGAAAAGTGAAAGGTGTGCATGCATACCCTTAAGTAACCTTTCTCTTTCACTTATCAGCCTTCCTTTCTCCCAGTTTGCAGTTCTAGGTGCTTAAGAAGTACTTTAACCATGGAAGCAGCTACCTCCTTCACTTACTAACTGTGTGACTTAGTTTTAATCATTGAGTTTTAAAGTCTTCATCCATAAGATTTTGGTGATAAAATAATAATGCACATACTCTAAAGAATTATATAATTAGTTGTTTACATTTCTGGCATATCATGGATATTCAAAATGTGGGAGGCCACGATAAGGCTTGAGACGAGGACCAAACCAGGCCCTGACTTGTGCCTCCTTTAAAGGCTGAATAGCCGAACAAAAGGCTTAGGTCGATAAAGTTGAGTAGCACTGAGAAAGGGTCTGTGCTATGTGTTGCGCACTCGCCTATGTGAATTCCCACACGCTTGCTAAACAAATGAGAACAATTCAGTTGGGGTCATAAGTTCGTGGCTGGTCCTTGCTGCCCTAGTACAGCCCATAAATTACTTTCAGGTTTGCTGTATCAATACAGAACAATTTGTACTGGCATCAGCCATTTGTCGTCCTGAGGTCTGCTTATAGTTAAATGTGAAACTTATTATGGGAACTTGTGGTTAACTAGACACAGATGTATTGCTTCTCCTATTATCACTATATATATATGTCCTTAATGCTTTGAATAAACTTAGCACTGTTGGACATCCTCCTCAGTGCTCCTCCTGCCTCCATCTCTCTGCTTCTCGAGTTCTTTTTTTCATCCTCTTACTCTCACGTTCCTGGTCGATTTGTTTTGCCGGCCGTGACATCACAACATTAATTCTTTCTTTTTTTTCAAATGTGTCAATATTTTCTATGTCGCCTATTATTTTGCCAATAAGTTTTATCCTTCCAATAAAAGAAGCATATCCCCAATTTCCTTCTGTACAATAGAAGATATAGGTTTTCTATTTCTATCATATTTCTATTATGGGTTTTCTGTGAGAAAAAGAGTTCCAAGGTCAAATACATTGGGGGAAGTGCTATGTATACCTTTAAAAAAACCTCTGAGAGGGACACCTTGGTAGCTCAGTCAGTTAAGTGTCTGCCTTTGGCTCCAGTCATGATCCCGGGATCCTGGGATCAAGTCCTATAATAGGTTCCTTGCTCTGTGGCGAGGCTGCTTTTCCCTCTGCCTGCCACTTCTCATGCTGATGGGCGCTTTCTCCCTTTCTCTCTCCATCTCTTTCTCTCTGATAAATAAATAACATCTGGGGGAAAAAACCCTCTGAGAAGCTTGTTAAACTTTGTTTATTAATGTTTCCTAAATCCATTTATTTATTTTTAAATATTTTTTATTTGTTTATTTTGAGAGAGAGACAGAGTGAGAGAGAGCATGAGAGGGGAGGTCAGAGGGAGAAGCAGATTCCCCGTGGAGCTGGGACCCTGATGTAGGACTCGATCCCAGGGCTCTGGGACCATGATCTGAACCAAAGGCAGTTGCTTAACCAACTGAGCCACCCAGGTGCCCTCCTAAATCCATTTAACCATGCAAACCCCTCATCCTTTTGTTTTCCTCAAGGACTGGAGATGCACATGCCATCTGACAATGGATATAGTTTGAAGAACACTGAGTAAAGATACTTGAAGTTCCAGAATGCTTGGGGACCACCATTGGATTTAGTCAAGTCAAGAAGTTGGGGGTTTGAGTCAAGTTTAGGCTACTGTCCTTGAGACAGGAATACCCAATATAAATGGGTTACATTTAGTTTATCATATTATTTTATGTGCCACTTTATAGCTGCTATTCATATGTCTACTTTCTTCTCTCCTCAAACTTTCAGGACCCCCCCCCCCACCTTTTTTCTTAGTGAGAAAATGGAAAACCCATTTTACTTCTGTCGCCCACAATGACTCCTTCTACTTCAATTATAAATTAACATCATTGTAGTTACAGGGCTGTGGTCTGGTATTCATATGACTACTTCCAGCAAACCAACAAATATCTTTCACACATCACTTTGGCACATTTGGCACATGTGTTAAGCCTTGAGCTAGATTTAAAAAAGCATGTAAGGGCCACTAACACTTACTAAATACTTTGTGCCAGGCACTGTCAAACTGCTTTCTTTGGGTGCTAGGATGGCTCTGTTGGTTGAGTGTGTGACTCTTGGTTTCAGCTCAGGTCATGCTCTCATGGGTCCTGGAATCAAGCCCTGTCTTGGACTCTGTGCTTGGAGGGAAGTCTTCTTGAGGTGCTCTCTCTGCCCCTCCCCCAGCTAGCATGCATGCACACACTTGCCCTCTCTCTTTCTCTCAAAGAAGTAAATAAATCTTTTTAAAAAAGAAGGTGCTTTCTTCATTTAAGTATTTCTTCATTTAATCCTCTCAATGATCTTATGAGGGATGTACTCTTATTTCACTTTACATTTTAAGAAACTGAGGCACAGAAAGAATAAATAACTAGCCTCAGCTGACACATTTGGTCAATAGTTGAACCAGCAATTAAAAAGAAGCAATTGATTCCAGCAGAGTTTACAATATTAACAAATTACACTATGCTGCCAGCTGGATCTTAAAGACATACAAGGTACTCAGTTGGTCATTTAACAGTTTGTCTGTCGTATGATATGTTCTCCTTTAAGAGTAGAGGATTCTAGAGGGTCAGCACCTACCGGGTTATTCTATATCTTTGGTTTCTTCTTTAGTAAACCAAGTACAGAACAGTAGTAATAGTAGAAGTAGTAGTAATAGATAATAAGAATATTTACTGACACTAAGTTCTTAACTCATGAGCTAAGAGCTTTAAATTCCCTATTTCAGGGCACCTGGGTGGATCAGTGGGTTAAAGCCTCTGCCTTCGGCTCAGGTCATGATTCCAGGGTCCTGGGATAGAGCCCTGCATCAAGCCTTGCATCGGGTTCTCAGGTCAGCAGGGAGCCTGCTTCCCCCCTCTCTCTGCCAGCCTCTCTGCCTACTTGTGTTCTCTGCCAAATAAACAAATAAAATCTTAAAATATTCCTTATTTTATTTAATCTTTTAATAATTATTAAAAGATACTGTATATAGGAATGCACTTATTATTACATCACTGTACAGATGAATAAAACAAATATTAGAGAAGCTAAGCCACTTAGCCAAAGTCACAAATCCCTATGTGGCTGAGCTGAATCACACATCTTCATTTGAAGTCAAGTCATTGGTTCTAACCTGTATGCCCTATTGCCTCTCATACACATTACAAGACACTTAACACATGTTTGAAGAATGAATTAACAATCATTGCAATGGAAACCGGCATCTGAGTGCTGAAGGAATGTGAAATTTAAAAAGTATTTGTGACTGGTGAATTAGGGAAGAGTGCTATCGTGGAGCACCTACATGTTTCTAATATCTTCACGAAAATAAAAGTCAGCATTTTTATCAGGACGGATAGCTCTACTCAGCCTTCTGCTTCACAACTCCTGGACAGGTTAGCATATATTTGATTGTAAAGATTATCTAGTGCAATGTCCTAGTAGATTCAAATTGCTGAGAGGAAAAAACTCCCAACCAAGAATACGCTCTCTGACAAGGTTATCATCCAGAATTGAAGGAGAGATTAAGAGTGTTCCAGGCAAGCCAAATATAAAACAGATCATCACCTCTAACTAGTGTTAGGGATTTTCTCTTAAACTGAAAAGAAAAAGTACTATCTAGTAACAAGAAAATACAAAAGGTAACAATCTCACTGGTAAAGGTAAACCTATAGTAAGATAGTGAAATAACCATTTAAAAAGCTGGTATAAAGGCTAGAAGACAAAAGCACTAAAACAATAACTACAATAATCAATATGTACTTTACATAAAGTAAAAAAGATTGAAATATAACATCAACAGTATGTAAGCAGATCTTATACCATGATCAACTGGGATTTATTCCACGGATATAAGGATGATTCAACATCCAAAAATCTATCATTGTGATACACCACATTAATAGAACAAAGGACAAAAATCATACAATCATCTCAATAGATGCAGAAAAAACACTTGACAAAATTCAACATGGATTTATGATAAAAACTGTCAATAAAAGTGGGTATAGAGGACTGTTTTTCAATTTAATAAAGGCCATATATGAAAAATTTATACTCAGTGGTGGAAAGCTAAGAGCTTTTCCTCTAAGATCAGGAATAAGACAAGGATGCCCACTTGTACCACTTTTATTCAACATAATATTGGAAGTTCTACACATAGTAATTAGGGAAGAAAAGGGAAAAAAGTCATCCAAATTGGAAAGGAAGAAGTAAAAATTGTCACAATATGCAGATGATGTGATACTGCATATAGAAAACCTTGAAGACTCTGCCAAAGAACTGTTAGAACCAATGCATTCAGTAAAGTTACAAGATATGAAATTAACATACAGATATCTGTCACATTTCTATACATTAATAATGCACTGTCAGAAACAAGTAAAGAAAACAGTTCCACTTACAACTGTACCAAAAATAACAAAATATCTAGAAATAAATTTACCTAAACTGAAAGACCTGCACACTGAAAATTATAAGACACTGATGAAAAAAATAAAAGAAGGCACAGATAAATGGAAAAATACACCATGCTCATGGATTGGAAGAATTAATCATTGAAAAGTCCTCATGACTTGAAAGCAATGTACAGGATCAGTGCAATTCCTATTAAAATGACATTTTTCACAGAACTAGAATGAATAATTCTAAAATGTATATGGAACCCAAAGGACTCTGAATAGCCAAAGCAACCTTGAGGAAAAAAAAAAAAAAGCTGAATGTATCATGCTCTCAGATTATGTACATGCATATAATAATGGAATACTACTCATCTATTAAAAAGAATGATAACTTGCTATTTGCAATAGCATGGATGAAACTTGAGGGTATTATGATAAGTGAGATAAATCAGCCGAAGTCAAATACCTTATGATTTCACTTATATCTGGAATGTAAAAAACAAAACAAATGAACAACAAAACAAAATTCATAGATACAGAAAACAGATTGTGGTTATCATCAGGGAAGGGGGTTGGTGGGATCAGTGAAATGGGTGAAGGGGGTTAATTGTATGGTGACAGATGGTAACAAGACTTTAAAGATCAAATTAGTATGTTGCACACCTGAAACTAAAATAATGTCATCTACTAATTTTATGTCAATAAAACAGAATTAGCATTGAATTGATAAATATAGTTTACTATATAAAATATTAATAAAAACAAGTTATTAAGGAAAAAGAATTACCCAGTGAATGGTGTGTTTCACACTCACACCAGCAGATTTTTTAAAATGCTGCCTGTTAAACATGGCAAAACATCAGGTGTTCATTATAATATTCACTCTACAGAGTCAAGTGAAAAATGAGAACAGTATTTGGTCCTATTTAAGGAGCATTATTTTCTTGTGTGATAAAATGGACTTGTATGTTAGAATGCAGATACGACATTAAAGGGAAGGTACCATGCTCAATAAAATCTTAAGTATCTCATATTTGTTGATGAAAAATTAAAATTCATTATATTTGATTGTAAAGGTTTTTTAGAATAAAAAAAAATCCTCCCTAAGTCAGTCAATGCAGGATTAGTAGAAAAATTACTCCAAAAGAAAAGATTTCTGAATTCATTATGGCTTATATCATATATTTAGGAAAGGTTTGCATTTAAAACTTCTTTTGGGTACCTGGGTGGCTCAGTGGATTAAAGCCTCTGCCTTCAGCTCTGGTCATGATCCCAGAGTCCTGGGATCGAGCCCCTCATCAGGCTCTCTGCTCAGTGGCAAGCCTGCTTCCCCCCTCTCACTCTGCCTGCCTCTCTGCCTACTTGTGATCTCTCTCTGTCAAATAAATAAATAAAATCTTTAAAATAAATTAAAAAACTTCTTTCTAAGATTTTTAAATTTATTTATTTGAGAGAAAGAGAGAAGAGAGGATATAAGCAGGGGGAGAAGCAGGCAGAAAGAGAGGTAAAGCAGGCTCCCACTGAGCAAGGAGCCGAATGTGGGACTTGATCCCAGGTCCATGGCGTCATGACCTGAGCCCAAGGCAGACACTTGACCAACTAAGATGCCCCTGCATTTAAAACTTATACAACTGATTTAATTAAAATTTTTTAAAATGTAAACTCATGTAAAATATTGAACTTAAGACTTTTGCTTCTGATAAATTATTTATTTGTATTCTCTGTGTATTCATAAGTCGGCAACTTTGATATTATGCCTAGAACTTAATAATCAAGATAGATTCTTTTTGGGGTGCCTGGGTGGCTCCAGTTGTGAAACATCTGTCTTTGGTTCAGGTTATGATCCTGGGCTCCCAGGATGAGTCCCGCATGGGCTCCCTGCTCAGCGGGGAGTCTGCTTCTCCCTCTCCCTCTGCTATTCCTCCCCCATCAAATAAATAAATAAATATCTAAAAATATAAGATTAAAAAAAGATACATTATTTTAGCAAGCTGGTATTATTGAATCTGCCTCTATGTATACATTAACCCCTTTTTCACATGAGAAAAGGTTTGTACTTTTTAAAATTCCAGTATAGTTAACATACAATGTTACATTAGTTTCAGGTGTACAATACAGTAATTCAACCATTCTCTACACAGTGCTCATAGAGGTAAGTGTACTCTTATCCCCATAACTTATTTCACTGATCCCCCTCATCACCCCACCATCACCCCTCTGGCAGCCATCAATTTGTTCTCTATCATTTAGAGTCTGTTTTTGTTTGTCTTTCTTTTTATTTGTTTGTTTGTTTTATATCTTAAATCACACATATGAGTGAAAATATATGGCATTTGTCTTTCTCTGACTGACTTATTTCACATAGCATTTACTGTCTAGCTCTATCCATGTCATGGCAAATAGCAAGATTTCATTCTTTTTTTATGGCTCAATATAGTCCATTGTATATTTACCACATATTTATTGATTCATCTGTTGATGGACACTTGGGTTGCTTCCATAACCATAACTTGATTATTGTAAATAATGCTGCAATGAACATAGGGGTGCATATATTTTTTGAATTAGTGTTTTTGTATCCTTTGGGTAACTACCCAGTAGTGTGATTACTGGATCATATGGTAATTCTATTTTTAAGTTTTTGAAGAATCTCCATACTGTTTTCCACAGTGGCAGCAGCACCAGTTTGCACTCCCACCAATGTGTGTGTGTGTGTGTGTGTGTACATATATATATGTACACACACACACTATATATTATTGAAGGATAGTTGATCTACAATGTTGCATTAGTTTCAGGTGTACTACATAGTGGTTTGACAAGTTTATATATTTTGCTATGCTCACTAAAAGTATAGCTACCATCTTTTACCATAAAATGCTATTATAATCATTGACTATATTCCATTTATTCCATATATTCTCCCCAGATTTATTCATTCTAGACTGGAAGCCACCTGTATCTCTAATTCCTCTTTGCCCATTTTGCCCATCCCCCCAAGCCTCTCCCCTCTGGCAATCATCAGTTTATTCTCTGATTCTGTCTTTTGTATGCTTTTCATTTGTTTTGTTTCTTAAATTTTACACATGAGTAAATCACATATTTGTCTTTCTCAGTCTGACTTATTTCACTTAGCATAATAACCCTCTAGGTCCATCCATGTTGTTGTAAATGTCATGTCCTCATCCCTTTTTATGTCTATGTAATATCCTGTATGTGTGTGTGTGTGTGTGTGTGTGTGTGTGTGTGTGTGTGTGTACCACATCTTCCTCATCCATTTGTCTATTAGTGCTAACTCTTAGGTTATTTTCACATCTTGGCTATTGTAAATAATGCTCTGATAAACATAGTGGAGCATGTATCTTTTTGAATTAGTGCTTTCATTTTCTTTGGGTGAATACCCAGTAGAGGAATTACTGGGTCAAATGGTATTTCCATTTTAAATTTTTTTTTTTTTTTGAGGAGGCTGCATGCTGTTTTCCATAGTGACTGCACCAATATACATTCCCATCAACAGTGCACACGTTTCCTTTTTTTTTTTTTTCCATGTTCTTGTCAACACTTGGAATTCTAGTCTTTTTTTTTTTTTAAGTCATTCCAATTGGTATAAGATGATATCTCATTATGGTTTTGATTTGCATTTCCCTGGTGACTAGTGATGTTGCTCATCTTTTCATATGTCTATTGGCCATTTCTATGTCTATGTCTATTCTTCTTTGGAAAAATGTCTATTTAGGTCCTCTGCCCATTTTTAATCAGATTATTGCGGGGGTGGGTGTTAAGTGGTGTAAGTTCTTTATATAATTTGAATATTAACCCCTTATCAATCACTTGCAAATATCTTCTACCATTCTGTAGGTTGCTTCTTTGTTGATGGTTTCTTTCTCTGTGCAAAATTATTTTAAGTATAATCCCAATATTTTATTTTTGCTTTTGTTTACCTTGCCTTAGGAAACACATCTAGGGAATTGTTGCTTTGGCTAATGTCAGAGAACTTACTGCCTGTGTTCTCTAGGATTTTTATGGTTTCACATTTAGGCCTTTAATTCATTTTGAGTTTATTTATTTTGTTTTTAATTTTTTATTTTTTATAAACATATATTTTAATCCCCAGGGGTACAATCTGTGAATCACCAGGTTTCCACACTTCACAGCACTCACCAAAGCACATACCCTCCCCAATGTCCATAATCCCACCCTCTTCTCCCAAAACCCCTCCCCCCAGCAACCCTCAGTTTGTTTTGTGAGATTAAGAGTCACTTATGGTTTGTCTCCCTCCCAATTCCATCTTGTTTCATTTATTCTTCTCCTACCCACTTAAGCCTCCATGTTGCATCACCACTTCCTCATATCAGGGAGATCATATGATAGTTGTCTTTCTCTGCTTGACTTATTTCGCTAAGCATGATTCACTCTAGTTCCATCCATGTTGTCGCAAAAGGCAAGATTTCATTTCTTTTGATGGCTGCATAGTATTCCATTGTGTATATATACCACATCTTCTTGATCCATTCATCTGTTGATGGACATCTAGGTTCTTTCCATAGTTTGGCTATTGTGGACATTGCTGCTATAAACATTCGGGTGCATGTGCCCCTTTGGATCACTACATTTGTATCTTTAGGGTAAATACCCAATAGTGCAATTGCTGGGTCATAGGGCAGTTCTATTTTCAACATTCTGAGGAACCTCCATGCTGTTTTCCAGAGTGGCTGCACCAGCTTGCATTCCCACCAACAATGTAGGAGGGTTCCCCTTTCTCCACATCCTCGCCAGCAGCTGTCATTTCCTGACTTGTTGATTTTAGCCATTCTGACTGGTGTGAGTTGATATCTCATTGTGGTTTTGATTTGTATTTCCCTGATGCCGAGTGATATGGAGCACTTTTTCATGTGTCTGTTGGCCATCTGGATGTCTTCTTTGCAGAAATGTCTGTTCATGTCCTCTGCCCATTTCTTGATTGGATTATTTGTTCTTTGGGTGTTGAGTTTGCTAAGTTCTTTATAGATTTTGGACACTAGTCCTTTATCTGATATGTCATTTGCAAATATCTTCTCCCATTCTGTCAGTTGTCTTTTGATTTTGTTCACTGTATCTTTGCTGTGCAAAAGCTTTTGATCTTGATGAAATCCCAATAGTTCATTTTTTCCCTTGCTTCCCTTGCCTTTTGCGTTGTTCCTAGGAAGATGTTGCTTCGGCAGAGGTCGAAGAGGTTGCTGCCTGTGTTCTCCTCAAGGATTTTGATGGATTCCTTTCGCACATTGAGGTCCTTCATCCATTTTGAGTCTATTTTTGTGTGTGGTGTAAGGAAATGGTCCAATTTCATTTTTCTGCATGTGGCTGTCCAATTTTCCCAGCACCATTTATTGAAGAGGCTGTCTTTTTTCCATTGGACATTCTTTCCTGCTTTGTCAAAGATTAGTTGACCATAGATTTGAGGGTCTATTTCTGGGCTCTCTATTCTGTTCCATTGATCTATGTGTCTGTTTTTGTGCCAGTACCATGCTGTCTTGATGATGACAGCTTTGTAATAGGGCTTGAAGTCTGGAATTGTGATGCCACCAACGTTGGCTTTCTTTTTCAATATCCCTTTGGCTATTCGAGGTCTTTTCTGGTTCCATATAAATTTTAGAATTATTTGTTCCATTTCTTTGAAAAAGATGGATGCAACTTTGATAGGAATTGCATTAAATGTGTAGATTGCTTTAGGTAGCATAGACATTTTCACAATATTTATTCTTCCAATCCAGGAGCATGGAACATTTTTCCATTTCTTTGTGTCTTCCTCAATTTCTTTCATGAGTACTTTATAGTTTTCTGAGTATAGATTCTGTGTCTCTTTGGTTAGGTTTATTCCTAGGTATCTTATGGTTTGGGATGCAATTGTAAATGGGATTGACTCCTTAATATCTCTTTCTTCTGTCTTGCTGTTGGTGTAGAGAAATGCAACTGATTTCTGTGCATTGATTTTATATCCTGACACTTTACTGAATTCCTGTATAAGTTCTAGCAGTTTTGGAGTGGAGTCTTTTGGGTTTTCCACATATAGTATCATATCATCTGTGAAGAGTGATAATTTGACTTCTTCTTTGCCGATTTGGATGCCTTTAATTTCCTTTTGTTGTCTGATTGCTGAGGCTAGGACCTCTAGTACTATGTTGAATAGCAGTGGTGATAATGGACATCCCTGCCATGTTCCTGACCTTAGTGGAAAAGCTTTCAGTTTTTCTCCATTGAGAATGATATTGCAGTGGGTTTTTCATAGATGGCTTTGATGATATTGAGGTATGTGCCCTCTATCCCTACACTTTGAAGGGTTTTGATCAGGAAGGGATGCTGTACTTTGTCAAATGCTTTTTCAGCATCTATTGAGAGTATCATATGGTTCTCGTTCTTTCTTTTATTGATGTGTTGTATCACATTGACTGATTTGCGGATGTTGAACCAACCTTGCAGCCCTGGAATAAATCCCACTTGGTCGTGGTGAATAATCCTTTTAATGTACTGTTGAATCCTATTGGCTGGTATTTTGTTGAGTATTTTTGCATCTGTGTTCATCAAGGATATTGGTCTATAGCTCTCTTTTTTGGTGGGATCCTTGTCTGGTTTTGGGATCAAGGTGATGCTGGCCTCATAAAATGAGTTTGGAAGTTTTCCTTCCATTTCTATTTTTTGGAACAGTTTCAGGAGAAGAGGAATTAGTTCTTCTTTAAATGTTTGGTAGAATTCCCCCGGGAAGCCGTCTGGCCCTGGGCTTTTGTTTGTTTGGAGATTTTTAATGACTGTTTCAATCTCCTTACTGGTTATGGGTCTGTTCAGGCTTTCTATTTCTTCCTGGTTCAGTTGTGGTAGTTTATATGTTTCTAGGAATGCATCCATTTCTTCCAGATTGTCAAATTTATTGCCGTTGAGTTGCTCATAGTATGTTCTTATAATAGTTTGTATTTCTTTGGTGTTAGTTGTGATCTCTCCTCTTTCATTCATGATTTTATTTATTTGGGTCCTTTCTCTTTTCTTTTTGATAAGTCGAGTCAGGGGTTTATCAATTTTATTTATTCATTCAAAGAACCAGCTCCTAGTTTCGTTGATTTGTTCTATTGTTTTTTTGGTTTCTATTTCATTGATTTCTGCTCTGATCTTTATGATTTCTCTTCTCCTGCTGGACTTAGGGTTTCTTTCTTGTTCTTTCTCCAGCTCCTTTAGGTGTAGGGTTAGATTGTGTACCTGAGACCTTTCTTGTTTCTTGAAAAAGGCTTGTACCGCTATATATTTTCCTCTCAGGACTGCCTTTGTTGTGTCCCACAGATTTTGAACCGTTGTATTTTCATTATCATTTGTTTCCATGATTTTTTTCAATTCTTCTATAATTTCCCGGTTGACCCATTCATTCTTTAGAAGGATACTGTTTAGTCTCCATGTATTTGGGTTCTTTCCAAACTTCCTTTTGTGGTTGAGTTCTAGCTTTAGAGCATTGTGGTCTGAAAATATGCAGGGAATGATCCCAATCTTTTGATACCGGTTGAGGCCTGATTTAGGACCGAGGATGTGATCTATTCTGGAGAATGTTCCATGTGCACTAGAGAAGAATGTGTATTCTGTTGCTTTGGGATGAAATGTTCTGAATATATCTGTGATGTCCATCTGGTCCAGTGTGTCGTTTAAGGCCTTTATTTCCTTGCTGATCTTTTGCTTGGATGACCTGTCCATTTCAGTGAGGGGAGTGTTAAAGTCCCCTACTATTATTGTATTATTGTTGATGTGTTTCTTTGATTTTGTTATTAATTGGTTTATATAGTTGGCTGCTCCCACGTTGGGGGCATAGATATTTAAAATTGTTAAATCTTCTTGTTGGACAGACCCTTTGAGTATGATATAGTGTCCTTCCTAATCTCTTATTATAGTCTTTGGCTTAAAATCTAATTGATCTGATATAAGGATTGCCACTCCTGCTTTCTTCTGATGTCCATTAGCATGGTAAATTCTTTTCCACCCCCTCACTTTAAATCTGGAGGTGTCCTCGGGCTTAAAATGAGTTTCTTGGAGGCAACATATAGATGGGTTTTGTTTTTTTATCCATTCTGATACCCTGTGTCTTTTGACAGGGGCATTTAGCCCATTCACATTCAGGGTAACTATTGAGAGATATGAATTTAGTGCCATTGTATTGCCTGTAAGGTGACTGTTACTGTATATGGTCTCTGTTCCTTTCTGATCTACCACTTGTAGGCTCTCTCTTTGCTTAGAGGACCCCTTTCAATATTTCCTGTAGAGCTGGTTTGGTATTTGCAAATTCTTTCAGTTGTTGTTTGTCCTGGAAGCTTTTAATCTCTCCTTCTATTTTCAATGATAGCCTAGCTGGATATAGTATTCTGGGCTGCATGTTTTTCTCGTTTAGTGCTCTAAAAATATCATGCCAGCTCTTTCTGGCCTGCCAGGTCGCTGTGGATAAGTCAGCTGCCAATCTAATATTTTTACCATTGTATGTTACAGACTTCTTTTCCCAGGCTGCTTTCAGGATTTTCTCTTTGTCACTGAGACTTGTAAATTTTACTATTAGGTGACGGGGTGTGGGCCTATTCTTATTGATTTTGAGGGGCGTTCTCTGAACATCCTGAATTTTGATGCTCGTTCCCTTTGCCATATTGGGGAAATTCTCCCCAATAATTCTCTCCAGTATACCTTCTGCTCCCCTCTCTCTTTCTTCTTCTTCTGGAATCCCAATTATTCTAATGTTGTTTCGTCTTATGGTGTCACTTATCTCTCGAATTCTCCCCTCGTGGTCCAGTAGCTGTTTGTCCCTCTTTTGCTCAGCTTCTTTATTCTCTGTCATTTGGTCTTCTATATCACTAATTCTTTCTTCTGCCTCATTTATCCTAGCAGTTAGAGCCTCCATTATTGATTGCACCACATTAATAGCTTTTTTGATTTCAACTTGGTTAGATTTTAGTTCTTTTATTTCTCCAGAAAGGGCTTTTATATCTCTCGAGAGGGTTTCTCTAATATCTTCCATGCCTTTTTCGAGCCCGGCTAGAACCTTGAGAATTGTCATTCTGAACTCTAGATCTGACATATTACCGATGTCTGTTTTGATTAGGTCCCTAGCCTTCGGTACTGCCTCTTGTTCTTTTTTTTGTGTTGAATTTTTACATCTTGTCATTTTGGCCAGATAAGAGTAAATGAAAGGGCAAGTAAAATACTAAAAGGGTGGCAACAACCCCAGGAAAATATGCTTTAACCAAATTAGAAGAGATCCAAAATCGTGAGTGGGGAGAAAGGGGATAAAAAGAGGTTCAAAAAGGAAGAAAGAAAAAAAAAAAGAACAAAGAAAAGAAAAAAAAAAAGAAAAGAAAAAAAATTTTTAAAAAAGAAAACACCTGACAAAAATGTAAAAAAGAAAATATATATATATTAGATAAACTAGTAAAAAATCGTTAAAAAAGAAAAAGGTAACAGTTAAAAAAAAAAATTACCCGAAGGCGAGAAGAAAAAAAAAAAAATGAAAAAGAAAAAATTAAATTAACTGCAAGACTATAAAAAATCACAGGAAAAAAGCCATGAGTTCCGTACTTGGCTTTCTCCTCCTCTGGAATTCTGCTGCTCTCCTTGGTATTGAAACCGCACTCCTTGGTAGGTGAACTTGGTCTCGGCTGGATTTCTTGTTGATCTTCTCGGGGAGGGGCCTGTTGTAGTGATTCTCAAGTGTCTTTGCCCCAGGCGGAAATACACCGCCCTTACCGGGGGCCTGGCTGAGTAATCCGCTTGGGTTTGCTTTCAGGAGCTTTTGTTCCCTGAGCGCTTTCCGTAGAGTTCCGGAGGACGGGAATACAAATGGCGGCCTCCTGGTCTCCGGCCCGGAGGAGCCGAGAGCCCAGGGCCCCACTCCTCAGTGCGCCCTCAGAGAACAGCGCCCAGTTACTCCAGTCGGCCTGACCTCCGGCCGCGCTCCGAGCTCACCGAGCCTGCGACCGGTTCAAGGTAACCCCGAGCTGCGAGCTTACTGTCGGCTCTGTCTCTGTAGCCGGCTTTCCCGTTCCAATACCCGCAAGCTCTGCGACACTCAGACACCCCCGATCCTTCTGTGACCCTGCGGGACCTGAAGCCACGCTGACCCCGCGTGGGCTTCGCCCCGGTTTAGCCTCTGGAGCGATGTCCCTCAGCGGAACAAACTTTTAAAAGTCCTGATTTTGTGCGCCGTTGCTCCGCCGCTTGCCGGGAGCCGGCCCCTCCCCCCGGCTCTATCTTCCCCTCGCTTTGGATTCACTTCTCCGCCGGTCCTACCTTTCAGAAAGTGGTTGTTTTTCTGTTTCCAGAATTGCTGTTCTTCTTCTCTTCGATCTGCCGATGGATTTTCAGGTGTTTGCAATCTTTAGATAAGCTATCTAGCTGATCTCCGGCTAGCTGAAGCAGTCTCAGCCTGCTACTTCTCCGCCATCTTGACTCCTCCCTCCTGAGTTTATTTTTGTGTGTGGTATTAGAAAGTGGTTCAGTTTCATTCTTTCACATGCAACTGTCTAGTTTTCCCAGCACAATTTTTTGAAGAGATTTCCCATTATATATTCTTGCCTCCTTTATCAAAGACTAATTAACCGGGTAACTGTGGGTTTATTTCTGTGTTCTCTATTCTGTTCTGTTGATCTATGTGTCTGTTTTCATGCCAGTACCATACTGTCTTGATGATTACAGCTTTGTAATAGAGCTTAAAACCCGAGATTGGGATACCCAGCTTTGTTATTTCTCAAGAATGCTTTGGCTACTTCAGGTCATTAGTAGTTCCATACAAACTTTAGTATTATTTTCTTCTAATTCTATGAAAAATGCTGCCAGTATTTTAATAGGGATTGAATTGAATCCATAGGTTGCTTTAGTATAACAAACACCAAAGTATTTTGATAGTGTGGCATTTTAATATTATTAATTGTTTCAATCCATGAGCATAGAATATCTCTCCTTTGTGCTATCTTCATTTTCTTTCATCAGTGCTTCACAGTTTTTAGAGTTCAGGTCTGTCATCTCCTTGGTTAAGTTTATTCCTAGGTATTTTATTCTTTTAGGTGCAATTGGAAATGCAACTGTTTTCTTAGTTTCTCTGGGGGTTTGTGTTTTTTGAAAGGCACTGACATCAGGAATTGTGGTGCTTTTGTTATCTTTTTATCAACCGTGAATACTACTTCTGTAAAATAAATGTTTTCTATACTTTTCTTGCTTCTCCTTTTCTTTTTTTCTAAAATCAGCTGATTTTGAAAAACACCTTCCATTCCTATTCTTCATCCACTCTCCTACCTCTTCTGTCTGCCACTTGCCAGAAGCTTCAGATTTTCTAAAAGCCTCTTTTCCTATCACTATGAAAGACTATGATTCATATGGAATCTGTTGCATTTTATTTTATCTTAGGATTTTCATGGTGTTAATTACATATTTATAACCAATTTATCCCTGGATGAAGCAGACATATCTCCTGAAAAAATGTCAAATCTGTATGGATTGTAACCTCAATGTATACATGAAAATCTCTAAGGATTATATTCTCCAAATATATTTAAGATATGGATGTAAAACAGAATAGGCTTGAAATATTTTGGGCTTTATCTCAGTGTTCTCAAATAGACTTTTGTCTGGAAGTGTTCTGTGATTACATGGTAAGTCAAGCAGATAATACAACTGTAAATACATCATCATGACAGTTTCCTAAGTATCTGGATGAAAGTGTAAGGATAAGGAGCAATTTCTCACAATTGTTCATTGCATAAGAAACATGGATAACAGGACAGATAATATTTTCAACATTTTACAAAGAACACAAAAATATCCTTCAAGTGACTGCTCCTTAGCAGGGACTTCTAAACTAGGCAGAAGGCATATTATTAGATTTCATCAGAAATTCTTTAGAGGAGTGGCAGTTCTTTTGAGGAGAAATGTAGATTGGAATTTTGAAAATATGGTCAAGAGACTTATTGCTCAATAAAAAATTCCCAGTTTGAAATGAGGTAGGCCATACTTTATGCACAAAAGAAGTATGCATTGATTTGGTTTAAATTAGATATATACAAGCTGACTAAAAATGAAATTTAGTATTTGTTTTTGTATTAATTTCAGTCCTTCTTTGCTTGGGAATTGGCAAAGTACCTTGTCAGCTTTAATTAAAAGAAAAAGGTTCTGATTTTGTCCAGTCATATTTCTTTCATCATTTTAAATCGGCACTTTTATTTGTCTTGATCTGCTATGTCATACTGCTCATCCTTATGTCAGAGCTTTTTAACTACAAATGTAAAGGATTATCAGTGTGGTCTCTTGGCCAGCATATTTGCTCTTATGGCTTCCATTATAGTCTGTGTGTGAAAACTCCCAAATCCACATCTTTAGACCAGACTTTTTTCTCTGAATCATACTTAAATGTTCACTTTCTTACTTTATATCTCCATTTTTTTCCTTCAGAACCCTTAAATTCGGTAATTCTGAAACTGTTCTTATCTTTCCCTCAAACACTCTCTTCCTTCTATATTTGGCCCTCCAGTGAATGTTACCACTCAGTCATGTGGCCATTCCTTTACTCCTCCCAATTCTTCATTCTTTGATGTAGCAAATCACCAAGTGGTGTTGATGCTGAGTGCATGACTTCTGTCTATGTTGAGGCCTCCATGTTCTTTTATCGGGACTGTCTGTTAACTCTCTCACAGCTTTGGCCACCCACCAACGTCCCTTTACTCATCCATTTCTTACATAGTGTACTGATGACCAGTTTTTCAAGAACCGAAGTTTTCAGTTGGCATCATGTGTGGCATGTTGTGTAGGGCATTCTATCAGAATGGGGTTATAAGGGAAAGGTTGGAGTAATGGGGAGTATTTCATGTTATCAAAGGGTCTTGGGTTAAGAACAGATTGAACCTAGAAGAAAACATTGTTAACAATTCTAGCCACAGTTTTAAAATATTTTTTTCAATAAGAAGTGCTTTTGGAGGCTTAGAGGAGATATGACTAATACAGAAAAGATTTGCAGTTGTTGGTGTATTTTCAGTGGTACAATACTTTGATTTTTTTTTTTTTTTTTAAGATTTGGCACGACGTCTGATATCTTCCTTAAGTTTTGGGCATTAGGTTTGAACTGAATGCAGAAGCATATTTTGAATGGGTTACAGAGCCAGAAGTGGGTTGACATAAGATTTAGAAACATGTTTTGTGTTTTGGTTGGCTACAGAGGCAGTACTGGGTTGATATCAACTTCAAAAGTGAGTTCTGCGGCATGAGCTCACCTGGTTGCTGACTTTCAAAACATGAGCTCTTACTGACTGGTTGGCTTTTAGAGGCATGTGCACTGAAGTGAGTTGTCACTGATCAGTTAGAAAGGTATAAAACTTGTTCTAGATTTGTTTCCATGACTATAGAATTGCCATTGATTAATTAGAAAGGTTTACAGTAACCATTGCTGTGGTTTTCTATTATCACGCCTATAAGACATTTTTTTTTTTTTTAGAAATCTGGGGACTTTTTATTCTCTGATTACATGGTAAGTAAAATATATTAATAATATAATAATATATAATATATTAATTATATATTATAAATATATTAAATGTGTTTAATATATTTATATCTTAATAAATACAATATTAATATAATGATTAATATGTTAATAATATAATAATATATTCCCATATTCTATGTTTAATTGCTTGTTTAATTGTCTGTCTTCCCCACTGCCTGAACTCTAAATTCAGGACTGTTTCTTTCTTCTCAGTTTATCTTGGGAGGCCGCATACTGTCTGATATACCACTGTTTAATAATTATTTGTTGAGGAAATTAATGGGAATGGTTTACAGTATATTTTCTCAAAGCTTGCACAATCAAAACTTTGGGCCATATAATTCTTTGGGAAGCGGTTCTCTGCACTGGAAGATGTTTAGCATCATGCTTGGCCTGATGCCAGAGGTTCTCCCTCTGTTGTGATACATGAAGTTGTCTCCACATTATTACCAAAGGTTCCCCTGTGCAGCAAAATCTCCTCACACTGAAAACTACTAATAAACTACTGATAAAACTACATGATAAAATCCTTGGACTTTAAGAGGTTGAAATAAGGATCAGAGATATTCTTATTCTGTTTAACCTCTGACTCACTTTAGTATAATGACATCAACTTTGTAGAATAATCCAAGGTTTATTAAAATTACAGTGAGAATAAATTTAAGATGGACATAGGATTCCATTGAACATAGTTTGGGATGTTTGTTTTCATGGTGGAAACAACCCCTTTTGTTAGACATTTATACAGAGGAAATGTGCTTTTTCAGTACCTAGCACTTAGTACCCTATGGTCTGCTGTGCTTGAAAACACATCTCATCAGCCACGCTTCCCCATGCATACATATTTAGGTTATTATTATTATCCCCATTCTAACATATGAGAAAACTGAGGCTTAGTTTTTAAAGGACTTGTCCAAGATAACACAGTTGGTAAGTGACAAGTCTGTTTCTTTAATCTAGATGTATCTCTTCACCAAATTTGTGCCCTTTCCACTTCATATCTGTTGGGGTTAGCATAGGCAATGACAGGGATGCAGGGACATTGTTTCTCTGAGGAAGCAATGGGCCACATCAAAACCTGAACTTCCCAACAGACATTCACAGATGAGCCCACTTCTAATTTTGGTTTTTTTAAATTTTGCTTTCTGTTTGGGGCGACTTGGTGGCTAAGTCCATTAAGCATCCCACTCTTGGTTTCAGCTCAGGTCATGATCTCAGGGTTGTCAGATTGAGCCTTGTGTGGGGCTCTGTGCTGGGCATGGAGCTTACTTAAAATTCTTTTTCTCCCTCTTCCCCTGCTCCCACTCCCCAGCTCACCTACCCTCCCTTTCCCCCACTCTCTAAAAAATGCTTTGCTTTCTGTTCAAAAAGGCAGGCAGGAAGCACGTGGTGAAAGTGACAGTAACAGGAAGGTTGGACATATCTCCCCCAGCTCCCTTCTAGCTCTCCCATTAGACAGCGATACATCCCTTTTAATATTGATGCAAAAACTACTTTTTTAATCCCTTATTTAGATTTTCTAGAATACACATAAGGTTTAAAACATTTCCCAAGGCGATGAATACTCTCCGGATGAGAACTGCTTTCAGGATTCAATGCAAAAGTGGGTTCCAGTAACAATCACTACATAACAACTACCCAATTCCATGGTGTAAAATGGCAACCATTTTATTTTGCTTTCAGATTCTGTGGATCAGGAATTCAGAGAGGACAGAGTGGGCAGGGTTTATATCTGTTTCCCAATATCTGAGAGTTCAGCTAAGAAGTCCCTCAGGCTGGGCACTGACATCCTCTAAAGACTCATTCACTCTTGGAGGGGGTTGATGATGTCCATCTGATGAGACATATTCTATCCATGTCCTGTCCATGTGGTTGATCTTCCTCATGGCAGTGACTGGATTTAAAAAGCAAGTGTCTCAAGAAAACCAGGGGGTGAAAGGAAGACAGTGGCCTTCCATCCAAGCATATCTTCACATGACACCAGTGCTTCCTGCCAAAGCTGAGCATAGAAGGTTCTTTCCAACAAGTGTCAACATGGAGATACAAAAATAGTGTCCTTGAGAATTTATACTTAATGACAGACTGAGACAATGATGGGGAGAGTGAAGGGCATCAGAGATATCATGAAGGATGTATTCAAACAGAGATAACTGCCCTTTATAAGAATCACACTGCCAAATGGTGAAGATTATACAACTTTGTGGACAACCTCCCTTTTTAAGTCAGCTGTTTCTGAAGAACAGTGTGATTCTGTAAGAAAAGCTGCTATCAAATATTTAAACATACATGTTTGTGGAAAGACAGTTTGGAAAATCTGGAAAGTTATCTAGTCCATGCTGAAAATAATGGTTTGAAATATTTTGTGGATAGGATTGGATTGACCATTCAGTACAATATTTCTGATAATCAAGATTTAGGAATGAAGAGCAGTATGCTAAGTGGGATCCATTTGAGAGGTGGAATCAACCCTACAGAATTACTAGAGCCTTTTCAATGGAGACAGAATTCCTCAATGCAGTGAATCTGAGAAAACATTTAACCAGGGCTCCAATGTTAATAGACATTTGAAGACTCAGTTTCCAAAGATTCATAATGAATGTCATAAATGTGTGGAAGTCTTTTATCAGAGCTCTAACCTTACTGTACATAAGACTGTCCATTGGGGAGAGAATCTTTATGAATATAATCAGTGTGGGAAAGCTCTTCACCAGTTCTCCAGTTCTGGTGAACATCAGAGAATTCATGAAAGAAAAAACCTATTCAGGTGTAATAAACCAGGGAAAATGTTAGTCAGTCATAAAGACTAAATATAGATAATACAATCTCTACTGGAGAGAAAAAGTACATTTTTAAAACATGTGGTAAAACCTTTGACTTGCACTCAACATTATCTCAACATCAGCAAATGCATACTGGAGAAAAAACATAAATGTGAAGAATGTGGTAAAAGCTTTAAGGACTGCTCATCACTAGATAAACATAGGCAAATCCATACAGGAGAGAAACTTACAAATGTAAAGAATGTGGCAAAACCTTTAAATTTCACTCAAAACTTACTAAACAACACAGAAGTCATAGTGCAGACAAACCTTACCAATGTAGGGAATGTGACAAATTCTTTTAATTACACTCAATCTATTTCCAACATCATAGAATTCACATTGCAGAGAAACCTTATAAATGTACAGAATGTGGCAGTGCCTTTAAGAGGCATGCAAACCTTATTCAGCGTCCCAGAATCCATACTGGAGAGAAACTCTACAAATGTAAAGGATGTGGTAAAGCCTTTACATTGCACTCAGTACTTACTCAGCATCACAGATTTCATGCTGGAGAGATATGAGATGTCCTTCTTCATTAGGTGGAACTCATGCGTACCTAGTTTTCCATGGATGGTGAAGGACCATATAATATACAAATATGCAGAAATCTAAGTGGAGATGTTATTTATGGTTATAACACTGATTAGTTACCATGAAATAGCTGTTAAGAGCATCATTTTACTTCACATATTATAAACTAAAGAACTTCCTGAGTATTAGGAATACAAAGTTTTACTAGTTGCTCTTTAAGGAAAGAGAGGTGGCAGTCTAATAAAGTACTGATGTCATAAGAGCAATCATAGAGAGTGTGAGGTGATGTGGTTGACGTGAAGAAATCCTGATACATTTCAGAAAGAGCATAGCTAACTCTTCCCTAGAATGCCATACAGCTGTGCTTTCACATGTTTTAAGAATGACCTCAGGCCTGAAATTTATGGAGATTACCACTCTAACATCACGATGGCCACTTGAATGCTTCTTCACATGTGTATTCTGTATTTTGAAAGGAGATAATAGAGTGGATTTGAAATGCATAACTTAGTCTGTGACCTTCCCATATTTTAATTAACAAAACAATAATTTAAAAATAGTTTAGAGATCCAAAGACTTCTCATTTTGTACAATCTCTGTCCCTTTTAGTCTAAGTTGACCCAATCCCTTTAATGACTTTATGGGCTTTCTGTATATTCATTTAGAATCTACTCCTTTAGATAAGTGTTACCACCACAAGTTTTGGGGGGATAAGAAATCTCTTTACCTTAATGGTCTTAGGTTTTTAAAAGTTCTATTGCTTAATGCAAAGGATCTCCGAGGCACACACTTAAGATAGTTAAAAGGAATATTTTCTTTATTAAAAAGATTGTGATTTATTTATTTATTTTGGAGAGAGAGAGAGAACAGGGAGAGGGGCAAAGGGAGAGGAAGAGAGAGAATCTCAAGCAGACTCTGCACTAAGCAAGGAACTCAATTTGGGGCTTGATCCTGTGATCCTGAGATCACAACCCCAGGTGAAAGCAAGAGTCAGTTACCTAACCAACTGAGCTACCCAGGTGCCCCAAAGAGGACTATTTTAAAGAATTTAAGGGATTAAAGTGTTTAAGACTGCCTTAAATTTTTTTGAGGTCTTAACAAAGACCTTGGAATCTCATCCTATATTTGGTCTATAATGCCTTTCCTTAATTTGAGAATAATTCAAAATCTTGAGAGGTTGAGAAGGAGAAACAATTTTATTTATTTATTTATTTATTTTTTTAAATTTTATTTATTTAACAGAGAGAAAGATCACAAGCAGGCAGAGAGAGAGAGAGGAGGAAGCAGGCTCCCCGCCGAGCAGAGAGCCTGATGTGGGGTTCGATCCCAGGACCCTGGGATCATGACCTGAGCCGAAGAAGACAGGCTTAACCCACTGAGCCACCCAGGCGCCCCAACAATTTTATTTTTGTACCCAGAAACTCTTGACTCCTTTATATTTAATCATTCATTCTTCAGCTCATTTCTCTCTCATCATATTTTAACATAGGCAGTGAGAAGGAGCCTGGTTTCACTTTTGACATTCTACCTGGAAATTCTCTACACTAGGTCATTATATTTATCAGGAAATTCTCCAATTTTTTTTGTGATACTCCAGATACTAATGTTGACAAACTTTCTCCTACTACAATAAAGAATGTCCTTTCCTCCAGCTTGGAATAGCATTTTCCTGATTTTCCTTTAAGTCCTCACTGACAACCCATTAAGGCACTTCAGACTTCTGCTAAAGTCACCTTGGCTCTTCTATCTTCTACTAGAGGTTCACTCCCAAACCACTACTCCTTCTTCCAGGTGCCCAAATCTGTTCTAGTCACTACCATTGCATAACAAACCACCTAGACTCAGTGTTGTAAAACAACAACCACTTAGCTATGTTTACAGATTTTGTTTAGGATATTTGAAAGAACACAGCCAAAACGGTTTGTTATGGTGTTAGCTGGAAAAACTTGAAGGTTGGGGGTAATTGACAATTAGGCACTGGAATTATTTGAAGCCTCACTTATGCATCCAACATGGTGGCTTGATTCCAAGAATGAATGTTCCAAGAGAACCAAGCAGTAACTACATTTCCCCTTATGAACTCACCTCAAAAATCATGTAATATCACTTCTGCTGTATTACAAAGCCAATGAGCTAACTTTGGAAAATACATTCTGCCAGACTAGGTTTTTCTAATATTGCCAGCCTCTTTAGGAAGAGTACTTTGGATATTTGATAAACTTTCTAATAACATGCAGGTAAGAAGATTGTTTGGAAATTCAGTCTCAGAAGGGACCCTCCTATATCATTTCTAGACATTTGTTCTAATCCGGTTGCTATTGAATTTCCTGAAAAATATTCACAGAAGAAGGCATAGTCGATCAGTAGCTAAGGTTCTGTTACTTCCCTTTAAATTGGTCTGACTTAGAGAAATTTGTTTCTAATTAGGTTTACATCCTATTTCTAATAACATTCTGCTTTTCTATTACTAACACTTAATGTATTATTTGTTTCAGGGGTACAGGTCTGTGATTCATCAGTCTTACACAATTTACAGCACTCACCATAGCACATACCCTCCCCAATGTCCCATCACCCAGCCACCCCATCCCTCCCATCCTCCTCCCCTCCAGCAACCTTCAGTTTATTTCCCGAGATTGAGTCTCTTATGGTTTGTCTCTTTCTATGATTTCTTCTTGTTTCATTTTTCCCTCCCTTCCCCTATGATCTTCTGCCTTGTTTCTCAAACTCCTCATACCAGTGAGGTCATATGATAATTTTCTTTCTCTAATTGACTTATTTTCCTTGACATAATACCCTCTAGTTCCATCCATGTCATTACAAGTGGCAAGATTTTGCTTTTTGTTCTGTTTGGTGCCTGCATAGTATTCCGTTGTGTGTATACCACTCTTCCTTATCCATTCATCTGTTGATGGACATCTAGGTTCCTTCCATAGTTTGGCCATTGTGGACATTGCTGCTATAAACATTCAGGTGCACATGCCCTTTTGGATCACTACATTTGTATCTTTAGGGTAAATACCCAGTAGTGCAATTGCTGGTTGTAGAGTAGCTCTATTTTCAACATTTTGAGGAACCTCCATACTACATTCCAGAGTGGCTGCACCAGCTTGCATTCCCACCAACAGTGTAGAGGGGTTCAACTTTCTCTGCATCCTTGCCAACATCCGTCATTTCCTGACTTGTTAATTTTAGTTGTTCTGACTGGAGTGAGGTGGTATCTCACTGTGGTTTTGATTTCTATCTCTCTGATGCCAAGTGATTTTGAGCACTTTTTTATGTGTCTGTTGGGCATTTGGATGTCTTCTTTGCAGAGATGTCTGTTCATGTCTTCTGCCCTTTTCTTGATTGGATTATTTGTTCTTTGGGTGTTGAGTTTGATAAGTTCTTTACAGATTTCAGATATTAGCCCTTTATCTGATATGTCATTTGCAAATATCTTCCCCCATGATGTCAGTTGTCTTTTGGTTTTTTTGACTGTTTTCTTTGCTGTGCAAAAGCTTTTGATCTTGATGAAGTCCCAATAGTTCATGTTTTCCGTTGCATCCATTGCCTTTAGCAATGTTTCTAGGAAGAAGTTGCTGAGGCTGAGGTCGAAGTGGTTGCTGCCTGTGTTCTCTTCAAGGATTTTGATGAATCCCTGCCTCACACTGAGGTCTTTCATCCATTTTGAATCTATTTTTGTGTGTTATGTAAGGAATGGTCCGGGTTCGTTCTTCTGCATGTGGCTGTTGAATTTTCCCAACACTACTTGTTGAAGAGACTTTTTTCCATTGGATATTCTTTCTAGTAACATTCTAGAATGTGAAGTAGCATCCCTTTTTTATGACAACAAGTTAGCTTGATCAAGAGAATTTCTAAAAATTATTAGATAAATAAGTCCCTATTATTTCACACTGAAACACAGATATTTAGAATTTACCTTATGAGAAACAGCTCCTTTAAAAATCAACTCCTGCTTTTTGGAAATTCTTTTCAATTGGTCATCAACGTTATTAGGGGTATTTCTCTCTTTTTTTTGTGGCTTTCAATTTGAGGCTTCTCATATTTGGAATTTCTTTTTTTCTGTATGCTATTATATATAATGTGTTTTGTTTTATTCTGCTTTTTATGTGGCAGGCCCATGGGACTCATTATTTCTTTTTTTTTAAGCTTTTAAATTTAAATTCAATGAGCCAACATATAAATGCATCATTAATTTCAGATGTAGAGTTCACTAATTCATCAGTTGAGTATAACACCCAGTGCTCATGACATCACATACCCTCCTTAATGTCCATCACCTAATTACCCTATCCTCCAATCAATCTCCCCTTCAGCAACCTTCTGTTTATTTCCTATAGTTAAGAGTCGTTCATGGTTTTTCTCTCTCCCTCTGATGACTTCCATTCAATTTTCCCTCCCTTCCCCTATGATGATCTATGCTGTTTTTTGTATTCCACATGTGAGTGAAACCAAATGTAATTGTCTTTCTCTGATTGACTTACTTCATTCAGAATGCTACACTCCAGTTCCATCCACACTGATGTAAATGGAAGTATTAAACCTTTCTGATGACTGAGTAATGTTCCTTTGTACATATATACCATACCACATCTGTATCCATTCATCTGTTTTTGGACATCTGGGTTCTTTCCACAGTTTGGGTATTATGGACATTGCTGCTAGAAGCATTGGGGTATAGGTGCCCCTTCAGATCACTACATTTGTATCTTTAGGGTAAATACCTAGTAGTTCAATTGCTGGGTCCTAAGGTAGCTCTATTTTTAACTTCTTAAGGAACCTCCCTACCATTTTCTAGAATGGCTGCACCAGCTTACATTCCCACCAACAGTATAAAGGCATTCCCCTTTCTCTGCATCCTTGCCAACATTTGTTGTTTCCTGACTTACTAGTTTTAGCTGTTCTGACTGGTGCGAGATAGTCTCTCATGGTGGTTGATTTGTATTTCCCTGATGCCTGGTGATGTAGAGCTTTTTTTAATGTTTTTGTTGGCCATTTGTATGTCATCTTTGAAGAAATGTCTGTTCATGTCTTCTGCCATTTCTTAAATGGGTTATTTGTTTTTTGGGTGTTGAGTTTGATAAGTTGTTGTTGTTGTTGTTTTCTTAAAGATTTTATTTATTTATTTGAGACAGAGAAAGAGATGGGGAGGAGAGAGCATAAGCTGGGGAGACAGGCAGAGAGAGGGAGAAGCATACTCCTGTTGAGCAGGAGGCCAGTGCAGGACTCAATCCCAGGACCTGGGATCATGACCTGAGCCAAAGGCAGACACTAAACCAACTGAGCCACCCAGGTGCCTCGAGTTTGATAAATTATTTACAGATATTGGATACTAGCCCTTCATCTGATAGTCATTAGTAAATATCTTTTCCCATTCTGAAGGTTACCTTTTAGTTTTGTTGATTGTTTCCTTTGCTGTGCAGAAGATTTTTGTCTTGATGAAATTTCAGTAGTTCATTTTTGCTTTGTTTCCCTTGCTTTTGGAAATGTGTCTATTAAGAATTTGTTACCACTGAGGTCAAAGAGGTTGCTGCCTATATTCTCCTCTAGGATTTTTATGGATTTCTGTCTCACATTTAGGTCTTTCCTCCATTTTGAATTTATCTTTGTGTATGGTGTAAGAAAAGGTCCAGTTATATGCGGTTGTCCAATTTTCCCAATACTATTTGTTGAAGAGACTGTCCTTTTCCCACTGGATAGACTTTCCTGCTTTGTTAAAGACTAGTTGATCACATAACTGAGGATTTATTTCTGGGGTCTCTATTCTGTTCTATTGATCTATGTGTCTTGTTTTTGTGCCAGCACTATATTCTCTTGATTATTAATGCTTTGTAATAGAGCTTAAAGTCCAACATTATGATGCCACCAGTTTTGGTTTTCTTTCTTTCTTTTTTTTTTTTAAGATTTTATTTATTTATTTGACAGAGAGAGAGAGACAGCAAGAGAGGGAACACAAGCAGGGGAGTAGGAGAGTGAGAAGTAGGCTTCCTGCTGAGCAGGGAGCCTGATGTGGGGCTCGATCCCAGGATCTTGGGATCATGACCTGAGCTGAAGGCAGTCGCTTTACCAACTCAGCCACCCAGGCATCCAGCATTGGTTTTCTTTTTCAATATTCCTCTGGCTATTCTGGGTCTTTTCTGGTTCTATACATATTTTAGTATTATTTGTTCCGGCTCTGTGAAAAATGTCAATGGTATTTTGATAGAGATTGCATTGAATGTATATATTGCTCTGGGTAGCATAGACATTTTAACAATATTATTCTTCCAGTCCATAAGCATGGAATGTTTTTCCACTTCTTTGTGTCTTCCTCAATTCATTTAATAAGTGTTCTGTAGTTTTCAGAGTATAGATCCTTTACCTCTTTGGTTAGATTTATTCCTAGGTATCTTATGGGTTTTGGTGCAGTTGTAGATGGGATCAATTCCTTAATTTCTCTGTATTCTGTCTCACTGTTAGTGTATAGAAATGTGACTGATTTCTGTGCATTGATTTTATATCCTGCCACATTGCTGAATTGCTGTATGAGTTCTTGCAATTTTGGGGTGGAGTCTTTTGGGGTTTCCACATAAAGTGTCATGTCATCTGCAAAGAGTGAGAGTTTGACTTCTTCTTTGCCAATTTCAATGCCTTTTATTTCTATTTGTTGTCTGATTGCTCAGGCTAGGACTTCTAGTATTGTCTTGAACATCAGTGGTCATAGTGGACATCCCTGCCATGTTCCTGACCTTAGGAGAAAAGCTCTCAGTTTTTCCCCACTAAGAATGATATTTGCTGTAGGCTTTTCACAGGTGGCTTTTATATTGAGGTAAGTTCCCTCTGTCCCTACACTATGGAGGGTTTTAATAAAGAAAGGACATTGTAATTTTTCTTGATTTTCTTTTCTTTGGCAGCAACCTGCCTAATTATTTAGTCTTTCCAGGTGATTGAATTTCAAATGTACTCATAGGTCCTAGATTAAGTCATACAATCGTGTCTTCAGTTTTTGATGAATATTTGTCCAGCTACTTTTGTGACTAAAGGTATGACTACTCTTAAAAATATTTTAAAAAATAGAATTAGCTCTTTCTCTACCAAGAGATTTTCAAAGGCAAAGACCTTATAGTCTTGATAAGATAAGATAAGGATAGCTTAGGCTCACTTAAACTATAAGAACTGCCAGACAAGGTGGCTCTTTTTACCTTTTTGTAAGTTTGGGTCCTTCTGAGAATGTTTTATTAAACATCAGGAGAAGCTAAAGTAGAATTTCCTCAAACCCATGTTTGTCTTCTAATTGAGAAACTATAGGAACATTATTATGTGAAAAGTTTGGATTTCTGAAGAATGAATTCATCAATCTTCAGAGTTTAAGCCATGTAATAATTCTTCTAATTTCATGTTTATGTCTGAGCCACTCAACCGAATGAGTGTTCATGCCCTTCAGTGAGACCTGGCACATCATTTCACAGTTGATTGATTTTACTTCTTACCTAGTTCTATGAAGTAACCCTTCTGCCAAGCCACCTCCTGAATAGATCCTTGGAGCCCAAGTTAAAACCCACTCATTTCCTGAATTTGCATTCTCTGCTGATATTTCATAGCACCTTCTACCTCTAAGTTACTATTGCAGATGACCTGACCATAAGTCATCCTACTGTATCTATCTCCTCTTTCCAAATATAGCTTATCTGAGACATGAAAGAGTTGACACACAGGAGGCCACACCTTTGTTCTTTGGCTAAAGGGCACACTACTATGGGATCTCTGAACTCTTTTCAGCTGACCTCAGACCCAAACTGTGTATCTGTCTCAACATAGCATGCAAGGTAGCCACTCTAAATTGCATGGAAATGGCACAGAAAATAATTCCAGTTTGCCAAGCCTGACCCATATGATGCCATATTTTGAACAGCATGAACTTGGCTGCGAAACGTGGGCTGAGTTTTCAAACCTGAAGCTTCCTACCAAAGTCAATGTCTGGTCAATTTTTTGATCAGTACTGGGGATAGTCACCCCATTTTCTAGCTCATTTAATTTTGGTTCTACATAGATTCTCTACACATATATAAGTTATCTATAACTACCTTGTACTTATAGCTGTCCTTTTTGTGTATATGATGTACACTTAGATTCCTGGTACCCTTGGATGATATTTCATTTATCATAAATAAATATTATGCCCATGGTGGGTGGTGATACCATATCTGGAGGGCCTGAAACCTTGGAATGGCAGTTGAAATGATTGGCTTTACCTAGAATTATTGAAGAATGAGAGGACTTTTCTCTTGTATGCCATTCCTGTTTGGACAGATGTGTCCTTTTTATAGGACAATTCTTTTCTAAATAATTTATAAACAGAACCTGGGGGTACTGAAGTGTAACACAAATAACACTCAAGTTGGAAATTTTGCTTTTGCTTCTATTCTCTGAGCTGTTATAAATTGTACAGTAAAAATAATACATGGCATTTATTGACTATAAGTAGCAGAAGCCATAATAAGGACTTTACATACTTTATCTTATTTGATCCTCACAAATGCAATGAGATGGGTTAACCATCATTTTACAAATGAGGTCATGAGTCTCAGAGACATCAAATAAATTGAGCAAGAACACAGAGCCAATAGTGGCCCTGCTCAGATTTTAACTGTGGGTTTTCTTTCTTTCTTTATTTTTTAAATTTATTTCTTTTCAGTGTAACAGAAGTCATTGTTTATGCACCACACCCAGTGCTCCATGCAATACCCACCACCTGGTTCCCCCAACCTCCCACCCCCCCACCTCCTCAAAACCCTCAGATTGTTTTTCATAGTCCATAGTCTCTCATGGTTCATCTCCCCTTCCAATGTCCCTCAACTCCCTTCTCCTCTCCATCTCCCCATGTTCTCCATGTTATTTGTTATGCTCCACAAATAAGTGAAACCATATGATAATTGACTCTCTGCTTAACTTATTTCACTCAGCATAATCTCTTCCAGTCCCGTCCATGATGATACAAAAGTTGGGTATTCATCCTTTCTGATGGAGGCGTAATACTCCATAGTGTACTCAAAATGGATGAAAGACGTCGTGGGTTTTCTTTCTTCCAAGACTAAGCTCTCTGCTAACTTGTTCCTGATGTAGCAACTGTCTTCATGTTTGCTGTCTGACTTCCAGTGGGTAGCCTAGTCTAGATAGAAAACATCTTTTCTATTGCCATATTCTTGTGATAACTGTCACAGAATTCATTTGTCTTCATAATTAGGCAGGTGTGAGGGGGAAAGAGGCTTTTGATTTCAGCGGTAGCTCTCGACTATCTGAAGACATCTTGAGATTCTGTTTCCTGGGCTTTGAAAGAGACACTTTCTTATATCTTTTAACAATTTTTGACAAACTAAAAACTGTTTTATCTGCCCTGTGTGGGTAAATTCAGGCTTCACCTTCTAGTTCCTTCTAATCCGACTGGGACATTCAGAGCAAAAACCCATATATTAGCTAAGTAAGCCAAGCAACTCTAGAAACAGGCTACACAAGATCTTACAAAAGTTCTGTCTTATTGTATTCAAAAATTTCCAGAATAGTGCTTCTTGAGAGAATATCCTGGGTTTGGCAATCATTTTTGGTAATAAGGATATGTTCCAGTACACAATAATCACATTAGAAAATAAAACTAGGCTGTAGTGAGTGCTGTGAAATGTATAAGCTTGATGATTCACAGACCTGTACCCCTGGGGCAAATAATACTTTATATGTTAATAAAAAAATCTATTATTAAAAAGAAAAGAAAACTAGTACTTTAAAAATGTTTGTTACTTTATTTTAATTAAAAAAACTAAGTTTTAAACATTAGTTAAAATGTAATTTGTAAGCTCAATGATATGGCTCAGAGATAAATACAACTTTTCAAAACACAAGTATCTTAACCATTGAAAAAAATCTGATGTAAACAACAATTGCAAAGTCCAAAATAACAAGTATTTTGAGATATAATTGTCCACGAACAAGTAGAAGAACAAAGAGGATATTTACCCACAATGTGATCTAAGATATTATAATTTACTTTTCAAATATCATCATTGAACCAATATATATAAGAATATTTATGTTTTCACTATGACATTGTAAAAAATATTTTGTTAACTATGATTTTGTAAGTTAACTTGAAGGGCTATATGTATTGGCAGTGGATTAAAATTAATAATTGTAACATCATTTGAAAACAGACCAATTGTAACTTCTTACAAACTTTTATCTGGTGTTTTAAAAGATTAAAAATACATTATTTGAGGGACGCCTGGGTGGCTCAGTTGGTTAAGCAGTTGCCTTCGGCTCAGGTCATGATCCCAGCGTCCTGGGATCGAGTCCCACATTGGGCTCCTTGCTCGGCAGGGAGCCTGCTTCTCTCTCTGCCTCTGCCTGCCATTATGTCTGCCTGTGCTCGCTCTCTCCCCCTCTCTCTCTCTGATAAATAAATAAAATCTTAAAAAAAATACATTATTTGATATGAGTTTCAGAAAAACAAGGAAGAATATTATTTGCATTTTATATTGCTTTTTCTCTGTCACAATTCTTCCAGTGTTTTTAAGCATAGAATATGTGCATTCAATGCTTTTCCTGGAAAAAGTTTTAATAGTAAATGTCAAAATTAAACAATTAGAAGAAATTCATAAAAAAATAAGAATAGCAAGAACAAAATTAGCCATCTCGTATCACTCTTATGGCACATTTTATTATAAAATCATTTTTATTATATATTTATTTCTTTTATCATCTTGTATGACATGGAAACCCATGAAGATAGGGTCCATCTTTACATCTGTGTTTTTTTAAGTTCTAAATAAATTCTATAAAATAAATATTTTATTTATTTTCCTTTTTTTATGTTGAACCAGAGGGATGTAATCCTCCCTATCCTGATATAACTGGACATCATGTATCTCTCAAATGCTCTATGTGCTGGAGGTGAGAAACAATGCAATAATTGAGATTAGAAACAGGCTTGATGCAATGAATGCAAGACTAGGAGAAGCAGAGGAATAAAGAAGTGATACAGAAGACAGAATAAGGGAAAATAATGAAGCTGAACAAAATACAGAAAGAAGAATTATTGAACATGAGAATAGACTTAGGGAACTCAGTGATTCCATCAAATGTGTTAACATTTGTATTATGGGAATCCCAGAAGAAGATAAAAGGAGGCCGAAAATTTATTTGAGGAAATAATAGCTGAAAAACTTCTCCAATTTGGAGAAGAAAACAGACATCCAGATCCAGGAGGCACAAGCACTCTCATCAAAATCAACAAAAGCAGGGGTGCCTGGGTGGCTCAGTGGGTTAAAACCTCTTTCTTCAGCTCAGGTCATGATCCCAGGGTTCTGGGACTGAGCCCCGCATTGGGCTCTCTGCTCGGTTGGGAGCCTACTTCCTCCTCTCCTGCCTTTCTGCCTACTTGTGATCTCTGTCAAATAAATGAATAAAATCTTTTAAAAAAATCAACAAAAGCAGGCCAACACCAAGAAATATTGTAATTGAATTTGCAAAATATAATAATAAATAAAAATCTTAGGGACATCTGGGTGGCTTGGTGGGTTAAGCCTCTGCCTTTGGTTCAGGTCATGATCTTGGGGTCCTAGGATTGAGCCCCACATCGGGCTCTCTGCTCAGTGGGGACTCTGCTTTCCCCTCTCTCGCTGCCTGCCTCTCTGCCTACTTTCGATCTCTGTCTGTCAAATAAGTAAATAAAACCTTTAAAGAAAAAATCTTAAAAGCAGCAAAATGAAAGAAGTCCCATAACTTAGAAGGGAAGACCCATAAGGCTAGTTGCAGATTTCTCAACAGAAACTTGACAAGCCAGAAGAGAGTGGCATGATATATTCAAAGTACTAAATGGGAAAAGTCTCTAGCCAATAATACTCTATCCAGCAAAAATATTCAGAATTCAGAATGGGACAGATAAAGGGTTTCCCAGATAAACAGAAACTAAAGGAGTTCATGACCACTAAACCAGCCTCCTTAAAGGAGGATCTTTGAATGCAAAGGAAAGACCAAAAGTGACTAAGTCTAGAAAGGAGCAGAGAAAATCTCCAGAAACAATGACTTAACAAGTAATACAATAGCACTAAATACATATCTATCAATAATGACTTTGGGTTTTTAAAAAGATTTAATTATTTACTTGTCAGAAAGAGAGTGTATGTGCATGTGTGTGTGTGTGTGTGTGTGTGTGCATAAGCAGGGGGAGCAGCAGGCAGAGGGGGAAGAATGTTCCCCATGAGGCAAGAAACCTGATGCAGAACTCTATCCCGGGACCCTGGGATCATGACCTGAGCTGAAAGCAGGTACTTAACTGATTGAGCCACCTAGGCACCAATCAACAATTACTTTGAATGTAAATGGACTAAGCACTCCAATCAAAAGACACGGGGTTTCAGAATGGATTAAAAACATAATAAGACCCATCTATATGTTGCTTATAAGAGATTCATTTTAGAACTAAAGGTACCTGCAGATTGAAAGTGAGGGGATGGAGAGATACTTATCATGCAAATGGATGTCAAAAGAAAGCCAGAGTAGTAATACTTATTTCAGACACCTACACTTTAAACCAAAGACTGTAACAAAAGATGATGGACACTATATAATAATTAATGTCACAATCCAACAAGCAGATACAACAACTGTAAACATTTATGCACCCAACATGGGAGCACCCAAATATGGTTTCACTCATATGTGTAACCTAAGGAATAGTATGGAAACCACAGGGGAAGGGAGGGAAAACTGAATTGGAAGAAATCAGAAGGGGAGACAAACCACGAGAGACTCTGGACTCTGGGAACCAAAATGACAGTTACAGAAGAAAGAGACAAGCCATGAGAGACTCTGGACTCTGGGAACCAAAATGACAGTTATAGAAATAGGAAGGATGGGGTAACAGAGTGATGGATATTAAGAAGGGCATGTGGTGATGAGCACTGGGTGTTATACATAACTAATGAATTGTTGAAAACTAAATAAAAAACTATTGATGTACTATATGTTGGTTAATTGAACATAATAAAAAAGAAAATATGCAAAATCAATTAATAACAAACATAAAGGAACCAGTAGCTAATAATACAATAATAGTAGGGAACTTTAACACTTTACTTACAGCAGCAGACAGATTGAGCAGAAAATCAACAAGGAAATGATGGCTTTGAATGACACACCAAACCAGTTGAATTTGACAGATATATTGAAAACATTGTGTCCTAAAACAGCAGACTGCACAGTCATTTCAAGTGCACATGAGACATTTCCCAAAATAGATCATATGCTGGGTCACACATCAAGTCTCAACAAGTACAGAATGACTGAGATAATACCATCCATATTTTCTTACCACAGTGCTATGAAACTTGAGGTCAACCACAAGAAAAGATTTGGAAAGACCACAAATACATGAATGTTAAAAAACATGCTACTAAACAATGGGTCAACTTGGAAAAAAAAAGAAGAAATTTTAAAAAAATAAATGGAGGGAGGCCTGGATGGCTCAGTCAGTTAAGCATCTGCCTTTGGCTTAGGTCATGATCCCAGAGTCCTGGGATCGAGTCCCTCATTGGGATCCCTGCTTGGCGGGGAGCCTGCTTCTCCCTCTGCCTGCTCTGCCTGCCACTCCCCCTGCTTGTGCTCTTTCTCTAACAAATAAATAAATAAAATCTTTTAAAACTAAAAAGATACATGGAAACAAATGAAAATTAAAACACAATTGTCCAAAACCTTTGGGATGCAGCAAAAGTGATCCTAAGAAGGAAGTATATAACAATATAGGCCCACCTCAAGAAAAATTTTGAATAAACAACCTAACCTTGCACCTAAAGAAGTTAGAAAAATCTATAAAGAACTTAGCAAACTCAACACCCAAAGAACAAATAATCCAATCAAGAAATGGGCAGAAGACATGGACAGACATTTCTACAAAGAAGACATCCAGATGGCCAACAGACACATGAAAAAGTGCTCCATATCACTCGGCATCAGGGAAATACAAATCAAAACCACAATGAAATATCACATCACACCAGTCAGAATGGCTAAAATTAACAAGTCAGGAAATGACAGATGCTGGCGAGGATGCGGAGAAAGGGGAACCCTCCTACACTGTTGGTGGGAATGCAAGCTGGTACAACCACTCTGGAAAACAGCATGGAGATTTCTCAAAATGTTGAAAATAGAACTACCCTATGACCCAGCAATTGCACTACTGGGAATTTACCCTAAAGATACAAACGTAGTGATCCGAAGGGGCACATGCACCCGAATGTTTAGAGCAGCAATGTGTACAATAGCCAAACTATGGAAAAAACCTAGATGTCCATCAACAGATGAATGGATAAAGAAGATGTAGTATATATACACAATGGAATACTATGCAGCCATCAAAAGAAATGAAATCTTGCCATTTGGGATGACATGGATGGAACTAGAGGATATCATGCTTAGCGAAATAAGTCAATCAGAGAAAGACAACTATCATATGATCTCCCTGATATGAGGAAGTGGTGATGCAACATGGGGGGTTAAGGGTGTAAGAAGAGAATAAATGAAACAAGATGGGATTGGGAGGGAGACAAACCATAATTGACTCTTAATCTCACAAAAAAAACTGAGGGTTGCTGGGGGGAGGGGGCTTGGGAGAAGGGGGTGGGATTATGGACATTGGGGAGGGTATGTGCTATGGTGAGTGCTGTGAAGTGTGTAAACCTAGCGATTCACAGACCTATACCCCTGGGGATAAAAATACATTATATGTTTATTAAAAAATAAAAATTTAAAAATAAAACCTCTTCTTTTTCAAAATCCTGGCATTTGCCTGTCAAACATTCTTTGGATTTTATAATGTTTATCTGCTATGAATCCACCTGTTGTTTTCAAAGTTCAAAGCCAAACAGGGTTTTATTTCAAGATGGGGTTGCACTTCCCCTCTTCTTTCCTCTTGTTATCTCTACCACACATGCTCAGAGCAGTGGATTACTCTCCCTATGACAGGATTGCTGCTGGGAAACTTGGAAAAGCTAGGAAGTCATGAGAACAAAAAACATGCCAGCTGATATTTCAAGCACTTCTGCATGCATCATTACTTTTCAAGATATGAGATAACATTAATGCAGTTTCTTCCAATTGTTACTTTAAATGCATCTCAAGACACATCCTTTGGAACTTGATGTGAATTCTATGAAAACTCTGTTAATATGTGTCATACAAGAAAATGAAAGCTTCGGCCTGGTCCCCTACCCTTCTTAGTGTTAAGATCCACATGTCTGAAAGAATTAATGTTCTTATTCCAAAAAATAAACTGAACTTTCTCAAAGAATAACATTTAAGCATAATCTTATATTAAGATGTCTAACAAAATGAATAAGCAGTGTAAGCTTTTATAAATGAGGTTACACTCTCCAAGTGTTTCTTTTTTTCTCTAGATTTATTTATTTTTTAATTAACATATAATGTATTGTTGGTTTCAGGGTACAGGTCTGTGATTCATCAGTCTTACACAATTCACAGTGCTCATAGCATATACCCTCCCCAATGTCCATCATCCAGCCACCCCTTCCCTTCCACCCCCCTCCACTCCAGCAACCCTCAGTTTGTTTCCTGAGATGAAGAGTCTCTTATGGTTTGTCTCCCTCTGTGGCTTCATCTTGTTTCATTTTTCCCTCCCTTCCCCTATGATCCTGTCTTGTTTCTCAAATTCCATGTATTAGTTAGATCAAATGATAATTGTCTTTCTCTGATTGATTTATTTTGCTTAGCATAATACCCTGTAGTTCCATCCACATTGTTGCAAATGGCAAGATTTCATTTTTGATGGCTGCATAATGTTCCATTTAATATCTATACCACATCTTCTTTATCCATTCATCAGTTGATGAACATCTGGGCTCTTTCAATAGTTTGGTTGTTGTGGACGTTGCTGCTATAAACATTGGGGTACAGGAGCTCCTTCAGATCACTACAGTTGTATCTTTGTCTCCAAGTGTTTCCTAAGAACCATGGAAAGTCTTCTCTTTTATTTATTTTTTATTTTTTAAAATTTATTTTATTTTTTTGGTGTTCCAAGATTCAGTCTTTATGTACCACACCAAGAAGTGTTTTAAGTATTCTAATACATTTTATGAGGTAGCTTAACCTGTGGATAGCAGTTTTCTCCACCCCAATGCACTGAGACCTGCCATTTACCTGTTAGTAGCAATTGCTTTAGGATAGTGATATCCTTGGAAAGGAAAAATAAGCTGGCATAGCAGAAATCCTGGGGAACTGTGGAAAGAGAGAGAGTACAATGAGGTCTTAGAAATTTGAAATGACCCTGAAATATTTCTGAAACTCCTCCCGCACATAGCACTGAAGAAGGTGCTTTCTCTCTCAAGATATGCAATTTCAAGGGAGTATTCTCAACCCTTTATCTTGTGCTAAGCAAAACCAAAAACATTAAAAACGTATACTGCAGTCTTTCAGAAAATTATCAAAAGCAACCCAACATTAAAAAAAAAAAAGTGTATTTCCCCCTTTCCTCTGACATGTGAAATTCCTGACAGAACCTTTTCTGAGGCATTTAAATAAACATACAACATTTGAGAGTTCTTTATTTTGGGAGGTTTTAATAAATATGAAGCACAGAACAAACCAGAGTAAAGGTACATTTACTAATCTATTGCTGTTCATTTCATTTCTCTTCTACTTCGCCCCTGTAGCTAGTGTCTTATGGAGTTGCCATTCTGATTGAAGACTATTTTAATTAAGTATATTTTCAATTTTTTGCAAAGCTGAAAAATGCCTCCAGAGGCCAGACAGGTAACATTTTTTCAAGGCATAGAACAGTAGGAAGCAAGGGAATTTGTATTTAGACAACTGAACTCATGTTTTCCATAGAAATATGCACATGAAAGTGAAAAACTGAGATTGTTTTGATCAAATGAGACAAGTGTACAAAAGCTTTGAACTTTTTCCTAACTTCTCTCTTGGTATCACCAACAAGTTAGCTAATTACACCTGTTTTTTAATTCAGAGAGATCTTCTCTGAATCCTGTTTCTGGTTGAAAGTCTTTTTAACAAGACCTTTCTCTCTATGTAAAATAGAGATGATAATACCAATTTCATAAAAATTTTAGAAAGACATGGCATTATGACAGACACAGGATGGTGCTTTCAGTAAAAGAATGTGTCCTTCCACTTCTTTACTTTAAAGTAAGGTCAACACCCTTCCCATCCTCATTGTTTATTTATGTATCAGTCAGCCTCAGTCATGTTATGCTAAAGCAACAAATAGCCTCCAAATCTTAGGGGATAAAAACAATCTCAATTTATTTTTATTCATGCTACTGCCTGTCATGGATAATTGAGGCCTTATTCCGTGTGTTCCTCACTAAGGAACCCAGATGGTGAGAGCTCTGTGATCTGGAATGTCACCAATCACTGCAGCAAAAAGAAGAAAGAAAGATAAATCCCATACAAGTCTTACACAATTTTGTCCAGAAACAACACACATTAAATTCATTGATAATTTATTGACTGCATCTGGCCACATGGTTAGGCATGTCTAATCTAAGAGATAAAAGAGTAAAATTTATGAATGCCCAGAGAAGAAAAAGGAACCACATAGATTATAGAGCTCATTAATGTCTATCATGAAATATTTCACCTTTCTGAGCTCAAAAGTAAGATCTCCCTTTACCAGAATTTTTGTATCTTGATAGTATACAATACATTGAAGACCCATAGACAAACACCTCAGTATGTGTAAGCTGGTTCATGACATGGTTCAGTCTATGCATTCTACAGGATCGTTTTCAAAGTTCAGTCAATCATTCAAAATCCAACAGAAATTCTAATTTTGTCTCTGCAACTTAAAAAACAATGAAAGATTCTAATTCAAACTGTGTAGGAACATTTCTCCTTCTCCCAAATTATTATATACTCGGCTGGTCTTGAAAACCCAGAATTTATCCCATGAAAACTTTCTTTCTCTTTTCTCTACCCCATCTTCATTAGGTACATTATTGTAACATTTTGGAGATACGTCTATATATATTTGTATTTATATTTATATTTAGTTTTCTGAATATGTATATTTAAAAATATTTCTATATATATTTCTCTATATATAAATATATTTTTTTCAAATTCCATAACAGCAATTAAAAATTAAAAATTCCTATAACTAACCAACATGTTAGGGTAGAATAATCTATGCCCTATGGTAACATGAAAACCCTGACATCCCAGTGGCTTCACATAAACATGTATTTCTTGCTGATGCAAAGTCCAGGGCATGCTGGCCAGCACTCCTCCAAGCAGCAACACAGAGGTCTAGGTCTAGGCTTATTCCATTGAGGAGTTTCTTGGAATCTTCCACTTCCAGACTCATTCTCAGCTAGACCCTCAGCTGACAATGAATGCATTTCATAAACAGAAATTTAATGTTTTGTACAATAATAGGTGAACCAAACAACCCAAATCATGGTGTGACTGTGAAGGAATTTATGTGTATTCATAGTTTATACTGGTGTAAATGTGAGGAGGAAACTTTATATCAATCACCGAACATTTGGTTTTACATAAGAAAAGCACAAGCACATCAGTTCTTGGACTATGTATTAACTCAAGCATCTTAACTCTGGTCATATCCAGTGATGGCCATTAATTTAATTAATACTTAATTATTATGATTCCAGCTGTGTTTTTCCCACATAAGGAAAACCACACTTCTGAGGGTGCCTGGGTGGCTCAGTTGGCTGTCTGACCCTTCATTTCAGCTCAGCTCATAATCTCAAGTTTGTGAGATTAAGCCCTGCATCATTGGGCTCTTTGCTGGCTATGGAACCTGCTTAAGATTCTCTCTTTTCCTCTCTCCCTCTCCCTTTTCCCCTCTTAAAAAAAAAGAACACCACATGTCCAGCTACCTTGTCATTTGTTTATTTGGATTCATCAATCTTTATTTAGGCCCTCTGTTCTTGATGCTGTGGAGAATATAGAAGACAGTAGTGTTGTCGTGTTTCTCTAACAATTAAGAGACTAAAGTATAACAATCTAATGCAATTAAGGAATTGCATTTTATTCAATAAGCAATTTTTAAAATTTGTGGGTGGGTAATAAGCACTTTGTATATAAATAAATGTGTAAAAATAATAATAAAAATAGTAATTACATTTGTCTGAATTGTAACTAAAGACTTGGGATGGGATGAGATTACTAAGATAGAACAGATGGAGGCAAAGAGAGCTTTCTAGTTAGAACACCGCACAAGAAATATCAACTTTGGGGGACTTTTTTTTTTAAGATTTTATTTATTTATTTGACAGAGAGATCACAAGTAGGCAGAGAGGCAGGAAGAGAGAGGGAAGCAGGCTCCCCACTGAGCAGAGATCCCGATGCAGGGCTCGATCCCAGGACCCTGAAATCATGACCTGAGCTGAAGGCAGAGGCTTTAACCCACTGAGCCACCCAGGTCCCCTACTGGGGGGACATTTTTATACTTACTTGGAGATCAAGCTTATTATGTTTATTTTAGTTATATCTCTTCTAAAACTCCTTATGGAATATATCCAAACTCCTTATGGAATGAAAAATGTAGCTAATTTAGTTTAGTGTTTAATAAAAGAGGGAAAAAGATTCTTACAAGTTTCATATGTAAAATGATTGTTCTGGTGGCTCAGTTGGTTGGGCATCTTAATCTTGGTTTTTGCTCAGGTCTTGATCTTATGATGAGACCAAGCCCTGAATGGAGCTGAACGTGGAGTCTACTTGGAGATTCTCTCTCCCTGCCCCTTTCCCCACCTCTGCTCATGCACTTTTCTCTTAAGTGAATAAATCTTTAAAATAAATAAATAAATAAATAGCCTGAAATCTTAACAACAGTTATTCCCCTCCTGAAATTTCAAAAACCTTGGTATGCATTTTGTCTCTCCCACTCTTTTCATGTCAAGTTAAACTTAAGTTTAACTTATTTGAGGACAGTCTAGGATATTCTGTAAACTAATGCTTCCCTTTCAGCTCCCAACTTTCACTCCCTTTTTTCATTCATTAACTCAATAAATGTTCAGTGACCATCTATTCAGTCCTGGCGTTTTATGTGAACTATACTGGTTGTGCTTTGTGTCTGTCAATGCTAATAACTTATTTTTGAGGGGAATTTATGGATTAAGAATATGCATTAAATATAGCATATCTGCAATTTTTCTGAGTAGAATGTTGCTTTTTCTTAGTACATTGTTCAGTGGTCATAACCCAGGGCAACCTCAAGCAAACTATTAACCCTCCAGACCTTTATGAGCATTGACTCCTTTATCTGAAACTGAGGACACAGATGGACTTTCTAGATTAAACATGCAGGGATTTGTTTCCAGAGGATATTATGTAAATTAGATTTTGGAAAATTAAATAATTTAAATCAAATATATAAATTATGTTTGGAGAATTCTGTTATAAATCTTATGTGAAATGAATCCTCTGTACTATAAAAAAAAAGTTATTTTTAGAAAACTTTTTTTTTTTTTTTTTACTTCTATGCAAAGGCAAGGAATTATGATGATGAATGTAAGCAGAGAACTAGAGAAGTTGCCAAGATGAAAAGTCAGCCACAGGAAAGACACAGACATCACAGGTTAAAACTAAAATAATAGTCAAGGGAACTTGGTTAACCATTTATCCAGAAAAGTTTTACTGATACTTACCATGTTCAAAACATTATGTAAGAAGCTGGGGGATATAGCAGGTCCAGCCATCAACAAGCTTCCAGCTTGAGAGACAGACATTAAGTAGGAAAGAGAGAATAGGCAGTGGAAATCCTTGAGAAAGGAAAGGGGAAGGATTATTTGTGAGGAACAAAAAGAAAGCCAGTACTACTGTAGCTCCATATCAGGATGAGGCTGGAGAGGTAGGCAGGAGCAAATGATGCAGTCTTATAGGTCACACTAAAAAATTTGGGGTTTTGACATCCGTGGGTGGCTCAGTTGATTAAGCATCCAAGGTTGTGAATTCAAGCCCTTCATTGGGCTCCACACCCAGTGTGGAGTCTATATACATTGCTACAATGCTGGGTGTGGAACCTACATAAAATATATATGTTGGGTTTTATCTACAAGAAAGGGAAAAGGTTGAAGGAATTTTAATAATAGAGGCACCTAATAATGTATGTGTCTTTTAAAAAGAGTATTCTGGCTTTGTGTGCAAATGTATAGAGGAGAAAGAAAACAAGTGCAGGTACCAGTAAGTAGAGCCTTGCAGACAGACTGGTAGGACAGTGGCTAGGTTATGGTGAGCAAGAAGAAAGGTAGAGAATTCTGGCCCTGAGAATGACTTTGGGAGTGCTAGCCTCCTGAAGCTCACATCTATGAGGCCTGAGATGAAGATTATTCTTGGCCACCGATGTCAGGACATAACCCCAGGCATATGGGGTTCAGGGCAGCAGAGCAAGGGGACAGGCTCATAGAAGGCTTCTGAATGAGCCATTTCCTTTACAAGTGAGGGAGCTCAGTTCTTGGCAGACTGTGTCACTTCTTCAAGCCTCACAAATGATAAAAGGCAAACTTATAAAAATCCCAAAACCGGTTACCTGGGTGGCTCAGTGGGTAAAGCCTCTGCCTTCAGCTCAGGTCAAGGTCTCGGGGTCCTGGGATCAAGCCCGCATCGGGTTCTCTGCTCAGTGGGGAGCCTGCTTCCTCCTCTCTCTCTGCCTGCCTCTCTGCCTACTTGTGATCTCTCTCCATCAAATAAATAAATAAAATCTTAAAAAAAAAAATAGTGGGGCACCTGGGTGGCTTAGTGGGTTAAAGCCTCTGCCTTCAGCTCAGGTCATGATCTCAGGGTCCTGGGATCGAGTCCCGATTCGGGCTCTCTGCTCAGCAGGGAGCCTGCTTCCTCTTCTCTCTCTGCCTGCCTCTCTGCCTACTTGTGATCTCTGCCTGTCAAATAAATAAATGAAATCTTAAAAAAAAAAAAAAGAAAAATCCTGAATCCAAATGTGTCCTGCCAACCATAGACCGTTATTTCTCCCTTAACCCTATCCACGTCACCAATTCTTCTCCTCTGTAGAACTGTGGTTATGGTACAAGTCTTAGATTCTGGATACACTCTGGATACACAAGCTGGCCACTCCAGCTTGTTCCTTCTTCCACTACATATCTTGTTAAATAGTTGTTAACTTTTTAGTTCTATGGTTAATTTGAGAGAATTACTCTTGTCAATAATTCTATCAAGCCATGTTTGGGGTCAGAAAGTTGCTATATAAAGCTAAGGTGAATTCTTTTTCTTTTTTTCAAGTTTTTTATTTAAATTCCAGTTAGTTAACAATCTAGCACAGGACTAGATTCAGGTGTAGAGTTTAGTGATTCAGCACCCGCATATAGCATCAGGTGCTCATCATGAGTGCCCTCCTTAATCCCCGTCACCTCTTTCATCCATCATCCCCCATCTCCCCTCTGGTGACCTTCAGTTTGTTCTCTGTAGTTAGTGGTCTGTTTCTTGGTCTCTTTCTCTAGTGGTCTGTTTCTTGGTCTCTTTCTCTTTTTTCCCTCCTATGTCCACTGTTTCGTTTCTTAAATTCCACGTGTGAATGAAATCTTATGATATTAGTCTTTCTCTCACTGACTTATTTTGCTTAGCATAATACTTTCTGGCTCTTTCTGCATCATTGCAAATAGCAAGATTTCATTCGTTTTGATGGCTGTGTAATATTCCTTTGTAGATATGTACCATATCTTCTTTATCCATTTATCAGTCGATGGACATTTGGGCTCTTTGCACAATTTAGCTATTGTTAATGGCAAATCATTTTTCTATGTGATATTTCTCTCTAATGCAGATGTTTTTTATTGCCTTATTAGGCCATGATTGCTGTGTGTGAGCAGACATAGATGGGGGGAAAATATCTGTTGATTGTTCAGGAAGATTGTGAAAACTTTTCCTTTTCTTCTGAGACCCAAACTAGAATGTAATGACACAATCAGCTGGGAAGAAATGTAAAATGTGTAAAGGGAGAGTTAACTCTGGATCCCTTTCTGAGAGGAGATTAAATTATACGGAGTATAGCTTTAAAGTAAATATTTAGATTTTTCATTCCATATAGAAACTGCTGTAGAATTAATTTACTCCTTTTTAAGCTTGCTTATCATTGGCAGTATTTAGATGGAAGTATATGGTTAGATGTTTAGGCTAGTACAGTTTTTACGCTTTCTCATTGCCAGGTAATCATTCCAGATATCGTCTGTTATTTTTTTTTTTTTTCAGAATTTCCAAATAAATTGAGTGCATTGGTTGAGAAAACATGTGGTGACTAATTTGATCCTATGACCAACTTAGGCAATTTGTCATTGGAATTGAATTCTAAATAAAAATACATAACCTATTTATTTCCACTAATTAAATAAGAATTCTGTTTCAATATCCAAGGAAGCTTAGTTGAAGGCTTACTTCTGTTTTTTTGTACATGCAATCACAGTAATGCCATACAAAGGCATCTGTCTCCAGGTGTAATAGAAGCACTGGGGAATAGGTGTGGGTCAGGTGAAGAGCCAAGAGTTCAGGCTGTAGTCTTATCTCTGACTTTGGGGCAGTGTAACCTTGGCCAGTTACCTTGATCAGGCTGCACCGTGGTTCCTTCTTATAAAAAGTTGCCTTTCCAATTCATGGTGTAGCAAAGGCCAAATCAATAATATATTCAATTCAAGTAAAATACTACTGAATGTGAGAAGTGTGGTAGAAAGGCGTTAGCATGTGGGATACTAATGTTGAGAGGAAAGGCAAAGAAGATGTTGTTAACGGTGCTAGAATGTCAGGTCAGTGTGGCATTTTGAGAATTTAGAGCAGACACGTATTTATTAGAACAGTTGTTGATTTTTTTTTTTTTGAGGTTCTTGGTTTTTTTTTTTTTTTTTTAGTGTAACAGAATCCATTGTGTATGAACCACACCCAGTGCTCCATGTAATACGTGCCCTCCATAATACCCACCACCTGGCTCCCCCAAACTCCCATCCCCCGCCCCTTCAAAACCCTCAGGTTGTTTTTCAGAGTCCATAGTCTCTCATGGTTCATCTCCCCTTCCAATTTCCCTCGCTCCCTTCTCCTCTCCATTTCCCCATGTTCTCCATGTTATTTGTTATGCTCCACAAATAAGTGAAACCATATGGTAATCTATTCTCTCTGCTTGACTTATTTCACTCGGCATAATCTCTTCCAGTCCCGTCCATGTTGCTACAAAAGTTGGGTATTCATCCTTTCTGATGGAGGCATAATATTCTATAGTGTATATGGTCCAGGATCTATAAAGAACTTCTCAAACTCAACATACACAAAACAGATAATCATGTCAAAAAATGGGCAGAAGACACGAACAGACACTTCTCCAATGAAGACATACAAATGGCTATCAGACACATGAAAAAATGTTCATCACTAGCCATCAGGGGGATTCAAACTAAAACCACATTGAGATACCACCTTACACCAGTTAGAATGGCCATAATTAGCAAGACAGGAAACAACGTATGTTGGAGGGGATGTAGAGAAAAGGGAACCCTCTTCCACTGTTGATGGGAATGCAAGTTGGTGCAGCCACTTTGGAGAACAGTATGGAGATTCCTCAAGAAATTAAAAATAGATCTTCCCTATGACCCTGCAATTGCACTCCTGGGTATTTACCCCAAAGATACAGATGTAGTGAAAAGAAGGGCCATCTGTACCCCAATGTATATAGCAGCAATGCCCATGGTCACCAAACTGTGGAAAGAACCAAGATACCCTTCAACAGAAGATGTGGTCCATATAAAATATGGAGTATTATGCCTCCATCAGAAAGGATGAATACCCAACTTTTTGTTTATTGTAATTAGCATTGAATCCATGGGGTAATCTGACTATAAGAAAACAAATTTGGGGGCATATAGACAACAAAGTTGCTTTATAATTTTCATTCAGACACCTCAGTGCTAAAGGAAATAGGGCTCTTCATCACTCAGATCCACTGAAACAGTTTTTCTAAAAGTGTACTTGAAAGAACAATAGTTCTTTTAAAAATTCTGCAAGATAAAATGTCCATGATCAAATAGGTTTGAGATATTCAGAAAATCCAATGGCATTTAAAAGGTTCTGAGTATACTATAATGTATCCTTAAAAGTGTATAAAAATCAATGTACTCATGAAGGTGTAGTCCTAATATTCATATTGATATAAAAAGATACCCATCATTTTCTGAATGTAGCTTTCTTATGTCCTTCAAATGGCCCATCATTCCACCATACCTCTCCTGTTTCTCAGTCTTCCAGCTGGAAAGCAAGTCCTGGACAGAGCTCAAACAAACATTTACTAATGTTTGGTGTGGAAACCAAAAAGTAGTTAACAAAAGACTAAGAAAATATGCAAATCTGTTTTTCTACAAACTGGCTTTTAATAAATTGCAATGACTTTAGAAATAGGACCCACGAATGCTCCCACATGGCATGAGAGGAAGCCAGTCCCTCTGGTGTGCTCCAGTGGCAAAGACATGAGATCACCTGATGGCACAGGCTGGGAATGTGGGCAACTAAAGACAAGGTCAGAAGATGGATGGACCTGAGGTTCAGAGCATCTGAGTGCCAGTGAGATCCATGGTGGTGACCAAGTTTGTCAGCAAGGATGCTAGAATCCCTCTCCATATAGAAAGGAGACACCCTAGATTCTATCCTCTACAGAATGTTAACAGGGGATCCATCAAGACCTCTCCATCAAGAGGTCAGGAGAGATTAATTAAACATTAAACAGAATGCAGTAGGTACTAGTAGAGAAGGAAAAGAGTCTCTTTTCCCCAAAGCCTAACCCTTTGAACCTAGACATTACTGTGGGAAGGAGGAGTTTCTTTGAGAAAATAGAATGATTCTTAAAAGGAAATTTTAACTTTGGGTTAACGGAATATTTACCTAAAAAGTGAGTTAATCCAATAAAACCTAAAAGTCCACCAGCATACTTATATTGGTATTAAGAAAAGTAGCAGCTTTAAGCTGCCTAATGCCTGGTGGGTAGTTCCTAACATAGAGGCTCATACACGTCTAGAATAAATATTTGCTGACTTTTTCATAAGAGAGCTCAAAATGAATTTCTAGATCTAGAAGGCAATAAATTCCTCTTGTTTAGCTAGATTCTTTCTTAGCCACCAAGACAAATATTTTAAGAAACCTCCTGTTGCTTTCACACATGACATTCTTTGATGCAATGTTAGGCGATTCATTTTGACATTAAGTAAAGGACATTTCTTCAGTATAGCAACCCCTCACATTATAGACTAAACTGCCATATGGATTATCTGTAGGTTAAAAGTAAAATACCAGGCATTCCTCATGTAATAATATTTAAAACAATTATAGAACGAATAGGGTGATTTCATGACTATGAAAACTAAGGAGCCAAAAAGATTAGTATTTTTTTTCTTTTAAGATAAAATTTGATTTATTTTTATTATCTGAAAATATTTATTGAGAAAGAGATGTAAAACCCAGATGTTTAAACTGTGTGTGTGTGTGTGTGTGTGTGTGTGTGTGTGTGTATGGTTTTGTTTTAATTGAGGTATAGTTACAGTAGTTTCAGGTGTACAGCATAGTGATCCCATATGTCTATACATTATGCTATGCTCACCACATGTACAGCTACCATCTGTCACCATATGATGCTTTTAAAATACCAATTGTTATATTCCCGATGCTGTGTCTTTTATTCCCTTATTCATTCCATAACTGGAAACTGTATCTCTCACTCCCCTTCTCCTACTCCACATCCCTCTGGCAACCATCAGTTTGTTCAATGTATTTAAGAGCCTGTTCTGCTCTTTGTTTGTTCATTTGTTTTGTTCTTTGGATTCCACATATAAGTGAAATCATAATCTGTCTATGACTTATTTTAATTAGTATAGTACCCTCTAGGACCATTCATGTTGTCACAGATGTCAAGATCTCATTTTTTTCATGACCAAGTAATGTTCCACTGTATATAATATATTATATATATATATATATATATATATACATATATATGTATATACCCACACCACATTATCTTTATATAGTCATCTATTGACAGACACTTAGGCTGCATCCGTATCTTCACTATGGTAAGTAATGCTGCAATAAACCTAGGGGTGCATGTATCTTTTCGAATTAGCATTTTCATTTTCCTTGGGTAAATACCCACTAGTGGAATTACTGGGTCATATGATATTTCTATTTTTAATTCTTGTGAAACCTCCATACTGTGTTTCACAATGGCTACATCATTTTTCATTCTCATTAACAGTACACAAGCATTCCTTTTTCTCCATATCCTTGCCAACACTTGCTATTTCTTATCATTTTGGTTCTAGCCATTCTGACAGTATAAGGTGATATCTAATTGTAGTTTTGATTTCCATTACCTGATGATTAGAGATGCTTGAGTATCTTTTCATGTGCCTGTTGGCCATCTATATGTCTTATTTGGAAAAATGCCTATTCAGGCTTAAGGATGTCCTCTTGCATTACTGGGATTTTTTATCATCCTATAAATTTACCTGTCATGAATTGTTGCCATGTGCTATTATTACCAAAGTAACTTTGCTAAACAGCTATCTTTTGAAGTTTACATTTGTTTACTTTTACCCTGTGTATCTCAGCCATATTTGATTCCTCTCAAATTCCCTAATTTGCAACACTGCCAATAGTGGTGTTCTGTCTGTACAACTGAAGCCAATTTGGAATTTCTAAAGTTATTATCCGTCCAGTACACTAAAGGTGAAGATAGGGAATAGCTGGGTTGCCATAAGGCAAGTAATTCACAACCCTGGGTATACATTATGAATCACCTGGGAAACTTCTGAGACTACAAACATTTATAATGTATGGCTGGGGTTGAAAACCATAGTCACAATGAATCTACTCCAAGTAGAAATCTGTAAGACAGAATCACTGAGCTGCAAGGGGATACACATCCTTGTATCTTCCCTCCTTTGTGTACACCTTTCATATTTTTGTTTCCTCCTTCTGCCCCACCAGAGGTGTGGTTTTATTTTTCTATTGGGTGGTTTTTTTTAGATGGAGAACACTATCCTAATGTGTCCCTCTGTGTGGGTGTGTTTTCTTTGGGGGCAGAGGAGAGAGTGATGGTGAAGAATGAGGGTAGAAATGGTGGTAGGTGAATAGGGGAAATACCATGATAGCCAACTAAACAAAAGTCTTTATCTGCTTCACATGAGAGGATAACTTCAAAGTGAGAAGAAAGTGTGTAAACCTGAAAAGCCAAGGATAAAATAGAAAGACAAAGTAGTTGTGATCTAGTAGGTGAGGAGGAAAGGCAACCTGGGGTAGAAGAGTTCACCAGAATCCTTGAGTGTACTGGGGAAGCCTTTGAAGTGATTCTCTTTCAAAACCTCTGCATGACCCTGGGCAGATCAGTACTTGAAACACTGCAGCTAGAGATAGATAAACAACAGCTGCCTAGAGTTGGGGGTTGGTAAATAGAATAATTCCAGAGGCTTGACTGGGGAATGCAAATGAGTATCCACTTATTCCCCTCTGAGAGGGAAAACACCCTTTGGCCAGTTAAAGTTCCCAGGAATGTGTAAGCAGGGACTATACTTTGCTCTCCTGCCCTATTGTCAGCCTGAGTGGCTAATACCCTCAAAAGAAAATGAGCTCTCATATGAGTAACACATATACTTCATAAAAGAGATAATAACTGAATGTTTCATGCTAGATGGGGCTGGATTAGTGAAACAGACTGAACAAAATTTGAAATAAACATAATAAATTTCCTCTAAGAGATAAAAGAGAAAAAGAAACATGCAGTTATAAGAAGAGCCAATTAGAAATTAATGGGTATGAAAAACATTGTAATAGACATAAAACACTGAAAGAAATGGGCTAAATATTAAAAAGAATGTAATTCAAGGTATGTTTGGGAGCTGGTCAAAGAATTCTCCCAAAGGGCATCCACAGAAAAAGAGAGAATATATTTCCTTAAAGAAGAGTTAACAAACATGGTGAAGAAAGAGGATGAATGAAGATGTACATATTATAATATAGGAAATATGAGAAGAAATTAAGAGCCAAACATATCCAGAATCAAATAGGGTAGACAAAGAAATGCCTCATATAAACAGATTATTATGGAATTTAGAAACATCCAAGAGAACATTCTAACAGCTTCCAGAGAAAAAGAGCAAAACACTTATAAAGAAAACCAAATAAGATTAATATAAAACTTTGGAAGAGAGACACAGGAAAAAAAGAAGATAACAGAGTAATATTTCCTAGGTGCTGAAAAAGAAAAACTTTGAAATTCAAATTTCAAATCCAGTTAAAAAATAATTTAAATGTGAAGTGCTATAAAGATATTCTCAGATACATAAGCCTCAGAAGGTCTTCCAAGCAAAGATAAAAGCATTTTTGTAGGAAGTATAGCAGCAGCAGAAATAAGTTAATTAAGGAAGAATCTGGGTAATATATGGGAAAGAGAAGATGAATAAATAATTTAGTGAAGATTAGTGGGGGCCATAGAGTATATTCATGACATGCCAGAACTATCAATAAGACAGAAGAGGCTGAGGGTAGGGAGAGGGTCCTCAATCACTTTTCTTCTTTGAGGGGAAGATAGAAGTATTAAGCTTAAGAAATTAATCTTCAAACATGTAGAAGAAAATTTTATCCCTACAAAGAAAGGTAGAAAAGGAGAAACAGATGAATAGAAAATAGAAAACAATATGGAGAAAGAAGTTCTGATATAATGGTAAAAATGTCAAGCACAAACAATGTTTAAGAACACAGAGTGTTTCCATCATCAGAAAAATACAAATCATAACCACAGTGAGATACCACCTCAGACCAGTCAGAATGGCTAAAATTAACAAGTCAGGAAATGACAAGTGTTGGCAAGGAGAAAGGGGAACCTTCTACATTGTTGGTGGGAATGCAAGCTGGTGCAGCCACTCTGGAAAACAGTATGGAGGTTCCACAAAAAGTTGAAAATAGAGCTACCCTATGGCCCAGCAATTACACTACTGAGTATTAACCCCAAAGATACAGATACATACCACATCTTATACATTATATCTATATATCTATATAGATATATAGATATATATATATCTGAAGGGGCACATGCACCCCAATGTTTATAGCAGCAATGTCCACAATAACCAAACTATGGAAAGAACCAACAGATGAATGGATAAAGAAGATGTGATATAGATATACAATGGAATATTATGCAGCCATCAAAAAACCATGAAATCTTGTCATTTGCAATGATGTAGATGGAAATAGAGGGTATTATGTAAGTGAAATAAGTCAGACAGAGAAAGAAAATTATCATATGATCTCACTGATACATGGAATTTGAGAAACAAGACAGAGGATCATAGGGGAAGGGAAGGAAAAATGAAACAAGATGAAGCCAGAGAGGGAGACAAATCATAAGAGACTCTTAATCTTAGGAAACAAACTGAGGGTTGCTGGAATGAAGGGGGCGGGAGGGATAAGGTGACTGGTTATGGACATTAGGGAGGGTATGTGCTATGTTGAGCACTGTGAATAGTGCAAGACTGATGATTCACGGACCTGTACCCCTGAAGCAAATAATACATTATATGTTAATTAAAAAAATAACACAGTGTTTCTTCTTGATGGTTGGGTATTACTACACACACACACACACACACACCACACACACACATATATATACACACACACATACCTATATACATATATATATACACACACATACCACATCTCTATAAATACTATATATATATATATATACACACACACACACACACATAGACACACACCCCACATCTTCTTTATCCATTCATTCATCAGTTGATGGATATTTGGGCTTCTTCCATAGTTTGGTTATTGTTGATAATGCTACTATAAATACATCGGGGTGCACATGCCCCTTCAAATCAGTTTATTTGTATCCTTTGGGTAAATACCTAGTTAGTGAAATTGCTGGTTCATAGGGTAGTTCTACTTTTAACTTTTTTTTCTTTTTTATTTCTTTTCAGCGTAACAGTATTCATTGTTTTTGCACCACACCCAGTGCTCCATGCAACCCATGCCCTCTCTAATACTCACCATCTGGTTCCCCCAACCTCCCACCCCCTGCCCCTTCAAAATTCTCAGATTGTTTTTCAGAGTCCATAGTCTCTCATGGTTCACCTCCCCTTCCAATTTCCCTCAACTTCCTCCTCCTCTCCGTCTCCCCTTGTCCTCCATGTTATTTGTTATGCTCCACAAATAAATGAAACCATATGATAATTGACTCTCTCTGCTTGACTTATTTCACTCAGCATAATCTCTTCCAGTCCCGTCCATGTTGCTACAAAAGTTGGGTATTCATCCTTTCTGATGGAGGCATAATACTCCATAGTGTATATAGACCACATCTTCCTTATCCATTCATCCACTGAAGGGCATCTTGGTTCTTTCCAGTTTGGCAACTGTGCCCATTGCTGCTATAAACATTGGGGTACAGCTTTCTTTTCACTACATCTGTATCTTTGGGGTAAATACCCAGGAGTGCAATTGCAGGGTCATAGGGAAGCTCTATTTTTAATTTCTTGAGGAATCTTCACACTGTTCTCCAAAGTGGCTGTACCAACTTGCATTCCCACCAACAGTGTAAGAGGGTTCCCCTTTCTCCACATCCCCTCCAACACATGCTGTTTCCTGTCTTGCTAATTTTGGCCATTCTAACTGGTGTAAGGTGGTATCTCAATGTGGTTTTAATTTGAATCTCCCTGATGGCTAGTGATGATGAACATTTTTTCATGTGTCTGATATCCATTTGTATGTCTTCATTGGAGAAGTCTCTGTTCATGTCTTCTGCCCATTTTTTGATATGATTGTCTGTTTTGTGTATGTTGAGTTTGAGGAGTTCTTTATAGATCCTGGATATCAACCTTTTGTCTGTACTGTCATTTGCAAATATCTTCTCCCATTCTGTGGGTTGCCTCTTTGTTGACTGTTTCCTTTGCTGTGCAGAAGCTTTTGATCTTGATGAAGTCCCAAAAGTTCATCTTTGCTTTTGTTTCCTTTGCCTTTGGAGACATATCTTGAAAGAAGCTGCTGTGGCTGATATCGAAGAGGTTACTGCCTATGTTCTCCTTTAGGATTTTGATGGATTCCTGTCTCACGTTGAGGTCTTTTATCCATTTTGGGCTTATCTTTGTGTACGGTGTAAGAGAACGGTCGAGTTTCATTCTTCTACATATAGCTGTCCAGTTTTCCCAGTAGCATTTATTGGAGACTGTCTTTTTTCCACTGTATATTTTTTCCTGTTTTGTTGAAGATTATTTGCCCATAGAGTTGAGGGTCCATATCTGGGCTCTCTACTCTGTTCCACTGGTCTATGTGTCTGTTTTTATGCCAGTACCAAGCTGTCTTGGTGATCACAGCTTTGTAATAAAGCTTGAAATCAGGTAACATGATGCCCCCAGTTTAAGGAGCCTCCACACTGTTTTCCAGAGTGGCTGCACCAGTTTGTATTCCCACCAATAGTGTAAAAGCATTCCCTTTTCTTCACATCCTCATTAACATCTGTGGTTTCATGAGTTGTTAATTTTAACCATTCTGACAGGTATGAGGTGGTATTGCATTGTTGTTTTGATTTGTATTCCCCTGATGATGGTGATGTTGAGCATCTTTTTGTGTGTCTTTTAACCCTCTGGATGTCTTCTTTGGAAAAATGTCTGTCCATGTCTTCTGACTACGTCTTGACTAGATTTTTTATTTTGGGATATTGAGTTTGGTAAGCTCTTTATAGATTTGGGATACTGGCCCTTTATCCAGTATGTCATTTGCAACTATCCTCTCCCATTCTGTCAATCATCTTTTGGTTTTGTTGACTGTTTCTTTTGCTGTATAGAAGCTTTTTATCTTAATGAAGTCCCAGTAGTTCCTTTTTGCCTTTGTGGATGGGTCTAGCAAGAAGTTGCTGTGACCAAAGTTAAAAAGATTGCTGCCTCTGACCTCCTCTAGGATTTTGATGGAGTTCTGTTTCACATTTCAGTTTTTCATTCATTAATGGAATATTATTCAGCCACCAAAAAGAATGAAATCTTGTCATTTGCAGTGACTTGGGTGGAGCTAAAGTGTGTTATGCTAAGTGAAATATGTCAAAGAAAGACAAATACCATATTATTTCACTCATGTCTGAAATTTAAGGGAAAAAAAAGCAGATGAACATGGGGAAGGGAAAAAAGAGAGAGAGAGAAGGAAGGAAACCATAAGAAACTCTTAACAAGAGAGAACAAACTGAGGGTTGATGGATACAAGTAGATAGGGGATGGGTTAAATGGGTGATGGGCATTAAGGAGGGCATTTGTTTTAACAAGCACTGGGTATTATATGTAAGTGATGAATCACTAAATTCTACACCTGAAACCAATTTTACAATATATGTTAACTAAGTAGAACTTAAATGAGAACATAAAAAAATAAATCAGTAAAACTCAGAGGCTTTCCGATTAAAAAAATAAATAAAGGACCAGCAGTAATAATACATACTCAAAACAAAAGGTCACAGATTATTGGAATAAATTTTAAAAATCACAAAAATATGAGTAACAATTTTGTGACAAAGTAAAAGTCCAAGAATTAAAAAAATGATAAGAAACAAAGTTATTAACAATGGTTAAAAGGTTAAGAACTTATAAAATCATTAACATATTCTTAAAATACATAAGTCATTACTACTAGGAGAAAGAGATGAAACAGTAATTATAATTAAGGTTTCAAAAAATTCCTCTTAGAAATTGATAAGCAATCAGATGAGATATAATCAAAGCCAAAATATTTGAACTAATACATCTGTATAGGCATGGATACACTTGTGGTTGTTTCTTTGCACAAATGGAACCATTGCAAAGAAGAAATTTCTTTGCTTGATATTTAAGATCCACTGGGCACTCAGATTGACTGAGCATAGTTGCCAGGAGTGTGAGGAGAGCAAGTCTCATTGTCTTTTTTTTCTTTTAAGTATCATTATCTTTTCATTTTTCCAGTACACATTGACCAACATCAAAACTTAGGTAAATGAGAGCATTCTCATAAATAGAAAGAGGGTTTGGAAGTGGGTCAGCCACTACCTAATCCAGATAAAGCTCTAATACACCAGGCCTAGACAGGTTAAGTCATTTGTTAAAGATACAAAGTAGTGGGAATGGGATTTTGAGTCTGTTCTCTTTCTAATATATTGTGTTGCCTCGTACATAAAATAATGATGATGGAAATGAATCATAACCATTGAAAAGTACCCCCAAATCAAAATATGTTAGAATAAAAGCCATTATGATATTAGTTTCTAGTCCTCCCTCCCTTGCTCTCTCATCTGAGATCCCACAAACACTCCTACTTATCTCTCTAAAACCACTTTGCACTTTGCTCATGACATTCTAAAGCCTATTTACCCATCTCTCATTCCCATTAGACTGCCACGTCTTCAAGGGCAATGATCAACTGTTATTTATTTGTATATTATAGAACTAGACACAAATAAGCACTCAATGAAATTTTGTTGAATGAGCAGTTAGTGAATGAATGATAGGAAGAATGACTATAAAAAATCACTTTGATGCAGAGGTCAGGGCATTAAGCCATTAGTTCTTGAAGAGAGAGTAAAAAGACCTAGCAAAAATGACCTAGGTGGGACCCAAAACTAAAAATAAAGAGAAATTTTGTGTTTTTGCTTGAGTTCAACTGAGAAAACAATTTGCCCTTTGCTCTCTGTCTTTGTAAATAGCCAGGCAAACAAGGACAGCTGCAAGACGTTTCAAATGATACTGGAAAAGATCCTATCACTTGAGTGTTGTGAAAATATGGCTAGATGACCAGACAAGCCCTAAGCTAAGTGGGCTGGAAGCCAAAAGCCACAAAACAAGCAAATAATTTCTCAATAGTCAATCCACACAGACTCCCTCTACAAAAAAAGTTTTATCAAGGGCACCATAGATGCTTCAGTTCTTTGAAAATCTGTCACACCCTATAATATAAATATATTCAAATACTCTGCCATACTAAGTAATTAGGTTAACAATCCTTGGATGAAAACTTAAATGCAAAATAATTTTTTTAATTTGTTTGCTATATGCTTTCTTCCCACATTACACAAAAGGAAATTTTGGATTCAGAGGAATTAGACATATTTCACTCAAGCCCATTTGGATAATATTTGTGGGGATGAGAATTGTTACCTTAGACAGAAAGGTACTCTTAGAGCACCATGGTACAAAAGATACCTGGGGAAAATTCTTTATTTGTCAAGAACACCTCTAATAGAATTATACTAATGAACCCAGCTAGCAAAATGCCAAAATAAGATAAGCAAAAATAGTAAGAGGGCTATCTATTACCAAGCATTATAAAATGCCAGAAAAATCACTTATTATCTTAGATTTAATTTTACAATGTAATGAAGAAAAAATTATGCCAGTTGTAGGGAGGATATTAATAATAAATCTCCCTTGCTTCCCATCCTCCTTCAATCAAGTCAGAATTTAACACTCTGTCTTTTGCTAGAAATATGAATAATGAGTATTTAAAGAACTATTTTTGACACATAAACACAGAGTAATGGGAGAGCGTAGGCAATTTCCTATGTTTGGCTCAGAATATTGTTTTTCCATTTATTCTGATGTTCCCTTTCACTTCTAAATTAAAAAAAAGAACAAAACACATTATTTTTGGTACTTAGCCATTTGGTCCTATTTTAGTGGAAGCTTCGCAGAAAGCATTTAGTAATAAACTTCAAGGACAGGTTGGTTATTAGTGAGTGTCACTGTTCTGCTTTATGAGGCATCTTTAGCAGGAGGATTCTCAGGAAGTTTTTTTAATCAAATAAAGCTTGATTCTCCCAGCAGGGGGTTCTTTCATCTGTCTACTCTGTAAGGCATCCATCCTCACTTACCTGTCAATCCAGCAGATATTTATTGGGCTTGGGTTACACGCAAGGCATTGTACACAGTGAGGGTACCAAGAGGCGGTTGCCCAAAAGAGGGCATATTTTGGTGTGGCCCCTGGAGAGGAGTGCTGCGTTTAAACCTTCACTAGCTGTGTAACCTGGACCAAGTTAATCTCCTTGTGCTTCAGTTTCTTCATCTGTAAAATAAACCTCAATAGGTTGTGAGGATTAAATGGGTTACCAAGCTTTAAAGCACTTAGAAGAGTACCAAACACCCTATGTGTACTAGTCATTATTTCCAGAGCATCTTAAATACTTTGCCAGAGTGTTCGTCCCCCTTTAGGGGCAGAAGGGCAATTTTCCAACTCTGATAAAGAGGTTTGTAGTAAGGGCAAAAACATTTTTTAAATATTTTTTTTATTTATTTCAGTGAGAGAGAGAGAGAACGAGAGAGTGAGCACAAGTGGGGGGAGGAGCAGAGGGAGAAGCAGACTCCTGGCTGAGCAGGGAGCCTGACACGGGGCTCAATCCCAGGACCCTGATATCCTGAGCTGAAGGCAGACGCTTAACTGACTGAGCCATCCAGGTGCTCCAAAAGTAGATACATTATAAAGAGTAAAAATAACGAACTAGCACCTTTTCCACATATCTTCTAGGGTCGAAATTCTAGTCATTCATGCATCCCTCTCTTCCCCAGACACTCTCCAGGCCTTCCAACATGGAGTCTCAGGCCCATGACTCTTGGTTCAATCCTGACCAGCACATCAGAGAGTGAAATCTTGAAACAGCCTTCACCACCTCTGCCTGGCAAGTGACACAGCAGGGCATTTGCCTACTGGCTAAGCTTCAGCTCCTTCCATGTTGGCTCAGGAAACATGACTGGACCTCTGTGTTGGTTTTCTGGTGAGTACCCTTCTTCACTGGGCTAGAAGCTCTAGTCTGAACCTTAGTCAGGCTGGTTCGTCTTTTGGGTTTCGCTAGTTCTCTGACCAGAGAAGGTTGAATTCTATTGCCTAGGTCCTCAGTTTCAGACCAAGTTCTGCTGTAAATAAAGTCCTGAAATCATTGGTCTTAGCTACTCATGCTGAGATATAGTTTCCATCTCTATGGCCCACACACTGAATTGGAGTCTCATGATGCCAACACCAGACAGAACAGTGGTCTGTGGAGACTGTGAATGGAATTTGTTTGACAAAATCATGAGCCACCCAGGTGCTCCAGAGGTACATACATTATAAAGAGTAAATGTGGTTTGAAATCCTTTTATATTTTTGAGATGTAGTGGAATGATTATTAAATATCCCATTTGAAAGAGTATGGATTCAAAAAAGTTCATGGGTTAAATTCAACAGGTAGAATTTAATAAGGCTACTGAATATCTGGGCTTTCACTTGAGTATGAAAAACCCAAGTGAATAAGTAACAGGGTAAGCAAGATACCTGTTGACTTGTATGAAGAATTTTGAGGTTTTTTCTGCCAGTAAATTTAATTGTAGTCTGGAGTGTGAGTATATGGTCAGCTGCATAATGGCTTCCAGAGATATTCAAGTCCTAATTCCTGGAACCAATGAATATTACCTTACATAGCAAAAGAGTCTTTGCAGATATAATTAAATTAAGGATCCTGAGATGTAGAGGTTATTCTGGATTACTCGGGTGAGACTAAAATGTGACTCTTATAAGAAGGCTTCTTACAAGAAGGAGAGAGATGGAGATACGACTGCAGAAGAGAGAAAATGTGAAGTGACAACAGAGGCAAAGGGAGAAAAGGCAATGTGAACGAAGAAAGGGGCTTCTAGCCTAGGACAGAAGCCAGAAAAGAAGAACACAGGTTCTTCCCTAGAGCCTCTAGAAGGAACGAGTCCTGCCAACACCTTGATTTCACCCCATAAAACTCATTTTGGACTTTCAGAACTGTAAGAGAACAAAGTTGTGCTGTTTTAAGCCACTACATTTGTGGTGATTAATTGTAACTGCTATAGAAAGCTAGTACAGATTCAAACTCTGCTCTTGTGGGATCACATGCCATTGGAGTCATTAAATGTCAAGAAGGAGGGTTAGGAGGGGATGTGGAGAAAGGGGAACACTCTTACACTGTTGGTGGGAATACAAGTTGGTGCAGCCTCTTTGGAGAACAGTGTGGAGATTCCTTAAGAAATTAAAAATAGAACTTCCCTATGACCCTGCCATTGCACTCCTGGGTATTTACCCCAAAGATACAGATGTAGTGAAAAGAAGGGCCCATACTCCAATGTTTATAGCAGCAATGGCCACGGTCGTCAAACTGTGGAAAGAACCAAGATGCCCTTCAACGGACGAATGGATAAGGAAGATGTGGCCCATATACACTATGGAGCATTATGCCTCCATCAGAAAGGATGAATACCCAACTTTTGTAGCAGCTTGGACAGGACTGGAAGAGATTATGCTGAGAGAAATAAGTCAAGCAGAGAGAGTCAATTATCATATGGTTTCACTTATTTGTGGAGCATAACAAATAACATGGAGGACATGGAGAGTTAGAGAGGAGAAGGGAATTGGGGGAAATTGGAAGGGGAGGTGAACCATGAGAGACTATGGACTCTGAAACAAACAATCTGAGGGTATTGAAGGGGTGGGGGGTGGGAGGTTGGGGTACCAGGTGGTGGGTATTATAGAGGGCATGGATTGCATGGAGCACTGAGTGTGGTGCAAAAATAATGAATACTGTTATGCTGAAAATAAATAAAAAATTAAATTTAAAAAAAAAAGGAGGTTTTGTGGCATGACTCATAATTGTAAAGAAACTCCAAAATGCATCATGAGAGAATGTTGGAAATACTTTTTTCTATGCAAGAGGCAGTAGGTACTTGAGATTTCAAGTGTTTTGGGAGTCATCATGTGCAAGGGGAATTCACTTGTCCTGAATGTCCCTAAATGGTGGAACTGTCGTCACAGGTTGTAGTTTCAGATGTATTTGCATGATTATTTGTTCAATGTGCTAATCTTCCACTGTTATCTAAGTTTCATGGTGACAGAGGTTAGATTTGGTCACTGTTTTAGCTGCATACCCAACAGGAAGAGGAGCCATTAAAAAAATGGAAACAGGATGAGAGAACTTTTAAAAAATCCTCCCCTGTGGGGCTTAGGGTACAAGATAAGTTGTTATAAGAGACTCAAATTACAGTGGCTTAAATAGGGGAGGAAATTATTTTTCCCTTTTCCAAAAGAGTCAAAAGGGAGGTGAACATCTGGGACTGGAAAGGTCCTAGGTTTCTTCCATCTTGCTGCGCTGCTGTGTTGTAGGGTTGTGTTTGGAACATGGTTCATGCTTGCTTACTTCCATGTCTGCATTTTAGTCTGTGAGCAGGATAAAGTGGCAGGCAGCTGTTGGGTAAGCCTCCAACTCCTGATTTCAGCTCAGGTCATGATCTCAGGGTCATGATATCCAGCCCAGCATGGGCTCTGTGCTGAGCGTGGAGCCTGCTTAAGATTCTCTCTCTCCCTCCATCCCTCTGCCACCTCTAAAAATTAAAAAAGTAATAATAATAAACAAGAACAACCATTTTTTATCTCATACAGTTTGTGTAAGCCAGGAATGACAGGAGAGCTTAGCCGGTGGGTCTGACTCAGGGTCTGTCATAAACTACAGTCAGGAAGTCCCCTGGGACTGCAGTCACCTGAAGCTCACTCGAGTGACTGGCAAGGAAAAGCTGGTACTTGCAGGAGTCCTCCCTTTCTCACCACATGGACTACTCTCAGGGACTATTGATTGTTCTCAAAACAGCCGACTTTCCCCACATGAGTGGCTTAACAATGAGCAAGGTGGAAGCCTTGGTGTCTTTTACTGGAAGTCATAGACCATTATTTCCACAGCATCCAGTGCATCACAAAGGTCACTCTGATCAGTGTGGGAGGGGACAGCACAATGGTGTGGTTCATAGAGTCAGCTTTGGGGGATCACCCTTGGGGCCACTTTTCTGGTTCCATCTCCCACCACTCTCTCTAACTCCACCTCTCACACAGTCTCTGCTCTTTTTCAAACGTGGTGTACACATTCTCTCCTCAGTCTTGCATTAAAGTGTTCTGACTGCCAGGATCCCTCTTCCTGAAAATATCTACGTGGCTCTCCCTCACTTGATTCAGCTTTTCACTCACATGTAATATTATCACAGGACATTTTCCTGATGACTCATATTTTTTTCAAAATGTACCTCATGCCTAGTTAATGTTTTTTCACCTCTAACTTGCTTTAGTTTTCTTCATTAAACCTCTCAGCACCCAACAGAATCTATATTTCTTCATTTATTGCCTTTTTTTCCTTTTGGGAATAGGGACCTGGGCCATTATTATATCCCCAGTACCCTCCTTATTGTGATAAGGATGATTTAAAGAATGCTCTTTCTGGTTATATAGCATTAGAAATTTCTTTGGATGTTATATGGAATTCAGTAATCATTCATTTATTCAAAAAATACCTAGTGAGCAACTACTATATGTAGGCACTATTCTAGACACTGGGATACAATAGTGGCCTAGCTCCTTATTGAAAGCATAAGGAAAGTGCCATATACAAAATAGTAAATAAATAAATAAATAAAATCATCCTTAACCCAGGCTTTGTGAGTACTATCTAGTTTAATAATATAGATAAAAAGAACTTATATCAAATCACTAAATAAATTTTTAAAAGACATTTAGTTTAGTATTAAGAAAACTAAATACAAACCTACATGGAAAATATAATAAAACAAAGAGAATTATGTATTGTTTGGTTATAGTCTATGATTATTTCTTTGTTATATATAAGGAACAGGATTAATAGTTTCAGTGATTTAAGTGGAATTATTAGGGAATTACAATGCAGCCATCAATTAGAAGATATAGGATTATGTACAATATCTTGTAGAGTATAGAAGATGCTTAATTCTCCCATAATTTCACAGTGATATTGTAAATAATTTTTGTAATTATGATGAAGAGAACATCTGGGCAAAAATAAAGGCTTCTATGCAAGGGACAAGACAACTGAGCACATACCACTTGCTATTAGTGGAGATCTGTTGTTCAAAGAAGTTATAGCATTTGTGTCTTCTAATTAATCTTCTGCTGAGTCTCTCAAGTTTTTTTTTTTATATATTTTATTTATTTATTTGACAGAGATCACAAGTAGGCAGAGCAGCAGGCAGAGAGAGAAAGGGGGAAGCAGGCTCTCCGCTGGGCAGAGAGCCTAATGCAGGGCTTGATCCCATGACCCTGAGATCATGACCTGAGCAGAAGACAGAGGCTTAACCCACTGAGCCACCCAGGTGCCCCAAGTCTCTCAAGTCTTATGTAGGAAAGCCATTGTATGTGGTCTGAGTGATTTTACATCAGTCCAAAAAGAAAATGTCCCTACGGATATCCTAAAATTACATATGCATGTTCTTCGCATCTCTTTATAGAGGAACTAAAATGTTGGGTAGAGTGAAGCAATTCAATTTTTCTCTACTGTTCTCTCCTTTTAGTCTGAAGAGCATTTTCAATGATTTTAAGCATTATGCTACCCTTGAGGGAGAACTAATTGAGATGTTTGGAAACCTTTGCACAGTTTACAAAACATTAGGTTTCATGGTCATGTGTCTCATCGCACACATCCCTAGGTTTTGCCTGTTCTTAATAGAACTGCTTAGGGCCTTTTTGAGACAGTAAAAATCAGGAATTTTCTTTTGATAAAGCAATTAAATTGAAAGAACTTCCTTGTGTTCTCTTCTGGAAAATGTAGTGTCACTAGCTAGTATATCTTTGGATGCCACCACCATTTCATCCTGGAGAGACAGTCTTGCTAAACATGGAGGTGGGTACAGTAGTAATCACTTATACCAAACACCTTAGTTCTATAATCTCCAAAAAGTAAAAAGAAAAAAAAGGGGGGGAAGAGAAAGCGGAGAAGGAGAGAGAAGGAATGGACAAGAGAAAAAATTTCAATTAATGAGAAAAAGTCCTTCAGAATTATTTAAGTCTCATCCATTTTAGATGAATTTTATTAAAAGTCATTTACTGGGTGCCTGGGTGGCTCAGTGGGTTAAGCCTCTGCCTCCAGCTCAGATCACAATCTCAGGGTCCTGGGATTGAGCCCCGCATCAGGCTCTCTGCTCATTGGGGACCCTCCTTCCCCCTCTCTTTCTCCCTGCCTCTCTGCCTACTAGTGCTCTCTCTTTTTTTCTCTCTCTCTGTCAAATAAATAAATAAAATATTTTTTTAAAAAGTCATTTACTTTCTTGAATTTCAAAAGGACAACACTGAAAAGGCTGTCTCCTCCATAAGGTAGAATCCCAAGACTGATGACCTGGTTAGAATCAAACCCCAGAGTGTATTATAATATTTCTAATTGTGAATATTTTTCTTTAGGAGTTTTTCCTCCTTTCAAATTCCCCAGTTGAGGCATTATGGCAAATCTATCACAAATGACAGGAGAAACTAAAACAATTACAAATAGAAGCTTTTTTATCCATGACATTTCATAGGCAAATAATTTATTACTATTACTGTTATGATTGAATTTTGAATATTATTGTTGTGATAATTCAAATGTTTGTGCAATCCCATTCATATATCAAAATCCTAATTGCCAAAGTGATGGTATTTGGAGGTGGCGTCTTGAGAGGCAATTGGGTTGACTTGAGGTCATTAGAGTTGACCCCCCATCATAGCATTAGTGTTCTTATAAGAACAGGGAGACCAGAGGGTCCTGGGATCGAGTCCCGCTGAGCAGGGAGCCTGCTTCCTCCTCTCTCTCTGCCTGCCTCTCCGTCTACTTGTGATTTCTCTCTGTCAAATAAATAAATAAAATCTTTAAAAAAAAAATTAAAAAAAAAAATTAAAAAAATAAAATAAAAAAAAAAAGAACAGGGAGACCACGGTCCTCTCTCTGCCTAATGGGAAACAGCAGGAAGGTGGCCATCTGAAAGCCAGGAAAGGCCCTTAGCAGAAAATAGTCTGCCAGCATCTTGTTATTAGACTTCCTAGCCTCCAGAACTGTGAGAAATATATGCTTGTTGTTTAGCCACTCATTCTGTAGTATTTTGTTATAGCAGCCTGAACTAAGACAAACTTCTTTGGTAGTGCTTGTAGGGTATTTGAAAAACAGTATTTGTGCCTCTAGATCTCTGGTATTGGCAAGAATTCAACAAGATGAAATTAAAATGATCTTTTAATAGTTTTATAGGTTCTTATTTTATAAGGCCCTCATAAACATAAAAAGTCTTTAACATAAGCAAGAGCACAATTATTCAGAATGATTATAGCACTAAATTTTAAAATAATCTAAAGGATGCAGTAACTGTTATTAGTGATGATAATAGCTGTCCTCATTAACTATGATGAATATTTCTAGAATGTTCACTGAATGTACGGAATTTTACTCCTTAGAAATCGCTTTATAACTGAGTCATTTTCTAAGATGAGTGGGGCAGTTGATCCAAATCCCTCTGATGAGATTTTGTTTGTTTGTTTTTTTAATTTATTTATTTGAGAGAGGAGAACACGTGTGTGGGCACAGGCAGGGGGAGGAGGAGAGGGAAAGAAAGAATCCTAAAGCCAATTCCCTGCTGAGTGTGGAGCCTGACCTGGGGCTCAATCCAGGACCCTAAGATCATGACCTGAAGCCAAATCAAGAGTCTGTGCTTAAGTGACTGAGCCATGCAGGTGTCCCCCTTTGACGGGATTGTAAAAACACATATATTTTCCCTTCAGGATGGTATATGCATACTATTTCCTCTTGTCCTTCATGAGATCTCTGTACTAGTGACCCACTGGTAACAGTGAGATGTATCATAACTCTTGCTGTGTTGGGGTGGAAAAAAAGAGATTTTGAACAGGTTTCTACAATCAAAAGAATTGCATCTGTTCCAATATATCACTTTTGGTCAGTTATGTTATAAAGGATTACCTCTCCATCCAGTTCAGGCATGTGTAGGAAGGTTTAGTGTAGAGAGCACAGATAACCTGAGTCCCAAGACACGGTTTGATGGTGACTATGACGTAAATACCCAGATGATCTCCTCCTCTTAAAAAGAGTTGGACTGCTTCACCTTACCATCAGTTTATCTGGCCCAGAGAATAGAAATTGTATTTTAGATTGGTCTTAGAAAACCCAGATTAGGAAAGCAAATACCATGCAAAAAAATTCATATGATGCATTCCAGAACCAACCAAAATGATGGAGAATTAGTCACTATTTGATATTCAGTGTTAATAATATCCTTCTTGAGCACAGCTTGAACTTGAAGTTAATTCTTTCTTGCCAATTTTATCCTTAAATTCCTGTAACTCATTTCAGAAATGTCCTCTACTTTTATCACCAACTGCCAATATACATGCACACAGCATTCTCAGAATCCACTCTGACCCAATTCTAATTATTCATAATCAAAGTTCCCCCCCAAATCATTGGATATTGATTTTGCCTTACATGTTTTATGTTCTACCACCAAATTCAAAATCAATCAAAGAAAATTGGAAATAAAATTGGAATAAGATAACACCAAAAATTCAGGATCATTAAGATGACATACTTATTTCTACTTAGACGATAAATTTAGAAATATTTTCAGAGCAGGAACTCATAATATTTACATAATTACACATTATGTAAATAAATCATTATTTACTATCACCCAAAGTAAAGGATTGTGTGTATAATTTATTCACTTGTATATTTAAAATGTGTTATGGTAGAAATTCCTTAATGCAGTGTATTTTTAAAGATCACATAAGAACATTGCCACACAGTTGAAACTTTGGGTTGGTCCTCATCATCGACCATGGGAGTCATTGAAGTGAGTACTTAGGCCCCACTCCAGATCGACCAGTTGCCAGCTATGGTCAAGTTACTGGACCAACTCTGTACCTTAGTTCCTTTTATGTAAAATGAAGCTAATAACATTACTTACTTCATTGCATGATCATGAAGACAATCCAGTCAACTTCTCAACAACTAGTTTTACTTTATGACTGTGTGTTACTTGGGAGACCTTATTTTAAGGAGTAAAGAGCTGAGAATAATTTCATATTCCTAACGCAGACATTGACTTTCCATTACAACCATTTTTTTCCACTGGCAAAGAAGTATCAAGAATTGTGGGAATTGAGTAAATGATTTTCCCTTTTCCCTAAAATAAACAAAACATTTATGTGAAACATTATGACTTTTGATTCTGGTAAAAGTGAAAAATAATATATCATCTTTGTAAAAAATGGAGAGAGACTGAAAAGTATAAGAAAAAAGCAAACACCCATAAGCCCATCAACTAGACATATCAAATATCACATTTTAATATGTATCTTTTTAGTCCTTTTTGGTGCATATATATTTTTCTCTTACAAATTGGAGACCAAACTGTGTAACTTTTCTCACTTTGGTATAAAATCAGAAACGCTTTCTATTGTCCTTAGTCATCGATAACGTGATTTATAATCATTGCAGAATATTTTGTTGCATGAATGACTATAATTTACTAAGATTTTCCCCATCATTAAATGTCCTCTATTATAAATAGTGCCTCAGTGAATAACACGAAACATAAATCTTTATGACTGGTGATCTAAGTGATGATCCTGAAAGATCCAAAAGGTGAAATTCTTAGGTCAAAAGGTGTAAATAAATGATTCTTGATTAATGAAGGATAAATTAACTTAGAACTCATACAAGAAGTTGTTTCTTTGTATTTTTCTCTCTGTGGAGAATTTCTGTTTTGGATAATTAACGACACAAAGGAAATTTTTTGCTAAGGGTACCCTAGGGGGAAAAAAAGTCCTTTATGGATTTTGGGGTTCCCCTTGAAGTCACCTCTTTATCCTGAGGCTTCATCCCCTGACTATACTCTTAATTAGTTGATGCCTGTAGACCTTAAATGTGCATCAGGCTTATGCAACTTAATCATAGCACAGTGGTTTAGATTTATTCTCAAGAACTCTACTTAAGAGTCAGGGTGTAAATGTTGCAGTGGCCCGTTTTAAAAAGCTCAGTAGGTACTTGTGCTTAGTCAGCCCCGTCTCTGAATGCCTAGCCAATCCTGTGAAGAACCAGGAATACTCTCAATTAAACCCCTAAAATTGAGCTTGTTTTCCATCTGGGGCAGGCTGCTTCCAACTCTGTAAAAGGAAAACACATGTGCACGTAGCAGGGTCTACAACTCTTGCTGATTGCTTTTCTGCTCAGATGGGCTGGAATTTGGTTTTCTCAGAGCTCCAGGTGGTGCTTTGATGGATGTCCTTCCTCTTCTCCACCAGCAGCACTATCCTGGGTTAACAGGGGTTGGCATCAGGAAGTTGTGTTCTTCATGTAAAGCCCACCAGTGTTGGCACTGGGAGACACAGTGGTGCTGTGTTCTCCAGCTCTCGGCCACATGGTTGTAATCCTGGTTTCACTCCAGCTGAATGTTATGCCCACCGGCAAACTGCTTCACCCGACAGCCACAGTGTCTATTTCCTGGCTCTTGCAAGAAGGGATCATGATAATGGCATCTACCTAGTAAGGTTGTTCTGAGAATGAAACAAGACAAAGCATATAAAGGCATACCACAGTAGCTGCTGTTAATAAATGCTTAATAAAAGCGAACTGATAATTTCAGAAGAACCTGTTCTCAGTTCCATCTTCAGACATATAAACAATCTGAAATCAAGTTTATATGTCTTACTCCATGAACTCATGCCTATTTTCATCTGTTCAAAGTTTTCACTCTGCTTGGTACTGAAATAAAAGAAGGTAAGACAATAAAAAAAAATGAGACTGTATGTGTAAAGAATCTAATAGGGTGCTTGTCCTCAATAAATGACACTTGTGATTATTATAAAATGATATCATGTGTTATAAATAGATAATCATGATCACAGGCACTGTGACTTAAAAATTGATCTACGTCAAAATTTATTTTAGAATAAACTTGGACCTAAAGGCACATAGATTCAGTGATGAAAAAAAAAAAAAAACCTCTGCATCTTTATAGTTACTCTGTGGCTTAAATATTAAGATACAGTGTGCATTTTGATAAAAGTTGATGAACTTCAGGCCTGGGGGAAATCTGTGTATTTGAGAAAATAATGTGGTGTTTTATTGAAAGAATATACCTGTTGCTGTGCTTAGTTTGCAAGTCATTTTTCCAGGTAAACCATCAGGTGGGGTTGGAAAAATTAGAGGAAGGAAATAAGAGGAAATAAATCAGAGAAATAAAAAGGAAAGAAATTAAGTCCTTTTGGGGGATATTCTCCACAGTTGATGTACTTTCTAAAAATGGAACTGGAAAGTGAAAAGTCAGAAGAGCATTACAGAATGTAGCAGGCATGTGAAAGAGTGACCAGTATATTGCTAGCTTATATTCTTAGAGGGAATGGAAATTCACATAGTGGAAGTAGAAAAGATGATCTGATCTAGCCTCTGTATGAATTCAGCTAAAAGCTAAAAATACTTATTTTTCCTAAGTAAATAAAAATGATTATCTACTCAAACAGGAGCTATATAATTACTTTGGTATTGAAATCTGAAGGTGAGGTGAGATTGATCAAAGCCTATCCAATAGAAATTTTGAAACTGTGATATTTGTAAGGGTAAATTTCAAAAAAGATCATTTAGGCAGATTTGGCCATAGAGTAAAAAGTTTTACTGGATATTTCATTTCATCACACAACCCATCAAAGTTGTTCCCAAATTTTATATTTGATTCTGGTATTTAATTCATTTGGTAACATTAGCCAGGAACCAGATTTTTAGTCAAACTAAAATAAAGACAGAAAGAATTTTATCTCCATATTAAGGTAGAACTTGTCTCTCAGCTCTAATTTTTTTTTTTTTTTTTAAGATTTCATTTACTCATTTGACAGAGAGAGAGAACATACAAGCAGGGGGAGCAGCAGGCAGAGGGAGAGTGAGATGCAGGCTCCCCACTGAGCAGGGACCCCTCGATGGGGGGCTCAATCCCAGGACCTGGGGATCATGACAGGAGCCAAAGGCAGACACTTAATGACTGAGCCACACAGGCGCCCCTTTCTCAGCTCTTATATGTGGTCTTTATTGTCATATCCTTGCTCAAGCCAATAGGACTTTTATGGCTTTATGTTTCTGAACTTTCAACACATCCTATCAATTATTTTGATTGATATACTCAGTGTTCTTGTCAAAGAGAACAGAATCTTCTGCCAAGTTAAGCAACACCCTCTCTTCCTGCATGAACACCACTCAGGCATTTGGAGTGGAACCTCACGTGAATTCCCAGAACCCTTTTAATTAAAAACATTTTGACTGGTAACTCTGGATTTATACTGTATCATAGTCTTACCCACTTTCTCAAGTGTTTGCTAAATAAGTCATATTGCAAATTTTAAAATATTTTTCTACATAATGAATTTAATATTTAATGATGAAATTATCTTTATCTATAGCTATGATTATCAAACTACAGTGCCTCCAGGACATAATTATTTATTCATATTTTATTCCCAAATTATTTATAATTTTAAAAATAATAATTGTAATTTTTGAGTACATGCTCGATGTTTAATTATTTACATGTGTAATCTCAAGGTGTCATCATAACACTTCCCAAAAAGGTAGTTTCCGAAAGCAGGAGACAGAAACAAGACTTAAGCTTATGTCTGAAAGACCAGCGCCAGATTTCACAACGTTATAGTTGTTGCAATCCACTCCTTTCTGTTCCAACTAAGGTCAAAATCTTTCAGAGTTTTTCAATAATGGATTGCTAGTGATGCTCCTTCTACAGCCAAATAGTTATCAATCACTAAATGACATTCCAAGTCAAGTGATTTCAGTACAGAGTTTTCATTGCATGTGACATTTTCCTATGTTTCATTGAAATAATTCCTTAGGAATCTGATGATGATAAAACCAGGGGAAAAAACTCATGGGAAGGCTTCAAAAAACATTATATGTTTCCGAGACTAGGCAAAGGTAAAAAAAGAAAAGTCACCTTCTCTGGCTAACACATATCCTGTAAGGTACATGTAATCCCAAACATCTTTATTCACTTGCTGCTTTATCCCATATTGATATCTTGAGCCCTACTCTGATGTTTGACATTATAATAGAGTCTGGGGATATCATGATGAGCAGAATAATTCCCAGGAACTCAGAGTTTACGCAAAAGGACTTACTAAGACTTGAATTTAAACACAGTTTTCTGGGGCACCTGGGTGGCTCAGATGGTTAAGCGTCTGCCTTCAGCTCAGGTCATGATCACCAAGTCCTGGGACAGAGCCCTGTGTCAGGCTCCCAGCTCAGTAGGCAGTCTGCTTCTCCCTCTCTCTCTCTTCCTGCCCCCCTGCTTGTACTCTCTCTGTCTCTCACTCTCTCTTAAATGAATAAATAAAATCTTTTTTAAAATTTTAAAACAGATCCCTGAGTTTCACCCTCACAAATTTAGATCCTATAGATGTGGGGAGGGACCCAACTGTCTTTATTTTCAGTAAGCCCCTGGAGTAACTGTAATGCAGCATTGAAAATATTCTCTGATCAGCAATGATCTAAAGGGAAATACAGACAAAGCAACTACAATAAAATATAAGTGCAACTACAATAAAATACAATAAGATAAAATATACAATAAAATATAAATGCTATAATAAAATATAAGCAGTAAGCACAAGATACTATACATAAGAGTATTTCTTTTTTTTTTAAGATTTTATTTATTTATTTGACAGACAGAGATCACAAGTAGGCAGAGAGGCAGGCAGAGAGAGGGGAAGGGAAGCAGGCCCCCCCTGCTGAGCAGAGAGCCCGATGCGGGACTCAATCCCAGGACCCTGAGATCATGACCTGAGCCGAAGGCAGCGGCTTAATCCACTGAGCCACCCAGGCGCCCTACATAAGAGTATTTCTAACATAGACTTGTACTAAGAGAAGAAAAGAAACCAAGTTTCAAGTTTTTCTATGGTGTCTCAGTTTTCACCAAGGTTTTCTATCAAACTACTGCCAAGTTGAATCATCAAAGATGTGAATATACAAAAAAAGGAGAAAACCTATCAAGAAAAGGATAGGTAAGGAATCCAGTGGGAGGAAAATATGCCCCAAGAAACAAAAGGAAATTTGCCACAGGTGCCTCATGCCTTGGAACAAATGAGTGAGAAACAAAACAATAAATTAAGTTTTTTAATTTCACAGATAAAGCATATCAGAGCAGGGGCACCTCAGTGGCTCAGTCAGTTAAGCGACCAACTTGATTTCAGCTCAGGTCATCATCTCAGGGTTGTGAGATTGAGCCCTGCGTCAGCTCTGCACTGGGCATGGAGCCTGTCTGAGATTCTCTCTCCCTCTCCCTCTGCCCCTCTGCCCTTCAGAAAGAAAGAAAGAGAAAAAAAGAAAGAAAGACCAGAGCAAGGACACACCAGGAAATTGCCCTCAATTCCCTGCAAGAAAAAGAGGGGACAATACTAACCTCAGAAAAGTTAGAGTTTGGGCGCCTGGGTGGCTCAGTGGGTTAAGCCTCTGCCTTCAGCTCAGGTCATGATCTCAGGTCCTGGGATCAAGCCCCGCATCAGGCTCTCCATTCAGCAGGGAGCCTGCTTCCTCCTCTCTCTCTGCCTGCCTCTGCTTACTTGTGATCTCTCTCTATCTCTGCCAAATGAATAAATACAATATTAAAAAAAAAAAAAAGAAGAAGAAGAAAAAAGTTAGAGTTCAAGGCAAAAGCAGTAAAGAAGATGAGAAAGAGGGTGCCTTGGTGGCTCAGTTGGTTAAAGCCTCTGCCTTCGGCTCAGGTCGTGATCCTGGGGTCCTGGAATCAAGCTCCACATCGGGCTCTCTGCTCAGCAGGGAGCCTGCTTCCTCCTCTCTCTCTCTGCCTGCCTCACAGCCTACTTGTGATCTCTGTCTGCCAAATAAATAAATAAAGCCTTTAAAAAAAAAAAAAGAAGATTAAGAAGGGACCTTTATGATAAAAGTTACAATCTATAGTGAAGATTAAATCACAGTGTTTGAAATGACTATCAAAATTATTAAGGCACATGTTGCAGAAAATACTAGAATGAATAGATATAAAAATTAAGTAGATAAACATAAGAAAAGATATAAAGAATCCATACAACAATTAATAGAAGAAATGATAATATCATGTATCATATATATTTGTGTATCTATATATGTATCTGATATGGATATATGCATATACTATTCATTCTTTTTTCATTCCCATTGTTTTCTAAATATTCTGAAATTTCAATTTTGACTTCCATTGTGAATGGCATTAGTTAAGAGAACGATTATTTTGTAGCATATTTCTATTATTATTACCTAAAATCAGGAGTTATACTTTATATTGTATTTTAATTTAGAAATTGAGGAATCTTTGTGGACTATTTTATGATCAATATTATATGTATACAAATTCCCTTAAGAACTATTCACACTTGTATCACTAAAATATTAAAATATTTAAAACACTACATAGGCGAATATGTCTACATATGCATATATATTTATAAAATACACACATACATTAAAGGGTAAAAGCTAAAAATATAGAATCATCCTTTTTTATTCATTATGTTCCTAATTTATAAAAATATAAATTGGACCACAATAGCTTAATAATTGCTAAAATTTCAATGTATTACAAAGTCCAGTCTCTGATCATAAAAGTATTTATAATAAATATTAAAAAACTGAATTTCTTTTAACTAATGTAATGCAAAACATAAAATCAGAATTGCATTTGTGGAATATTTAAAAGTAATGAGAGTGAAAGTAGGATCAATAGAATCAAGCCAAAGCAGTGCTCTTAGAGGAAAGAATATGTATATTATATGTACCTATAATATCACATAAATAAAATACATAACTATGTAATAAGAAAATACAAATATATATTTCATGCAGGCATACATGCATACATAAATTTAGACTAAACAGATATACCGAAGGCAGTTGTCTGTAAAGAAAATCCCTAAGACAATAAAATACATTAACTGCAAGGAATCTCAATTGAGAATAAGGGAAAGAAAGCAAAAACATACCAAATTAGAAATGAAATTGAGGGGCACCTGGGTGGCTCAGTGGGTTAAGCCTCTGCCTTCAGCTCAGGTCGTGATGTCAGTCAAGTCCCGCATCAGGCTGTCTGCTCTGAAGGAAGCCTGCTTCCTCCTCTCTCCCTGCCTGCCTCTCTGCCTACTTGTGATCTCTCTCTGTCAAATAAATAAATTAAAAAAAAAAAGAAATGAAATTGAGTTAATAGCCAGTGTTATGAATAAAAGTTCACAGATTCTCAGTCACTTCTCCCATCAGTGGAGGAGCCTAAGTCCCAGCAAACATGGCCTTTGAGTTAGGCCATGTGACATGTTCTGTCCACTGGAACATTAGTAAATGTGTGTGGTGGAGCGTATGGCGGGGTAGAAACCTAGTTAAGGCTCGTGCTTTGTGGCTTGCCTTCTTGGAACTCTGAGACTACTGGGATGTGAAGAAACCCAGGATAACCTTTAGGGGAATGAAAAGCCACTAGAGGAGAATGAACCATGATTTTTTAGCAGACAGCCAGCACCATTTGCCAAGCTGTGTGAGTGCATCCTTCTGGAACCTCCACTCCCTGTTGAGCTGTCAGATGACTGCAGCCACAGGACTAATCCCAGCAAAGACCCCCAAATTGCCAACCCACAGAATCATGATAAACAATAAACTATTGTGTTAAGCCATTAAGCTTTGAAATGACTTATTAGATAGCAACAGATAAATGAAACAGCCAAAGATATAAGGGCATTCAAGTGTTCATTAGAAAATATCTTATTCAAGTTCATGAAAATTAATTTGATCAATGGAATAAAATAGAAAGTTCAGGAATGAAGACAAATTCATTTTGCGATTTGTTATATGATAAGGATGGAACCCCATGTCAATGCTGTAACAGATAAAATAGTCAATAAAAGTTGTGGGAACAAAAGCCTAGGCACTTAGAAAAAATAAAACTGATTAAACTCCTTACACATAACATTTTCCAGATGACTCAAATATTAAAGAAAAAACACGAAGTTGTAAAATTATTAAAACAGACAAATATTTTCATAATGCTGAATTGGAGAAGGCCCTTCTGGATAAGAAACAAAAACTTATCACCCAAGAAGATAAGATAGACAAATTTGACCCTTAAGGGAAAAAAAAGTCATAAACTAAGTATAACCAAAAAGGGGAAGAAGCATTTGAATATTAGTTTCTTTTTTTTAAGATTTTATTTATTTATTTGAAAAAGAGACTGTGAGAGAGAACTTGAGAGAGGAGATCAGAGGGAGAAGCAGACTCCCCATGGAGCTGGGAGCTTGATGTGGGACTCGATCCTGGTACTCCAGGATCATGACCTGAGCCAAAGGCAGTTGCTTAACCAACTGAGCCACCCAGGCACCCCAAAGATTAGATTCCTTAACTGCAGCAATTTTCCTTAACATACGAAAAGTACAGTGCTTTATAAATTGATCAATAAATATAAACAGGGGCGCCTGGGTGGCTCAGTGGGTTGAGCCTCTGCCTTCGGCTCAGGTCATGTTCCCAGGGTCCTGGGATGGAGCCCCGCATCGGGGTCTCTGCTTGGCGGGGAGCCTGCTTCCTCCTCTCTGTCTGCCTCTCTGCCTACTTGTGATCTCTGGCTGTCAAAGAAATAAAATCTTTAAAAATAAATAAATAAATAAAAACAACCAGATGGATAAACAGGCAAAGGGTAAGTTCACACCAAACAAATACAAATGGTGTATAAATATATTAAATGTTTTTCGAACACATTCATTAAAAAATTACTAGTAAATAATGTATTGATGTAAAGAATGAAAATATTCGATAATACCAATTGCCAGCAAGATGTCCAGAATCACATCTAGTCATACACTATTCATAGGATCTCTTTGGAGAGCATATTGGCCCATCTACCAAAATTCTCTGCTCTTAGATCCAGTAATTCAGTTTCCAGGAACCAATAATCTATGGGCATACTACTGTATAAGAATGTCAACTGTGGAATATTGGGAAGACCTGAATGCTCATCAAAATAAAATTGATTAAGTAAATTAGAGTGGCTCCTGGGAGGTGCAGTCAGTTAAGCAACCAGGCTGGTTTTGGCTCAGGGTTGTGAGCTCGAGGTCTTGAGATACAGCCCTATGTGGGGCTCTGCGCCCAGCATGAGTCTGCTTGGGACTTGCCCTCCTTCTCTATCTGCCCCTCTCCCTGGTGCTTGCACACACACTCTCTCTCAAATAACTAAAAAAACTTTAAAAATAGAGTATATTTATACGTAGGAATTTGTAAAAAAAAATATATATATATTAGGTGAAAAAAGCATTTATAGATTATACTGTATTTTTTAGATACAATTTACATGTCAGCATCTAGAGATCAGCTTTATTCTTTTTTAATTGTTTTGGAATATCCCTTTGTATGAATAAGCTTTATTATATATATTTACAGATGAGGCTATATCTACTCTATCTATCTATGCTTATTACATAGGAAATTTCAAAATAAGTACAGGGAGACTCATTTTTCATTATATATTGTTTTAAGTTGTTTAAAAATTTTTGGCCGTATGAATATTTTAGTTGCATAATAAGAAGGAATAACTTACTGCCTTGTCCGCAATTTGTTAGGATGAACTTGAACAAATACATCTTCTTCTCAGCTGTAAAACCGTGCATGTCATGGAGCACCAAGTGCTTATTACTTAAGACTTAAAATGGCGTTATCAGTAGACGTCTACGAAATGCTATCACTGTGATTATGTAAGTCAACAAGGCCCACAGTGGACTCTTTCCGGGACCCCCTTGAGGGCTCCCTGGTTTTCTTACTGTCAGGTGGATGGACACAGAGAACTTCATGCTTATGGCAACACTGGAGTCTGGAAGTCTGGACGAGTCTTGGCCCCTGTCATCACATACCCCACATTACACTGCCGGCTTGATGATAAAATTTGGGAGGTAGATAATCAGTTTCTTCAAGCTGATTTATGTTACATTGACTGCATAACATTCCTGAGGCATCAATCTGGGATAAAACAAGCAGTGCCATGGAGGAATAAAAACAAAGTAGGAGAGAAGTTTGTTCCTGATTTTGTTTTGTCCTGACTACTCCAAAGCCACCCAATCTGGATAAGCTCTTGAGAAAGGAATGTATTTCCATGTCTTCTCTTCCACGACCTCACAGGAGAAGAAATAAATTTGCTCCTAATGACCACCAGATTAGCATCAGGGAATCTGAATAAAGAAAGCTTTCAAAGTTGGAATTTCAAAATCAGAGCCACGCAGGGCACAATAAACAGTTTGTAAGGACAAACTGCACCAAGGGCATAAGGTACACAGAAAAATAGATCAATAATTTCAAAGACATCCACAACAAACTAAAATGTGGTACAGATTAAAATTGACCAAAAAAAAAAAAAAATCTTTGTGCTCTATTTTGAAATCATGTTCAATGCTTAATATAAAGCTCACATGGTTTTAAATTAGTATGGGAGTGCAAATAGTGGTGGAAACATTAAAGCACCCTCGACAAGAGGCATTCTTTTGAATGAATCAGGTCACTGAAGGTTATTAAAGCTTGTACTGGGTAAGCTTGTGTCGTGTTAGAGTAAACATTCATCACACTTGTTGCCCAAACATATTTTGGAGCCCACATCAAACAAAATGGGTTATTCAAAGGACTAGCTAAGACCAGAAATAGGTAAAGTTAATGATTATGCAAATATGAACCTTTGGTTTCTAGAGGTGAAAGAGTATATTTCAGTACCTGTGTCTGGCCTATGATAGTCTCTTAAGTGGCTAAAAATTCTTGATTATATTTTTATTTTTAAAAACCAGTTCTCACATACCTGAAACTCACAATTGGCTTTATATTAGCTTTTTCTTTTGTTCTAAGTTTTGTTTTGTGTGTGTGTGTATGTATGTGTGTATGTGTTTAAGAAAAAGAAATGTGGGGTGCCTGAGTGGCTCAGTGGGTTAAAGTCTCTGCTTTCAGCTTGGGTCATGATCCCAGGTCCTGGGATCGAGTCCCGCATTGGGTTCTCTGCTCAGCAGCGAGCCTGCTTCCTCCCTCTCTCTCTACCTGCCTCTCGCCTACTTGTGACCTCTCTCTTTCAAATAAATAAATAAAATATTTTAAAAAAGGAAAAGAAAAAGAAAAAGTGTACGATTTGGGATTTGGTGACAATAGGAATATTTACAAAGTTATACTGAGAGATAATTGAATAGCTTTTCATCATCTGAACTAACTTCAATCTCCAAAAGATTCTTGGTCAGAGATGAGTGAATGGACATCTTTGGAGTTACAGGGCATTTACAAATTCAGAAATATTCAGTGATAAGAAACAAAGGACATGAATAAATTTTGTGCAATCTTGGAAGATGACCTTGAAAACTATCATATTAGTTTAAAACAAAATAGGGAACATTGTGTTCTAGTAATGCTCTCCTTCTCTACTTCCAGCCTTTCTGATTACTGCTCACCTTCTTCCAACATATATTTGAAGTGACTGAGAAGTCATTTGAAAAGATATTCTGAAAGATATCCATCATCTACAGATTCTTTAAGGGCTACAGAACTACTTAACTTGGGCTGAAAGACAGATGCTTCTGGCAGAAAAGTAGGAATTGATTTCAAAATTCAAAGCTGTGGCTACCACCAGGTCCTTGCCTTTTATGGAGTCTACCTCTCAATGGGCTACACTTTTGTCTTGATTCACCGTGGAACTGTTGAAGCTGTTTTCCCAAGGTAAGTGCTCAAAGTGATCAAGGGCACCAAGCAAATTAAAGGTAAGGCAAAGAAAGATGTCACAGGATGAATTTTCAGGAGAAGTACTGTTTCTCCATGTTTTATAAAGGTGCCCACTTCTTTTAGCTCTGTATACCCACCAAAAGAAGTCAATATTTTTTTTTTTAATTTTTATTTTTTATAAACATATATTTTTATCCCCAGGGGTACAGGTCTGTGAATCACCAGGTTTACACACTTCACAGCACTCACCAAAGCACATACCCTCCCCAATGTCCATAATCCCACCCTCTTCTCCCAAACCCCCTCCCAAAAGAAGTCAATATTTTAGATGCAAGTGTGGATACAAAGATCTGAATAATGAGCTTTACAGTAACAACCTGGTGCTAGTTCTCTGAAAGTCACCAGAAAAATCAGGACAGATGTTTGTATTCTGCAGTGTATCAAGGAAATATTGATTAAGGATTTTCCAAAATATTGTGTTGAAAGCTGTGGACTTAATTCGCTGGGAAGTTAAGCCAGGATTCATATTACTAAGGGAGGGAGTCTGAAAAAATAGGTTGTGCTTTGTTTTAAAAAAAAACAAAAAACAACACAACAACTATTATTTAAGAAAAAGACAAAATTGGAAAAGATTCCACCGCCAGGACTTTAAGTTTTTAATAGAGAATCTTAAAAACCTACAAAAACAGAACAAAAGGGGGAATCCCCACTTAGCTGTAATGACCCAGCTTCATTATTTATAAATTCATGGGCAGTCAGTCTTGTTTTATCTCCACCTACTTTCTATATTATTTTCAATCAGATCCTATTTTTCATCAGTATTTCAGTTTACACATCTTTAATAATAATTACTTAGAAATACTCCAAACATAAAGTATATTACACCAAAAACTAGCAATGTCTTAACATCATGAAAAATCCAATGTTAAAATATTTATATACTTAATTAATGTTATTAATTTCTTATAGTTCATTTGAATCAGGATCCAAATAAGGTACATATTTATGGTTGGCAAATGTCTCTTAAATTTCTTTTAATCTATAGTCTCCCTGAGGGCAGAACTTTCAGTTTTGGGGTTTTTTTTAAAGATTTTATTTATTTATTTATTTGACAGAGAGAGAGAGAGAGATCACAAGTAGGGAAAGGGGCAGGCAGAGAGAGAGGAGGGAAGCTCTCTGCTCAGCAGAGCCCGATATGGGGCTCATGGCCTGAGCCAAAGGCAGAGGCTTAACTCACTGAGCCACCCAGGCGCCCATAATAGAATTATAAAATGCAAGTTTCATTGGTTTTTCTTAAAAAAAGAAAAAAGATAAGTTTTGGTGAGAATATGGAGAAATTGGAACCTTTATACACTGGTGGTAGAATTGTAAAATGGTGCAACTGCTGTGGAAAACAGCTTGGAGTTTCCTCAAACACTAAAAATGGAACTACCATACCATCCAGCAATTCCACTTCTAGGTTGAATTAAAATCAGGATCTTGAAGAGATCATGTCCATTTCACAACTGTTTGCAATAGTCAATGTATGGAAACAATCTAATGCCAACAACAGATTCAATGGAATATTATTCAGCCTTAAAAGAGAACATTCTGCCATAGGTAATAACATGGATGACCCTGGAGGACGTCATGCTAAATGAGATAAGCCAGATGCAGAAGGACTAGTAAGACGTGACACCTCATATATGAAAAATCTGAAATAGTCAAATTCATAGAAGCAGAGAGTTAGAATGATGGTTGTAAGGAGATTGGAGGTGAAAAAAACGGGGAGTTGCTGTTCAATGGGTACAGAGTTTCAGTTATACAAGGTGAGTAAGTTCCAGAGATCTGCTTTGCAACATAGTACTGAGAGTTAACAATATTGTATTGTCTACTTAAAATTTTGTCAAGAGGTGTCTTGATTTTATCCAGCTCAGTAGTTTTAATAATGATTCGGTGTGGGTATGTAGGCCTACCACTGGCTCAGGCTGTAGCCGGATGGTGTATGTGGAAAAAAATGCCATACGAGGAGTGAGGGATTCTCTACTCTTTTTTTTTTTTTTAAAGGATTTTTAAATTTATTTATTTATTTGACAGACAGAGATCACAAGTAGGCAGAGAAGCAGGCAGAGAGAGGAGGAAGCAAACTCCCTACTGAGCAGAGAGCCTGATGCAGGACTCAATCGCAGGACCCTGAGATCATGACCTGAGCCAAAGGCAGAGGCTTTACCCCACTGAGCCACCCAGGCACCCTGATTCTTTACCTTCTAACCCCAGCTCTGTGGATATCTAGCTGTGTGGCAATTAGCAGTTTCCTTCCTCTTTCTGGACCCCTGTTTTCTTAAATGGCCCTAAATTTTGTAGTTCAATAAGCACAGATGAGGGAGGCATGGCTTTACCACCATTCTCGTAAGAAAGACTGGAGAGTGTTAGTTGACAGGACTCTGAGTGAGTCGGTAAGGCTTCCTTGTGCTTTTGAAGAGAACTGAATGGAAGGTAATCTCAGGAGAATATGGGTCAGAGCTCTCTCTTGAGCATCTGTCAGAACCATAATGTGGGGGCCAAAAAGTCTACTGTGATCTCAAAATGAGAATGAGAGAATGTAAAGGCAGAGTTGACAATGAAAGGGAAGATAATATTGCCTTCACCGGCTCCAAATCAATGGTTTCCAGAATTGTTTTGTCACTGTGCCCTACAGTTTTAAAAATCAACGATAAACCTGTGTTCAGAGGATAGTGAAAGAAATGGAGTCTCTCATTTGAAGAAAGGGTGAAAACAATTTGGAAGTTTAACAAAAAAAGATCTGATAGTGGTGTGAGTGTGTACACCTTTGTGTGTGTGTGTGTGTGTGTATGTGTGTGTGTGTGTGTGTGTAAGAGGGTGGGGTCATTTCATACTTTATTTTCAAGTATTTGAAGGATATTGGAGCAGGGAGGATTGGGTTTGTCCATTGTGAGCCTAGAGAGTTATGCTAGCACCCTGGAGCTGGAAAGCATAAGGAGAATAATTTCAGGAGCAACTAGGGCAGCCAGACTGGCAAAAGTGAACTGGCTTTCTCAGGAGGCAGCAAATTCTCTGTCCCTGGTGGACATTTAATGAGAGCCTGGGAATGTTCTGGAGGAGTTTGAAGCTCTAGATTCACCAGGCTATTCTTTTCTTTATTCATCCATTCCTTTGTGTGAATAAGGACAGTGCCATTACACCGTGCATGTGAAAGATTTAGTAGGAAATAAAAAAATCAAACCTGTTTTCACAATTTCAGTCCACTCTATTTAGTTCAAAAGGCAAAAATAACACAAAGATAGTCAATTAGTGTGGTTTATTGAATTTATCTCTTAAAAATGATTAACGTTGGATAGTTTTGCATAAGAAATACGCTTGGGTTTTATGGAAATTCTGGGTAAGTGATTTTTGTTGCTCATTAGCCGCAACCTGTTAAAATTCAACCAGAGTCAATAAATGGACAGGTGCTGGGGAAAGTACCCAGAGATTATCAGGGAATAATTGTTATTCTCTGATAATCTCTGTGTACTTCCCTTCCTAGAAGGGAAGAGAAGCAGAAGGAAGGTATTAGATACTGGAGTTGTATGAGGAAAAGAATGAACAAGTAAAAAATTCCAAAAGTGTACACAGTATCTTTTGCTATAAAAAAGATATGTTATTTTTGTGTATGATAACTTTTATAGCACTGAATATTAAGTGGGTATTCTCAATATCTCATAAAAATTTACTACATTAGTAATCCCTTTTTTTGTTATGCCTAGTCTATTAGCAGTCTGATGGCTTTGGGTTAGCTGCTTTAAAAACATAAGGCTCCTGAATGACTCAGTTAGTTAAGTGTCTGCCTTCAGCTTAGGGTGTGATCCTGGGGTCCTAGGATCAAGCCCCACGTTCGGGTTCTCCCTTTTCCTCTGCCCCTCCCCCTTTTCTGTGCATGCTCCTTCTCTCTGTCTCTCAAATGAATACATAAAATAAAACACAAACAGAGATCATCCCTTTTAGTTTAATTATCAAATAATCCCCTAAAACTTTTAAAACAATTTGATTTTTTGCTTAAGCAAAGGAGGTGCATTATTTAAAAAATAACCAAGTGATCCAAAACAGGAAAACTGGTAGGTTTGCTTTTGTTTTATTTTGAAAATGTCTAAGTCCATATAGTATCTTTTACAAAGCCATGTAAAAAATAACACAAAATAGTCAGAGATAGTTTTTCAGTGGGATGTGTGTGTAATACATGCACAGAAAAGTACGTATAAATATGTATACCTTAGAGTAACACAGGATAGTAACAGAATAGACTGTAATGAAGAAATGTCTTAATAATCGTATAGTCCGATAAGCCAGCTACTAACCACATATGCTGTCGTACATTTGAAATGTGATTAGTGCAACTAAAGAAAAAAAATATGAAACATTGAGGAATAGATAAATCTGACAAAAATGGAGAAGCCATGAATCCTGAAAACTATAAAATATTAGTGACAAAGATGAAAAGATTAAACCACAGACTGGTATAAAATATTTGTAAACCATGTATCTGATAAGTTGACCATTTATAAGTTGACTACTCCATTGAAGACTGTTATCCCTTCTTGATATTTTTCAAGTCCACTCCACATTTCATAACTTGCCATTTCTCTATGGACTCTTTTCTGATTCTACTCTACCTTACTCCAAATAATATCTCTACTTAGAATGCACACATTTTGTCACCAATGACCTTGTACATATGACCCAGTGTTGAAAGTTGGTTGTTGCTTTAATGAACATGTATGCCATCCACCTTACCAGAGAGCAAGCTTCTTGAGGACAATGTTGGTGTCTGATCCACTTTTCTATGCCACAGAACTTAACACATTGCGTGCCACTCCACAGGCTCCTAGTGAATGCTGTTAAATTCCAGTCTAGGAGGCATTACTGGGTTCAGTATTTTGGTGACTATTTGACACTTGCAAATATTCAATGTTCGTCAGATAATCCCTCTTTCCATTACATGATGGTGCATTCTGTGGCAGTCTAATGCATCTACAGAAGAACATTTTCAACCATGAGCAGCCTTAAAATTAACCAGTCAGGAAGTGGCGATGGGTGTTGGCAAGGATGTGGAGAAAGGGGAACCCTCCTACACTGTGGTGAATGCAAGCTGGTGCAACCACACTGGAAAACAGTGTGGAGGTTCCTCAAAAAGTTGAAAATAGAGCTACCCTATGACCCAGCAATCGCACTACTGGGTATTTACCTAAAGGTACAAATGTAATTTTTACCGAAGGGGCACATGCACGTGCTCAATGTTTGCTATAGCATGTTACCAATGTTTAGAGCAGCAATGTCCACAATAGCCAAACTATGGAAAGAACCCAGATGTCTATCAACAGATGAATGGATAAAGAAGATGTTGTATAGATATACAATGGAATATTATGCAGCCATCAAAAACCATGAATTCTTGTCATTTGTAAGATGTGGATGGATCTAGAGGGTATTATGCTAAGTGAAATACGTCAATCAGAGAAAGATAATTATCATATGATCTCACCGATACATGGAATTTGAGAAACAAGACAGAGGATCATAGGGGAAGGGAAGGAAAAATGAAACAAGATGAAGCCAGAGAGGGAGACAAATCATAAGAGACTCTTAATCTGAGGAAACAAATTGAGGGTTGCTGGAATGAAGGGGGCGGGAGTGATAGTGTGGCTGGGTTATGGACATTGGAGAGGGTATGTGCTATGGTGAGTGCTATGAAATATGAGACTGATGAACCACAGACCTGTACCCCTGAAACAAATAATACATTATATGTTAATAAAAAAAAAAAAAAAGAAAAATCTTGAGCAGCCTTCCAGAACACATTACAAAATCATGTCCAAGTTAGTTTTGCTAGAGTTGGGAATCTGAAATTTCCTTGTTTGGGTACTTTCCAAACTTGATGCCTAAAAGCCACTGGCATTCAGTTTCAAATTTAAATAGCATTGTTTTTCCTTTGATTCATTGCTTCCATAAACAGTGTTAAATATAGAATTATAAATAGAAATCAGTTATGTAAGCTTCAGGGCTTCCCCTTCAATAACCACACTGCTATTTGATTGCCTTGCTGGCAGCCACATATTAACCATGTGTTAACCCCTCATAACTGAATTATGAAGCGTTCTCTTTCCCCCACATTGTTACTGACATGTTAATTGGCTCTCAAATATTGGCAGAGTCAACCTCACTACATTTCAAGTTAAAGATTAATAACAGAATGATCTGGCTACATATTTATTATTACCTTGGAAAAGCTTAATCGGGATATTTCTTTATATCAGTTTTTTTTTTAAAGATTTTATTTATTTATTAGAGAGAGCATGAGAGGGAAGAAGTCAGAAGAAGAAGCAGACTCCCCACTGAGCAGGGAGCCAGATGAGGGACTTGATCCTGGGACTCTAGGATCATGACCTGAGCTGAAGGCAATTGCTTAACCAATTGAGCCACCCAGGCACACTTTATATCAGTTTTTTGGTAACGTAATTTTGTTACAAACTTCCTGTGCTTAGAATGAAAGATTCCTCTTTTGTTGCATATTTTTAAGGGGCAAGGTAAAGTGTAGCCCACTTCATAAATGGCAGTTTTAGAAAAAAAGATGTGAAAGAATTTGCATTTAGAAACTTACTGATATTTTTCAAAACATAACTAAAGATATACAATTACTGTTAAACCAGAAAAAAACAATTAGTTCATTTTGTTGAAGATAGAATGTTTTACAAATTAGTTTAAAGGCAGTTTTCCTACCCTCATACCTCTAAAACACTTATAATTAAGTTTGTGCTCTGAGGGTTAAATTACACAAGTGACTAAGAACTGATCTTGGTACTCTTCTTAAATATATTGAATAAACATCAGGGCAAGTAAGATACTAATAAGTTTGGATATATTAAAATATTTGAAGGAAGAAGATCTCAATCAGAAGAAAATGAGGATAGCAATGGAATCAAGAAAAACTGTAGTAAAAAGACACTGGCAGTGCCTATCCAAGCCTTTTCCAGGGAAGAAGTTACACTAACCCAAGAATAAAATCTGTCCATATTCTTTTACTCATTTATCCATTCAGTCAAAGTAATTTATTGAAGGACACCTGGGTGGCCAAGTCATTTAAGTGTCTGGCTTTGGCTCAGGTCATGATCTTGGGGTCCTGGGATCCAGCCCTACGTTAGGCTCTGTGCTCAGTGGGGAGTCAGCTTGGGATGCTCTCTTTCCCTCTCCTTCTACCCCTCCCCCTGCTCATTCTCTCTCTCTTCCTCAGAAAAATAAATAAAACCTTTATTTTTAAAAAGTGTTTCTAAATAAATTTAAATAAATAAATTATTTAAATTTAATAAATAAATAATTTAAAAAGGTGATTTATTGAATTGAAAAAGTATTTTTAAATAAATATAAATAAATTATTTAAATTTAGTAAATGAATTTGAATAAATAGATTTTTATTTTTTATAAACATATATTTTTATCCCCAGGGGTACAGGTCTGTGAATCGCCAGGTTTACACACTTCACAGCACTCATCAAAGCACATACCCTCCCCAATGTCCATAACCCCACCCCCCTTCTTCCAACCCCCCTCCCCTGCCATTTGCGACAACATGGATGGAACTAGAGCGAATCATGCTTAGCGAAATAAATCAAGCAGAGAAAGACAACTATCATATGATCTCTCTGATGTGAGGAAGTGGTAATGCAACATGGGGGCTTAAATGGGTAGGAGAAGAATCAATGAAACAAGATGGGTATTACTTTTTTTAACGATTTTATTTATTTGAGAAAAGAGAGCACAAGCAGGGATTAAGGGGAGTGGCAGAAGGTAAGGGACAAGCAGAGTCCCCACTGTACAGGGATCCTGACAGGGGCTCCATCCCAGGACCCTGAGATTATGACCTGAGCCAAAGGCAGACACTTAGCTGACTGAGCCACCCAGGAATCTCTCTCAATTTAAAACCTATTCTCATTTGAATATATAAACATATTTTCCCTCTTTTTATTAATTTTGGATAACTTCATCCATTAATCTATCTGTAATATAGTATCTGACTTAGTGTTTTCATTTTGTAATTATTCATCATCTTATGGAAGCCTGTCTAATTCATTAATCTTTCCTTTTTCCCCCCTAAAGTCAAGATCCTCCTACTACTCTCATTTCAACAACAACAAAAAAAGGCTAGAATTATGATTTAAAAAACAACAACAACAACAACAACTGTTTAGTGACATTTCAACATTTTAAAGTTATATTTAGGCTGTTTGGTCAGACTATGTGCTAGTTTACAGAGGGAATTGTCTCTAACTTCATCCAAGTGGACATTACCAAGTCAGTTTTGAATGGACAACTAATGAGATTACATGGGATACATTTAAAAAAGTTATCGTTCTGTGTTAAGCCAATACCCTTTTCCTTCCATAAAGATTCTCCTATTAATGCATATTATAGCATTTAGCTTTATAGTAAACTACTTACCTGGGACCTATGATATATAATTTGTCAATAGAAACAAATTCTATCTAAAACAATTACTTTGAGGAAGAAGATAAGTATGTTTCATTTTCTATATTCTGCTTCATGGTGCAAAGGCATGGTATCTATAGCTTATATTCATACAGCTGAACAGGGATAATTTTACATTTTTCCTTTTACAGTTTCTAGACTCTAATTTTGAAAAGCTACCTGCCTGAAAGGTTATGATTTTTGTATAATTAGGAGTGGGGTGGATTTTCTACAGAGAGCAGAATTTACCTATGAATTTTTGCAATAAATGTTAGATAATAGAGGCACCTGGGTGGCACAGTCAGTTCGACATCTAACTTTTGGCTTCAACTAAGGTCCTGATCTCAGGGCCTTGAGATAGAATCTTGGGTAGGACTCTATGCTCAGAATGGAGTCTGCTTGGGATTCTCTCTCCTTTTCCCTCTCCCTCTGCCCCTCCTATTCATGCTCTCTCTCTCTCTCTCAAACTGATAAATAAATCTTTTAAAAAGTTAGATAATAATAATGATAGTGTTAATATAACTAACATTTGTTAAACATTTATACTATACCCAATACATAGATTAGCCTAAGTCATTTACATATATTTACTTCTAGCCCTTTATGGAATACATATGAGATAGCTACGCCTATTAACCCCACTTTAAAGATGAGGAAACTGAGACAAAAAAAATGCTCTATAATTTGCCTTAAGATTCCCAAGGTCAGGCTAGAACACATGTAGTTCAGCAACATCGCCAAGTTCTAACTATGCTTGGAACAATTCTAGTGACCAAGCCTACACAGTAATCAGTTTAATATTCTGTTGCTCATCTATTTCATTCTGTTGAGGTTGAATGAGTTAATTCCACTGTTACAGAATAGTACTCACCCTTAGCGGCATTTTGAGTGGTGATTTCTAGAACCTGGAGGCCGCCTGTCCCTGAGACCTTGTAATATTGAAAATGTAATAACTCATCTAATACACTTCATTAAATGGTTTCTAATGGTGGAAATGGGAAAGAAACTCCTTGAGGTAACAGTTAAGAATTTGTAAGGAAAATTAAATATCTTATAATATTCTATATTTGGAAATATATAAAGGGTATATTTTTATAAGTATGCTATGATGAAATAATACTTGGAGTCAAACAATCTAAATTTAATCTTCAAACTCTTATTAACTTTAGTTAGTATGATATGGACTAATTTGATAAGCTTAAATCAGATTTCTGTTTCCTTGTCTCTTACATAAATGGAATTGAAATAGATCCAAAGTCCTTTTCAGTGTTAAAATTTTGTTACACAATTTAAAATTTTCTTAATAATTAGAAAATATCATTTAATTAAAGCACATCATTAAGTCTATGGTTCATAAATAGAATTACACTTGAAACCAAACACCATAACTTAATTTAATTTAACCCTCATCCAAAATTTAGGAAAGAGGTTGGAAATGAAGAGAAATCTAATTAAAATATATTTTCATTTTACCCTGAAAAATAATAAAGACAATCTTTATTTTAAAAAATTAAATAAGAGACACCTGGGTGTCTCAGTTGGTTGTCTGCCTTCAGCTCAGGTCATGATCACAGGGTCCTGGGACTGAGACCCACACTGGGTTCTTTGCTCAGCATGGAGGCTGATTCTCCCTCTGCCCCTCCCCCTGCTCATACTCTCTCTCTCTTTCTGACAAATAAATAAAACCTTTAAAAAATAAAATAATAAATTAGAATGTAATATTCTCATATTTCTTGAATATCATGTAGCTTAGAGAATATCTATTTGAAGATTACTTGAATATATGAATTATGTACAACTCATTAAACGACTTGAAAATTTTTAGATCATTTTTGTGAACAAATATTTAGATTTCTGTGGCACGATAAGGAAAGATCAGACCTAATGTGTATCTGAACAATATGGCAAGGTCCCAATTACCTTGAAACATCCTCTTCTTTGAGTAAACCATCATTCAAAAATACAGGCTGGATCTTGCTACTGTCAAATAAACTTACTCATTTCTGTATTGATTTATCGTCATTTTATAAATGCAAATTTTCCATCCCTGTCCAAATATAAGTGAATGCTTCTAAAATAAGGATGAAAAATATTTAAATTATAAGGCATGATGGTAAATTTGTTCTAAAGTTTACTTTAAATATACTACTTCACAATTTTTAGGACACTTAGAGAAAGAGACATTTTATATTTTTATGCTTTCATGAAATTAAAAGATTGATGACATAGTAACTGTGGGTTTAGTGGCATACATCTTATTCTTCTGTCATACCATCATTAATAAATTTCAGAATCAGTAAATTTTGGAAATAAGCAAAACAAAAGCATGTTACCTATTTTCCTCTCAGATTCAACAGCAAACATTAAAATGAAAAAATTCCTAGGGATAATTACTGGATAACCTAATTCCATTTCTTAGAAGAAGATAATGCTTTATACATTATTAAGTATTCCAAGTAGTCATCATTGAGCAGCATAGGACTGGGGGAAAATGATTCAAAATCAACAACTAAGTTTAAATGTGTATTTGGGAGTCTCTCTGAATGAATTAAACATGAAATACAAATACATTGTGTTTGGGTTTATAGGAGGTACCTTTGATGTGCCATTCTACCGATAGAGAGATGGGGAAACGGCCATGGATATAAAATCATTGAGTCACGCCTTGGTGATTGGCTTTCTGTGTGACTTTTCTCTAATTTTTTTTTCCAACAAAAATATTAATTATTTATTCACTTATCCACATACATGTATTGAGTGTTTACTAATAATTGTGGTCTACTTCTCTCAAAAAATTCTCTGTGGCTTAAAAATTAACCTAGTGGTCATAAAGTTGTGGATAGAAGTTATACGTAAGAGAGAAGCCAAAAAGGAGTCATTGAAGGTGAATCATCAAGAGAGGGTGATTGCCTATAAGATCTCTCTGGGTAAGGGAAGCCTGGTGATACTACCAGACTCTAGCATCTGATCCTTAGCATTTCACACTCTAAAGCTAGACTCTTTGGTATCAGTTGATGACCAGTCTCTGATCAATGGACCAGTGCTAACCCAACCTCACTCCAGACTTACATGTAAACCAGAATGCAATTACTTCTTTCATAGTGTGGCTGGTAATCTTTTATCAGTGACCAAAATGATCAGTTCTACTACTCAAAGCACCTACTTTCACAAATATGCATCAGAATGTGGCTGTCTTGGTGAGGAAAAAGACAAAGGGGCTTGGATATTTCTGAGGAGGATTTGACTAATCTCACAGCAAAGTCCAGCTCTAGAATTCTCAAGTTGTCTAAAATCAGACACTACTCCATTTTCTTTTGCTGGTTTCAAAGTTCTACTGATGCTTTTTCACTTAGATATAAATACAGGTATTCCCCATTTTTTAAAAAATTGTGTTACAGCACTTCTCTTTTACGGAAGACCTACATTAGTACCTGTTTTCACTAATTGAAAAAAAAATCTGAAGAGGATTTTTGCTTTTACAAAAAAAAAGTGAAAAACAAAAATAGGGATCAGCATTTGTTGTCACAGCAAGAGCCATGACAGAGGCAGCATGCACCCCCAGCAGAGCAGCGAGAGGAACCCCCAAATTCTACCCAGAACTACACTTAGCATAACGTGGCCATGCACTGGAACAGTGTCTATCAGCATCTGTCCTTTATCTCAATTTCTTTTGTGTATCCCTTAGCAAGATGTATCCTAAGGTATTGGAAAAGCCTAAGAGAGGGTATTTTTGGGGTCTGGGAATGCTCAAAAATTTTCCATATAAATTAATGGTAATTGTTTCTTTGCTTTATACCATTTCAGCTTATAAAAGATTTTAAGGGAATGCTGTACTTTTGGATAGCAGGGAAAACTGTATTTTGAATTAAGCCAAATTAGTTGTCCCTAGTCAAGAAGATGATCCGTGGCTAGAAGACATTCTGTCTTCTCCCATCATGTTCTAATTTAAGGCATTTATTTTTTAGAAGACAACTTCGTCTCTTTATCCCTAAGATTTTTGGGGACACCTCATTCTGTCCTCCCATACCATCTGTAAAATCTCTCACTATACCATTGGAGGAAGTTGAAAGTGTAATTTTTCCAGAATATTCTTAGAGCACCAAAATATGCAAAAGCATAATTTAGACAGGGCATAACATTTTGTGAAAATAACCAATAAATAAAAATCAATAGTGTTAAGTTTATTAGAACACTTAAATCATGAATTAAGGTAGAAAAATATCTTAATTTTGGGATGGCTGGGTGGCTTGTCAGTTAAGCAACTACATTTGACTCAGGTCATGATCCTAGGGTCCTAGGATCAAATTCTACATCTGGCTCCTTGCTCAGAAGGGAACCTGTTTCTCCCTCTGCCTCCTGCTCCCCCTGGTTGTACCCTCTCTCTCTGACAAATAAATAAATAAATAAAATCTTTTAGGAAGGAAGGAAGGAAGGAAGGAAGGAAGGAAGGAAGGAAGGAAGGAAGGAAGGAAGGAATTAAAATAGATGTTGGGTTTAGGCTGGCCAATAGCTTTCAAACATTTTAGGACTGGTTTTTAGAAACATAGGCATATAGATACTGTTACTTCTTGAAACCCTTTCTCTTAGTTGAATCAAAAAGCACAATATGAATCAAGTAAACTAAATGGTTTTGCACATTCTGACTGGAGTAGGACTCATGGTTATTGATTATATTTATATTCTTTTGTATTAAGAAAAATTGTAAGATATCCTAATCCAGAAGCAGGAAGGGTCCTTTAGGCAGAGGAAGGAAAGAATTAAAATGTCTCATGTGAAATTTCTTTCCCTCCTGGCTGCTCTGGCAGTCCTTGAAACTCACCCAGCTTTATCTATGGCCCACACTGGGCTTGCCTTTGCATTTTTGTTTGAGATTTGTCATGATTTTCTACTCCTTCATCTTAGCTTTCCTAGCTGTAGGGGCCAAGGACAAACCATCCCAAGATGGGCCACTTTGGCATGAACATTATTTTGAGTTAAAAGCAGTCCAAACCCAGCAGATTCAGATAAAGCTCTGTACCTTTCCCTCAACTGCCTCCTCTTCCAGCAAGAGAGTTATTAACAGAAATTCCTCCTTATCTAAGAAACTGATCCACATAACAGGGCACCTTTGTTTTCTAAACATCTCCTTTCACCTTCCTGCTAAATAGTATTTCCCTTTTTACCTTCAGACCCCTCTCCTCAGCTCATATAAACATTGTGTCTTTGGAATTTCGTGTCTGTGTGAATTCCCCTTACAAATACTATTAAATTTGATTTTCTCCTATTAGTCTGTCTCATGACAATTTGATTCTAAGTCCAGTTGAAAGGACCTTGAGGGAAGAGGAAATTCTTCCTCCCCAATGCTAGCCTCTTTCTCCCTTATTGATTATATCCAATCTCAAAACTTTAAATACCTATATTTAAATACCTATATCTCCATCATATTTTTTGCCCCTAATAATTTGTATGTCCAGCATCTCTATCTGTATGTCTAGTTGATGTCTCAGCCTTAACATGTAAAAGGGTTTAGAACAAGCTCTCCCGTCCCCCACCATGTGTCCCTTTGGCATGTGTATTACTTTGAGCTGAAGCTAATAAAGGCCCAAAAGACTCAGAAAGAACTTTTACTTCCTCTTTAACTACCTGAAAGAATTGAGAAGGGGACCCTGGCCCAGAAAGAAAGATAACTTTTTATTTGAAAGACCTAGTTCTATGGCAGGTCAAGCATTTAATTACCAAACATCTGCTCTTCCTATTGTCCTGTGTATTACCCTTCTTCCTTTGAAGCCCAGGGTCCCTACCCCATTCCCCAGGGTGGCATATAAGCCTCAACTGACCAATTTGTCTTTCAGTCTCACATTCCAGTGGGGCCCCTGTATGTACATAATCACATTTGTTTTTCTTCTGTTAATCTGCCTTTTATCAATTTACCAGCCAAAGAACCTAAATGGGTATAGGAAAATTTTTCTCCTCAACACATATGTACAATGATTTCTTGATATACTGCCTCCCACAACCAACAATTTTCACATTTTTCCTATTTCTGTAAATGGCAACTTCATTCTTTCAGTTGTTTAGGTGAACACACACACACACACACACACACAACCTTGATATTATCTAGGTTTCCTTTCACACTCCATTCCATATCTTATCTGTAAAGCGAGTCCTGTTGGCTCTATCTTCAAAATACAGAATCCAATCACTTCTCATAACCTCCAGTGTTACCCATCTGGTCCTAACCACCATATGTCTCAAGTGGATTATTTTATGTAAGAGCCTCTTGGCAGATTTGTCCTAACACCATAGCCAGCCAGTGATCCTGATGAGGAATCTGTAAAGTTTTTTTCCGGCGAGATAAACACAACACCAGGCAAAGTGGGTGCAAGGCAAGATTTATTAAAAACGCTCTCCCGCGAAGTTTCAGGGCTCAGGAGAAGGGGAGCCAGGAAAGTTGCGCAGGGAGGAGCTGGGCACCCTCGGGCGAGGTTCCGCCACTCTGGAAAGCAGAGTGTCGGAAGTCGAGCCCAAGGCAGGGAGGAGGGGGCTTTTAAGGGGTCTGGGGAAAGCTCAGGGGTCTTTTGGCAAGTTTCCCTTATTTGGATATCCCGCCTGCTCATCGGGATCCCATTGGTCCACAGGAGCCCGGGGCGGGGGTCTCAGATTCCTGCTTGGGCCTTTGTTCTCCTGTCCGAGGTCAGGTCTTCTGGCGGGAACTTTCGCCATCTTTGGTAGCCCTTCCTGCCAGCCCAACAGAATCCTGGTTCATTCACTCTCCCACTCTGCTATATGACAATTACATGCCTTCATCTTTCTCCTCATAACGCCAATATACTCTCGTACCTCATAACTCTTTCCTGATGACCTTGTATGTTGTCAGATGTCACTCCTCTTCCCAAACTCTGCACTGTCTTTTCCTCTGATTGAGAATAAAAGTCCAAGGCCTTACAAAGACCGACAGAGCCCATCACCTCCCTGACTCCATCTCCTGTGATTTTACCTCCTTATTTACTATGTTGCAGCCACCCTGGGCACCTTTTTATTTCTTGAAAATCCTAGTCAAGCTGCTCCTCAAGCTCTTTGCACTTGTTCCCTCTTCCTGGAACTCTTCCCTGAAGATATCTGCATGGCTCACTGTCTCACTTCTTTCAAGTTTTTAAATGAAACCACACTTTCTCAGAGAAGCTTTCTGTGACTGCCTTATTTAAAATTGTAAAACTGCCTTTCACTTTTAGTCTTGTTTTTCTTCATAGCACTTGTCACCATCTGACATAGAAGGAAAAAGCATTTTAGGTTCTCCAGCTGTGGGCCTATAAATTAGACAGGCCAAAAACGCAGTAAGAAAAGGAAAGATAAACAGAAGTTAATTAATATGTGTGTCACGCAAGTACACTTGGGAGCACCCAGTGATAAGTAACCCAAAGGAGTAGTTGAAACTTGGGCTTATCTCCAGTCTTATACTACTGGAACAATGAAAAGGGGCTTTGGAGCTTCTGAATTAAGGAGACGTGTTAAGGGAAGGTGACCACAAAAGACACAGTAAACAAAGATTTTTAAATGAGGTTCATTAGGTAGATTTCAGTCTATGCCTTCTCCATTGATAAGAATTGTTAAGCTTCCTCCTCTTCCCTACAGGGAGAGTCCTGCATCTTTACAAATGGAAATTTCTTTTTAATGTAAATTTCCTTTACAAAAGGAGAATTTGTGCCCTGTTTTTAGAGCTTTTCTTGCATCTGCAGCTTCTCAGTGGACTTTAGCTCAAAATAATCCATATGCCAAACAGGCTTATTTTAGGATGATGTATGTTGGTATCCTTCATGACATATTGTCCTTATTTATCTTTTTAAATGCCTAAACAGTCTCTGGGGCATAGTACTTTTTAATAAATATTTGTTGAATGATTTAATAAACACTTCTTATCTAGCAACAAGTGGAAATGCAGCTTAGTGTTTCATATTATTTTACCCTAGAAACATTGTCCTGGAAGAACCATGGGGAACGCATCATATTTATTCTTTCTTCTCAGCATTTTTGTAGGCTTAGCTACTCTAATTCCATTAAAATTATTTTCTAAGAGCAGAATCAAATCAATGTTTCTTATGACTCCTTTAATAAAATTACGTCTACACTGATTGACCCAATTCATTTTCTTGTGCTGAGGACATAGAACATACTAAAATACTTGTCTGTTCTTTTAAAAGCATTCTCCAAGTCAACAAAAATTCCTAGAATGCAAGGATTTGGTCAGAAGTAAGAAATAGCTTTATTGGCCCGCAGCTTGCAGACTAGGGAGACTGAATCTTTGGATACAAATCGAAAGTACGCTCCTAAGGGGAAGATTTAGGCTCTGGGCAAAATAGGCAAAAACCACAAGTTCTGTGCCATTTATTGAGATTGGTCAGACCCAGGTCCCAAACTGCAAACTTGAGGAGCAGAGTGACAAACAGGATATAGTTCGCTATTTCTGGTAGCAGTTTCAGGATGTGGCAACTGCTGAACAGCATGATAAACTATGTTGCGGGTCCTTTCTGCAAGTTTTGGTGAATTTTGTGCAAGCTTGTCACCTCAGATTCCACTGACTGGCTTTATTCCTCACAGTCATTCAGACTGATTAAAATTTTAGTTCCACTCTTTGACACCAGGGAATCCATCTTGTCTCTTAGCTGTGGCTGTCTTTTGTTCTCATCCACAATCTCATGGTTTTTATTTACTTATAATCAGAGAAATCTCATTAATAAGGTCTCTCTAAATTAAACCCAACCATTCATTCAACAAATATTTATTGAGGAAGGCTATCCTGGGCTCTGATGTGTAAAGACAGAAACGGTCCTGCCCTCAACTAGCTCACCCTCCAATAGAGGAAATTGGATGCATTACACATTAGAAAGAAATGCAGTATCATCTACTACAATCATCTACGGCATCTTGAGGCATGGTAGCATTTCTTACACCTAGCTGTAGAGCAGGGCATCCTCCCTTTAGGTGGCCAATGATGAGTCAGAGAGAGACAACTTGAAAACAGGGAGAGAGTTTGAGGGCAGTTACTAATAAATAATGCGAGTGGCTCATTAGAGTCTTGATGAAGAGCCAGATCAGAATTGAAAGGGGGAATGTGTTTGGTTACTAAGTCAGTCTGGAACATGACCAGCCAAAGCAAATATAAGCATTAGAAAAATTTAGATCACAGGAGAAAGAAAAAAAAAGAAGTAGGATGAACATAATATGTGCTAGTTAATTTTTAGGGGGACATTCTGTAGCAGAAGTTTAATTTTAAAACCAAGTAACTTAGCTTTCTATTTATAAGATATTTTCCCCCCCAGAACTGTTAGTTTATATTTTAAAAGTTGGGCCATTTAAGTTTTATGCAAAGTCAGTCTTTATATGACAGCAGTAAAAAAATAAAAGTTGTACTTCTCAGTAACATGCTATGGGTGATTAAGGACCACAACTGCAGCCACTCAAGATTATTTTCAGCCTCTTATCTCTGAAGGGTTGGCAAACTATGCACTGAGAGTCGAATATAGCTAGCTGCCTGATTTTATAAATAAAGTTTTATTGGAATACAGTCATGCCAATTCACTTACATATTATCTGTGCTGCCTCCACACTGTAACTGAGTTAAGTAATTGCAATGAGACTGGAGACCTGATGTTCCACAAAGTCTAACATAATAACTAGCCAGTTCATTACAAAAAGATTTTGCCAATTCCTGGTCTATGTGATTGTCTCCATTTTCCTATTGACTCTTTTCACTGGGGAATATTAGAAAAATTCAGAAAGTACAAAGAACAATGAATGAATATTAGAAAAATTCAGAAAGTACAAAGAACAGTGACTAGAGGAATCTTATTTATTTGGGACTTGTTAACTCATTCATTTATATATTTAAAACATTTTGAGCTTTACCTATACTAATTCTAAACCAATTAATAGTGTCCTGACTTTTAGTCACATGAAAAGACAGCTCTGATGCAATGAAAATGGGCTTCAGATTAATTCTGAAGATCTGGATGTAAGCTCCCCTCTGCAAGTTACAACCTTAGTCTAATTCAAAAATTAAAATCTCTCAAGTCAAAGATTAAATGATGGAAGAGATAGTCTTTATGACTAGCTATAAAAATTGAATGAGATAATAAAAGTAAAAGAGCTTTATAAACTAAATCATGATATTATTATCAAATATTGTTCATGAGCCCAAGAATGTATATGCCATATTTGAAAGGACAGGCTCTATCACTAGATTGATTTGAATTGACTATTATTTATTTAATGAGATAATCCTCAAAAAGCATACAGCACAGGGGCTGGGCAGCTCAGTTGAGTGGTGACGGACTCTTGGTTTCAGCTGAAGTCTTGATCTCAGGATTCTGAGATCCAGCAAGTGTCAGGCTCCATGCTGAGTGTGGAGTCTGCTGAAGACTTCTCTCCCTCTGTGCCACTCCCTTGTCACCCCGCCCCCCACATGCTTATGCTCTCTCTCAAATATGTAAATAAATCTTAAAAAAAAAAAATACAGCACAATACTTAGCAATACCAGCTATTATGTATTTTATTGCCATTATTATTATAAAATAACTAGCACTAGTCTTTCATATCTTTAAATGCAGTCAGCTCTTAGTCTTTGAGTGGTCTAATTTGGATTAATGAAAGAATGAAGACCAGTGAGTATAGCAGGCTAATACTCACTTTCAGAGCTCTTTACCTAACTTTGACTGGCTACAATTCCCTGATACTAAACATTACCCAGTAAGTCTTAAATCTTACTCTTCCCTTCACTCTTATCACATTTCATACATTTTATTGATGTTTATTTTTATGATTATAATATATCTGTTTCTTCTTTTTCTATCTCCACTGTTTTTCATTACTACATGGGAAAATGAGTAAGTAAAGGCTCTCGTCCAGAACTATGCTATCACAGTTTGTAATTTAGCCTGATGCTAATATTACTTACTTTTAGCAAGACTAAGAGTATATATTGTGTGTGTATATATATATATATACACACACACACACACATATATATAATCTTATATACATAGATATAGATATCTAACAAGTATATCTTGTTAGAATGTAGAGGGATGGGCACCTGGGTGGCTCAGTTGGTTAAGCGACTGCCTTTGCCTCGGGTCATGATCCCAGAGTCCTGGAACTGAGTCCCGCATCAGGCTCAGAGTTCCACAGAGAGTCTGCTTCTCCCTTGACTTTTCCCTCTCATGCTCTTTCTCTCTCTCTCTCTCTCAAATGAATAAATAAAATCTTAAAAAAAAAAAAGAATGTGGAGGGATATGAAAATTAGGCCATTAATTTATGGAGAGAAAGATATATAAAAGTTATTATTCTAAGGAGAACAAAAGAATATACTTCAATTCTTCTCTAGGAAGAATTTTAATTGTAACACTACTTTTAAAAATTATTTTGGAGTTTATAATAAGTGAAACATTATAATCTTTAAAAAATTATTTTGTTCTTATCACAAAAGCTAAGCTTAAAATAGGACATGGACTCTCTTCTCCCATAGCTTCCACTTCTTGCCACTCGTGACTTTCCATGTCGTATTCCACCTCAAGGCAGAATGCATCTCCACTCCCTTTACCAGGGAAACTTGAAAAGCAATAGAAGGAATCTGGCTTTGCTGTTCCTTGGCCAACATAACCCAGGTGGTCTGACCAAACATTAGCAACAACTGTATAAACAGAAAAAAAGGGGTTTTATTTATTTTTGCTTTTTATTGAGGGACCAGGGAGATTTCAGAAGTTTTACAATGGCAGAGGGGCAAATATTAAGATTCTAGTTGGGCCACTCTTGTAAGCACAAGAGCCAATTCTTTGAGACTTAAAATTCTGGAATTTGAAAATGCTGCCTCCACTACTAATGTATATCATTCTCTGGTGTCCTCTACATCAGTTAGGCTAATGAGAAGTTAAAGGGTGCTCATAGTCCCTGCAATAGACCACCCTTTCTTCTGACACCATCAAGTTCAGAAGGCTCCCCAAACCACCCTCAAGATAGACAGCTCACTAGAAGGACTTGCAAAACTCATGGTAAGCATTTATACTTACAGCTATGGTTTATGACAAGGGAGGGATACAGATTAAAATAAGCTAAGGGAAGAGCGGACTCTGGTAAGTACCAGCTGTGGAGTTTCCATTGTTCTCTCTCTGTATACAGGACGTGTTACTTTCCCAGGATTGGTGTATTGACAATATGCATGGAGTGTTGCCAACCAGGGAAGCTTACCCAATTCTCTGTGTCCAGAGCTGTTACTGGGGCTCTGTTGCATAGAGTGACATTAACTCATTACCCACAGGCTTAATCTGTCTTCAGTTCCATCCTTGAATCATTATCTGATGGCCTCAACACCCACTTCAGGTTTTCTCTTAGATGAAAAAGATAGAGGGACTCTATCTGCACCTAATTCTTTCTCTCTTCTCCTCTTGTTATGGTCTGAACTGTGTCCCCTCAAAATTCATATGTTGTAGCCCAAACCCTAATGGGTCTATTTTTGGGGATAGGGACTTTAGGGAAGCAATTATGGTTAAATGAGGTCATAAGAGCAAGGCCATCATCCAATAGGACAAGTGTCCTTCTAAAAAGATGAAGAGATACCAGATGTCTCTCTCTGCATATGCAGAGAAGAAACCATATGTGAGGAGGTGGCTTTCTGCAAGCCAGGATGAGTCCTCACCAGACCGCTAGCACTTTGATCTTATACTTCTGGCCTCCAGGACTGTAAGAAAATGAAGGTCTATAGTTTAAGCCACTAGTCTGTGGTTTTTTGTTACAGCAGCCCAAGCAGACAAATACATCCTCTCTTCCTGGCTCTTTAGTCTCCTCTCTGTAGCCCAGCAAGGTGGTGGTATTTTTTTCTTTTGACTTTTCTGTGCCAGAAACTATTCATACATGTCCTTCATTTCTTCCTGTGTTACATTTAATTTTTATGAACTCTGTGCTTTAGTTATTCTCCAAGCTTTGCTTGGTTTTCCAAGCCAGATCCCTCTGTATTTCAAAATATAATCACTTCTTTTTAAAACTGGTTTTCACAAACCGAAAGCTTCTTCATTGAAGATGAGTGTGCCTTCAGTGAATTAAAAAAAATCTTTATCACTTCAGATAAGTTCTTAGTCCAAGGCTATATCTGACTTTCTCCTTTCCCCTTTATCAGAAGTAAGTAATGTCATTAATTTATTAGATGGGAAGAGAGCTTCAGAGCAACTAAAATGATTAGTTACTGTATTAGCTGCCGAAGTTTGTTCTCCTGATATTCTGTTGATAATCAGAAATTGTGTCATTCCCCATGCATCAACTCTGATTAAATTATCTTGACTCTAGTGTGCTTCTAATAGAAAGGAACAAAGAATTTTTTTTAGTTTATCTTGTCACAAATCTATACATTCGCTCTAGAGAGCCACGGAATTATTGCAAGGAATCTGTGAGTTCATATATCATTCCAAGCTTTGATTATAGATTGAATTAGCAGAGTGATTCACACAAATATAAACATCTATCTTTCAAATGTATATAGATGTCATTGCAATGGACAAAATGCCAACCATTGAAATTATTACTGAATTCATGAAAGGTGTTTGTCACAATGCATTTTCTAAATCAATGTACACTAGAATTATAATTACTGTCATATGGGAATTCATTATTTTATTGTTGCCATTATTAATAGAGTCATTAAATGAAAGTTTCAGTACCCTGATCTATTCCCTTTGCCTTTCCTACCTGAGGAAGCAATTCTAGATTGTGCCTTGTTAGAAAGTCTCATTTACTAAATAATCTTATTAGTTCTGGATGTTTCTCTTTTCTAAGGAGAACATAATCTTTAATGCCAATATTATGTGTTTTTGCCATATGATTAGATTTAATAATTTTTATTGCTCCTTTAAGCTGTTTTCTACTATTATAAAGAAATAACAGTACATATCCTGAAATATAATTTTATTCTTTCAGTTAAATTCACACCAAATTCACTCAATCAAAAAGTTAAACATGTTTCTCTCTGCTCAGCGGGGAGCCTGCTTCCCTCTCTCTCTCTGCCTGCCTCTCTGACTACTTGTGATTTCTCTCTGTCAAATAAATAAATAAAATCTTTAAAAAAAGGGGGAGGCGCCTGGGTGGCTCAGTGGATTAAGCCGCTGCCTTCGGCTCAGGTCATGATCTCGGGATTCTGGGATCGGGAGTCCCGCATTGGGCTCTCTGCTCAGTGGGGAGCCTGCTTCCCTCTCTCTCTGTCTGCCTCTCCAACTACTTGTGATTTCTCTCTGTGAAATAAATAAATAAAATCTTAAAAAAAAAATTTAAACATGTTTAAGGCTCCTAATATCCATTTTCAAATTGATTTCCAGAAAAGTGGTGCCTAATTTTAAATTCCCTCTAGAAGCTAAATTCCCACTGTGAATTTTACCTCATGAAGAGCAAAGCTGATTATTTTCCTTTCTAAAAAATAGTCGAGGGGTGTCTGGGTGGCTCAGTCATTAAGCTCTGCCTTCAGCTCAGGTCATGATCCTGGGGTCCTGGGATTGAGCTCCTCATCAGGCTTCCTACTCCGTGGGAAGCCTGCCTGCTTATCCCTCTCCTACTCCCCCTGCTTGTGTTCCCTCTCTCTCTGTCAAATAAATAAATAAAATCTTTAAAAAATAGTTGATAATTTGGTAATTATTAGGAAGGTTGGATTTTTCCATGTTTTGCTACCCATGTACATTTCTTCTTTTGAGAATTGTCTGCTCCTGTTCTTCTTAGCACTAGAATCTGGTTTTCTTTAGACAATTTCCTTTTTATAGTGTTCCTTATTCCTCATAATTTGCAGCTAATCTTCCATGTACTTGCACTAAAGCTTTCAATTTTATTTCATTTGTAGAGTGTCTCTAGGCCTTCTAACTATAATTGCTCAGAGTTCACATATTAGAAGAGCTCTCCTCCTTGTCTATATTTACGTAACTTCTTTTTCATATTATAGTGCAGGATTGGACAAATGCTGGAACTGCTCTCCAAAATCCTTGCTGCCCATTTGCTCAGGAATGGCTTTCCCATCTAGATCGGATCTCTGCTTAAGGTGCTTTCAAATTCACCCCCATTAAAGTTGTTAAGTTATCATGATTACAGAGAGGGCAATCTTTCTTCTGCACAAGGCCATCAGTTCTTTATTACTGTCTCACACAATTAAACATACCTGCTGAGATAGCCACTTGAGGTTTTACCATGTACTGTTTCACCACACGTTTGCAGATGCAGTCTGTAAAACCCAGCTTCTAGCCACTGCCCTAACAGCGCATACCTGCAGGAACAATTTGGCAAAGAAAATTACTCCAGGGTCCCACATCTCTACTTCTGAATCATCTGGCTTCTTTCCAGAGACAGTGACATTTCAAACTGAAGCCAATAAGGTACTTAAACTAATAAAAGGTGTACTAGAAAGAATGAGAACTTTAGAAAGAAATGGACTTGAGTGTGTACTCCCATTAACTAACTATGTAATTTTGGGTAGGTTTTTAAAAACGTTCTAAGTTTCTGTCTCTTTATTTACAAAATGGAATAAATAATATCCAACTCAGATGTTGGGGGAATTTAATAGTGTCAGCATGCTACCATGCAGAATCAAACTGTCCAATGCAATTCACATGCATAAGAAATAGTACCTACTATAAAGATTTGCTAAGCATTTCAAGAATCCAGGGAATAAGGAGGAACAGAAAAAGCAGAGAGGTCCCGGGTGGGCTGTGTGGTCCCTAGATCCTTTTTTTTGCCTTGACAAGCCTGTGCTTCCTCCCAGAATAAATGATGAGTTCTCCAAGTCAGGATTTGTGAGGTTTTTTATTATGTAATGCAAAAAGGAGCCTTGACATTATAAAATGCTTTCATTTTACATGCCAAAGACATTGTCCAAGGAGAAGTTTCGTAGATCTGCAGATTCTGGGTATATTTACTTTAAAAACTGAGTACATGAAAGTTAAGGATTCTTCCTCCTAGATAAATACACCAGTCTATTTGTCAGGAACCCATTGGCAAGGGGATCAAATCAGTGAATACCTTAAGAGTCTTTCAACTTCACCACACCCCACACCATAAAAAAGGTGAATAGATCAGAGGAAAGTTGCTTTAATGGCTTCCCCCCAAAAACATGTAAATCATTTATTATAGTGCCTCACACAAAGTACTTGCTCAACAATCTCACCTGAGATTTTTAAAGATATATGTATAAAACAGTTTTTAATGGAATGATTGATAGAACAGTTGGTTAATTTCATCCCACGAAAAGTAATACAAATGTTCTAATAAATCACTTCTTGATAACTGATATTTGAAGTTATGTCCTTTGTTCAAAGTATTTGCTACAACTGAATATTATGTTGGCAGGAATATTATCAGTTATCTGTAGCACAGTGTGAATGAGTCCGTTTATCTACCCAGTGATGAAAGTTATTGAATACATTGATTAAAATAACCCATCTTCCAGGCTAGCAATTAATTTGTTATTGCTCTCCAAGATTTACAGAATTTTGAGTAATTGTGACATGCTATGAACCACATCCATAGGTAGCAACGTACCATCACAGAGTTGTAGAGGTGAATAATCTCAAAGAGAGATTGTTGGACACATAGTCTGTTAATTAACTCTGTTCCCTACACAAACTGAGATCCAGAAGATTTCCCCAGAAAGCAAAAAACTTGTTGCCATTTCTTTCTTCTTCCTTCCTTCCCTTCTTTCTTTCTTACAGATTTATGTATTTATTTTAGAGAGAAAGAGAGTGCATGCAAAAATGGGGAGAGGAACATAAGGGAAGGCAGAAGGAGAGGACAAGCAGACTCCACACTGAACCCAGAGCCTGCTGTGGGACTCAGTCTCACAACCCTGAGATCATAACCTGAATCAAAATCAAGAGTCAGACACATAACTGACTGGGTTACCCAGACGCCCTGCCTTGTTGGCATTTCTAAAACAAGTGAGCTTAAATTAAGAAGACATAGGGAATCTGCTTCAGGTCATGAGAGGGGAATTATTTGCAATATATAGGCTCCAGAGAAAGAGGGGGTCTGCCATCAAGGCTCTATGGCTGCTCAGTGAAACAGGACTTAAATGCTAGGTAAGATAAAGTCAAATTCTAGTAGAGGGATGACCACTCTGGACTACACTTAAATTCAATAAAAAACAAATGGGTTAGAAGTCGATATTGGATTTCCAGTTACTTAGAATCACCCAGAAGAGGTGAAGTTGCCAACTACAAAACAAAAAGCAAGATGCCTAAGACTTAGAGGAGGCCAGATAATAAGCCTCTTCATCATCCTGCAGTTTGGGGTCCAGGGTACAAGGCAGGGATGTAAGAAGGTCCAGGCAGCTGCGAAGAAGTACAGCCCAGTTGGATCCAGAGAAGATGATCAAGAAACACAAAAGCTAGAGGAGAAAAAAGTAAGAAGTTTCTAGAAAGACTTAATTCCCCCAAACACGGAAGTGAGGTCAGCCCTAACAAACCTCAAGCTAGAAGGTTACAGCCATATATCTTAGTGGCTAAGAGCTGTAGAGTCAGAGAGGACTTAGGACTGAATTTCAGCTCTGCCACTTTCAGACTGAATGACTTTGGACAAGTTATTTAACCTCTCCTCTGTAGTCCTATTTCCTGGTCTTTAAAATAAGAAAAATTATGATATTTACTTTTTAAGGATGTATGAAAGCAAACTGAGATAGTGTGTATCATGACCTTGACAGTAATATATAGGTATATAACATACTCTCGATAAATGTTAGCTGTTATTATTTGTCTTATTGAACATCTTTGCCCAAAATTCAGTATATTTTCCACCCTGACAACATTAAAGAATTAAAGGGGGGCGCCTGGGTGGCTCAGTGGGTTAAAGCCTCTGCCTCCCGCTCAGGTCATGATCCCAGGGTCCTGGGATCGAGCCCCTCATTGGGCTCTCTGCTCAGTGGGGAGCCTGCTTCCTCCTCTCTCTCTCTCTGCCTGCCTCTCTGCCTACTTGTGATGTCTGTCAAATAAATAAATAAATATTAAAAAAAAAAAGAATTAAAGGAACTGCAGCGGGGGCAGGGGGGAGGGGGTGTGGGGCATCTGGGTGGCCCAGTGGGTTAAAGCCTCTGCCTTTGGCTCAGGTCATGATCCCAGGGTCCTGGGATGGAGCCCCGCATCCCGCTCTCTGCTCAGCAGGGAAGCTGCTTCCCCCTCTCTCTCTGCCTGCTTCTCTGCCTACTTGTGATCTCTGTCAAATAAATAAATAAAATCTTTAAAAAAATAGAATTAAAGGAACTGGGAAAGAGTTAATTTGTTCATTTAATCAGTATTTTCAAGGGGCCCATTCTCTGAGGCGGTCACTGTGCTAGGTGCTTGGATGTAGTGGTGAGTAAAGCACTCATGGTCCCTGTCCTTGGGTTCTTACAACCTAGTGGCCAAGACAATCATGAAAAACAAAGTCATACAAGTTATTATTAAAATCCATGGGTGAGAAGTGCCAGAGGTGGGGGGACATGATGCAATAAGAGAGTATAAATGGGGAATTGAACCAGGTCAGAAATGTCTGGGAAAATTTCCCCAGGGAAGTGGCTATAGAGCTAAGATATGGAAGGGTGAAGGAGAGCTAAGTAGGTCAAAAGAGAGTAAAGAGAATTCCAAGTGGTGGTACTGATAAGTGAGCACCACCTGAGCTGAGAGAGAGAGCATGGTTAACAAGAAGCCTGAGAACAGAGCTGTGCTGCTAAGGCAAAGAGGATGAAGGAAGGAATTGAGAGGAAATTGAAGGAATAGGTAAGGACAGCACTTACATGACCTCTTAGGCCACATTAAGGGATATTTGTGTTTATCCCAAGAGCAACAGGAAATTAAAGGATGGTATTAACTGGGTTGAGGTGCCCTAGAATATGATAGATTTGTCTATCATTTACCTCACGTGTCTAATGGAAGCAAAGAGACAAGTTAGGATACCCTTATACTTAAGGAGCTTAGATTGAGGGCATTGCAAAAGTAGAGATAAGTGGATGCATTTCAGTTATTTAAGTGGGAAAATTGACAAAACCTTAAGAAGAATTAAGTTAGGGACGTGAAGGAATGTGTGGTGTCAAGAATGAATCCAGTGTTTGGACTTACCTACCTGGTTGAATGGTGATGCTCTTGCCCCAAACAGGGAGCACTAAAAGAAGACAGATTTGGGTGGGGATGGAGGGAGAAATAGTACGGGGTAAGAAATAAAGAATTCAGTTTTGAAAATGTTGAGCTTAGGGTACATCAGAGATCTAAGAGACTATTTCTAGTAGTAATGCATCGTATCTGGAACTGAGAGGAGATATCCGAGCTGCATATACAAATTCATGAGTCACCTACCACACAGGATAGAATTGTAAAGTCCTAGAAAAAGGGCAGAGGATCCAAAGAAAGCCTGGGGCAACATCTGCATTTACAAGGGTACAACACCTGCATTTTACCAGTGCTAGTCATTCTGGGGCTCAACTCCAGCAAAATGAGAAGAATAAATCAGAACTAGATCATCAAATCCATTTGTAGGACTTTGCATTTGTTTTTATTTTCTACTGAACATTTCTTCAAAGAAATTCTAGTTTTATCTCAACTCAGCTAAGGGTTTGAAGGGGGATTTTATATATTTCAGTCAGTCAGCATAGACAGGGACTTCAATGCCCGTTCAGTTGCTTTCAATTGCCTAGCTGTAGTGACAAAAGTTAAAGACCCAACTAGAAAAAAAATCAGGAAGAGTTGAGTTAGCAGGAGAGATATAATCACCCAGGATATATGGTGGTATAAAGGAGAAGTTTCCAAACTTGTGTCCTTCAGAATCACCTGGGAAACTTGGTAATATGCAAGTTCTCAGGAGCTACCTTAAGTTTTAGTTCAGTGGATGATTCAAACTGAGCCTTGGAACTTACATTTCAATATATAACTGATTTTTTGGGTGGGAGGGGGAGAGAATCTTAAGCAGGCTTCACTCTCAGCAAGGAGACTAAGGTGGGGCTCTATCTCAGGACCCTGAAATCATGACCTGAGCTGAAATCAAGAGTCAGGTACTTAAACAGACTGAGCCACCCAGGCACTCTGTAACTGATTTTTCTCATAAGATGGTCTTAGGAACACATTTTAAGAAAAGTCACCTTGAAAGGTAGTGCTCCCAGGAACTTCGTTTTACCCTAATCCAGGCAAGTGTCTCAACAATATTTATTCAAAAAGTTCATCCTTATCTCACTGGTTTTGTTTGACATCTTTATTATATACTAATTCCTTGTATTTATTTGGGTCTATTCATGGATTTTATATCCTATTCTATGTACCATTCTGTTAACATGTCACACTATGGTCATTATTGAGGCTTTATAATATATTCTAGTATCTGATACTTTCACTGCTCATCTGAGAGATATCCTGGCTGTTTTTTCTTGCTTCATTTTTTGTATGAGCTATAGGATCTATATATATTTTTTCCTTCCTCATTCCTTCTTTTCCTCTCTCTATTTCCTTCATCTTCTTTCTTTTTTCATCCTTTAGTAAAGATATGTTCATCTTCTTGCCTCATGTTCATTTTAGCCTGAGTTCTGACTCAGTAGAGAGAGAGAAGAAAAATTTGAGAAGCTATTATCCTACTTGTCAAGACAAACTTGATTTGCTTGAGGTCAGGAGATAGGCAAGTCAAAGTTTTATGCTCAGTATTTTAATGGGAACCACATTAAACGTATATACTACTTTAGGTAGAACTGAAGTCTTTACAATTTTGAGTATTTCTGTTCAAAATAATAGTACATATACTAAAAATCTTGTGTGTGCATGTGTGTGTGTACATGTGTGTATTCTTCAGGAATATATTAATGTTTCTTATAAAGGTTTTATACATTTCTCGTTAAATTTGTTCCTAAGTGTTTAATCATCTTGTTGCTATTGTGGGCAAGATTTTCTTCTGTTATATCTTTCAGTTATTTGTTAGTTGTATTTCAGAAGGACATTAGTTTTTGCACATTTTTATTCCACAATTTTTTATTGAAGTCTCTCATATGTGTAGTACTTTTTCAGTTGAATCTTTCAGAACTGCCAGCTTCAAATAAAAATATTTAGAAATAGTGATAATTTTATTACTTCTTAAAATTTCATGCCTCTAATTTATTCACTTATTAAACTGTAGTGGATAATACATATTAAGATATCATCATGTTAAGAAATTGTTCATTTTGTTAAATGTTGTTATCAAGACTGGGTATTGGATTTTGTTAAAAGTCATTTTCAAATTGATGGAGAAGATCATATATATTACTTACATACAATGTTAGTCCTCCTTATAATATATATATATATTATATTTCTTAGTATTAAACTATACTTACATATTTCTGGAATAAACCCTATTTGGTCGTGATGTGTTATCTTTTTAAGGTGATGCTTTAAGGTAAATTCTACTTGCTGATATTTTACATAAGATTTTGTCATATATATATATATATTTGTCATATGTATATATTTGTCTTATATTTATAAATATATTGCAGTGTAATTTTTAGAAATTCAGCAAAGCTGGGATGCCTGAGCAGCCCAGTTGGTTAAACATCCAACTCTTAAATTATGACTCAGGTCATGATCTCAGTGTTGCGAGACTGAGCACTGAGATCAGCATGGAGTCTGGTTGAGATTCTCTCTTTCTCCCTCTCCCTCTATCCCTCACCCAGCTCACATGTGTGCACATGTTCTAAATAAATAAATAAATAAATAAAATCTTCTGTTAAAAAAAGAAAAAGAAAGAAATTCAGCAAAGTTTTGGAATAATTCAACCCAGACCATCATTGGTTTTCTGTCCCTCTGTGGAGAGTTCTACCTCTTGGTTGGCCATAATCTGAGGCGGGCTCTCTTTCTTCAAAACACGAAACTGACCTAGACCTTACCTCTTGACCAACTTGAATTCTGAATCTTATACATGTGTTCTAGAACCTTCTTGCCTTTCTTTTGTGCATACTTTCTGGATTTTACCCCTGAAGGTCATCATATGGTTGGTTTCTGTTCCAGGTTCCTGATCCTATTTAGACTGAATTTCAAATAATCCCTTTTTGTCTCCTTCCCACCTTCTGAGTTTAATTTACCTTCTGGGGACCATATGACAAACTTTAAGGACTGATTACTTCTGCTGGAGAAGACTAAACAGCTAGTCCTTTACTGCCCCCTTGAGGGCCTTGGCCACCAAATACCCTCTGGTCCATCTTGCCTAGAGAGACGTTTATCCCTCCCCACCTGGTCCATTCTCTCCTGAACAGGCACTAAGTACAAAGAATGGACTGTGGTGAGAGGAATGAAGAAGACACAGATGACACAATCTCTGAAGGTATCACATACACAAACATTTCTAGAGAATGATTTTAATTATATTTATCAGTATAATTAATTAAAGTTTAGCATGATTGCTGAATTTGTTTATTGAAGACAAATGATTTCTACACAACCGCCTTATATCAGGTACCCTCAAATATTTTTATGCCCTATATCCCGAAATGATCTTGTTTCTACTAATATAACCTGAGAAACCCTGGTATATCTGCACGAGGTGACACATTCCACATTATTCCTTTCACAATAAGAAAATAAATATAATTCTATTACCTTTGTGGTTTAGTAATATATATATATATTGCTAAATATATATATTTAGTAATAATAATATGCTATATATAGATATAGATATATTGCTGGAGGAGGAAGCCTCATCTTGGGAGACAAGCAGAGAGCCACGGTGGAGCCAAATCAGCAGGAGTACTTATATCACTGTGGGAAGAATAATTGTACCCTGTGCATGACCCCAGAACAGATATCATGGTCCATGGACAGAAATGAGTAGACATAGAGGCAAAAGACCAAAAGCCATAGGATGTCTCAGGGGAGGCCAGGAGAGGCCAGTAAGGACTTTGAGGATACAGGTGGGCTCTCTCTACCACAATGATGATACATGAGCTTTTTACTGCCTTTGATATCCTGGGAAGGAAGATCGTGGGAGAAGGGAAGAAAAGGAACCTAAAGGGAAATGTGTTATTTGAAACAGACCAATTTAAATCTTGAATTGACTGCATAATTATTTGAGAGGGACTGTTTTAAAACCAAGGACTGAACACTCTTGGCCATACAGTTTTTGCTATTAAACCCCAACGTGGGTTTATGAACAAGATGGATTTAGTTCCAAAGAAATAGGTACCTGTCTATATACATGATTTGTTTCTATACATTTAAAACCCATGATGTAAGCACTATTATTATTTCATAGATGAGAGAAGTTACATATGTTCTCTATAGAATAGAGCATAAAACAAGCAAATGGCCAAGTAGGTTTATCAGACATTCATTTGCTCCAAAATTCATTCTCTTTTTGCCTTGTTAAGAGCTGACTTTTAATGGGAAAATGGTAGAGTGGTACCTGTTTCCACAGCTTGACATTCTTTAGTGGGGGGTCTTGTGCTTGTGTATATCTCCTTGGCACAGGGCACCCACGTGAGGTACATAATGAATAAAATCACAGCAGCAGACTGGTATTACTGAAATTTCATGCAAGAACAACATATTCCCTACGATTGTTATATTTGATGACTACTAAGTGAACAAGAACATTTCATTGAAGATGAATGTTAGTGCTGGTGAGATATAATTATTCTCTTCTTCTACTCTGTTCAACAAAGAACGGAAACCCTCCAGTCTAAGGCGACTGTTTTTTTTGAAACAACAGTTAACACAAAGCATTCTGTTGTGAGCACCCTCATTCTCACAAAGCTGACTCTCAACAAATAAAAACACAAGTCCCCCACAATACACAACTCCTTCCTTCACTGGAGGTAAAGGGGAGTTTCCCAAGAGGACTAACTCAGAATACTATGCTATTCTAAACCTTATGAGTTCCCAGAATTTATCTGGCTCTTCTGATATCACCTCCTATGAAGATGGAGTGCACATACGTGGATAGGCTTACTTCCAGCTCTGTGCCAGGGAGTCTAAAAAAGGACAGAAGCAGCTTTCTTGGTTCTGGATCTGCCACTCTAGCCATAGGGCTCCTAAGGCCCTTACTTACCCTGTCCCCACCCCAATACAAATGGACTGACCCTGATAAGCAAAGTATTTCTCTCCCAGAAGGGATATGGTCATAAGGAATAGCAACAGTTTTATTCAAAAGGCAACCACAAATCCTTCATTTTCTAGAAGAATTCATAGCACATATTTCCATCCTGGTTTATACTCATAATTACATTTGCCCTCATCAATACCTGAATCCCATTTATTAGTTTCTCTATCATGGTATTTAGAGTTGCTAATAAAACTGAAAGCAAATTGTATATTGTTTCTAGTAAACCCTACCCCTCCCCATAAATAGGTTGAGATGTGTGGAGTGCCCAGGCAGGTCTAATATTTTAGTGCCCCGCAACAAAACTCCTCATGTATTTATTCAGCATTAATGTAAATGTCAGAATGAGTGTTGTTTAGGAAGGAAGACAGAGAAACAGGACAGCTAGTGGAACAGGGATTAGCACCTACTTTCCTGAGCAGGTCAGCTGCGGTTCCAAATCTGTATACCTAGTTAACAAAGTAAAAGCCAGAGTTAATAACTGAAGAAATGAGAGTTTGTCTTGCTGGCAATCAGATGGCAATGTTCCTAACAAAATTTGATGTTTCCAACACAAAACGAGGCCACACAATCAACGTCGGTAACAGGGAAAAAAAATTCTAACAGAACATAGGTATGAGTGAAGTGCTACAGCAGATATGCTTAACAACCCACTCTGATTTCTGCTTATCAATGACAGGCCTAAAACCCCACTTTAATCTTGCTATCTCTGGACCAAAATTTTTGAGATAATCAAGAACAAAATTGCCCATATTTCTTGACAACATCCATACCACAAGTGGCCCTTGATTTCCTTTCAGAAGCAGCCACCACAGCTCTCACCCCATAAAAAGCCCCTCTCACATGTTCCTTACAAAGGTACCCAAGGTTTCCCTGGCTATGGTGTCCCCTGCTGCATCTAGTTAATAAACCTAATTAAGAAATACATTTGTGAATACTGGTGTGTTCCTATTGGTCTTCAGGTGGTGAGTTTTGACTCTGCCAATTGATCTTAACAGAAATTGAGTGATTCCTTTAGGGGACCTTAGTGTATCTTACCTAAAGCTCCTCTTACCTACAGTGATTTGTACTCTTTGTGAGGAAAGTTCTCATGTACTCATCATGTACTCTTTGTGAGGAAAGTTCTAGTAAAGATAATTGTCTCTATCTTCTTAGGTTTCTAAAAATATTTGTATGATCATCACAGACAAGAACCTTGGACAGTTTTACAGCTGTCCTAACCCTCACTCTTCCTTCCCCCTCCTCTCCACCCTCCACCACAAACAACAACCATATCCATGTACAACACCCGTAACAGTGGATTTGAGAGAGAAACGGTCCAGTGGATCACACATTCATTCCAAGAGATAACAGGAACTCAGAGTAGACTAGTTTCACAGCAACATGATGGGACTATATTTTCTGTCAGCAATTTTTCTAAATTCTGTCTTGTATTGCAAGTATTAGAAATCTAGAAACTACATTTCTCAGATTCCTCAACGACAGTACTATTCATCAGATTTTGCTGATGAGAGGCATGCATGTTAAATTTAGAAGGCCAAAGTGAGTCAGAAGCAATATTATTTCTTTCTGGCATCAGCAGACAGACATGAGGGCTTTGGCAGACAATAGATGCAAGGTTTTGAACTGGCCTCAGCCACAGTCTTATAACTCACGTGGTTTGATACTGCCAAAAGTTGAAATCATTGTTGGTAGTTTTCCACAATTTCTTCAACTTTCTGATTCTCTGGAAGCTGGCGAAGATCCTCTCTGACCTCTGCTCCCTCCGCACGTGCAATGATTTCGTAAGCACCCGATATTCTGTACTAAATCTCATCTTGATTGAAATCCAACACTGGTTCTGTTTTCCTGACCTAAACTTCCTTGTTGGAAAACCAAAAAGCCCAAGCAATCCAACCTAGGATCTGCTTCTGCCTTGCATTGTAATGTAGAGGTAGTCCGTTCACCTTCTCAGTTCTTCATCCATAAAATGGAAGGTGGGTATGCAGAGGTCATGCCCTCTAAGACCCACTGGAGTCCTAGGATTTAATGTTTCTATGTTCTAAGTCATCTTGCTGCACATCTTGGTCCATACTTCAGAGTAGGACCTAATGCAGAGACATCTGAGTCCAACATGGCAACAATAAACACAATCCAGCCTTTCTTAGATCTCACTCAGAGCACTTTGGAGAACCCCAGATGCCGGAAACCTGCCTCATCTGGCAGAAGGAGAGGGAATGTGTCATACAAAATGGACTCCATAAATACTGGAATAGAACGAGCATTTGAACGAGCATTTGATATTTCAACTTTTTTTTTTTGGGGGGGGGGAGGAGGGGCAGAGGGAGAGGAAGAGAGAGAATCTTAAGCAGGCTCCATGTGCAGCACAGAGCCTGACGCAGGACCCCACCTCTACAACCCTGAGATCATGACCATGTTTACTTTATTTTCATTTGTTTCTAAAGGATCTCCCGACAAGTTTCTGAGCTCAAAGTTGTACTCTTTTAGATATTAAATTAGCTGCCCCTGGCTAACTGCTGCCACTAAGGGAGTGTAGAGCCAGGGAGGGTTCTGGATTAGTTACCCAATAATCATACCTACGCAACCCCACCTATCAGATTAGAAGCAACTCCTCTTTGGGTTTTCCTTTCTCTTTAATATCTCTTGGGGTGTCCTGAGGCCAAAAGTGGTAGAGCCTTGCTTTTGTGCCAAAGTCACACCATGTTTTGCTTCTGCTGTTGGACCACTTTGGTGTCGTGTCTCTGGTGTACTTCAGTGGCTCTAGGCTGTAGTGCCCTCTTGGCTGCTGTCACAACTATGGCACTGCATGGGGAGACAGGAGATGGATGAAAAGACAATGCTTTCCCCCCCAAGTCTTCCTCCCTCAGTGTTTTCCCTATCTATACTTAGAAACAAAGTAAAACAAGTAAAAAGTACCTAGGTGTCTAATTGCTAAAGCAGGCGCCTCATTATACACCAATAGGAACAGGGACACACCTGCAGCTTAAACAATATCACTTCAGCAGAGGCAACACACTGCTGGTGGACAGCACTCCTAAAATACCTAAGAGGAAGCCAACAGCTTCTCCACCACTGAACCTAACCATATAGTGCATGGATTTTTGAATCAGATGGTACTGACATCCAGATTTTGCCTGACTTCTGCTTTTTCTTCTCTGAATAATCGTGGGTAAGTTATTTAACATCTCCCTGCCTCAATTTCCTTATCTGTAAAATGGGGACAATAAAAGTGTCTGTTCTCATAGACCTATTGTGAGAGTGTACTGAAATGATGAAGGAGTTAGCCTAGTGCCTAGCAAACAGTAACTTTTATTGCAGGTTATTACTAAACTATTGGTATATGCTGTGCCACTATGAATGCTAGAGACACCCAGAACTAATTAATAAATCAGAGGCTTCCTAGGATGGGGGAACAATGAATGTGGAGCAGAAGAGCCCAGAAAATGTACTTCATATTCTCTATCTATTCAGAATGACTCTGTACACGTACTCAGTTATGTTTATTTTTATAAATATAGCCTCATGGGATTCAACATGGCAGGAGAAGTTGCTATGGAAACACATACACTTCACAATTTTTATTTATTGAAATAGTTTCCATAACACTTGGCTACTCCTCTGTTAGATACCAGGTCAGTCTGCCCCTCTGTCAGCAGGCCATCCGGTTCTTGATGATTCCTTTCTACAGTGTGGCCAAGGCCTTGCGTGTGCAGAGATCACCTCAGGCTGGCCATACTTCCTTTTATATTAATCAAGTGTTTCTTCCTTCTGTTCTCACGATTGGCAGTTGGCATTTGTTGACAGCGATCTGGTAACAGTAGCAGAAGAACATTAAGCAAAGAATAGCATGAAAAAGAATTTTGACTCCAGGCCCTGCGAGGACTTCTTTCTCCCTTCTGTGGCAACCAGAAGTACCCTCGGTGACAAAGAGAGGGAGTCTTCCAAGGCTTCAGGATTTGAGTGTATGTTAATGTCTGTTTCATTTCTGTGAACTGCCAATACGTGATGGCAGTTAAATTTCCATTACTTGGTGCCTGGACGATGTTTGTGATTTCCCATGAGTTTTCACTTTAAGGGTTTGGGCCTAGTAGAACACAGCAGAAAATATTCAGAAGATGTGGGAAAAAGGTACATTTTTAAAAGTCGTGTGGGCAGGGTCCAAGAACTAGGAGTAAACAAAGACCTCCAGAATTAATGAACTCGTTTTTCACATTTATTCTAGTATTTTCTACATTCCTATGATTGCATAGTGATTATGTAATGTAAGTCATCGTGTTCTTAGGAGAGTGTGTGTTTATTTCTGAGTTACAAGGTTTGTTTTGAGAGGAGCAAGAAGATAAGCCTATCGCATGGGAAGGATGTTAAAATGTTTCAGCAAATGGGAAAGTACATAAATAATTTAATGTTAGATCCTCAACAATTTGGGATAATCAACACACTCAGAGGGAACAAATAATCATTGCTATGATTGTTGTTTTGTTTTCTTTGTTTTGCTTTGTTTTGGCTTGACTTGGAGAAAATAAGCCTTCATATATACTAATGTCATAAGCAGTGGTACATCTTAACATTGTTGATGTAGAAATAGATTTATACTTTCTCATGCTTAACCACAGGGAAAAGGGCATGGGACAGGATATTCCTCACAAGTCCAGGGAAATAACTACAACCAGAAGTTATGTGGCCCAACAAACAGAAGTATATTAAATACATGTAAGGCTAAAAAGTTAGAATACATTAAACCTACAAGACAATTTGACTGTTGAAGCATTCCAAAAGAAATTTTACAGCACAAAACTTATAGTTTTGGATACAGTTTCTACCATACGACTAAAGAATTGCAGATGCTTATGTTTGAGATAAGTTCCCGACTGAAAACTTGGGAAGTTGCTGAGCAAATCAGTCCATAACACCATAGGAAACAATGAGGTTTACATATTTCCACAAAGAGCAAAACTGTATATTGTACAGTAACGATCATATTTATTGGTAAGTTTGTTTGCAATGGTTCATGTTGTTGTAGCAAAACAAAACCACACTTGAGCTTGACTCAGCCAGCACACTCCCTGAGTGTGCACAGGGAGCATGGTACTATCTGAGGAACATACAACCTCCCATTCCTAGAAATAAAAGGTGGGCTTTCCTTATCTAGTTGACACACGTATGATATATGTATTTGTGATATATTTGAAGTGAAAAAAACCATTTTACAAACAGTATATACTCTAGGATCCATTCTCTGGAGATAAAAATTGTTTTGATGATACGACAAAATGTATTTTTGGATAGTGAACATTCATGTTGGTGATTTTTCATCTTGTTTCTTTCTGCCTCCTGACCAATAATAAATATAATTTCATGTGGTTTTAAAGGCAGTTTAAAAAAAAAAAAAACAAAGAACAAAAAAGTTGTTCTACAAACCTAGAAGAATTTCATGACCTCAGACTACAATAATAATTAACATTGTTGATGGAATAGGAGACTGATGACAGTGAGATTACATTTGGAGCTGACACCTCTGTGTTTAAGTATCTGACAATCTCGTTTGTCATTCCTGTCTGCAAAAAAGGCAGAACTATTCTTTTCCCTTTCTCATTTTACTTAAAACTGAAATTAGTACTCCCACAATAGTTGTTTTAATTAAAACATTGTCACTAGATGAAGCAAAACAGTAGACTGTAAGAAATGTGTTTTTTGTCAAAGACACACAGCTAAGAATTTAAATAAAGCAAGTCTTGATAAATATCCCAAGAGTAGGTTGCCATATATGAAGAAATAGCTTTACAGAATTTTAATAAGAAAAACACTATGATGATTTCATTCGTTAACTCAACAAATATTTATTAGGTAACAAGGTAACCTACTCTAGGTGGTGAGGATGAAGCAGCAAACAAGACAGATATTGTCCCAGTCTCTTCACCCTTTATTCTAGTTACAGGGATGAACAATAAGCAACAAAGAATACAAGTACTTCTATAATTCAGATGGAAGTCTAGAAAAGGGGAAAGACAGGATGCTGTATTAACATTCATGAGGGGAACCTATCCTACACAGAGTTATCCATGAAGACATCCCTGAGAGACATTTAACCTGGGCCCGAACCAGTGAGTAGTTGATCAGGACAATGATGGGAATGGGAAGATGGAGAAAGGACTTTGGGGAGATGTGTAAACAAGTGTAAGATACCTTAGAGATTAAAGAGTGTTAAGAAGCTAGAAGAAGGGAAATGAAGCTGGAGTGTGATGAAGGGGGAATAATAGCTTAGTGGGCTGTGTTAATGAGTTTGGATATAATTGTGAGAGAAACAGAAAAAAAAATTCTTTTTTTTTTTTTAAGATTTTATTTATTTATTTGACAGAGAGAGATCACAAGAAGGGAGAGAGGCAGGCAGAGAGAGAGAGAGGAGGAAGCAGGCTCCCTGCCAAGCAGAGAGCCCGATGTGGGACTCGATCCCGGGACGCGAGATCATGACCTGAGCTGAAGGCAGCGGCTTAACCCACTGAGCCACCCAGGTGCCCCCCCCAAAAAATTCTTTAATGAACAAATAAAACCAGCTCAATTTTTGTTCAAATTGTAACTACATTAATATTATTTTATCTCTTGGTTAGCATTGGGATGTAGATTTCTAGAAGTTTTAGAAAACATGTTTTCTAACAAGTAGGCAAGAAAATCAAGAGGATTGAATTTTATTAATGATGTGAATCTTATTGAATGGTGTAACTCTTTTACTAAGTCTATATGTAAAAAATACAGATTCATCTCTTTTCTATGCCAATTTACTTTGGAGCCCTACTCTTTATTACTGGCCCAAATCCCAGGATTCCTTCTGAAAGCTTTTCCTATTCTTCAACTTATCCAAGCACACCAGTCCAAACTCTAAATGGGTAGGAGATAGAGCCTGGGATGTTCATTTATGACACATAGTACCAGTGTTGAAGAAGAGTCCTGCACACTTGAGCAGACCATGCTTGTCCACTCACTGCTGAGGCATACTCACAATAATTCAGGTCCCAGTCCAGGCTTCAAGGGTACCCATGTTGTGTGGCAGTGCTATTATAATTATATATTTACCTACTTAACCATGGAACACTTCAAAGATATGCCAAAATATAGTGGGCCCATTAAATGGTTATAACAGTTTTAAGCTCAGGGACAATCTTTTTCATCTATACTCTTTCTTACTTAGCCTACTTATCCACCTCATCCCCAATATTTTGAAGGAAATCCCAAATATCACACCATTCCATTTGTAATAATGTTTATAACACTAAAAAGTAAAAACTATTAAAAAGAATACTTAAACTCAACACCATTATCACACTTAAATTTAAATAATAAGTCCTTCATGTCATCAAATCTCCAGTGTTCAAATTTCCCCAATTGTCTCAAAATGTTCTTTAATAATTTGCTACTTAAAATTTGTTTGTTCAAATCAGAATCCAAATAAAATCCGTACATTGCAACAGATCTCTCAGATCTATTTTACTCTATATATTCCCCTCTGCCTTTCTTCTTTATCCCTGGCAATATATGTTTTTGAAGAAATATATGTTTTTAAACATATATTTATATATAAGCATATATTTAATATATGTTTTTAAAGAAATTATGTGACTTGTCCTTTTTATTGTCTGGATTTTACTGCTTGCATCCCAGTGGTGTGACTTAACATGTTCTTTGTTCCTTCTGTATTACTTGTATTATTGGGAAATTGATAGAGACTTGACTAGGTTCAGGTTGGATTTTTTTTTTTTTTTTTTTTTTTTTTTGGTACAGGGACTCTATGTATAGCATTGTGTACTTCATCAAGACTATTTCATATCTAATTGTCTTTTTCTTGAGTTGTTCACAATTATGAAAGATCATTGCCTGCATTTATTAATACATTAATTATGATTTGAAGAATTGGTGATATTCTTTAATTTTTTTCTTCAGTCATTAATTGGAATATATCTACAAAGAAAAATCTCCCTCAAATATTTGGTAAACCTGATGTGCATTTGTAGAAAAGGCAAAATAAATGTTTAATTCTTTTCCCTTATGAATTTTCAAGATAATGTGTTGATTCTTTAACATCCACAAAGTTGATCAGTAATTTTAGTTTTTGAGGATGATTATGAACTCATAGATTTAAAGACACTTGCTGTAATTCAGTCTTTGAAATTATTATCTGTATTGATGATCAAATCATCCTATCTCTGTTTCCTGATTCCTTGGCATTGCCCAACTCTTTTTTTAATGATTTCCTAGGTTCCTGTTTTAACAAAATACTCCAGACCCATCTTATAATATCTTATCCTAGATCTAGAGTCAAGGAACTCTGATTCTTTTTATTGGAAACTGGTATTTAGAGACTGCAATATAGGCATTGTGGGTCCTTGTTGCTCCTGGGTTGTCCATTGCTTCTTGAACTTTGCAGTGGACAGAAGTAGAGATCTTCTTTTTTAAATTTTAAGGTAAATTATATGATGTACTGATAATATTTTCAATTCACATTCAGAACTAAAGGATTCTTGACTTTTAAAATTTTCTTTAAAGATTTATTTATTTAGAGAGAGTGAGCAAGTAGAGGGAGGACAGGCAGAAGGACAGAGAGAATCTTGAAGCAGACTCTGCACTGAGTGCAGAGCCCAACATGGGCTCAATCCCAGGATCCTGAGATCATGATCTGAGATGAAGTCAAGAGTTGGCTATTTAACCAACTGAGTCACTTAGGGGCACCCCTTGAATTTTTTACTTTTAAACCTCTATGAACTTACATTTGAATCTCTTTTCTCCAATGCTGAGATTTTCAGTTCTCAGTAATAGAAACATAGTTACTCATTTGCTTTCTCCCATAACACACACAAAGTGGTCCCAGAAAAGCACTACTAACATCATCAGAACACATGGATAAAGGCAAAAGCTTAAGAATTTTCTTTTCTATGCACGTGCCCCTTCGGATCACTACGTTTTTATCTTTAGGGTAAATACCCAGGTGATGCAACATGGGGGGCTAAGGGGGTAGGAGAAGAATAAATGAAACAAGATGGGATTGGGAGGGAGACAAACCATAAGTGACTCTTAATCTCACAAAACAAACTGAGGGTTGCTGGGGGGAGGGGGGGTTGGGAGAAGGGGGTGGGGTTATGGACATTGGGGAGGGTATGTGCTATGGTGAGTGCTGTGAAGTGTGTAAACCTGGCGATTCACAGACCTGTACCACTGGGGATAAAAAAATATATGTTTATAAAAAATAAAAAATTTACTTAAAAAAAAAGAAAAAAAAAAATAAGAATGATTTCCCAGGTATGTGAACTAATAAATTCACTTTTGGATGATGCTAAAAAAAAAAAAAAAGAATTTTCTTTTGCAGTCCTCTTGTCTTTTGGTTGTAGCTATAGACAATGTACATTGAAATTATTGTGTATTAAACCATTTAGAGTACTTCTTCTCTGAAAGGTTATGCCACTAACTTGATAAACAGTCAACCTCATTTTCCATTTGTTTTCAACTTTCAGGTACTGCTTTTCTAAATTAAAATTTTTTTGTAATCATTTTAAGAATTACATGGTCCTAAAGTCAAACCTCCAAGCAAAGTGCATTTTAAAAATTCTAGTTTCTATATTTGTCTACTTCATCTTATTCTGTCCTCCTCCATAATAACTTATTTTTAAGTTGAAATGTTATCATTTATCCTTTTTTGGCCCTCACTTAGTAAAATAGTAACATTTAAACACTTATGCTTTTAAAACTTCTGAATGATAAAGTTACTTCATGTTCAAGTGTTCATGTTCAACTGTTGTTCACCAGGTACGAGCACTGAAACAGAATGACTGGAGGCTGAGTTTAACCATTAAAACTAAAGCCCCCCCGCCCCCAACACCCATGAGCATCAGGGACTGTCAATCTTCTATCACACTGCCCCTCATGAGGACCAACCTAGTTTATCCCAATAGATCTCATTAAACTGTGAATCTTAGGAAACAAGTTTTGGGCTCCTGAACATGAACATTTCCTCATGCAAACTCTTAAAGCCTCTCTATTAATTCTCTATTAATTCCCTTGTATATTAATAAGTATATTTATTCCCACCTGCTCCCTATTCAGAGCTCTGCACATGTAAGAGAAAAACAGCTTTCTTTTTTTTTTTTTTTAAGATTTTATTTTTTTAAATTTATTTCACACAGAGAGAAAGACAGGAAGAGAGGGAACACAAGTGCTGGTGGTGGGGGAGTGGGAGAGAGAGAAGCAGGTTTCCTGCTGAGTGGGGAGCCCCATTCAGGTCTCAATCCCAGGACCCTGGGATGATGACCTGAGCTAAAGGCTCAGGCATAACAACTGAGCCATCCGGTGCCCAAGAGAAAGACAGCTTTTGTTTAGTCTCACAAAACAAAGAAAGAAAGAATATAAGAAAGAGCACAGAGGATCATAGGGTAAGGGAGGGAAAGCTGAATGGGAAGTCATCAGAGAGGGAGAAAAAACCATGAGAGACTCTTTACTATATGAAATGAACAGAGGGTTGCTGTTGGGGAGGTGGGTGGGAGAATGGGGTAATTGGGTGATGGACATTAAGGAGGGCGCACGAAGTGATGAGCAGTGGGTGCTATACGCAACTGATAAATTTTTGAACACTACATCTGAAACTGATGATGTACTCTGTGTTGGCTAACTGAATTTAAATTAAAGAAAAAGAAAATCCAGATATACATTTTTGTCCGAATTCTGAGTTGCCCTTTCAGGTCACTGTATTTGTATATTTAGGGGTAAATACCCAGTAGTTAGATTGCTGAGTCATAGGGTAGTTCTCGTTTCAACTTTTTGAGGAATCTCCATACTGTTTTGCAGAGTGGCTGCACCAGCTTGCATTCCCACCAACAGTGTAGGAGGGTTACCCTTTCTCCGCATCCTTGCCAACACCTGTCATTTCCTGACTGGTTAATTTTTGCCATTCTGACTGGTATGAGGTGGTATCTCACTGTGGTTTTGATTTGTATTTCCCTGATGCCGAGTGAAGTTGAGCACTTTTCATGAACAGACACTTCTGCAAAGAAGACATCCAAATCGCCAACAGACACATGAAAAATACTTCTTACCTATTAAAAAAAAAAAAAAAACTAATTTCTTTCCTTGAAAAAGAAACTTAATCATATAATTGGTTTTTAGAAAGAACATGTAAAAATAAAAGAAGTTGGAAGATAAATAAATATGCTTTTAAAGATTTTATTTATTTATTTGACAGAGAGAGAAAGCAAGAGAGCATGAGCAGAGGCAGGGGAAAAGAAGAAGCAGGATCCCTGCTGAGCAGGGAGCCTGATGTAAGGCTTGATTTCAGGACCCAGTGATCATGACCTGAGCTGAAGGCAGACACTTAACTGACTGAACCACCCAGGCACCCCTAAATATTTTTTTTAAAGAATATCAATAGATGACCAAGTAGTTTGTATATTTAGTAAATATTCTCTGGATAACCATGTTTTTATGAATAAGAAACAAGGACTCTGCTTATACAACTGGCAAAACAGTTTAGATAAATGCTTTTCATATAATTATGGACAAATGGATAATACTAACACTTATTAGAGGGTTTACAGTTGGTGAAATAAATGTGTGTCTACCAAAAGAATTGAGTTCCTATAATTAACTAATTCTCTAGGAATCAAGGCCAGTTGTAAAACAGAGATTCTTTTAGTACAGCAACGATTTGAAACCCCCTTCTATATGATTTTTAAAATTCTAAGTTTTTCTCCAAAGGAAGTAGTGTTATGTCATATAGTCAAATAAATATCTAAGGTAATTTAGATCATCTAGGCAGTTAAATGACAGTTCAAGTTTCTCCTGTGTCTGTTTTACAGATCCAGAGTGGACATTTCTGAAATCTCTATGAATTAGGAAAGGCAGTGGCTACAATTTGACTCCAGTGTGCCAGGCAGTTAACCAAACCACTGACCTTGGAGGCAATTCATTCCAATATTGAAATGAATGCTCCTTCCTTACAAACTACGCAGTGAATGGAAAAGGCCAAATGGTATTTTAGAATCCCATCATGTGCACTAGGAAATATATGTTTAACTAAGAACTATAATGAAGGAAATTCCTTTTCCTCAAGTGAAATACAACAGATATTCAAAATTCAGGATTTTTTAAAAAACAACGTCTACAACAGCATTTGTTGGAAAGACTGTCTTTTTCCATTGAATAGTCTTTCCTGCTTTGTCAAAGATTAGTTGACCATAGTGTTCAGGGTCCACTTCTGGATTCTCTATTCTGTTCCATCAGTCTGTCTGGTTTTGTGCCAGGACCATACTATCTTGATGATTACCTCTTTGTAATAGAGCCTGAAGTCTGGAACTGTGATGTTGCCAGCTTTGGTTTTCTTTTTCAACATTTCTTTGGCTATTCAGGGTCTTTTGTGGTTCCATACAAATTTTAGAATTGTTTGTTCCAGCTCTGTGAAAAGTACTAGTGTTATTTTGATAGAGATTGCATCGAATGTGTAGGTTGCTTTGGGTAGTATAGTCACTTTAGCAATATTTATTCTTCCAATCCATGAGCATGAAATGTTTTTCCATTTCTTTGTGACTTCCTCAATTTCTTTTGTAAGTTTTCTGTAGTTCTCAGAGTACAGATCTTTTACTTCTTTAGTTGTTTTTTTACCCCCTAGGTATTGTATGGGTTTTAGTGCAATTGTAAATGGGATCGATTCCCTGATTTCTCTTTCTGCTGCTTCATTGTTTGTGTAGAGAAATGCAACAGACTTCTGTGCATTGATTTTATATCCTGCAACTTTGCTGAATTCCTATATCCGTTCTAGCAATTTTTTGGTGGAGTCTTTCAGTTTTTCTACATAGACTATCATATTGTCTGCTAAGAGTGAAAGCTTGACCTTTTCCTTCCTAATTTGGATGCATTTTATTTCTCTTTGTCTAATTGCTGAGGCTAGGACTTGCAGTACTGTGTTGAACAGCAGTGGTGAGAGTGGACATCCCTGCCATGTTCCTGACCTTAGGGAAAAAAGCTCTTAGTTTTTCCCCATTGAGGATGATATTCATTGTGGATCTTTCATTTATGGGTTTTATAATGGTGAGGTATGTTCCCTTTATCCCTATTTTGTTGAGGGTTTTTTTTTTTTTTCAAGAAATGTTGATATATTTTGTAAATACTTTCTCTGCATCTATTGAAAGGATCATATGGTTTTTAATCCTTTCTTTTATTAATGTGGTGCATCACATTGATTGACTTGAAGATGTTAAAACACTCCTGCAACACAGAAATAAATCCCATTTGATCATGGTGGATAATTCTTTTAATGTTCTGTTGGATCCTATTGGCTAGTATCTTGGTGAGAATTTTTGCATTCACATTCATCTGGGATATTGGTCTGTAATTCTTTTTGGTGGGGTCTTCATCTGGTTTTGGGACCAAGGTAATGCTGGCCTCATAGAATGAGTTTGGAAGGTTTCCTTCCAATTTTATTTTTTTGGAAAAGTTTCAGAAGAATAGGTATTAACTCTTTAAATATTTGGTAGAATTTCCCTGGGAAACCATCTGTCCCTGGACTCTTGTCTGTTGGCAGATTTTTTATTACTGATACAATTTCTTTGCTGGTTATGTGTCTATACAGACTTTTTATTTATTCCCGTTTCAGTTTAGGTAGTTTATATGTTTCCAGGAATTTATTCATTTCTTCCTGATTGCCTAATTTGTTGGCATATAATTGCTCATAGTATTATCTTACAATTGTTTGTGTTTCAGTGGTGTTCAGTGGTGTTGATTGTGATCTCTCTTTCATTCATGATTTTATTTATTTGGATCCTTTCTCTTTTCTTTTTGATAAGGCTGGCTGGGGATTTATCAATTTTGTTAATTCTTTCAAAAAACTAGCTCTTAGTTTCATTGATCTGCAGGGTTTTTTGTTTCCATATCATTAATTTCTGCTCTAATCCTCAATATCTCCCTTCTTCTGCTGGATTTAGACAGTCTCTTCAACAAATAGTTTTGGAAGAATTGGAGAGCCACATGCAGAAGAATGAAACTGGACCACTTTCTTATACCATACACAAAAATAAATTCAAAATGGATGAAAGACCTAATGTAAAAGAAGAATCCATCAAAATCCTAGAGGAGAATACAGGCACCAACATCTTTGACCTCAGCTGCAGCAATTTCTTGCTAGATATGTTTCCAGAGGCAAGAGAAATGAAAGAAAACATGAACTATTGGGATTTAATCATGTTAAGAAGCTTTTGCACAGCAAAGGAAATAGTTAACAAAATCAAAAGGCAACCTACAGAATGGAGAAGATATATGCAAATGACATCTCAGTTAAAGGGCTAGTATCCAAAATCTGTAAAGAACTGATGAGACTCAATACCTAGGAAATAAAAAATCCAGTCAAGATGTGGGCAGAAGACATGGACAGATATTTCTCCGAAGAAAACATACAAATGGCCAACAGCTAGATGAAAAAATGCATACCATCACTCATCATCAGGGAAATACAAATCAAAACTACAATGAGATAACACCTCACACTGGTCAGAATGACAAAATGAACAATTCAGGAAACAATAGATGTTGGTTGGTGAGGATGCAGGAAAGGGGAACCTTCTTACACTGTTGTTGGGAATGCAAGCTGGTGCAGTTACTATGGGAAACAGCAGGGAGGTTCCTCAAAAAGTATAAAATAGAGCTATCCTATGACCCCGCAATTGTACGACTAGGTATGTATCAGAAAGACACAAACATAGTGATTTGAAGGGGCATGTGCACTCCAATGTTTATAGAAAGAATGTTCATGATCCATCTATAGTTGGATCTCTATATGTGTGTGTGTATATGTATATACATATATATATGTATACACATATATATACACACACATATGTGTATATATACATATGTGTGTGTATCTATAGATGGATATCTGAGCTGTTTCCATATTTTGGCTATATATATATACCACATCTTCTTTATCCATATATATCTTTATATATAATTATATATATAAATATATAAATATATATATACAGCATATATATATAAGTATATATATATGTATATACCACATCTTCTTTATCCATCCATTTATAGATGGATATCTGAGCTGTTTCCATATTTTGGCTATATATATACACCACATCTTCTTTACCCATATATATCTTTATATATAAATATATAAATATGTATATATATGTATGTATATACATATATATATGTGTGTGTGTATATATATATACCACATCTTCTTTATCCATCCATCTATAGATGGATATCTGAGCTGTTTCCATATATATATATATGCAGATATATATATTTATATATATAAATATATGTTTATATATATAAACATATATATTGTTTGCATATATATGTTTATATATATAAACATATATTTATATATGGTATTTATATATGGTATATAAATATATATATTTTTATATATGGTATCTATTTATATACACACAGACACACACACAATGGAATATTACTCGGGCATCAAAAGGAATGAAATCTTGTCATTTGCAATGATGTAGATAGAACTAGAAGGTATGATGTTAAGCGAAATAAGTCAGCCAGAGAAAGAAAAGTACCATATAACTTCACTCATATGTGGAATTTAAGAAACACAACTGATGAACATAAGGGAAGGGAAGGAAAAATAAAATAAGATAAAAACAGAGAGAGAGGCAAATCATAAGAGACTCTTAACTATAGAGAAAACACAGGGTTGCTGGAGGAGATGTTGGGGGGATGGGGTAACTGGGTGATGGGCATTAGGGCAGGCACTTGATGTAATGAGCACTGGATGTTGTACGCAACTGATGAATCACTAAATTCTACCTCTGAAACTAGTAATACACTGTATGCTAACTAATTCGAATTTAAATTTAATAAGGTCTACAATTTCATGAAATATGTTCTATTTCTTGATATCTAGCATTTTATATATTCAGGAAAACCATGCTCTTTCAATATAGCATCGTGAGGTTAATAATTTAAAAATATTGATTTTTTTTTTTTGTCTCTTCCTAATGGTCAGAAGTATTCACCCAGAAGTGAGAAGGATCCAAAAAGATTAGAAATTATTATAAAAGATGGGCAGGGAGAAAGAACAGAGTAATAATAATTCCTAACATTCTAAATAGAATTTTCCAGCAAGGTAATAGCTAGAAAGCTATGGTTTCTTATGAAGGAAATATTTCCTAACTTAGTTTAGTGGTCCTTCCTGTACCTTTGTGGATATGCCCTTCTTCTTTTTTCCTTTTTATATAAGAAATTTTCTTTTTCTAACAATCATACTAACCTAGCATTCATGTGGGTGATGGGGGAGGGGTCTATCATAAAAATTAACTTCAGATATAAGCCACTGAAATATTTTAAAAAGAGCAATGCATGATCCAATTTGCATTTTTAACACATTACCTCTGTTGCTATAAAGAAAAATGGAGAGTAGAGGAAGAAGAAGAAAGTCAGGAAATCATACAAGGAGTTTTCGCATTGTTTCCAGGAAGAGATGTTGGAGACTTGGACTAGAACAGTAAACAGTGACAATGAAAACAGGGGTGGATTCACATGATTGTTGACAGCACTTGCTGTTGGATCAAATTTTCCATGTGAGAGAGAGGGAGCCATCAAGGATGACCCCTGGAACTTTGAGTGGTGAATGGTGGTGATATGCTTCCAAAAGGACAGTTGTGGAGGTGGAGAATCAAGGTTCCATTTTAGCCATGTTGTTTGAGATGCATGGCAGACATCCAAGCAGAGAAATCAAGTATGATGTACTTCTTAATACAGAAGCTGACCTCATATGCCTCTAGAACTGCATCTCCCTCATCATTTTGCTCATTGCTGACAACACTCCAGTCACACTGGTCTTTCTTCTGTTCCTCAGTTGAGCCAACCTTGTTTCTGTTTTAGGCTTTTGTACTTACTCTCTCTACCTGGACTCTCCATCTTCAGAATGTCTTACTGTTACCTATTTTTATTATCTCTAAGCTTAAACATCACAACTGAAAGGCTTTCCCTAAGCACCCAGCTAAAATAGTATCACTAACATCTCATGCTTTGTAACATCATTCTGTTTTATTTCATGACTCACTAATTTTCCAAAATTCTTTTTCCATTTATTTATTATCTGCCTCCCTCCACTAGACATAAGGTCTATTGTTTGCCTTATTCATCACTAGATCTTCAGTAGTTGGCACATAGTAAGTGCTCAATAAATTTTCATTGACTAAAAGAAATAAATGCATAAATACATTATTTTGTTGTTGGTGGTGTTAGAACCACATCCTGTGATAAATATCATTCAATCCTCATCTCATTAATTCTCCATCACAGTGTCCAGCTATTTATGACTTTCCTAGCATGTGCTCAGGGGTAAATTACTCAGGTATTCTCAGGTAGAAGTTCCTCAATTTTGTAGACTCTGGCTTCTTCAGAGTAGTAAAGTCACTTGCCCAAGGCCATAGTCATTTGGCGTTGGTACTAGGATGAGTCCAAACTCTAGGCTCTTTTAACTACATTGTGCTCCCCCATGGCCAAGTATTCAGATCCTCTGAAAGTTCTAAGAAGAAAGGGATCAATTGATAGATCTTTTTTTCAACAAACATAAATACTCCCAAGCATTTTGTGACTCATAAAGAATATTCAATCACCTTTCCAACTCCTCTGACACATTACATTAAAGAAATGTCTCTTTACCTGGAAAGTATCATTCTTTTTAAATTTTAAAAATGTGCAAGGCAAAAAAAACTACTACTATATGGTATGTATTTTGATCCTTAAAAAATAATATACATTATATAAATTTTAGAATTAAATCAAGAATACCTTTTTAAAAGGTATTTAAAAATGATAAAACCTGCATTGGTCCCAACAAGCAATGAGAGAATAATTTTATAGGCAAAAAATTAGTATCAGTGTAGACCATGAGTTAGGACTCAAGAGTGGGATCAGATTCCAAATCTTAAAAAGCATGCATGAAAATAAAAAATAAAATATTGTTATGTTGTGACATGGAGCCAGGTAGATAAGAAATCCACCCTGGGTGAGTCATAGTCAACTTTTAAAAGACTTGTTAGTTTTCCTCTTGTTACAAACTATGTTAAAAGTCCTTTTTGTCTTTTTTTCGGTCCTGATGAGGTGAGTGCCATTATCTCTCACTTTAATAAAAGACACATTAAAAATGTACAAACGTCTTTTCTAATGACATCTAATAAGGACTGTAATAAAATTCTGCTTTTAGCTTCATCTGCAATATGCCACACTCCATCAACCTTTAACGAGAGGAGAAAATTATTCTGGCTTTTATTGTGCAGAAATATGATGTTGAAAACCACTCTTGGTCTACATGCAAACAACTTATCCTACAATTGTTCTCCAGGCATTTTTGAGTTTCCCCAGGATATTTTCTCATGGGTGTTCCCACTTGGTTACCTTTTACCCACTACCTTCTTCCACCATGGACTTTTTCCTTCTTACCTTTCTCTCAAGAAACAACACAAATTTATTATCTTATATTTCTATAGATCAGAAGTTCAAAATGGATCTCATTGGGCTAAAATCTAGGTGCTGACAAGGCTGCCTTCCTCTCTGGTGGCTATAGGGGAGAATCCATTTCCTGCCTTTACCAGCTTCTAGAAGCTGCCCACATTCATTGGCTTATGGCCCCTTCTTCAAATTCAGCAATGGCTGAACATGTTCTTATATGGACTCAACCTGACTTCATCTGCCTCCTCTTTACTTGCAAGGGAACTTTTGATTGCTTTGTGGAAGGGAAATAGGTCACAAATATAATTAAGGCTATTAATTAATTAGTTGGCTTTAAAATAGGGAGAGGGTGCCTGGGTGGCTCAGTGGGTTAAGCCTCTGCCTTCGGCTCAGGTCATGATCTCAGGGTCCTTTGATCGAGCCCCGCATCAGTCTCTCTGCTTGGTAGGAACCTGCTTCCCCCTCTCTCTCTGTCTGCCTGTCCCTATGCCTATTTGTGATCTCTCTCTGTCAAATAAATGAATAAAATATTTTTTTAAGTGAAATACTAAAAATAAATAAATAAAATAAAATAGGGAGATTAGATTGGACTATCCCAATAGGCACTCATTTCTTGCACAGTAAACTTTCAATATTTGAACACCAAACAAGCTGCAAGTTCATTCATGTGTGTCTAGCTTGAAAAGTTAATTAAATATTACCATAAGGCTTTCTTTTTCTACTACTCCTTCTATACAAAAACGAACAAGATTCTGTGTCTAACAAAGGGTTTAAATAGACATATTGTCAGTGTTTAAATTTGAGTGCCAGATTTATTGGAATACATTGCAATACAGATTATCTGCTTATGAGATACAGGATGCTGAATGCCTTTCAAATTGATGAATGAAAACAATGTTCTCTCTGCACTTTGTGTGTAGATGACACTAGATGAGTTTTTTTTTGTTTAAAGGATGAACACATCAGAATTCAAATTTTTTAAAATACATCTTTTAGTGTCCAACACAGGCTTCATAATTTTCCAAATTTATAGTTAATGGAGATAGTACCTCAGGTCTGTTTGCTGACAATGGATGTTGCTTCATACTTAGTTTTTTAAGTATTATAAAAAATTAAGACAGCAGCTGTTGCATAGGTTACATGGAAGATTTATTATGATACAGATTTTCTGGATACATGTTCTTCCTCATTTTTTGTGTTTCCCTAGGTTTCTTAGGACAGAAACCAGAGTTCAAATTAGCAAATGAATATTGAGAACCATAAACTGGTGTTCAGTCAGTTAGAAACAGTGCTATCATTCATGGCCTATAAACATCATCACATTTTTCAGTTAACTAAGCCAGCACCAAACAAGCTCTTTCTGCTTACTTTTGAAGTTTTATGCAGTCTGGACAGGTGAGGTTCCTTACAGAATCCAGTGTAACACAGAGTGCAAGTGTTTTTCTAACTAACAGCTAAAGTTAAAGAGAGAAGAATGGGGATCCCTGGGTGGCTCAGTCGGTTAAGCAGCAGACTCTGGATTTTGGCTCAAGTCATGATCTCCTGAATCTTGGGACTGAGCCCCTCGTGGAGCCCCATGTTGTGCTCAGAGCTCATTGGGGAGCCTGCTTGAAATGTCTCCCTCCCTTTCCCTCGCCCCTCCCCCCGCTTGCATTTTCTCTCTCTCTCTCTCTAAAATAAATAATCTTTTGAGAGAAAGAAAGAATGTCCTGAATTCCCAGAGGTTCCATGGCTCTAAAAGCGTAATCTGGCACTTCTGAAAGTTGTGTGAAACAGAAGTGCCAACCATTGCTTCAGGCATAAAATAGCCAACCTCAGAGATGACAGATTTACCCTCTACATCCTTAGGAATTTGTCTTGGAAGTTATCTATTCTTAAATGTGCTATAATTATGGGAATATCAGATGTTAAATGAAGAGTGAGGGACTGTTTGGACATCTAGCTGACAAGACATAATGGGGAAATGATGTTTCTGTTCCATATTTCCAATCATTAAGTGCCCTAACCTACTTAATAAGTGTGACTTAATAAGTGTGACCAGTGTGTACAGAAAGGGTCATGCATAAAGGGTGCTAAAGGTGATAGAAATATTTCTCTTATTAATTAGATCTCAAAACCATTCTTACCGAAAATATTCAAGTACCTCCTCAAACAATTGCCGGTTGCCATGTGGGATAGAGTGGGAGAAGTTTATTCTGTGTTTTACTCCAGGCACTCAAAATAGGATTAGAATATTGCTGTATCTTATGGGGCACCTGGGTAGCTCAGTTTGTTAAGCATCTGCCTTTGGCTTAGGTCATGATCCCATGGTCCTGGGATCAAATTCTGCACCGGGCTCCTTACTCAGCAGGGAAGCTTCTTCTCCTTTTTCCTCTCCCCCTGCTTGTGCTCTCTCTCTGGCAAATAAATAAATTTTAAAAATCTTAAAAAAAATATTGCTGTATCTTAAATTAAATTATTAAATAAATTTTGTTACATAAATTTGATAAAACCTAATTAATAAGATAGTTTATTTATGAAGAAGGCTGCTCACCCCCCAAAGTTAAAGACTTAAAAATAACCTAAGTAGTTGTTTTTATTCTACTCTGTGCTTCTTTTTGGAAGTATAGTTGACACACAATGTTACATTAGTTTCAGGTGTACAACATAGTGATTTGTCTACTCTGTACATTATTCTATGCCCACAAGTGTAGCTACCATCTGTGCTATTGCAATACCTTTGACTGTATTCCCTATGCTGTACCTTTCATCCTGTGACATATTCTCTCCATAACTGGAAGCCTGTACCACCTACTCCCCTTCACTCCTTTTGCTCAGCTCCCAACCCCCTCTGGCAACTGTCTGTATTCATGGATCTGCTTCTACTTATCATTTGTTTTATTTTTTAATTTCCACTTATAAATGAAGTAAGTGACATTATATGACATTTGTCTTTCTTATTTCCGTTATCATAATACCCTTTGGGTCCACCCCTGTTGTAGCAAATGGCAAAATCTCATTCTTTTTTATGGCTGAATACACACACACCACCCCCCACACACACACACATATATAATATATGTATACATATATATGTAATATATATATATCACATGGTTTTTATCCATTCATCTATTCATTGTTTCTTCCATATCTTGGCTGTTGTAAGTAATGCTGTAATAAACATAGGGGTGCATATATCTTTTTGAATTAGTGTTTTTCATTTTCTCTGGGTAAGTACCCTGTAGTGGAATTACTGGGTCATATGATATTTCTACTTTTAATTTTTTGAGGAACCTCCACACTATTTTCCACAATGGCTGCACCAATTTGCATTCCCTCCAACAGTGCATCAAGGTTCCTTTTTCTCCATATCCCCACCAACACTTGATGTTTCTTGTCTTTTTTTGTGACAATTTATTTATTTGAGAGAGAGAGAAGTGCATACACAAGTGAGGTAGGAGCAGAGGGAGATTATTTTCAAGCCTGGGTCCAACCTGGGGCTCAGTCTCATGACCCATGAAATCATGACCTGAGCTGAAAACAAGAGCCTGCTGCTTAACCAGTTGAACCCCCTCCCTCACCCCCCAGGCACCGTTATTTCTTGTGTTTTTTATTTTAGCCATTCTGACAAGTGTGAGGTGATAATCTCATTTTGGTTTGATTTGCATTTCCCTGATGATTAGTGATATTGAGCATCCTTTCCTGTTGGCCGTCTATATGTCTTCCTTAGAAAAATGTCTATTTAAGTGCTCTGCCCACTTTTAATCAGATTATTTGATTTACTTGGTGTTGGGTTCTATGAGTTCTTTATATATTTTGGATATTAACCCCTTATTGCATATATCATTTGCAAATATCTTCTCTCATTCAGTAGGCTACCTTTTTGATTTGTGGTAATTTCCTTTGCTGTGCAAAAGTGTTTTGTTTTAGCTTTTCCGCTAAGGTCAGGAACACGGCAGGGATGTCCATTATCACAACATAGTACTAGAGGTTCTAGCCTCAGCAATCAGACAACAAAAGGAAATTAAAGGCATCCAAATCGGCAAAGAAGAAGTCAAACTATCACTCTTTGCAGATGATATGATACTATATGTGGAAAACCCAAAAGACTCTACTCCAAAACTGCTAGAACTTATACAGGAATTCAGTAAAGTGTCAGGATATAAAATCAATGCACAGAAATCAGTTGCATTTCTCTACACCAACAGCAAGACAGAAGAAAGAGAAATTAAGGAGTCAATCCCATTTACAATTGCACCCAAAACCATAAGATACCTAGGAATAAACCTAACCAAAGAGGCACAGAATCTATACTCAGAAAACTATAAAGTACTCATAAAAGAAATTGAGGAAGACACAAAGAAATGGAAAAATGTTCCATGCTCTTGGATTGGAAGAATAAATATTGTGAAAATGTCTATGCTACCTAAAGCAATCTACACATTTAATGCAATTCCTATCAAAGTACCATCCATCTTTTTCAAAGAAATGGAACAAATAATTCTAAAATTTATATGGAACCAGAAAAGACCTCGAATAGCCAAAGGGATATTGAAAAAGAAAGCCAACGTTGATGGCATCACAATTCCAGACTTCAAGGTCTTTTACAAAGCTGTCATCATCAAGACAGCATGGTACTGGCACAAAAAAGACACATAGATCAATGGAACAGAATAGAGAGCCCAGAAATAGACCCTCAACTCTATGGTCAACTAATCTTTGACAAAGCAGGAAAGAATGTCCAATGGAAAAAAGACAGCCTCTTCAATAAATGGTGCTGGGAAAACTGGACAGCCACATGCAGAAAAATGAAATTGGACCATTTCCTTACACCACACACAAAAATAGACTCAAAATGGATGAAGGACCTCAATGTGTGAAAGGAATCCATCAAAATCCTTGAGGAGAACACAGGCAGCAACCTCTTCGACCTCAGCCGCAGCAACATCTTCCTAGGAACAACGCCAAAGGCAAGGGAAGCAAGGGCAAAAATGAACTATTGGGATTTCATCAAGATCAAAAGCTTTTGCACAGCCAAGGAAACAGTTAACAAAATCAAAAGACAACTGACAGAATGGGAGAAGATATTTGCAAACGACATATCAGATAAAGGACTAGTGTCCAGAATCTATAAAGAACTTAGCAAACTCAACACCCAGAGAACAAATAATCCAATCAAGAAATGGGCAGAGGACATGAACAGACATTTCTGCAAAGAAGACATCCAGATGGCCAACAGACACATGAAAAAGTGGTCCATATCACTCGGCATCAGGGAAATACAAATCAAAACCACAATGAGATATCACCTCACACCAGTCAGAATGGCTAAAATCAACAAGTCAGGAAATGACAGATGCTGGCGAGGATGCGGAGAAAGGGGAACCCTCCTACACTGTTGGTGGGAATGCAAGCTGGTGCAGCCACTCTGGAAAACAGCATGGAGGCTCCTCAAAATGTTGAAAATAGAACTGCCCTATGACCCAGCAATTGCACTATTGGGTATTTACCCTAAAGATACAAACGTAGTGATCCAAAGGGGCACGTGCACCCGAATGTTTATAGCAGCAATGTCCACAATAGCCAAACTATGGAAAGAACCTAGATGTCCATCAACAGATGAATGGATAAAGAAGATGTGGTATATATACACAATGGAATACTATGCAGCCATCAAAAGAAATGAAATCTTGCCATTTGCAACAACATGGATGGAACTAGAGCATATCATGCTTAGTGAAATAAGTCAAGCAGAGAAAGACAACTATCATATGATCTCCCTGATATGAGGAAGTGGTGATGCAACATGGGGGCTTAAGTGGGTAGGAGAAGAGTCAATGAAACAAGATGGGATTGGGAGGGAGACAAACCATAAGTGACTCTTAATCTCACAAAACAAACTGAGGGTTGCTGGGCGGAGGGGGCTTGGGAGAAGGGGGTGGGATTATGGACATTGGGGAGGGTATGTGCTTTGGTGCGTGCTGTGAAGTGTGTAAACCTGGTGATTCACAGACCTGTACCCCTGGGGATAAAAATATATGTTTATAAAAAATAAAAAATTTTAAAAAATAAAAAATAAAGTGTTTTGTTTTTGTGTAGTCCCAATAGTTATTTTTGCTTCTGTTTCCCTTGTTTTAGGAGACATATCTAGAAAAAAGTTGTTAATGCCAATGTGAAAGAGACTACTGCCTACATTTTCCTCCAGGATTGTTATGGTGTCAGGTCTCATATTTAGATTTTTAATTCATTTTGACTTTATTTTTTTATATGGTGTAAGAAAACAGGCCAGTTTATTCTTCTGCATTCTACTCCATGTTTTTGAGGAAGAGCTGAATATTAAAATTATGTAAGGATAATTTAACATAAATTGTAGTTTGTTGCAAAGATATACCCTTGAAATAGCTTTTAAAATCAATAAGACTTTCTATATAAATACTATGTTAATGTCACAAATAAAAATTTCATTACCCAATCTTCAACATCAAGGTAGAATGACAGACATGTGGAAGAAAAATACTTCACCCAAATTTAGCACATAGCAAATATGATTTCCCTCAAAAACAAACAAAAAAAGCCACTATATTTGAAATACAAAAGGTTTATTGAACTTCATGAATATAATGTATCCTGACTTAGATAACTGGATATGCCAGAATTTATGTTTGTTACATATATTAATCATGGGGATACATTAATTATCACTTTCTAGAAAGTACTGTCTCTTATTTTTATTCCCAGCTCCAACCCTAACTCATAATGTTAAGTTTAACAGTCATTTATGATTCATTTTTCAATGTTCCCATCTGCAAAGTGAGGGGAAAGACTGTGTTGTCTCAGGGGTATTATGTTGCTTCCTCTCTAGTCCTGAAAACTAAGACTGAAACTAGGGCTTTTTCCTGTGTGATGTGATTTGATTTGTGATCCCTATGGTTTTGCAAGGCACACCCTAAAATACCTTTCCTATTACCACAAGTTATCATTCCCAGGGGCTCAAAGCAAATAAGTGATGTGGAGGTCCTCCCCACTGTATCACCATGATCTGCTCTTAATTTATCAAGAACCTGCTTCGTTGAAAGAAGTAGTCCTAGTGACAGTGTTACAGTGGAAATACAAAATCTCTCTACCAGAGAAAAACAAAATTATAGCTGGGATGTGCACAGTGACAGGGGCAGGAGGTGAATTTTGGAGGCACATTTTTCTACGTAACCGTTTTGCCCCAAAATGTTCATGCTTGAAATCTGAGCTTAAACCCTAGAAGTCTGCATACTCCATTTAACCATTTCGAATAAATGAAATAAATATTTATGGAGACTTTCCTATGTGCCAGCACCCTGCCAGGCTTTGAAGAATTAAAAACAAAACAAACAAACAAACAAAATGCAGTAACCTGAGAATAAACAAGGTATACCGTTTGCCCATGAGGAACTCATAATATGATATAATAGTTTCAACTTTGGAATTTCCGAGAGAGGCTATTCTGTTTGTTTACCTGAAATCACTCAGAAAACTCTTTTGGTTCATTGAGTATCTGATAGGAAAATGAAAATATCAAAAAGCATTTCTCCACTTAGCTAAGATTTGGGAGTTCTCTTTTTGTTGAGATTTCTAGAAACATCTTTTTCTTCCTGTTTCTTCCCTTAAAAGTGTTATATTTTCTAAGTACAATTTTGCTACAAAATGTGGTCAGTGGGTTTTGTATTCGATAAACAACACAACATGACACACGAGCAAAATGTATGATACAGACATGTCTCCACCTCCTTTAGCCCAGGACAAAACTGATTCCAGCTCGCAGTAGACATAGCTGGGAGGGGGCACCCCTGTCATGTCTCATGTGCCTCAGGGCTGTGAAGAAGTGGCTGACGGGACCCACTAGGGTCCTACTAGGTAAACGCAGAAGCAAAGAGCTCAGCGGTGGATGCCCGGATCGGTGGATGCCCGGATCTGGCGTCTTTGCTCTGGTGGCTCCTGTTACAGCTCATCGCACCTCCACATGCAGTCACCACATGCATCTCCACATGCATGCCAACGCAAAATATTCTCTTAAGGGATTATTGGCCACAGTATGTAATAGGTGAATAAATAGAAGTCTAATAGGGGTCATATAAAATAAGTATTTACATTTGGATTGATATGTGTTCTGCTTCCTAGCAATCTTAGCAGGCTCTACGCAAAAATAAATCCATAAATTGCTTTTTGAAAGAAACCAGAAATGTAACCTGGCTAGAGCTCAGAGGCTGCTCCTTCACAAAAAGTTCACTGACTTTGTCAGAAATCACTTAATTCATTGTTGGGGGTGGGGGTGGGGGAATAAAGTTTAGCTCAAAAATATGGCAGCTCCCAGGAATGCCAACATTGTTAGGAAGGGAGATTGCTTGAGCAATTCATAGGCAAATAAACTCACTTTATTGTAAGCTTGCTTAATGCTGGGATTTCTTTCTTTCTTTCTTTCTTTTTTTTTTAAATGCTGGGATTTCTGAAGAGATCTAAGGCTGATCTGTCTCCAGAACCTCTTACAGACAGATCCTTGTCAGCCCAGAGACTTTCTTAGGCAGAAGAAAAGATGAAAATAATATATGAGGCAGTCTCCTGGGATTTTCAGTTTTTCTTGGTTCCTGCTTGATCAGAAACCTCACAGGGGCTCCCTTCCTAATGTTATTTCAGTATAAGTATTTCCACGTCCAGTTCCAGCTGGAAGCAGACACTGTGGACCATGTGAAAATTCAGCAAGAACACACAAAATTAGCCTTTGGTCTTTTTAATCTTAAAAAGGCTTGGGTCAGGGCTGAGTTTATTCAGAATTATTTATGAATCCCTAAAGATCAACCATGTCACTCTCTGACTAAGTGTCCTCAGCCCCAAACTTTTATTTTTCACATTCAACAACAGCTTTGCTCTCTCTCTCTCTCTCTCTTGTTCTCTCTCTCTCTCTCTCGCCTCTGGCCTGTCTATTCTTCAGAGTGAAGGGTCTTTGAGGACTAGGATATAGTTTAGGTGCAAAATAAGAAATACAAAAACCTAGGTAAACCATTTATAGAAATATCTGATATTGGAACCCCTAGCTACCTTGGATAATTTCAGGGAGAAAGAAAGTGGATAAGAAGGGTAAGAACACTTTAGGATCAATTTGGACTCGGCAAAATCAAAGCAAACATTTACTGAAATATTCATAAAATCATATTTTTGTATGACTCATCATTACAGGATATTTTTATAGCCCTCAACTTCCCAACAGGCTGGGTTCCAAAAGTTTGTTTGTAAGTTGTTTTTCTGGATCTGAGAAGCCATTTCCCTTATAAACAATGTTCTAAATTAGTAGTTCATGGGTTTTTTGTGTCATCAACTCCTTTGAGAATCTATTAAAAGCTGTGAACATACCTCCTAGCAAATTTCTTAATACATATGTGCCCTAATTTTCCATACACATTTATTGGCTTTATGGATCCACTGAGGCCCTTTTCTAATTAAGAACTTCTGTTCCAGGAGCCAGACCAGCTCAAATGCTAAAATCTATATCCACAGAATGAACTAAATGGACTCCTATGCTATGGTCAGTAGATAGAGCTGCCATATATAGCAACATATTAAAGAATGCACTTGTAATTATGTCTTTGGACACCAGCACCACATCAACTGATGAATAACATCCCTGGCAGCTGCCACAGTGAAGGTATGGGTGACAACGTGGTAGCAATCCTAGCTTATCAGGGGACAAACCATAATCGTTGGTTTTATGAGACTGGGGATGAGGGATGTTTATTTTGTCATGGGCACATATTTGCTTCATTTGTGAGGGACTTGTTGGTCTTTGAGAAGGGCATCCACACATGCACCCACAAAAAGGCACTAAAGTTAGAGACATTTGCTCAACAATTCGGTGATTTATAAATCAGTGTTGTCTATATTGCAGGTCAAACTCCCTATAACGAAGCATGTTAACTACATAATTATTTCCTTTGATTTTTCCTCTCTTGGGACTCTGAGAGGCAAAATTTCTTTTTTTTTTTTTTAAAGATTTTTTATTTATTTATTTGACAGAGAGAGATCACAAGTAGGCAGAGAGGCAGGCAGAGAGAGGAGAGGAGGAAGCAGGCTCCCTGCTGAGCAGAGAGCCCGATGCGGGACTCGATCCCAGGACCCTGAGATCATGACCTGAGCCGAAGGCAGCGGCTTAACCCACTGAGCCACCCAGGCGCCCCATGAGAGGCAAAATTTCTATTGTAAAAATAAGCACCCTTTCAAGGGTTTCTGAATTGGAAAGTTTACATCTCTCCATTGACAATGTAGGCAATTGTTACCTTCCTCACTTTCCGTAACATTTATCATAACAAATAATAATCAAGCAAAAAAAAAAAATCTACATTCTTCTTAGAATACTTAAAAAAAAATAAGTTGACAGAACTTTTGGTGACTTTTGTCATGGTGTGTCTGGAGGCACCTACATATCAAAGTCTTCTTAGTCCCAAGCCTACCTGTTTTGTCATTCTGCACAGTTAAACATTATATCAATGTTTGTGGTTCTTAAAGTATGCAGGGAGTGTTAAAGTCTTATTTTCAGCATGCTGACTCTGACTGCTGCCCTTGTGCACTCAGGAGTGTATGCCCAGGAGCCGGTATCACAATTCTTGTTGAGCCTGGTAGTGGCCACTATCAGCCCAGCATCCAAGAACACTACCGTGTCTTCCTCACGGTCCCCCCAGATTCACCTTTCCTCTGTGTTGTAAAGAGATCATGGTATATCATGAGTCCACCAGCTCTCCAAAGAGGTCCTCCCAGTATATTGAACAATAGACCCACAGACACACAATCTCCTTGTAAAGTCCAGATTCAGAAAATTGGGCAGCAACTTCATATTCTTCCTTCTCATAGTGCCGTGCAGGATACAGAATCAGAAAGACAAGTTGGAAAACTAAGCCCAAGGGGTAGCACCATACTAAATTGAATTATGATTTGTCAAATATTCATGCTCCTCTCCCTGTTGGTGGAGTCAACATCCCTGCCCACTGACTGAAACACATGACTTGCTTTCATCATTGGAATGCCTTCAGATGTAAGGTAAGCAGTAGTTCTCAGTGGGCTGTGTGCTTGGTCCTTGCTGGTGCTCTTCTGATCCATCATTAGGAGAACATACTCTGAGGGTTGCTGGATCCAAGAGATGGTGGAGAAATTTGGAGCAGGCCCAAGCCCAAAGCTTGGAGATAAGCCCTGGCTGACCTATAGCCTGAAACCCAGCCAGCCAGCTTACATACAGGCTTGTAAGTGAGAGAAGATGCTTGCTGCTGTAAACCACTGGGTTTTGGAGTTGTTTGTTATGCAACATTGTTTTGACAATTGCTGACTAATCCATATATTAAGTCATTTAATTCCCATACCATTGTGTGAAGTGGGTGATGTTACTATCTCCACTTTACAAAGGGGGAACCATATGCTGGGTGAGAGTAATATTTACTAAAATGTTTTCCAATGGATGAGGGCCAGCTTCAAAGTTATGCAGTCACATAGCATTGCACTGAGTAAATCTCCGCACTTGGTCTAATATTCTGTTGTTGGCTTCTTCACATTTTTAATAATTTCATCTTTGAACTTGTGTTTTGTATGTGAAGTCCAAGGAACCAATGAGTATGCATGTCAGCAAAGGAAATATGCATAAAATGGATGTCTATCCTACTCCTTGCCCCTTCATTTGCACGTAGCATTCCTGATGCCCCATGAGCATAGAATTCTGGTGGACTCACAGTACGTGGCAGTTCAGCAAGAGGCAAAGGGTACCTAAGTATAATGTAATAATTTTTCATGTATATCTAAGTAAGTCAGGGTTCTGGCAACCCTGGAAGGTCTTGCTTTCTGTTTGAACCAGAACTTGTTTTAAACACGCAAAGAAGGCAGTGATGTTCTAAGAAACACAATCAAGAAACCCCATCTTGTCCTTTTTTATTCATGCTACTTCCCTGTATCAGCCGACAACTTATGCTAAAAATAAAGATGTAAAAGGAGAGGGAAAGACTGGGCAATCCATATTTCCTTTTTCTTTTAGTTTTTCCTTACTCAGCTATTATGCAATTTTGAAAATTCCACATAAAAGTTAAGTGCTCTTTTATTTGTATTTTATTTTTCTGTTATACAATATATAGATGAATGGCAAAATTCAAACAATTTATAGTTGTTTTTGTTTTTTGACATTTGCCATTTTTAAGTATACAAGTTGCATAAAAATGTGAATATACTTAACACTACCAAACTGTATACTTTTAAAAATTTTATGTTATGCCTATTTTACCACAATTAAAAAAAAAATCAGTTCCTGCAAAGACTCTGCATGGTGTAGACCCTGCTGATGTCTGGAAACACACCTCTTTTCTATCTGTCCCTTGCTCACTCTCTGCTCCAGCCATACCAACTTCTTTGCTGTTCACTGAACATGCCAAGCTCATTCCTACCTCAGGACCTTTGCTCATGCTGTGCCCTCTGCCTGGAATAGTTTTCGTGGCCAAATCCTTCCTTCCAACTGAGACACAACAATTTGCAGTTTTATCTTTACTAAGGATAATAGCAAATAGCAAATAAAAACCTGTCATGACAAGTCAATAGAAAGACCACAGAAGAAGGGGAAAATGCTTTATACTTAAGCACATTTAATAACACTTTTCCTACTTTTTGAACAAGGGGCTTAGGTTTTCATTTTGGCCTGGGCCCTGAAAATTATGTAGTCAGTCCTATGTGGAATAATAGCTCAGTGAGACTGTAAAAAACTATTATGAACAGATATTTTTAAATAATTATTTATTTTTTATTAACATACAATGTATTATTAGCCCCAGGGGTACAGGTCTGTGAATCACCAGGTTTACACATGTCACAGCACTCACCATAACATGTACCCTCCCCAATGTTCATAACCCAACCACCCTCTCCCTTCCCGCCAAGTCCCCAGCAACCCTCAGTTTGCTTGGAGATATTAAGAGTCTCTTATGGTTTGTCTCCCTTCTGATCCCATCTTGTTTCATTTATTCCTTTCCTACCCCCCAAACCCGTCATGTTGTCTCTCAACTTCCTCATATCAGGGAGATCATATGATAATTGTCTTTCTCTGACTGACTTATTTCGTTCAGCATAATACCCTCTATTTCCATCCACATCATCGCAAATGGCAAGATTTCATTTCTTTTGATGGCTGCATAGTATTTCATTGTATGTATTTACCACATCTTCTTAATCTATTCATCATGAACAGAACATTTTAAAGGACTCTACAATTACACTATTCACTACAAACAAAAGCACTAGTCACATGTGGTGATTTCAACTCAAACTTAAATTAAGGAAAATTAAAAATTCAATTCCTCAGTTGCACTTAAGTGTTCAAAATCCACAGATGGCTAATGGCTACTATACTGGACACCACAGACATAGGACATTTCTATCACTATAGAAAAGTCTACCAGAAAAAAAAAGAAGAAAAGTCTATCAGGCAATACTGCTCTATAGTTTAAATAATTTAGAAAATGTTGAGTGAAAGAACATTAATTCTTTCTTTCAAGAATTTTTCAAAACCTTACATTTGCTGAAATGAATCTCAGGATGGAGGATATAGCATGAAGTATTTCCAAATGTATTTAATCAAAATTTTCTTTTCTGAAAAACAGTGAACCTCTGGTTCACAGCTTTCATTTTTAAAAAGGAAAATATATTAAGGATTTGAAATCTAAAAGATAATATACAAGTTGTTAGTAAGTTGAAAGATAGTTTAAATGGGGGAGTGAGAATCTTATTTTATAGAACTGATGCTCCCTGGAACTAGTTCAGTAAAATCCTTCTCTGGTGAAAAATTTAGATGACTACGTTGCCTATTAAATCTTCTGAATTAATTTCTTGTAATAAAAATATTGGTCCCACTAGCTACCAATATACATTACAGCATAAATACATTTCAAAAGCTTCATAGTAAGAAAAAGAAAAAAGACAAAAAATACTATATACTGTATGATTTAATTTATATGACATTCTATAAAACAGAACTATAGGGATAGAAACCGGATCATGGACTGTGTTGAAGGAAGAGATTGAATATAAAGGGGAATTTTTCACGGTGGTAAAGCTATTCCATACCTTCATTGTAGGGCTAATATGATTTTACATGTTGGCAAAAATTTTTAATCACATTGCACACCCGAAAGGGGCAATTACACTGATGTAAGTTACAATCACAATGAATCTGACTTAAGAAAGTATTCTCTGTGTATTTCTATCACTGTATTGTATTTCAATAAAGTTGACAGACTTCAGAAGCCATGTTGGAAGTGCAGAAGCTGATGGATTTGTCGAACTAATTTAAAAATTCTGAAAAATTCTTTTCTTAATTAAGTTTTTATTTTAATTCCAGTTAGTTGACATATAGTGTACTATTAGTTTCAGGTGCACATTATGGAGATTCATCATACATACATCACCTAGTGCTCATCACATCTGCACTTCTAAATTCCACCACCTATCTCACTCATTCCTCCACCCACCTCCCCTCTGGTAACCATCCGTCGGTTCTCTATCATTAAGAGTCTATTTCTTGGTCTCTCTCTCTCTCTCTCTCTTTTATTTATTTATTTATTTTTAAATTTTTTATTTTTTATTTTTTATAAACATATATTTTTATCCCCAGGGGTACAGGTCTGTGAATCACCAGGTTTACACACTTCACAGCACTCACCAAAGCACATACCCTCCCCAATGTCCATAATCCCACCCCTTTCTCCCAACCCCCCCTCCCCCCAGCAACCCTCAGTTTGTTTTGTGAGATTAAGAGTCACTTATGGTTTGTCTCCCTCCCAATCCCATCTTGTTTCATTGATTCTTCTAGCCACTTAAGCTCCCATGTTGCATCACCACTTCCTCATATCAGGGAGATCATATGATAGTTATCTTTCTCCGCCTGACTTATTTTGCTAAGCATGATACGGTCTATTTCCATCCATGTTGTTGCAAATGGCAAGATTTCATTTCTTTTGATGGCTGCATAGTATTCCATTGTGTATATAGAAGCTGAGCAAAAGAGGGACAAACAGCTACTGGACCACAAGGGGAGAATTCGAGAGATAAGTGACACCATAAGATGAAACAACATTAGAATAATTGGGATTCCAGAAGAAGAAGAAAGAGAGAGGGGAGCAGAAGGTATACTGGAGAGAATTATTGGGGAGAATTTCCCCAATATGGCAAAGGGAATGAGCATCAAAATTCAGGAGGTTCAGAGAACGCCCCTCAAAATCAATAATAGGCCCACACCCCATCACCTAATAGTAAAATGTACAAGTCTTAGTGACAAAGAGAAAATCCTGAAAGCAGCCCAGGAAAAGAAGTCTGTAACATACAATGGTAAAAATATTAGATTGGCAGCTGACTTATCCACAGAGACCTGGCAGGCCAGAAAGAGCTGGCATGATATTTTCAGAGCACTAAATGAGAAAAACATGCAGCCAAGAATACTATATCCAGCTAGGCTATCATTGAAAATAGAAGGAGAGATTAAAAGCTCCAGGACAAACAAAAACTGAAAGAATTTGCAAACACCAAACCAGCTCTACAGGAAATATTGAAAGGGGTCCTCTAAGCAAAGAGAGAGCCTACAAGTGGTAGATCAGAAAGGAACAGAGACCATATACAGTAACAGTCATCTCTCTCTCTCTTTTTATTTCCCTTTGCTCAAAGAAACAAATGCATACATGTGGAACAAATAAATTCCATATATGAGTAAATCATATGGTATTTGTCCTTAAATGCTGAGAAATTCTTGAGTCACTTAAAGAAGGTTACGTCTCAGTGTGGAGAACGGATGGAGTGGCTAGAGAATAGCAGCTGATAGTGAAAAGAGGACCAAGCATAAAGAAGGGGACACTGGAGGGGAAGCAAGGATTTGGTTTTTGATTTTATCTTTTCTCTCCCCTACACAGACCTGGGTGCACTGAATAGGTTGTCCTTGTGCCATCATGAAACAAACAAACAATAAAAAAAATGCAGGTGATTGAGAACATACTAGGGCATGGCTGGGAAAAAAAAAGTAGTACTAGAGTCCACTTGGGATAGAAAGCGGTGCAGGTAGACTGGCTGAGCCTTATACATTTCCTCCTTTCTCCACCTTCTATATCTCAAATACTTCATGGTTATAGTTAAAGAAGGAGGGTTTTTAAAAGGAGCAGTCCAAGGAAGAGAAGCAGATTCTAACTTAAGACTTTGTACCCTGAGGCATATGCACACCCCAATACCATTATCCCCACTCTCTCCAAGAAGAAGAACTCATCAGCAAGGCCTATTTCATCCATTCCTTTCACAATCATAATAATATAGGCAGACTTTTGTAGAAAGCTCTGGCAGTTTCCTATAAAGACACCTACTCTATAATCAAGCACTTCCACTCCTAGCTATTTATCTAAGAGAAATAAAAACATATGTCCAAAAACGCACTTGTACAAGAATGTTTGTAATAGTCTAAAACTAAGAACATCCTTGTGTTCATTAGTATGAGAATGGATAAACAAAATGTAGTACAAAATGCAATGATGTGCTAGTAAAAAAAAAAATGAATGGCTACATGCAATCATATGGATGGAACTAAAAAAAAAAAATCTGAATGGAGGAAGTATTAGCAAAAAGAAAAAAAATGTACTTACTCATTCAATGCAATCCCTATCAAAATACATTGACATTTTTCACAGAGCTAGAACAAACAATTCTAAAATTTGTGTGGAACCAGGAAAAAAAACCCAAATTGCCAAAGGAATGATGGAAAAGAAAAACAAAGCTGAGGCATCACAATGCCTGCCTTCAAACTATATTACAAAGCTATCGTCATTAAGATAGTATGGTACTGGCACAAAAACAGACATTATATATCAATGGAACAGAATAAAGAGCCCAGAAATGAACCCTCAACTTTATGGTCAATAAATCTTCAACAAATCAGAAAGAATATCCAATGAAAAAAAGACAGTCTCTTCAATAAATGGTGCTGGGAAAATTGAAAGCCACATGCAGAAGAATGAAACTGGGTCATTCTCTTACAGCATACACAAAGAAAATTCAAAATGGGTGAAAGACCTCAATGTAAGACAGGAATCCATCAAAATCCTAGTAGAGAACACAGGCAGCAACCTCTTCGACCTCGCCCTCAGCAGCTTCTTGCAAGACATGTCTCTGAAGGCAAAGGACACGCAAGCAAAAATGAACTATTAGGATTTTATCAAGATAAAAAGCTTCTGTATGGCAAAGGAAATAGTAAAAAACTAAAACTCAACCAGTGAAATGGGAGAAGATATTTGCAAATGATATTGATGAAAGACTTGTATCCAAGATCTATAAAGAACTTACCAACTCAACACCCAGAAAACAAATAATCTAGTCAATAAATGAGCAGAAGACATGAACAGATACTTCTCCAAAGAAGACACACAAATGGCTGACAGACACATGAAAAAATGCTCCACATCACATGCCATCAGGGAAACACAAATCAAAATCACAATGAGATACCACTTTATACTAGTTAGAATGGCTGGTTACAACAGGCATTAGCAAGGATGTGGAGAAAAGGGAACCCTCCTACACTGTTGGTGGGAATGCAAGCTGGTACAGCCACTCTGGAAAACAGTATGGAGATTCCTCAGGAAGTTAAAAATAGAGCTACCTTATGACCCAGCAATCGCACTACTAGGTATTTACCCCAATGATACAAATGTAGTGATCCAAAGGGTCATGTGCACCCCAGTGTTTATAGCAGCACTGTCCACAAGAGCCAAACTATGGAAAGAACCTAGATGTCAATCAACAAATGAATGGATAAAGAAGATGTGGCTCATATATACAATGGAATTTTACTCAGCCATCAGAAATGAATACCTACCGTTTACATGGACATGGATAGAAATGGAGGGTATTATGCTTAGTGAAATAAGCCAATTGGAGAAAGACAATTACCATGTGGTTTCACTGATACATGGAATATAAGAAATAGCACAGAGGATCATAGGGGAAGGGAAAGAAATCTGAGTGGAAGAGATCAGAGCAGGAGACAAACCATGAGAGACTCTTGACTCTGGGAAACAACCTGAGGATTGTGGAAAGGGAGGTGGGTGGGGAGATGGGGTAACTGGATGATGGACATAAAAGAGGGAATGTGATCTGATGAGCACTAGGTGTTAAATGCAATTGATGAATCACTGAACACTATATCAAAAACTAATGATGTATTCTACTTTGGCTACCGGAATTTAAATGTAAAAAATGTGGTTACTATCTGACAGCCATTTTATGAAGTTCTAAATTAAACAAAACTAAATTATGATTAAAAAAATCAGAACAGTGGTTGCCTTTGGGGTGGTAATGGAGAATTGACAGGGAAGGAGCATGAGAGTATCTTTGGGGATAAGAGAAATGTTCTTTATCTTAATAGTGGTTGGGTTACATTGGTGTATGCACGTCAACCATCATAGAATGATAAAGTAAAATTTTGTGCATTCTACTCTATGTAGAGTTTAAAGATCTTAAGTAAGCTGTTAAACTCTAGTTGCTTATGTGTATGCTGAACTATTGTGGATCAAATATTCAGTTTTCTACAATGTACTTTCTTTTTGTTTTGTTTTGTTTTCAGTTTAATATAAGACTTTTTTAAAATTAAATTTATTTATTTTCAGCATAACAGTATTCATTATTTTTTCACCACACCCAGAGTTCCATGCAATCCATGCCCTCTATAATATCAACCACCTGGTACCCCAACCTCTCACCCTGCCGCCACTTCAAATCCCTCAGATTGTTTTTCAGAGTCCATAGTCTCTCATGATTTACCTCCCCTTCCAATTTCCCCCAACTCCCTTCTCCTCTCTACAACTTACTTATAAAATGTTTGAAAATTGAGGAAGACAGATGTGTGAGAAAGCAAATATACAAAAAGTTAGCAATTGTAGAATTTATGTGGCAGATACATAGATGTGTAATATAAAGTTCTTTGACGTTTTGTTAGATTTGAAAATTTTCTTATAAAAAAATCAAGGAAGTTGGATATTTAACATGCAAAAACAAGCAAAGGAATAGGATATCAGGGCACTTTCACTTCTGGTACTGACACATTAGGTCATTTGGACCAAACCTGAGGTTGGCTGAGAATAACTAGAGAATTGATATGGCATATTTAAAAAACAAAAATTCTGCTTGAAGGCATCAGAGAGCTAATACATCATTGAAGATACAGGAAAAGAAGGAATTCCTGAGAGGCTGGTTAGTCGAGCATATAGAGGCACTTCTAATCCTAAAAACATGTGGAAATTGTAATAGAGGTCATCGAGATGCTTAAAAGCTGAGATTTTTTTATATTCTCATGGTGCTAGAAGGCTAAAAATGATAGCCCAGAGGCCAGCAAGAGGGTTTACTAAGTCTTGACATTTAGAATTAAAATCCAAAGAGTAACACTTAAAAGCAAGTGTACCAGAAATAAACAGGTCTTTGCAGAAATGAAGTCCAGGTTAGGATCATCTCAATCGCTGAGATTGCATGAAGGTGAAATGGGATTTCTATTCCCCCCAACCACCTAACAGAAGAAAACTAATGTAATCTCTTTAAAGGGAGACCATATATACTAATTCTTGTATTATTTGTACAGTTTTTCATTCCTATATATGTAAATGATTCTATATTTTCACTCATACGTATATGAATGTCTGCTACTCAATGAAAATTAACTAGGGATTTGGACTTTTTTGGTCAGTATCAGAAACTGAATCTACCTTGTTACATGAAACGACAACAACAGAAATGGCCAAAACACATGAAGTACTGGTTTTCACAACCCAGGACGTGAGGCAATGAGGGACATGATCGCCAAAGAGACCAGCCACAAATGAGGAGAACCCTGTAACTGCCTTCGCCTCCTGTCTTGGCAGAGTATCCAGACAGCAGCCAGACAGGAAAAAATAAGCAGAGCCCAGAAAACAGGCTCTAAATGGAAGCATACTATTTGTCTTAGTCCATTCAAGCTACTATAACGGAATACCACAGCCTGGGTGGTTTATAGACAACTGAAATGTATTTCTCACAGTGCTTGCGAAGTCCAAGATCAAGACACCAGCAGATTCAGTGCCTGCTTTATAGTTCATAGAAGGCTTTCTTTTCACTGTGTCCTTGCATGGTTGAAAGAGCATATGAGTTCTTGGGAGTCTGTTTTGGAAGGACACTAATCCCTTATAAGGACTCTAATTCCTCATAATTTAATCACATCCCAAACATTATCACATTGAGAATTGGGTTTCAACATATGAATTTGGTGGGGGGACACTAACATCCCATTTATAGCACTACTGTAATGTTCTTATACCGTGCAAGTAGGATGATGCCACTTAAATTAGACTGATAAGGTGAAGGTATATGCTGTAAACACTAAGCCAACACTACTATGACATAACAAGTTATAGTTAATATGCCAACAAAGGGGGTAGCATGGATAACTTAATCAAAACAAAGGCATAAAAAAGCAATGTGGGAAAGAAGAACAAATGGGACAAAGATCATATTAAATACAAATACTCTAACCACATCTCTAAAGATTTCAAATGGGAGGGAACCCAAGAAAACAAAAAAACAAACCAAAAAACCATAACCTGATTAGCTGTTGCCTATAAGAAACATACTTTTTTTTTTTTCCTTTGCTCAGTATTTTACTGAAGTAAAATGAAGAATTCTACTTTCAGTATGGAGGGGTCATTGTCCTTCTTCAATGTTACCTCTTCTCTCCCTTTGGTTGTGGAGTTTATTCTGTATTCTTTAAACTAAAGATACAGATAGGTTAAAAGTAAAAGGATGGGAAAAGATATACCATGATAGCAGAAATCACAGTAAAACTGAAGTACATATTACTAGCAGATAAAATAGATTTTAGAGCAAAGAATTTTATCAACAATGAGGAGGGTCACTTCATGATGATAATGGAGACAATTTATTAAGAGGGCATTACAATTTTACACACTTACATACCTATTAACAGAGCCCCAAAATACATGAAGCAAAAGCTGGTAGAATCTTGAGGAGAAATAAGCAACTTCACAGTTATAATGAGATATTTAATATCCCTCTCCAAATAACTGATAGAACAAGTAGAGAAAGATAAGTACAAATATAGAAGATTAGATAAACACTATCAATCAATTTGACCCAATTAACATTTATAGAACACTTTATTTGACACAGAATAATAAATATTTTCAAGTATGATCTCTGATCATAATGGAATTAAATTAGAACAAATGCAGTTCTAGAAAATGCCCAAATATTTGTTAAAGATCCAAACACTTCTAAATAACTCATGGTCGGGGCGCCTGGGTAGCACAGTGGGTTAAGCCTCTGCCTTCAGCTCAGGTCATGGTCCCAGGGTCCTGGGATTGAGCCCCGCATCAGGCTCTCTGCTCAGCGGGGAGACTGCTTCCCCCTCACTCTCTGCCTCCTTGTGATCTCTGTCAAATAAATAAATAAAATCTTTTTAAAAATAAATAAATAAATAACTCATGGTCAAAGAAGAAATCAAAAGGGAAATGAGAAAGTATTTTGAAGTGATGAAAATTAAAATGCAGCCAAAAGAAACACCAAAAAACAAAAAACAAAACTGTAATGGAATGTCACAAAGAATCACTTAGAGGGAAATTTATAGTACTAAAGGACTATGACAGAAAGGAAAAGAGTATACAAAACACAAAATAACAGAAGAAAGGAAACAAACAAAAAAACACCTCAGACTGGAAATCAGAGTAATAGGAAGCAGGAAAACAATAAGAGAAATGAAATGAAATAAAAAAACTTGTTTTAAAATGTGGTAGACAGACTTTAAGATGGCCCCACGATCTCAGCCTGCTGTTTTCATGCCCTTTTGTAACTCCTCCCCTTGAGTTAATTGGGACCTGTGGCTCTTCTAATAGTATACAGCAATGGTAATAGGATGTCATTCCTGGGATTTTTATATGCCAAAATTGATGGGCTGTGACTCTCATGATTCTGTTACATTTGACATTATATTAGTTCATCTTGCTAGCAGACTTGCTTTCTTTTTACCATGTTGGATTTCAAGAAGCGAGATGTTTGGAGGCCTACATGGCAAGAAGCTGAGCTCACCATCAAGGAGCTAAGGGTGGCCTCTTGCTGGCAACCAGAAAGTCTTGGTTCCTTTGTTTCGCAGCTGCGAGAAGACAAATTCTGCTAACAACCTAAGTGAGCTTGAAAGTGAACCCTTCCCCCTGTTAAGCCTCCAGATGAGAACCCACCTGTAGCCAATAGTCTAAATGCAGCCTTAAAGAGGATTCAGGTAAACCGTATCAAAATTGCTAATCTAGAGAAACAGTGCAATAATAAATGCTCATTGTTTGAAGCCCTGAATCTGTGGTAATTTGTTATGCAGTCCAGGAAATTAATACATTAGAAATAAAATTGATAGATCTATAGCCAGCATAATCAAAAAATTTTTTTAAAGATTTTATTTATTTATTTGAGAGAGAGAGAATGAGAGAGAGCAAGAGAGCATGAGAGGAAAGAGGTCAGCAGGAGAAGCAGAGAGCCCGATGTGGGCCTCGATCCTGGTACTCCAGGATCATGACCTTAGCCAAAGGCAGTCGCTCAAACAACTGAGCCATCCAGGTGCCCATAATCAAAAATTTAAAAAGAACATACACATTATAAAATCAAGAACAAGAGAGGTGACATTAATACCAATTCTACGGGTATTTAAAAAAACAAAGTAATTAAAACAACTTTATGACAATAAATTCAATAACTTAGATAAAGAAACTTTTTTTTAAAGATTTTATTTATTTATTTGACAGAGAGAGATCACAAGTAGGCAGAGAGGCAGGCAGAAAGAGAGAAGAGGAAGCAGTCTCCCTGCCGAGCAGAGATCCCCCTGCGGGGCTAGATCCCAGGACTCTGGGATCATGACCTGAGCCAAAGGCAGAGACTTTAACCCACTGAGCCACCCGGGTGCCCTGATAAAGAAATTTTTTGAAAGACACAAACTACCAAGGCCTTTCCACCACCCCACCCCCCCCCCCCGCCAGGTTTTTATTTAAATTCCAGTTAGGTACTATACAGTGTAATATTAGTTTCAGGAATTGAATTTAGTGATTCATCACTTATATATAGCACCAGTGCTCATCATAACAAGTGCCCTACTTAATGCCCATCACCCATTTAACCCTACCAAGCTCTTGATCTGAAGAGTTCTATTATTTTCCTTTGTAGCTAAAAGCCCTTCTATGAGTAAAACTGTTACTGAACCCAAAGTTCAACTGCTTGTTGCTTGAAAGGCAACAACACTCAAGAGACTAGTTTTGACTGGAAAGGAATTTGAGCTTTGTTTAGCAATCCAGCCACCTGGGGAGAAAGTAGATTCTTGTCCAAACGGCAACTCCCAAGTTTCTGCCTGGCCCAAGGATTTTAAAGGGAGTTTAAGGCAGTTAATCATTAAAGGAGTGCAGTGGTCTGCAACTTTTCTTGATTACATGCAGACTCGATGGTGCCAACTACAAACATTATTTCAGTCCTTGGATTGTGCAGGAGGTTAAGTTCTTGTTTTGTGATATGAAGGAGTATTCTGTTCTTTCTGCAAATGAAGGCAAGATCTACACATCTACTACACAAGGGGAGGTTAGTAGAATCATCTATATGACCTAAAAGAAAAACATTTTGCTAAAAAAAATACTGCTACTCTAATCAAATGGCTGAGGCAGCTTCAAACAGATTTGCTAGCCTCTGCAGCCTGGGAAAGTTCTGGTCCTTCACTCCTCATGGCTAGTGGTCTGTCTGCTATAGATCCAGAGACTTGGGTCAGCAAGTAACCAGTGTGTTATCCTGAAGCAAGTTAACCTTCAGATCATTTGGAGTGCTGTTACAAAAATCCGGGCCCCAATGACTTCACTTGTGAATTCTAACAAACATCAAGGGACAAAATAATGCCAATTCTACACAAACTCTTACAGAAATTTTAGGAGGAGGAAATGTTTCCAACGCATTTGATGAGGTCAGCATTACTTAGATTTCAAAATCGGATAGAAGATATTATAAGAAAAGGAACTACAAAAAAAAAAAAAAAAAAAAGAAAAGAAAAGAAAAAGGAACTATAAACCAGCATCTCCATAAGCATACTTACAAATGTCATTTTCAAAACATATGGCAAATTAAAACAAACAGTATGTAAAAAAGATAATTTATTATGACCAAGTGGGGTTTAATCCAGAAATGAAAGGCTGGTTTTTTTCAAGAATTATGAAAAGTTATGAGATTGTATCCTACTTATAAAACTGACGAGTTTGCCTGCTACATTTTCATAAGTGCTGACACAAGACACAAGACTCTTCCAGCAGAGGCAAAAGATTTTAATACTTCAGAGAAAGTACCAAAACTTCATGTTCGCATCAGTGTTCTTTGGCTTCCAAGTCCTGAAGGAATGTTTCAGAGAGTGCCTTGGGCATGAAGTTGTTTTGCATCACATCTGAGGAACCCTGAACTTAGGGAATCCTAATCTTTAATAATTGGCTTTAAGTAAGCGTGCCCAAATATTGTCCTGGAGAAAAACATTGCCAGTAAACAAAACTGAATTTTGCTCCAGTGAGAGGCACTTTCTCTATCTTCCAAAACTATTTGCTGCACAAACACCCTTGAAAAATAGTCTAGAACAATAGGACACTTAGAGCCCCTGCTCCCCAAATGTGCTGAAATATAAGAATTTTTGGAGAATTCTCTCCCAGTAGTTTTCACATTCAAAAATCATTGACTGGTTTGCCTTTGTTTAGGCAAAAATTTCATAGGTACAATACCAAAAACACAATCCATTAAAAAACCTAATAAAGACTCCACTCCAAAACTGCTAGAACTTATACAGGAATTCAGTAAAGTGTCAGGATATAAAATCAATGCACAGAAATCAGTTGCATTTCTCTACACCAACAGCAAGACAGAAGAAAGAGAAATTAAGAAGTCAATCCCATTTACAATTGCACCCAAAACCATGAGATACCTAGGAATAAACCTAACCAAAGAGACACAGAATCTATACTCAGAAAACTATAAAGTACTCATGAAAGAAATTGAGGAAGACACAAAGAAATGGAAAAATGTTCCATGCTCTTGGATTGGAAGAATAAATATTGTGAAAATGTCTATGCTACCTAAAGCAATCTACACATTTAATGCAATTCCTATCAAAGTACCATCCATCTTTTTCAAAGAAATGGAACAAATAATTCTAAAATTTATATGGAACCAGAAAAGACCTCGAATAGCCAAAGGGATATTGAAAAAGAAAGCCAACGTTGATGGCATCACAATTCCAGACTTCAAGGTCTTTTACAAAGCTGTCATCATCAAGACAGCATGGTACTGGCACAAAAAAGACACATAGATCAATGGAACAGAATAGAGAGCCCAGAAATAGACCCTCAACTCTATGGTCAACTAATCTTTGACAAAGCAGGAAAGAATGTCCAATGGAAAAAAGACAGCCTCTTCAATAAATGGTGCTGGGAAAATTGGACAGCCACATGCAGAAAAATGAGATTGGACCATTTCCTTACACCACACACAAAAATAGACTCAAAATGGATGAAGGACCTCAATGTGCGAAAGGAATCCATCAAAATCCTTGAGGAGAACACAGGCAGTAACCTCTTCGACCTCAGCCGCAGGAACATCTTCCTAGGAACATCGCCAAAGGCAAGGGAAGCAAGGGCAAAAATGAACTATTGGGATTTCATCAAGATCAAAAGCTTTTGCACAGCAAAGGAAACAGTTAACAAAATCAAAAGACAACTGACAGAATGGGAGAAGATATTTGCAAATGACATATCAGATAAAGGACTAGTGTCCAGAATCTATAAAGAACTTAGCAAACTCAACACCCAAAGAACAAATAATCCAATCAAGAAATGGGCAGAGGACATGAACAGACATTTCTGCAAAGAAGACATCCAGATGGCCAACAGACACATGAAAAAGTGGTCCATATCACTCGGCATCAGGGAAATACAAATCAAAACCACAATGAGATATCACCTCACACCAGTCCGAATGGCTAAAATCAACAAGTCAGGAAATGACAGATGCTGGCGAGGATGCGGAAAGGGGAACCCTCCTCCACTGTTGGTGGGAATGCAAGCTGGTGCAGCCACTCTGGAAAACAGCATGGAGGTTCCTCAAAATGTTGAAAATAGAACTGCCCTATGACCCAGCAATTGCACTACTGGGTATTTACCCTAAGGATACAAACGTAGTGATCCAAAGGGGCACGTGCACCCGAATGTTTATAGCAGCAATGTCCACAATAGCCAAACTATGGAAAGAACCTAGATGTCCATCCACAGATGAATGGATCAAGAAGATGTGGTATATATACACAATGGAATACTATGCAGCCATCAAAAGAAATGAAATCTTGCCATTTGCAACAACATGGATGGAACTAGAGTGTATCATGCTTAGCGAAATAAGTCAAGCAGAGAAAGACAACTCTCATATGATCTCCCTGATATGAGGAAGTGGTGATGCAACATGGGGGCTTAAGTGGGTACGAGAAGAATAAATGAAACAAGATGGGATTGGGAGGGAGACAAACCATAAGTGACTCTTAATCTCACAAAACAAACTGAGGGTTGCTGGGGGGAGGGAGGGGGTTTGGGAGAAGGGGGTGGGATTATGGACATTGGGGAGGGTATGTGCTTTGGTGAGTGCTGTGAAGTGTGTAAGCCTGGTGATTCACAGACCTGTACCCCTGGGGATAAAAATATATGTTTATAAAAAATTAAAAATTAAAAAAAAAGAAGTTTTACTTTTAATAGTCAAAAACAGCTTAATAGTAAAAAAAAAAAAAAAAGTTACTTATCCCAATAATCCAACTCTTCTATATCTATGAAAGGGAATTGAAAACTCCTATTCACACAAAAACCTATACCAAAAGATTTATAACCACTCTGTTCAGCATCACTGAAAATTGGAAACAACCCAAATATCCTTCAACAGGTGAATGAATAAACAAACTGTGGTACATCCAACAATGAAATACTACTAAGAAATGAAAAGGGATATTGGGTATATTGAGGAATATGGCTGATTCTGAAAGGTGCTATGCTGACAGGAGCCCCTCTGTGAAGATCATGTACTTGATGTTTCCACGTAGTTGACATTCTGGTAAAGGGAAAACAGAAGTAACACACAAGAGATCAGTGGTTGCCAGGGGCTAGGGGTTCAGGAGGGTGTGACTATAAAGGGGCAGCAGGAGAGAGTTTGGGTTTTTTTTTAACTGTTCTGTATCCTGACTGTAGTCACCCCAAATCTATACCTCCATTAAAACTGGTACAGCTGTACATCAGTAAGCAAACTAACAGATAAGCAGAGGTAATAGATACCCAAACCCTATCCCTTTCCAATTATTTTACTACAATTTGCTGTATCTATGGTCTTGAGATTGTTTTTATCTTTTGTACTTGTTTGAAGAAAATACTACATAATGTTGCTACTGAATCTCTCTTTCCAGCTCATGGTCAGTGATGACACACTAATAACTTGGCATCAGCCACCATGGGAGTATTATAATATGGAAATTGACAGCTGCTTCAAATCAGGGTTTGGGTTTTTGAAAGATTTTTGGAGAACTGACCATTGAATATTTTTATTGGCTTACCACTGCTACACCCCCCCCCTGCCTCACCCCCCATATTACTGGATATCATTTCAGTGGAATGCTGGAGCTCCCAGAATTTTCAGAACCTACAAAAAATTTGCCTTTGTCATTGATATGGCTATTATACAAATCTGTAAAATTTAGATGAACTTGTCCAGAACTGATGGCAATGCAAATGATTCTTGTCTATGGACATGCAAATGGCCTCTGTCCAATAGAGAGGCAACTGTCCTCTGTGTGGAAAGTTTGGGACCTATTTCTGAGTTTATTTTGGTATTCCTAACTATAAATGTGTCTGTTCTTTGGATTCTCTGCTAAAACAGTTGTAACATGTTTTCTGGTTTGCTCATTTAATTAGTGATGCAAATAAAATTTTAAATGTGTTCATTTTACATTCTCTTGAGAGTCTAGTTTTAGTTGTTTTTGAAAATTATTTTTAACAGCATGCTGTTTGGTCTGCAGAATTTGACAGCCTAAGAATGTCTACTTTGTTCCAGTGAGATTATTTTAAACTCCAGCTCTCTCTATTACCCAGTTGTCCTGATAGAGTTAAGCACTCTATCCAGAATGGGGTACTTTTCTTATGGATGGTACCACAGTGCAACAGACCCAGACTATGCTGTCCTAGTTCTGTGGGGTGAAATTTCAGGAAACTAGATCTGCAGAAGTGCTGTGATGGGACTGTGTGCAAGTAGCCAGAATCAAGGTTGAGAGAGCTTTGGTAATCTGTCTTTGATCCCAGTCAGAGACTCACAGCAGGGATGGGAGCCCTGCTTTGTTGAATAATATTTCATGATAACTAAGGAGACTGATGATAATCAAATTACCGATGCATTTATGGGAAAGGATGATTTCTTTCCCAATATCATTCATTAACCAATAACAAATGACCTTTTCAAATTCCTTTTCCCTGGAATATTGACAGAATTCTCATTCAGATATTGTTTTTGCCTCTATTTTTTACCATTGACTTTTTAGCTATTATCTCTTAGATCAGGCAGTTGTGGTTCTGACATTTGCGGTGGTGCGTTTAATTTCTTCTAAACATGTGTTTTCCTGGCCTAAGGCAATAATAAATCAGAGCCTAAAATTTATTGTAGTTTCCAAAATTATATATATTTGGTAATCCAAAAGGGGATAATTGTTTTTGTTACATGAGAATTCCTTAGGGGAGTTCATAGCAGGGCCATTGTTATTGTTTCTTAGATAAAAGATTTCTGTTCTCTCCTAATTTAACCAAATGACTGATAAAATTCCCCTCTGGGATATATAATATCATGGAATATAGACAATGCCAGCTTTTCAGTTACAAAGAAAACTCAATTTATTAATTATCCTATCAATTATCAATTGATTTATAATTTTTACTGTGATATGATTAATTAAATAAGTTTTAATATTACCTTATTCTATCAAGGAAACTGTACTGTGATGATTAACAAAGCCACTCCTAATTTGTATTTCTATAATCAAAGGGAGAGCACATTTTTAAGATGGACGGTAAAACCTATGTTCAAATTCCATTACTTTGTGTCAATAAGCAGTTTTTCAATTTCATATTTCTGTATCTAATGAATTAGAAATAATATCTACTTCTCAGGAGGTTTTGTTTATATGTTTCTGTTGGGGTGTTTTTTGTTTGTTTGTTTTGTTTTGTTTTGAGATCAGAGATAATGCTTATAAGGCTATAAAACAGAGTCTGGAAACATTTTAATAAATAATTTTTATGGAAATTTAATTTTCTTATACTTTTATGGGATTTGAGGCATTGATGGTTTTTCCATGTTACAAGATTAAAAACAGAGGTAATAACCTATTAGTATATTTTTCCCCCTGAGAGAAAACAGATCCATAAAACATATTCAAGTTGGGAAGGAAGTATATAGAATAATAAATAAACCTAGGTCATAGCTAAATTACCTTGGGATCCTAGGGAAACTTGCTCCAGGAAGGCCCCAGGCTAGATCCAAGTACTTGGTAAAAACTTAACACTCTCAAAGCTCTGAGGGCCCCCAAAGTCCTTCCTAACCTCTATGAGGCCAATTAAAAAGGCATACATGAGAGTTAATTCTTTTAAAAACAGAAGTCTTTTTTAAAAGCATAAAGCAGACAAAATTGAGAATATAACACAGTTCTTTCCTTACCTACCCTTCCAAGCCCTTGCCCTGGGTGCAGGACCTCTCCATGGCTGTGGTTCGGAAAGTTTGTTACTACATTTGATATAAAGACATTAATGTATTGGAATGAGCAGTTATCAAACAGATTTTTAGCTACCTGGATGTGCTAGGTCCCAAGATCACTGGTTCATAAAAGACACAAAAAACAAGGTCCAAGTTCTGTTAGAATCCTGACACAATTAGAAATTACTAGTTGCAGCAGCCCATCAGCTGGGTTAAGCATGATGCTTTGTGCATGGTTTCACTTTGGCCAATTCCTAATCCTGACATATGTAGAAATAAGTGATACCCACAGCCATAGAAATTTGTAGAATCTCTGATTTTTTTTTTGCCTTTTTTGTTGTCTTTTCAAGTTTTTGAAGATATCCCTTTGTTATATATTTACTGGCATAAGAACTTCAGACTTTTATTATATTATGTTCATCAATTTGAACTTTTCAAGTTGGTTGGCATGGCTGATAACTGCTTCATTAACATCGCCCTATCCATACTTATATCCCAGACACCTTATGATTTTAGCGAATAAAAGACAATAATAACAATCAATATAAACAATAGCGCATATATGAGAAGTGAGCATTTCAAAGATAACTATAAGAATGATGATGTGTTTAATCTTAGAGTAAAAATAGTTAGATTCAAACATTAAGATGTAAGATTTTGTGGATTTAAATAAATACCTTTCAAACGTAGATTCCACAATAATTGTCATTTTCTCGAAAGAAAAACTAAGATAATTTAGAGATAAACACTGATACCTAGTTTTATACATTGGCCCTGCCCAGTACCAAACTCACAACACTCATCTAGTCATTAGTTCAACATAAATTTAACTGAGGACCCAGCACATAGGATACTTTGCTTGTAGGAGTCTTCAGCCCCAGCTGTGCATGTAAATCAATGGGAGAGGAAAGAGAAAGCTGGAGTCAGTAGGATATCAAGAAAGGGATTAATCTTGCTACTGAGGCCAACACCTGCAGGCCAGTTGGGTGGTACATGTCGGGTATTTATAGGATCAGCAGAGTCGTGAATAGAAGGTTCACTTGGGCTGGTATGGAATCGTGACTGAGGAAAGTAGTGCTGAAGATTAGTTTGTTCATCCAAGGTTACAATGGGGAGCAAGCCCTAACCTCCACTGAAGACCTGACAAGACATTAGGCAGAATGGTCTATCAAAGAGGGAAGTGGGTTTCTGGCAACAAGGTTAAAGTCCAACGGGACAAGTGGGCTAACCTGGTTGCTCCAGAGACATGGAGAAAGAAGAGAGAATGCCAGATCTGGAAAACTCAAGATCATTCTGGCATACAGGAAATGGATTTAGGACAGCAAGACAAATTCTGAACCCCACCATGGGATAGATTTGACTCTGCTGAGAGGAACCCCTTGATGATAAAGTAGAATTCTAGCTCAGACCGGAACTCACAGGGAAGAACTTTAGGGAAGGGTCAGAAGAGTCAGGGGCTGATACGCTATGTAGTCGGGATGTTTTTGTCTTGTTTTTTTAAGTCATTTCCTTGTCTGACAGTTAAGTGTCAGATTTATTTTGCATTAAATCAACTGCTATAATGTGTCTACCAGCCTTCAAATCTGCCCTTATTTTGTGAATTCTTTGTTGTACTTGACAAGTATAATAAGTAGTTAACCAGATTATATCAAAACTCAAAAATGTACTTTCAACAACCAGTCCCCATATACCCTCTTCTCCTTGTTTCTCTTAGAAATAAAAATCATTCTAATGAGGGAAATTTTTTTTTTGCCCCTGAAGGGAAAGAAGTCCAGTGTCTAATAGATCAAAATTCAATCTCAATCCCTTTATCTCCAAAGTTTTTTACTCATTCTAAAACCAAAAAATTCTATAGCGTTAACGAAATTGTTTTAACTCAGTCCTTCATTTCAGAAATAAGGGAACTAAAGGCAGAATAAGAATCAAGCCACACCATACCAAATAAGGAAAAATGTTTGTCTTGACTAATTTTTTAACAGATCTATGAATAGACCTCCTGATTAAAAATGTAAACTAATATATCACACCATCTCATTTTCAATGTATATGGTAGCATTCTTCTGACAATTCTTTTTTTGTGTTCTCTTTATATGAGATTATGCTTTTGTGGTTAGAGTATTCTGTTATATAGTTAATACAAAGTAGCTGTAAGATTGGTTTTACAGTGAAATTATATATATTATAATGGTCTGCATACCATAAAAATCAATGGTCCTTAACCTCTGTCACACAGAAGGATTACCTGGAAAGCTCCACAAACCACTGGTGCCTGACTCCACCCCTTGAGGTTCTTTAAATGGTCTAGAGAGTGGCACAAGAATTGGGATTGTTAAAAACTGCTATAAAGAACCATAAAATGCTTCCCCCCTTTTCTTTTTTTAGCTTTTATTCTTATTTAATATAAACATTTATTTATTCTTGTTGAATAGAAACATTAAATGCTGGGGCACCTGGGTGGCTCAGTTGGTTAAGTGTCTGCCTTCAGCTCAGGTCCATGATCTGAGGTTCCTGGGATTCAGCCCCACAGCAGGCTCCCTGGTCAGCAGGAAGTCTGCTTCTCCCTCTCCCTCTGCCCTTCCCCACAGCTCATGCTCTCAGTTAAATAAATAAAATCTTTAAAAAAAAAAACAAGAAACATTAAATGTTATAAATTTCCTTCTATATCACTTTAGCTATACCCTATAATTATTATATGTAGTATGTTCATTTAAAAAACAAAAACAAAAACAAGTTTTTCTTTAACCATACACTATTTATTAGAAAAAAAGTTTTTCATTTTACTTGTGACTTTACTAAACACAGGTCTGGGAATACCAAATTGCCTTTGCATTTTAAATAGTTTATTTTTTCCTAAATTACACATATTAAATAAAACACAATATGTATATAACAATAGAAATAATTCCCACTTATGAAACTAAATGAATAATGTTTATAAAACACTATTCTGAGAAGTAAGTTTCATTAAGCTTTATTTTGACCACAAGTTTGGTCTCATAAATAAGTGTCATCAGTTTTTAAATAAAAAATGAGATTAAAATTCATTTTGAAGAGAGACAATTTTAAAGAATCCCCAGTTTTCTGGTGTATTTCTGGCATTCCAACAGTTGGTTCATTTGCAGTTTGAATTAACCTTAAAGGAATTCATCTCTGTTTTCAGAATGTGATCGTGGATTAAAAAAACAAACAACTCCAGCCTATTAGGAGGGTTAAGTGCTTCTCAAAAGCACAGCTAATCAAACTCTTTTTAGACAGAGAGATAGAGAACCCAGTAGCACAGGGGTATGAGCAGAGGGACATAAAGAGCTCTACTTTCAACTCCTCAGTGAGGGACAGTAGGGAAGCAAGCTTCTAGCCACTGCAGTGCTTGGAAAATCTTCTTTGATGTGATGACTTGCAAGCCATTTTCTGGCAACTGGGTCATTGTTATCATTTCAGCCACCATTTCTTTGTGTCTTGAGGATCTGGATTCCTCTTTGTTTACTTCTTTTCTAGAGATGTCATTTCCTCCTTTAAGATCAAGCTCATTCCCTTTAACTTTCCATATGTGTCCACCAAGTTCTGTATTTTTAATGACTCTTTTTCTAGACTGGTATCTTCTAAGTGTGACTAATAATAGGTAAATATTCCTTGTGAACAGAACTGAGTGTGTCAAAAATTGATGCTCAATTATAAGGTACTCAGACATTCCTTATAAAATCAGCCTCTAACCTAATGCATGAGCCTGAACAAATATAACAGACCCACCAAAAAGCCAATAACTGATACACACACCACTGATTCCCACTGGAGGCTGTTGTGGATCAGACCTGGTCTCACGTCATCCAGCAGCAGCTCTGCTACCACTTCTTTTGTCTTCCCCAGGATCAGCCGAAAGCCAAGCTCCATAGCGGTTCACAATCCCTATGTGGCACTGAGGTTCCCCACAGAGTCCTACTAGGTAGTCATAGTTCCAACAGCCTACAACAAACTGCAGAGAACTCCACAGTGCTCTACCTGGAACCCAATTTACACTTGGTAAATGGAACATTCTACCAGTAGAGCTGGTCAAAGTGGAGGATGGGCACCATTATTTTAAAATGGGCTTTCTGCCATATGCCCTCTCTTTTTACTTTCTCTTTTTAACTTTTTAAATTATGAAATGTTTCCAAAGATTTTACTTATTTATTTGGGGTGGGGATGGCAGGGGGAGAGCAAGAAGCAGGCTTCCCACTGAGCAGGGAGCCCCATGCAGCTTGATCCCAGCACCCTGAGATCATGACTTGAGCCACAGGCAGACATGAAAACTGAGTTGAGACACACAACTGAGCCATCCAGGCACACCTATTATGAAATATTTTAATAAAGTCAATATACATACTGTGAAATTCACATATTTAAGTGTATAATATAATGACTTTTGAGAAGTTATATTTGAGAAAGAAATGCTCCAATCTAGATTAGAACCTGTTCATCAATCTAGAAATTTCTCTTGTGCCTCTTTCCCTTTCCTTAGGCCTCAATCGTCCTCCCCAGAGACAATCACCATTCTGGTTTCTGTAACCATAAATTAATTTTGACTGTAATCAAACTTCCTATAAATGGTAGCACACAGATGTGTGTAAATACACTCAAAATGAGTGTAGTAAATACACTCAAAATAATGTTTTTGAATTTGATTCATGTTGGTGAATGGAATAGCAGTTCACTCTTAGCAGTTCACTCATTATGCCATGTAAAAATATTCAATGATTCATTTAACCATTTTCCTATTGGTGGCATTTTAATTTCCATTTCTCTTAGGTAAATACCTAGGAATAGAGATGGTTAAAATGTGAAAAACTGCCAGACAGTTTCTCAGAGTAGGTGTGCCATTTTACAGGATTATCTGTGAAGGTACATTTGCCTGCATCCTCACCAATATTTGCTTTTTTTCCAGTCTCTCTTCAAATATTAGCCATTTTTATACATGTGAATTGATCTAATTGTTTTTAATTTGCTTTTCCATGTGCCTATTGGCCATTATAAATTCCTGCATGAAAGATGTCTTTGCCTTGTTTAAAAAAAAAAAAACACAAGGCATTTGTCTTATTTTCATTGATTTATAGAAGTTCTACATACCTATATCCTAGTCACAAGGGTTTATCTCAGATATATAAAATGAAAATATATACTTGCAATCTGTGGCTTTCAGCTTCATTTTCTAAATGATGTTTTTTGATGTGCAAGAGGTTTTAACTTTGGTGAAGTGAAGTCCATTTTAACAATGTGTCCCTCTTATGGTTAGTGCTTAAGTCCTGAGACAATCCTTGTCTACCCCCAAATCGTAAAGATATTCTCCTAACTTTTCTTCCAGATGATTTATAATTTTGACTTTTACATTTGCATCTTGTGTTAGTTTTTGTGTAGTGTGGTACAGAAAGTAGAGCTTATTGACGCCTTTTTCTCTTGATTATCGGTCTCATTTTCCTGATTTGCATGTTTGGTAATTTTTCATATTATTCTGGATGTTGTGGATAATAAATCATAGAAAATCTGGGTTGTTGGCTTCCTTTAATCGATGTTGTGTGTTACATGGCAGGCAGTTAAGAAGTCACTCCTTTTGACTAGGCTTGGATTTTTTTTTTTTCTTGTTAGTATAGGCATATTTGCTTTTGTCTTTAGTCCTAGGATATGACCCTTCCTCTTTGGGAGTGAACTTTCTGGAGTTTCAGTAGAATGTCAGAGGTGCTCCATCTGTTCTCAGCACAGCTGAATGGGCTGGGCTGGCACCCATAGGTCCCCAGCATTGGTCTCTCTCTCATCAGCTTTCAGCTCTGACATAGCCACCCTCTGCTTGGCCTCTCTGCCCTTGGACACAACTTTGAGGGAACTTCCTGGTAAACCTTCTGCCCCCATCCCCACCTCCTCCACAGCTCCCCTCTCTGGCACCCTGCCTTATAAATTCCAGCATCCTCAGCCGCCCTGGTTCTGCCTCCTTAGCTCGGGGAGACCCAGGGTTCTGTTAGGGCTGCACTCCCAAGTTAGAACTTGCTAGTTCTAACAAGTACCCCTATCTGAGAGCTAGGACACCCATCACATGCTTTCACTCTCTCAAGAAGCTCAGTCCTAGAGTAGGACTGAAAACAGTCACCTCATATGCTTTGTCTAGTTTTATGTTTGTTTTGGGTGCTATGGGTTGCATTGTGTGTACCCCTCCCCCCACCAAACTGAATTCTATATGTTGAAGGCCTAACCCCACCCCGCACTTCACGGTGTTAATTGGTAATAGGGTTGTTGCAGATGTAATTCTTGAAGATGAGGTCACGATGAAGTAGGGTGGGCCCCTTATTCAATTTGACCAATGTCCTTATAAAAAAAGAGATTTGAAGGCAGACAGGCATGCACGGAGAATGGCAATGTGAAGTGGAAGACACAGATCTCTGAGACAAGGGACAGCCACCAGAAGCCAGGGGATAGGTCTAGAAATTTCTCTCCTGGCCCTCAGAAGGAACCAACGAAGGACACCTTGATTTGGGACTTCTAGCCCCCAGACTGTGAGACAATAATTCTGTTGTTTAAGCTTCCCAGTTTATGGCACTTTATGAAGACAGTCCTAGCAAATTAATACACTGCCCGGGAGCTCTGCCCTCAGCATGAATTTCTTGATGGTACTTGTGGGCCCCTTCCTCTGGGGCACTCTGCGTAGGGCCTGGCACCCTGCACTCTCTATCTTCAGGATCTGAAGCTCTTACAACAGCTGCTGGTAATCACAGGAAGACATAGGGAAGGCTTTAAAATATAACCAGAGATTTCTGATTCCGTTTCCAGAGATTCTGCCTTACCTAGTCTGGTATGGGTTCTGAAAACTGATTTCTTTTTTGATTTCCCCAGGTGATTCTAAGGGTTAGCCAAAGTGGAGAAGCCCTCTCTATACTCTTTAGCACAAGTCAGCTGCCCGATTTCCTTGCAGTCTGGCTTTCTTTAGTTCTAGTCCTTGAGTAATTATTTTTATAGCAGATGAAATGCATGTATGATAATAGCTTCATTAAAACAATGTGTTGCCTTTAATTAAAAGTTTAAAATGGTCCAGACTGTGGACCTTCTTCATTCAAAAAAATAACTAAAACACAGGTTAGGCCACAAATATTGAGTTCTTCCCATGTTCTAGGCATTCGTATTGACACAGCAATGCAAGAGTGAGCAAGGCAGCCACAGCCCCTGGCCTCTGGAAGTCACAGTGGGTGGAAGCATGCACTAAACCAGGAGACAAAGACATAGCATGGGTAATTGATGAAGGAAATAAAATAATGTAAAGGGATAGAGTGACTAAAGGATTGGGAAGGAACTTTACAAAGAGGTCTAGGTGTTGCCTCTTGGAGGAGGTGATATTTACTCTTGGACCAGAAGGAGGAAAATCAGCGTTATGATGAGCTGGGGGCAGAGCATTCCCTGCAAAAGTCACAGCTTGCACAGAGGTCCTGAGGAGAGAACAGACACGGCATATTCAGGAAATAGACGGCTGCTAGGAATGCAACCTATGAGAACAAGAGAATGAGACAGATCCCATGTCAGGTGGAGATATATTGTCCAGTGTGGTATGCAAAGTAGTCCCACAAAGATGTTCACACTCTAATATCTGAAACCTGTGACAAAAAGGACTTGGCAGATGTAATCAAGGTTAAGACCTTCCAAGAAAGAGATTATTCTGGATTATCCAGGTGGACCTGATCTAATTATGGGAGCTCCTGGAAGCACAACCCTTTTTCCAGCTGGTGGCAGGAGAAGAGGTGAGGCAGAAGGGAAGCCAGAGAGATTGAACGCCGGAGAAGGAGGGACAAGGTAGTGAAGCAGGCAGGCAGCCTCAAGCTGCTGAAAGAGGCTCCCAGCTGATAACCAGCAAAGAAACAGAAACCTTGACCATCCAAACTCAAGGAACTGAATTCTACTGCCGACTCACTGGAGGTGAATTCTCCCCCAGTGTGTCCAGGTAAAGGCCCAGGCTGGCCAACATCTTGATTTTACCTTGTGCCACCAAAACAGAGGAATTAGTCAGACCCACCTGGCCTCCTGACTGATAGATGTGAGAGATAATAAATGTATGGAGTACAAAGCAGCTGAATTTGTGAGTCACCTCCTATGGCAGCAACAGCAAACCAGTGTAGCCAGACTTTACGTGGGTTATTTGTATGTTGTTTGTTTTAGTATGGGGGCATGTCCAAACTGAGTCAACACTAAAGCACTCATCTATTTTGGGGCGCCCGAGTGGCTCAGTTATGTATCCAAATCTTGAATTCGGTTCAGGTGGTGATCTCAGGGAATGATCTCAATGGAATATTAGGTAACCATAAAAAAAACCCCAGAAATCTTGCCATTTGCAACAGCGTGGATGGCACTAGAGGGTATTATGCTAGGTAAAATAGGTGAGTCAGAGAAAAGCAATTATCATATGATCTCACTGGTATGAGGAATTTGAGAAACAAGACAGAGGATCACAGGGGAAGGGAGGGAAAAATGATACAAGGTAAAACCAGAGAGGGAGAGAAACCATGAGAAGCTCAATCTCAGGAAACAAACTGGAGGGTTGCTGGAGTAGAGGGGGATGGGAGGGATGGGGTGTGGGTGATGGACATTGGGGATGGTATGTGCTATGGGGAGTGTGTGGGGAGTGTTTCAGTGTGCTAAAACAAATGTGTTAATAAAAAATAGAGAGAGGGAGATAAAATAAATTTCCTCCCTAAATGAAAAGTAACACCCATTTCCTGTGAAAACAATCCAAACAATCCAGAAATGCATTAAGTAAATAATTACTTGTTCTCTCTTCCACTACTGCTTTCAAAAGGAACTACTATTAACACATTTTCACAAACATATTTTGCTGTGATTTTACATAAATGTATATGAGCTTATGTAAAAATAAGGAGAGGGATAAAGAGCTTTCTATTTCTTTCCAGATGTGAGATGATGCTGCACATACTGTGGTATATATAGCTCTGTTTTCACTTATCATTGTGAATACCATTCCATGTTTTTACGTGGAAATCTACTGTATTTTTAAGTTTTTTCAATACACAGAATAAGGATTCCATAAATCAAATGTACCATGGTTTATTAAAGAACTCCAGATATATGGGCCTTTAGATTGTTTCCAATTTTTAGCTATCAGTATTACAAGCAGTGTTGCATGATGAACTTACACATCCATGTATGCCGGTGCAAGTAAGTCAGTGTGTTCTTTCAAATGTAAAAGAAGTTCTTTCACACTTCAGAGCCTGATCCCTTGCATCTCTCCAGGGCTGGCACCTGTGAAGAATTCAGGACCCACAGGCAAAGAAGAAGGATACCCTTCTGAGAGGGTGTGAGAGTCTCTAAATACCTTCTGGCCAGAACTCGTTTCTTCCCTGGCCTGCTCAAAAGCTTGGAATTCCCAGTATAACCTAATATCCTTAGTAGGCTTTTGCATCCCCTCACTAGTGGAACTGGGGACTCCAAAACAAAATCTTGGAGTGGTTAATCTACTCTCTAGCTAAAACATTTTAGAATTTACAAATGTAATTTAAGCAGCCCGTCTTTGCATTTCAATGCTTGATGCAAACCTTTACAAAATCGTAGTCTATTTTTCTGTTCTTGTGATTTTTGGGAATTAGATCAATTTGCCTTCTTAAACCTGAGATGTTGGGACACCTAGTAATCATTCTTGAAGTAACTCCATATTTTGCCGGATGTATAATAGCTTGATATTTTAGTTACAATGGCCTTCTTTTGTGTATGGTGTCTTCTTTCCTTCTCAATTATCCAGTGAGTCAGGCAGGAAAAAGAGTTTTATATATGAGAAAATTGAGACTCAGAACCGTTAATGATCTATCCTAGGACACATGAGAACTGTCAGAATTTATCAGTGATAAGTACATCATATGCTGGACTTAGAAGCTATTGGAAATGGGACTGAACTTGAACCGATCTTAGGAGGTATCTTGAGAGGTTTGATATTGGTATTTAAATACTGTTGTTTTTTCTGTACTTATATCATTAAAATATAACAGTATTATTTTATTTTTTTCTTATACCAAGGTGTTTTTTAAATTATGTTAATTAAAAGCTCATGATGCTTAAGATAAGGTTTTCCTCTTTTACATACATTGTGACTAAGCGTCACATATATGCAGGTTTGTCAGTGATGGGTGTATACTAGCCATGTTAACAGGCCAAATCTATGGTCACCAGCAGTAACATTATCAAGAGTTAACTATTCCAATATTTTTTTCTATGTGCCGGCCATCCATCTAAGATTTATTCGTGTTAACTCATTAAATCATCCCAATAGCTGTAGGATGTGAGTGATATTACCATCTCCCTTTTGTACATGAAGAAAACGGAGTACAGAGCCATAAGTAACTTGTCCAATATCATGGAGCAAGCAAATGGCAGAGCTAGATTATAATAACTCCCCTTAGTCTGACTCCACCATCCTTGCTCTTAAATCACTGGGATATCCTGCAAGGTCAGAATGGGAGTTTCCCACTGTCCTGGGTCATTTTCAAGTGCTTCAGGATGCAAACACTTCAAAATGTAATTTGTAGATAGTCAGTTCAGTGTAAACATAACTCCAGTCAACCCAGAGAAGCCAAAAAAGACATTTGTAAAGATTCAAACAATTTCTTCAAGACCCCTACTCTTAGTTAAATCTGACCTAATGTGACTTTTCTATGAGCCAAGAAAAATAATGGAAGGAATTTATTTAATTTTATTAAGTTTATATTCCTAAGTGAATGAGCTATACAATAAACTACCCATCCTTACCCAATGGATAAAATTTCATCTAAATGTGGCCTTTAAGACAACATTCTTTCTTTATCTCCTAGAGAAAGATTCAGTTACATGGTCATAGAAAAGTCCTGTTATTTTTTTCCTCTTGAGACTTACTAGGCTTTACTATGTTTTTATTAGCAAAAGTCATACTTTAAATGCATTTTTCTTATGTAGTTGTCCATATTTTAACGAACTGAGACTTAATCTTGACAGTGACACTAAAATTTAATGAAAATTTCTCTTGTATATTGGAGTTATGGTATACAGTCTTAAGCTACAGTACCTGGGTTCAAATCTCAGCGCTGCCACCTACCAGCTGTATGGTCTTGGAGAAATTACTTAATTGTTGTGTGTCTTAACTTCTTCATTTATAAAGTAGGGATTTTGACATTAGCATCAGGGTTCTCTAGAGGAACACAATCAATATCTATATATCTATAGATATATAGAAAGAGATTTATTATGAGAGGTTGGTTTGCAATTATGGAGGCTGAGAAGTCTCACTATCCACCATCTGCAAGCTGGAGGCCTAAGAACACTGATGGTGCAATTCCAGTCCAACCGCAAAGGCCCAAGAACCAGGGGAGCCAGTAGTGTAAGTCCCTGTCCATGTCTGAAAGCCCAAGAGCAAGGAGTGCTGATCGTTGATGGCAGGAGAAGTGGATGACCCAACTCAAGCAAAAAGCAAATTCTCCCTTCCTCTGCTTTTTTATCCTATTCAGGCCCTCAAAGATTATATGACTTCCCCCTGCTTTGGTGAAGGCAGTTTTCTTTATTAAATCTCCCAATTCAAATGCTAATCTTTCCCAGAAACACTCTTACAGACACACTTAGAAGTAGTGTTTTTACAGCTATCTTATCATCTCTAGACCAATCAAGTTGATACATAAAAGTTAACTGTCACACCTACCTTAGGAGGTTGAGAATTTATTGAGTGCTCGCTATTTTGACCACTGATCAAAACTTTTTTTAAATTATGTTATGTTATTCACCATACAGTACATCATTAGTCTTTTGTTTTGTTTTGTTTTGTTTTACATCATTAGTTCTTTTGCTGTGGTCCATGATTCATTGTTTGCATATAATACCCAGTGCTCCATGCCATATGTATCCTCCTTAATACCCATCACTGCGCTAACACATTCCCCCAAGCCCATCCCCTTTAAAACTCTCAGTTTGTTTCCCAGACTCCATAGTCTATCATTGTTCGTCTCACCCTCCGATATCCCCCCTTCATTTTTCCCTTCCTTCTCCTAATGTCCTCCATGATATTCCTTAAGTTCCACAAATAAGTGAAATCATATGATCATTGACTTTCTCTCCTTGACTTACTCCCCTTAGCATAATCTCTTCCAGTCCCATCTATGTTGATGCAAAAGTTGGGTATTTGTCTTTTCTGATGGCTGAGTAATTCTGCTGTGTGTATGGACCACATCTTCCTTATCCATTTTTCTGTTGAAGGGCATCTTGGCCCTTTCCACAGTTAGGCTATTGTGGACATTGCTGCTATGAACATGGGATGCATAGGACCCTTCTTTTCACTACATCTGTATCTTTGGGGTAAATAGCCATTAGTGCTATTGCTGGGTCATAGGGTAGCTCTATTTTTAACTTTTTGAGGAACCTCCACACTGTTTTCCAAAGTGGCTGCACCAATTTGCATTCCTACCAACAGTGTAAGAGGGTTCCCCTTCCTCAACAACCTCTCCAACTCTTGTTTCTCGCCTTATCAGTTTTTGCCATTTTAACTATTATAAGGTGATATCTCAATGTGGTTTTGATTTGAATTTTCCTGATGACTAATGATGATGAACATTTTCTCATGTGTTGGTTAGCCATTTTATGTCTTCTTTGGAGAAGTGTCTGTTCATGTCTTCTGCCCATTTTTTGACTTGATTATTTGTGTTTTGGGTATTGAAACTGAGAGGTTCTCTATAGCTCTTGGATAGCACCCCTTTGTCTGTAGTGTCATTTACAAATATCTTCTCCCATTCTGTGGGTTTCTCTTTGTTGTGCAGAAGCTTTTTATTTTGAAGAAGTCTCAAAAGTTCATTTTTGCTTTTGTTTCCCTTGCCTTTGGAGAGGTCTTGAAAGAAATTGCTGTGGCCAATGTAGAAGAGGTTACTACCTATATTCTCCCCTAGGATTTTGATGGATTCCTGTCTCACATTGAAGTCTTTCATCCATTCAGATTTTATGTTTGTGTATGCTGTAAGAGAATGGTCCAGTTTCATTCTTCTGCACGTGGCTGTCCAATTTTCCCAACACCATTTATTGAAGACTCTTTTTTCCATTGGATATTTTTTCCTGCTTTGACAAAGATTATTTGACCATAGAGTTGAGGGTTCATATCTGGGCTCCCTATTCTCTTCCACTGGTCTATGTGTCTGTTTCTGTGCCAATACCAAGCTGTCTTGGTGATCACAGCTTTGTAATATAATTTGAAATCAGGCAACATGATGCCCCCAACTTTGTTTTTGTTTTTTTGTTTTTTTGTTTTTTTTCAATATTTCCTTGGTGATTCAGGGTCTTTTCTGATTCCATACAAATTTTAGGATTGTTTGTTCCAGCTCTTTGAAAAATGCCATTGGTATTTTGATTAGGATGGTGTTGAAAGTATAGATTGCTCTGGGTAAGCACAGACATTGTAACAATGTTTATTATTCTGATCCATGAGCATGTAATATTTTTCCACCTTTTTGTGCTCTTCAATTTCTTTCATGAGTGTTCTGTAGTTCCTAGAGTATAGTTCCTTTTACCTCTTTGGTTAGGTTTATTCCAAAGTATCTTCTGATTTTTGGTGTTATTGTAAATGGAACTGATTCTCTAATTTCTCTTTCTACAGTTACATTGTTCATGTTAAGAAAGCAACTGATTTCTGTGCATTGATTTTGTATCCTAGCACATTAATGAATTGCTGTATCAGTTCTAGTAATTTGAGGGTAGAGTCTTTTGGGTTTTCTACATAAAGTGTCATGTCCTCTCTGAAGAGAGTTTGATTTCTTTGCCAATTTGAATAACTTCTATTTCTTTTTGTTATCTGATTGCTGTTGCTAGGACTTCAAAACTCTTTACCTCTCTTACTCATTCAATTCTTATAACTATCAAGGTATTAATAAATTATTCCCAATTTAAAGATGAAAAAACTTAGGCACAGAATAGTTAAGGAACTTGTCTAAAGAGAAAATAAAAAGTTTAATAAACAGTCAAGTTTAGATATAAACCTAGCCAATCTAGTTATAAATCTACAGTCTTAGTCAGGGCTACAAGCAATCTTCTTGAAAATTAACTCCACACTACAGCAAATTTCAAACCCACTTTATAAAAGCAAACATGCTTTCCAATGGTTTTCCCACTGTGACCTTCTGTCTGAAAGTAGCCAACCCAACCTGCTTTGCCATTCAGATGGGCCTGGAGTCCAATCCTCATAGACCATGATTAAAATGACTCAAACATCTGTTTTGTTTTTTTAACTCCAACTCACCCAAATTCCTTCATCTCCCACCAGATTCATACTAATTGCTATAATACATGCTTTAAGGCCTCATGCCAGAACAAAACTCCTCATTAGAAACCCATGCAGTGATAGTTTTAGAATCACTAGAAAAGTCTTCTTCCATCTGAGATAAAATTTATGAGAAGCTTTTAGGAGAAAGACTAGAAAGTAAAATGTAACCATGAATATTCTACATCTCAAATATTTTTATGGTTATTTATGGTTAATTATTTATAATTATTTTATTTTTATGAGTATTTATGGTTTACTTTATAAATTATGGTTATTTATGGTTAATTTTATAGAGAAAAAAGTCAAAAATGAAAATTGACATTCTTATTTTGGATATGGAAATACTTTATTTTCATTACTCTCAAGCCTTAAATCAAAATAAGAAAGAAGACCAATTTAGAGGACACTACTTCAAAATATTCTTAAAATGAGCATCGTAGCCACATTGTGCTATTTGCTGGAAACGATCTCCATTTTCTCTTTCACTTTTGATAAATCCAGTTAGTTGCCCCCAAGTACAGTATTTTGCATACTTGAAGTGAGTCAAAGACTCTCAAGAAAAACCTTCGATTTTAGACAAACTGGGGGAAAGTGTTTTTTAAAGGGCCAACTACTGTACACTGAATTTTGATTAATCTTTGTGATTACTTTATAGTATTTCTTTAAGTGAAGAAACATGCTCTTTGCATAAGGCCTTAAAAAAGAAAATAAGTGACAGCAAACAGTATTTTCTGGGCTGGTAATACTTCTATGTTTAATAACCGTAATCAGAGCTTCTAAAGGAACATTTCAACTCCTCCATAGCAGGAAAACTCCATCTAAACTTGGAGTAGGCAATTCCAGACACGTGGTGACTTGAGAACTGCTGAAACACCTATGTTCCTCTGAAAAAAGCACCGAGAGGCTTAAAGTTAAGAGTGTAGAGTCTCAAGATTTGAAGGTCAAATGGTCAAATACTGCAACCCATCATCTGTGTTTTAATTCCTTTTCTCTGTGTCCCCCGTATGTCCCCACCAACCTGTGTATCCATCTCTGATGACAAGAAACTTACTTCTTCCTCAAGCTTTAAATGCTACACAGTCATTCCTTATAAAGACCAACTTTACTCCTGAACTTTTCTAGATTACAAGTATTTTGTTCATGCTTACATCATGGGTATCCAGTAAAGCATGAACACACAAGAAGGGTTCAGTGAAGTTGGTTGAACTGAATTGAAATTAATTTCCTTGGATCATATATAGCCTTGCATTCCTGTCACTGGTGCCCATGTTTTGTTTCTCAATTAGATTGCAAACTCTATGAGGGAAGGCAACTTGTTTCACACATCTTTATATCCTCTACATTCCCTAAGATTATACCATGCACATAGAATGAACTAAATAACTATTTATTTAATTAAAAATGTGAATAACTGAATGAATCTTATCTCTAGGCCATTTTGAGAGTACATTTTTATGCTGCACCTCAAAATCAGAAACATTTGTATTCTATTTCCAAGACTTCGAAGAATGACTTCAATTATAATACTCCTGTAACTAGGATTCCTACGCAAAGAAACCTATAAAGACTATATAATAAGTCTATCTCCTTGATTTTGAAGCTGGTCCTTTCTTTCTTGGGAGTAGGCAGGGGTTTTTATACATGGTTTAATAGAATTCAAAGGCTTTTCAATATACTCTTTTTTCTATGATTTTGTATCTATAAATATAACAGATTGAAAACACATTTAAAGGCAAAACTAGATTTACATCTCACATGAGATTTTCATATCCTTTTTGTACTCAAGGGAGACATTAAATATGAAAATGAACTATTGAAACTGAATAGAATATATATATGGAGAGAGAGAGAGAGACTATAGAGTAAAAAAGTCCAAAAAAGGACTTTATCTTTTTTGGCACAATATATACAAATCTTTGGTTAAATGAAAATTAACTTGAAAATTAACTCCACACTACAGCAAATTTCAAACCCACTTTATAAAAGCAAACATGCTTTCCAATGGTTTTCCCACTGTGACCTTGTTAGTATGTTAGTATGTAATTATGCATAAGTTAGTATGTAATTATGCATATTTTAAACTTTGTCCCTTTAGTTTGGCTTAATGAAATAGTACATAGGCAAAATATGCCCTTGCTCAAATTCTGAGTCTGCCAAAAACTGAATGATCTTGGACAAGTTACTGAACCTTTCTATACCTCAGTGTCTACCCTGTGAATAGAATTTTTGATAGTTAACACATACAAATTATTTAGCATGGTAAAAGGATCCATAATTATGAGCTTATTATTATTAATATACTCAGAGGAATAATGCATGGAATGTAATAATGATTTTAAAACATCATTACTAACATTTATGTAATCAGAAAGAGCATACACTTTCAAAACAGTCACTTTATAGAGCTATGTAATTATTCAAGAAACACTGTCTTTACTCAAAAGAATTTTGGAACTCTTCTTCTAAAATTGCCTTAAAACTATTGTCTGAGCCACTTGAATCAATAAGACAGAAAAAAAAAATAAGACAGAATCTTAACACCAAACTTTGTTTACTTAAAAAAAGTACTATGCTTTTTATTACTCAACTTATTCCCAGGCAATAAATGAATGACTTTGAGATGTTTACAGAAATCTAACCATTTTCCAAAGGAGAAAATTTTTCCACCATTGAGAATAAAACAAGATTCCAAAAATTCAGGACACTATTACAGAAGGTATTTTACATGATGGTATTATGATTGGATTTCGAGTCTGCTTCCCTATGAATTTGTGAAGGTAGCTGCTATATAGTTGACCATATAAGTTCTATAAACCTTGTACACTACTATATATTTGACAATATGTGTTTACGTATGTAGTACTTTATTAGTATTAAATTGTATTTTATTTATTCAGGGGAGGGGGAGATGATTAAGGCATGTGATTAAGGTCCTATCAACATACTACCCAACAGGGATAGTGGGAGTGTCAGGTCCTGTCAGCTTTCCCATCAGGCTCTGACATACATCAGAGTGGTCCAAGAAGCTTGAGTAAGTGCAAGATATTATCTTCTAGCAATTCTAGCAATTGAAACAACATTCAGGAAGGCAAAACTGTGGCATGTAGAGTCTAGAGTCTCTTCTAGACTCTGATATTCTCCTATACACTGGGGAATTAAATTCTCTCCTGGGTATCCATTCAAGTGTTTTCCTTATCTTTAATCTTTTAAATACAAGTTGGAAAGCCAAGGAGTGGTCTTTAATTTCCACATATTTTCTCAGTAATAAGGCCTTTGAGAAGAGAACAGTTGGAGGTTACTTCTTGTGTTTCCAAACATCTTGTAAGCAAGACACTGATTATTCTTTGTTCCAGATCATCTTTTTAAGGATATTTGTATAGCAAAGATAGAGTTACTCCATTCACAGAAAAGGGTAGGTTTACTTACTGTCTTAAAGGATAGAGATAGTGTCTTCTTCCATACCAAACTGCAGACATGCTTACTGTTCAGTGTGATAAAGATAATGCTTCCCTGTAGAGCAAAGGGTAGGCATGCTAACTGACTATTAGAGAGAATTAGTGTTTCCTAAGTTCAAGATTCTCCTGTAATGCCACCCACTGAGTGTGTAGGTGTCTTAATATTGCCCATGGGAACTGAGACTCTGGGAACTAGTGAAAAAAAAAATACTGGTATTCTGGCTACTGCTATTGCCATAAATACTAAACTATCCTCTAATTTTGATCCATGAATCCTGTGTCTTGTACTAGCATCCTTGAAACTGTTACAAGCTTGAGAAAAGGAAGAAGCCTAGAATGTTTCAGTTCTTAAAAAGAACCTAGAAATCATAAAGAATACTGAACAAAGAGGATAGAGAACAGTGCTATCCAACAGAAATAGAATCTTGGTTATTTAAATTTCTAGTAGTCACATTAAAACATTTAAAAGAAATGGGTGAAATTAATTTTAATAACATATCTTGCTTAACCCAGTCTATCCAAAGTATTATTATTTTAACATGGCAAACAATACAAAAGTTATTGAGGTATTTTACATTATTTCCACCCTAAGGCTTTGAAATCTTCTGTATACATTACTTTTCTCTTTTTCTTTTCTTTTTTTTTTTTGCTTAAAAGTTTTTATTTAAGTTTTAAGTTTTTATTTAAATTCCAGTTAGTTAACATATAGTAGAATTTAGTGATTCATCACTGCATACAACATTCATCACTTACATACAACATCCAGCGCTCATCACAAGTGCCCTCCTTAATACCCATCACTCATTTAACTCATCCCTCCACCCACTTCCCCTCCAGCAACCCTACTTTGTGCTCTATTATTAAGAGTCTGTTTATAGTTTACCTCTCTCCTTTTTTCAATGTCCATCTGCTTCATTTCTTAAACTCCACATATGAGTGAAATCATATGGTATTTGTCTTTCTCTGACTGACTTATTTCACTTAGCATAATGCTCTCTAGCTCCAGCTACATCGTTATAAGTGACAGGATTTCATTTTTTTCATGTCTGAGTAATATTCCATTGTATATGCATCATATACACAAACACATATATTTGTGTGTTTGTGCATACATACACATACCATAACTACTCTATTCATTAGTCAATGGATGTTTGAGCTCTTTCCATAATTTGACTATTGTTGATAATGCTTTTATAATCATCAAAGTGCATGTACCCCTTCAAATCAGTATTTTTTGTATCCTTTGGATAAATATATGGTAGTGTAATTGCTGAAGTGTAGGGTAGCTCTATTCTTAACTTTTTGAGGAAACTTCATACTGAAATCTTGTGTATATTTATACTTAGAGCATCTCTCAACTTACATTAGCTGTGTTTCCAAGCCCAATAGCCACATATGGTTATCAATACTATAGTGAACAGCATAGGTCTTAGAGAATAGGTCATACCTAAAGCAAGATGTCCCAAGAATATTCCATGGATATGAAAGGGATTTATGAAAATAAGTTGCAGTTCAGATAAGTTTGAGGAGTGCTGAATTATACAAAGTTGAATTGATTTCTTTTTATGTAAGACTTCTCAGGGCTTTTAACATTCTAAAATACTGAGCTTTCCTTACATATTTGACTGAAAAAGGTTTTTCAAGAGCATTTTATGGGACTTTTGTTCTATATAATACACTAGGGAACTACTGACATAGATTGTATTTTCTAGGACAACCATGATTCCAAATATTCTGTGCGGATGTCCTTTTAAACACTACGTGTCATGACTTTCAGTGTGAAAACTTTAATTACCAAAGTGTGCTGTTCTGCTCACTCTCAGTGCTCTCTAGTCTTGCATTCCCATGACTCCCTCATGACTTCTTTTCTCACTGTCTGGATCACTCCATACAATGCTGCCCGATCAATTTTTTTTAAGTCACAGACTGACTGCTTCTATGTCTCCCCATTTTTCCTAAATATATGTGTATTGGTTTCCTAGGGTACCATAAGAAAGTATCACACACTGAGTGGCTTGCACAACAGAAATATACCATCTCACAGCTCTGGAGGCTAGTAGTCTGAGACAAAGGTCTGGGCAGGGTTGGTTCCTCCAGAGAGCTGTGAGGGAGGATCTGTGCGATGCCTCTCTCCTAGCTCCTAGTAGTTTGCTGGCAGTCTGGAGGGTTCCTTGGCTTGTAGAAGCATCACCCTGATCTCTGCTTTCTAGAACACTACTGGTGTTCTCCCTGTGTGTGTCTGTATCCAAATTGCCTCTTTCATAAGGACACTAGTCCTATTGGATTAGGAGCCCATCCTACTACATTATAACCTCATCCTAAATAACTGTATCTGCAATGATCCTATTTCCAAGTAAAGTCATGTTCTGAGGCCCTAGGGGTTAGGACACTGATATATGCATCTGGGAGGAATACAATTTAGGCCATGGTAATATATAAAACAAATGCACTTAGCAAATATTTTTGAGTGTTTACTATATGCCAAGATGACTGCTCCTTTCCCAACCCACAAATTCAACTCCGTTTCCCACTACTCCCTTACAAATGTTAGACTACATCCAAACTGTACTACTCTCTATTTCCTAAAAGATGTTCTTTCTCAGTGTATTAGTTTCCAATTACTATCACCACAAATTACCACAAAGGGCCCTAAAAACACACATTTATTATCTTACCATTCTGGAGGTGAGAAATTAGAAATGGATCTTACAGACTAAATTAAGGTGATAGCAGAATTATTTTCCTTTTGGAGACTCTAGGGGAGAATCTGTTTCTTTGCCTTTTCTTGCTTCTGGAAGCTATTTGCATTCCCTGGTGGATGGTTCCTTCTTCCTTCTTCAAGGCCAGTTACATAGCAACTTCAAGAATCAATCAGCCTTTCCTCTGTCTCTCTTTCAAAGGTCTCCTTCTGTGACTCCAACCCTCTTGTATCCCTCTTCAAAAGAGCCTTAAGATTACATCGGGAACCCAATGTAATGTCCCTATTCCAATATCCTTCATCACATTTGCAAAGTACATTTTGTCATAGAAGGTAACATATTTGCAGGTATCAGGGACTAAGACATGGACGTCTTTGGGAAACCACTATTTTGCATTCTCAAAGATAACCACATTATTGTCACACCCTGAAATATCACTTCACCAATACCTCCTCTTGAAATATTACTTTTCCAAGGTCAAGATTGAAGATTCTTCTTCTTAAAACGAGTTTTCTGGGGCACCTGGGTGTCTCAGTCATTAAGTGTCTGTCCGTGGCTCAGGGCATGATCCCAGGGCCCTGGGATCAAGCCCAGCATCAGGCTCCCTGCTCAGCAGAAAGCTTGCTTCTCCCTCACCCACTCTCCCTTCTTGTGTTGCCTCTCTCACTGTGCTTCTCTCCATCAAATAAATAAAATCTTAAAAAAAAAAAAAAAACAAATTTTCCAGTCCTCTAGTTAAATACTCTCTCCTTCTCCAATGAACTTCTAGAATGTTTTGTATGCCCTTCTCCCCTACTTTCTGGGGTATTAGAGTTTGTTCTGCTTTTATCTACCCTACCAGCAGAAAACTCTGGAAGACAGAAACATATTTTACTCATTTGTGGATTCCCCAAGGTCTATTCCTGTTGCTTATAATTATTAACAGTAGTATGCCATTAGTTAGCAGGTTTTTAATTTACTGATCAATTATTAATGAGGCTCTTGGGTCTGAATGGGGCCAGACTGGATTCCCTTGGTAGCCAAGAGGCAATCTTGGGCAATCTGTTCAACTTCAACTACTTCACCATTTTTTTTAAAGGATTTTATTTATCTATTTGATTGAGACAGAGAGAGAGAGACAGAGCATGTGCGAGAGAGAGCATGAGCAGGAGGAGAAGCAGACTCCCTGCTGAGCACGGAACCTGATGTGGGGCTTGATCCCATGACCCCAGGATCATGATCTGAGCCAAAGACAGATGCTTAATTGACTGAACCACCCAGGTGTCCCTACTTAACCATTTTTAATCTTCTAAACAGAGACAGTAGGTATAGGTAAAGAACCTGAGCTTTAACATCAGACTTAGTACACACTATACATTCTGTTTGTATAAAATGTAAGAAAAAAATGTGGTGACAGAATCAGATCAAAAGTTGCTGATGGGGGGATGTTGCCTTCAAAGAGACATGAGGGGACTTTCAGGGTGATAGAATGTTCTAGACCATGACTGGGATGATTGTTATAATACTGTTTGGGGCGCCTGGGTGGCTCAGTGGGTTAAGCCTCTGCCTTCGGCTCGGGTCATGGTCTCAGGGTCCTGAGATCGAGCCCCATATCGGGCTCTCTGCTCGGCAGGGAGCCTGCTTCCCTTCCTCTCTCTCTCTCTCTGCCTGCCTCTCTGCCTACTTGTGATCTCTGTCTGTCAAATAAATAAATAAAATCTTAAAAAAAATTTAATTCTGTGTGAATTTATCAACATCCATCTAATTTTGCATCTAAAATGCAAATTATATCTTTTTTTAAAAAGCAGATTTTTATATACCAAGCAAATTAGGGACAACAAGAACAAAGGAAAGTCTAGACCAATGTGGGAAAAAGGAACAAAACAGAAAAAAAAAAAAACCAGAAAATAAATCCTTATTTTTAAGAGGGGGGAAAAAGCAATAGAGGAGCTATGACAAAATATAAGAGCTTTTCTGAACTCACTCTAGAAGTTCAGAAAAATAAACTCGCATGAGACAAGCAACTTACTAGGTACTGGGTGGTGAAACAATAAAAGAAAAATAAAAACACCAAATCAGAATGAAAGAGGAGAGATCACAACTAACACCAAAGAAATACAAACTATTATAAGAACATACTATGAGCAACTCTACGCCAATAAATTTGACAATCTGGAAGAAATGGATGCATTCCTAGAAACATATAAACTACCACAACTGAACCAGGAAGAAATAGAAAGCCTGAACAGACCCATAACCAGTAAGGAGATTGAAACAGTCATTAAAAATCTCCAAAGAAACAAAAGCCCAGGGCCAGATGGCTTCCCGGGGGAATTCTACCAAACATTTAAAGAAGAACTAATTCCTATTCTCCTGAAACTGTTCCAAAAAATAGAAATGGAAGGGAAACTTCCAAACTCATTTTATGAGGCCAGCATCACCTTGATCCCCAAACCAGACAAGGATCCCACCAAAAAAGAGAGCTATAGACCAATATCCTTGATGAACACAGATGCGAAAATACTCAACAAAATACTAGCCAATAGGATTCAACAGTACATTAAAAAGATTATTCACCACGACCAAGTGGGATTTATTCCAGGGCTGCAAGGTTGGTTCAACATCCGCAAATCAGTCAGTGTGATAGAACACATCAATAAAAGAAAGAACAAGAACCATATGATACTCTCAATAGATGCTGAAAAAGCATTTGACAAAGTACAGCATCCCTTCCTGATCAAAACTCTTCAAAGTGTAGGGATAGAGGGCACATACCTCAATATCATCAAAGCCATCTATGAAAAACCCACCGCAAATATCATTCTCAATGGAGAAAAACTGAAAGCTTTTCCGCTAAGGTCAGGAACATGGCAGGGATGTCCATTATCACCACTGCTATTCAACATATTACTAGAGGTCCTAGCCTCAGCAATCAGACAACAAAAGGAAATTAAAGGCATCCAAATCGGCAAAGAAGAAGTCGAATTATTACTCTTCGCAGATGATATGATACTATATGTGGAAAACCCAAAAGACTCCACTCTAAAACTGCTAGAACTTATACAGGAATTCAGTAAAGTGTCAGGATATAAAATCAATGCACAGAAATCAGTTGCATTTCTCTACACCAACAGCAAGACAGAAGAAAGAGAAATTAAGGAGTCAATCCCATTTACAATTGCATCCCAAACCATAAGATACCTAGGAATAAACCTAACCAAAGAGACACAGAATCTATACTCAGAAAACTATAAAGTACTCATGAAAGAAATTGAGGAAGACACAAAGAAATGGAAAAATGTTCCATGCTCCTGGATTGGAAGAATAAATATTGTGAAAATGTCTATGCTACCTAAAGCAATCTACACATTTAATGCAATTCCTATCAAAGTACCATCCATCTTTTTCAAAGAAATGGAACAAATAATTCTAAAATTTATATGGAACCAGAAAAGACCTCGAATAGCCAAAGGGATATTGAAAAAGAAAGCCAACGTTGGTGGCATCACAATTTCGGACTTCAAGCTCTATTACAAAGCTGTCATCATCAAGACAGCATGGTACTGGCACAAAAACAGACACATAGATCAACGGAACAGAATAGAGAGCCCAGAAGTAGACCCTCAACTCTACAGTCAACTAAACTTCGACAAAGCAGGAAAGAATGTCCAGTGGAAAAAAGACAGCCTCTTCAATAAATGGTGCTGGGAAAATTGGGCAGCCACATGCAGAAAAATGAAATTGGACCATTTCCTTACACCACATACAAAAATAGACTCACAATGGATGAAGGACCTCAATGTGCGAAAGGAATCCATCAAAATCCTTGAGGAGAACACAGGCAGCAACCTCTTCAACCTCTGCCGCAGCAACATCTTCCTAGGAACAATGCAAAAGGCAAGGGAAGCAAGGGCAAAAATGAACTATTGGGATTTCATCAAGATCAAAAGCTTTTGCACAGCCAAGGAAACAGTTAACAAAATCAAAAGACAACTGACAGAATGGGAGAAGATATTTGCAAACGACATATCAGATAAAGGACTAGTGTCCAGAATCTATAAAGAACTTAGGTAACTCAACACCCAAAGAACAAATAATCCAATCAAGAAATGGGCAGAGGACATGAACAGACATTTCTGCAAAGAAGACATCCAGATGGCCAACAGACACATGAAAAAGTGGTCCATATCACTCGGCATCAGGGAAATACAAATCAAAACCACAATGAGATATCACCTCACACCAGTCAGAATGGCTAAAATAAACAAGTCAGGAAATGACAGATGCTGGCGAGGATGCAGAGAAAGGGGAACCCTCCTACACTGTTGGTGGGAATGCAATCTGGTGCAGCCACTCTGGAAAACAGCATGGAGGTTCCTCAGAATGTTGAAAATAGAACTGCCCTATGACCCAGCAATTGCACTATTGGGTATTTACCCTAAAGATACAAACGTAGTGATCCAAAGGGGCACGTGCACCCGAATGTTTATAGCAGCAATGTCCACAATAGCCAAACTATGGAAAGAACCTAGATGTCCATCAACAGATGAATGGATCAAGAAGATGTGATATATATACACAATGGAATACTATGCAGCCATCAAAAGAAATGAAATCTTGCCATTTGCGACACATTGGATGGAACTAGAGCATATCATGCTTAGCGAAATAAGTCAAGCAGAGAAAGACAACTATCATATGATCTCCCTGATATGAGGAAGTGGTGATGCAACATGGGGGCTTAAGTGGGTAGGAGAAGAATAAATGAAACAAGATGGGATTGGGAGGGAGACAAACCATAAGTGACTCTTAATCTCACAAAACAAACTGAGGTTTGCTGGGGGGAGGAAGTTTGGGAGAAGGGGGTGGGATTATGGACATTGGGGAGGGTATGTGCTTTGGTGAGTGCTGTGAAGTGTGTAAACCTGGTGATTCACAGACCTGTACCCCTGGGGATAAAAATATATGTTTATAAAAAATAAAAAATTTTATTAAAAGCCTTAAAAAAAAAAACACCAAATCATATGAAATGAATAAAATGCTGCTTTTTTTTTTTTTTTTTTGCTCATTAGTAGTTTAAGTTTAGCAAAAGTGGTCCACCCAAGCCAATGGCACAAGAACAATTAAAATGAAAAATAGTACCGTCAGATGGGATTATTAAAAATGATAAAGTTCAAAGGAATTAGGATGTATTTCCTGCAGAGGTGTGCTCTGAGCCAGATGTTGAAAACGTGATTGATTACATTGGCAGGAGCAATATTTCAGATGAAAAAGAATGTCATGAGCAAAGGCCTGGCATCAGGAAAGAGTAAAAATGAGAAGATGATACTAATTTTCCTATTACTACGTATTTCTTGACTTAGTCTTGAAATGACACTAAAAGTCTCACACAAGCCACTGTTCTTCCCTTAAAACTTCCCTGCCTGCTCATCCCAAATTTAATGTTCTAGTTTTATGGAAATGTTTCAGTTTGTGCCTTGTAAATTAGCATCCTGCTTTGATTCCCAACTGTTTAATGTGCTCAACTACTCTGTTCCAGGGTATCTGAACCATGCATGTTTCCTTCCTCTGGCCCCAGTGGTCTAGTACATTTCACAGCATGCACTAAGCACCAAATGAAGCAAAAATTTGATTTATTAATAAAATCTAAACCTTACCTTCAAAAGAATTAAAACAAAGCAAAAATATTTTCTCTTCAAATAAGTTATTGAATCCTATAGTAAATCATCAGAATGGCATTGCTGTTGTACGTTTCCCTTTGAGAAATGATTCTCTCCTTTCCTTCACCCCTCCCCTGGTCTAGAAATCCAGTGACGCAACTTTGTTTGCTGAAGGCATTTTTCTTAGTAAAAGCCTGAAATACAGGAATATCCCATATCCCCCCAAAAGAGCACATTTGTACCTGTGGATATGGAGAGGGTTTACGGTAGATTCAAAGTGAAAGAGTTTGGCCTTTTTGTCCTTGTCCCCTCTGCTAATCTCACTTTAAGGGAACAGATGCATCTGTGAAGTAGACCCAGCTGCCCTGTAAGCCCTGCTGTGGTCCCCACAGGTTGCAAAATAAACACCCTCTGTCCATGTTTAGTCATCTCTGGTTGCTGTCATGCAAACCTTGAAATCTATGGAGCAAAAATTTGTCCAAATGAGTCTAATTACAGTTAACCTCATTACTTTTGATGTCTCTGTTTGATCTGATTTTTTATCATTATTTATTCCCATTTATTTGGTCCAAGTTTCCTAGGAGTTGCTCGTTTAAAAGGCCTATTGGAACAACATTGAATACTTTAATGACACTGCTTTCTGGAGCCCTATTAACAAACTACTGGCTTGTTCCTTTGGATTAGACCGATTAAGTTGCAATATAATAGGCTTATTCTTACATTTTCTTCTGTCTTAATCATTTCTATTATCAAAGAGTTTACCAGGGTTTGTTTGTCAGTCTTCATGGGAGTGTACAGGGGGAACACAGAGATATTTTTTTTCAATGAGGGATTTTCTAAATTTTACTTTTAGTTCAAGGCAATTTCCTTCTCTGTTGTGTTCAGAGTTTAGCGATTTATTATTAGAACCAACTCCCGCAAATACAATTAGTAAATCGTATTCTGAGGACTTCATAAAAATGCAAATCACGGGTTCAATCTGCCTTTTAGTTAAAAGCAAGATGTTTTTCTTCATTATCACCCTCTCTTTGGTGACTTTGATACAAGACCTTTAATTATTATTTGGGGAGTATTTTACTCGGCATGATCCTTTGACCCAGAACATCTTTATTTTTTTTAAAGAGTTATTTATTTATTTGAAAGAGAGAGAGAGAAAGAGGAAGAGAATAATGTATGGGGAAGGGTATTGAGGATCAGAGGGTAGGGGAGAAAATCTCGGGCAGACTCCCTGCTGAGCCCACTACAGAGCTTGGGGCTGGATCCCACCACCTTGAGACCAAGACCTGAGCCAAAACCAAGAGTTCCGCACTTAAACTACAGAGCTACCAAGACACCCCCTAGAATATCTTTAAAAAATACCTACTAGTAGAATGCCTGGATGACTCAGTTGGTTAAGCATCAGACTCTTGATTTCAGCTCAAGTCATGATTTCAGGTTCATAGGATTGAGCCCCACATCAGGCTCCTTGCTCAGCAGGAAGTCTGCTAGAGATTCTCTCTCCCTCTCCTTCTGCTTCTGAAAGACCCTGGAGCCGCACCCAAGAATCAAACAGCACGCTTCCACTGGATGCAAATTACAAGAGGTTTATTGGTTACACAGGCGCCTGCTGACGCATCAGCCTTTGTGGGCTGAGCGCGCCAGGCTAAGTTGGGGAGCAGATTATATAGGGCAAGGTTGGGGTGGTGGGAAGCGAGTTTACAGAAGCAGATGCTTGGTTACAGGGATCTGATTGGTTAACTTAAATCAAGCATTGTCAGGCACTCGGTTTAAGGCAAGGACACAACGGTTTGTTCTGGTGGGCCTTGGCTCAGCACTCTGGAAAGTCCCAGGTACACTCTATTCCTCATTTATCTTTTCTCTTGACAGACCGGGTGATCACAAACAATAGACATCCTGGTATGTGTTGCCATCCAGCTATGGGGGACAATCAAGCCTTCAGCAAGGGGAGAGGGGGTGCTGTGGGGACATCAGGTTGCTAAAACAAGCCTTTACCAAGGAGGAAGGGGGTCTTTCACTTCTCCAACCCCTTCCTCATTCTTTATAATAAATAAACCTTTTTTAAAAATATACGATATCGGGACGCCTGGGTGGCTCAGTTGGTTAAGCAGTTGCCTTCGGCTCAGGTCATGATCCCAGCATCCTGGGATCAAGTCCCACATCGGGCTCCTTGCTTGGCAGGGAGCCTGCTTCTCCCTCTGCCTCTGCCTGCCACTCTGTCTGCCTGTGCTTGCTCTCGCTTCTCTCTCTATGACAAATAAATAAATAAATAATCTTTTAAAAAATATACGATATCAAATATCTAACACATGAAAATATCCCTTTGATAAACAATATTTTCAATGCTCCAAATGCATGGCACTATACCCACCCTACTTCGATTTCCATAGAATAACATGTGTGTATTTCTTGAGAACACATGTGACATTGCAAAGCCCTGATATGGTTGGATAAGAAAATTCCAGAATGGGTTTGGAGGATGATGCTTACTTTGCAGTTTTAGAAGCAAAGAAATAGACTAACTGCCCCTGAATTTTCTCCTCAAAATGAATGAGGAACGATTTCAATGTTTCTGTATCCAGGAAACTAAAGATAGTATGACAAAATCAGCAATACATATTAACAGAAAATCTCATTCAAACATGTAGTTCAAAGCATTTTTCCAGCTTCTTCATGAAAACAGGAAGATGTTCTATCCTGACTGCATAGAACAATAATAATTTTAGACAACCGAATGCCACATCTTAAGATTCTCTATGCTAAATTCATAATTTTGAATGCCAAATATTAGAAGGAGCTTAGAGATCCTTTATCCTCTAATTCACTCTTCTCTTGTATATATGGTAACTGACACCAAGGTAGGTTTGTAGGGGCCTACTTAGTCAGAGCGATTCCATCTCGGTTAAACAGCATTTTGTTGTTTATGCAGTAAAAGTTAAACTGACCCTGCCCCCCACCACGGGGAACTTACTTAAAAGCAAGTCTGGGAAACCAGTAAATTATGGTCGACCAATCCCTGATAACAGAGCCCAAATACAAGAGGGGGGGGGTCAGGTCAGGTGGAAATGACAGAGCCCAGAATACAAGGATGAATCAGGCCAGGTGGAGACATCCAATCATTAAAGCACACATACTATCTCCCTAACCACCAAAGAATGTAAACCCCACCTTTTGGGCACCAAACTGGGGTGCCAATTCTGACCAGAGTGATAGGCTAGTTCAAACAGCTACTATAGGGTAAATTGTAATTCAATTGGCCACCCGTATGTGACCTAGCATGACTCTGCAACTTTCTCTGTGTATTATAATCTCATTGGCCAGGCTCAACCACATGGCTTTTGCTCTATAAAAGCTGGTCTGTGAGGCTGGGAGGGGTCGCTCTCTCCATAAGAGACAGCCCCAACCGGTCAGTTTGATTTTCGGTGCTGGCGTGAAATACAGTTTTGCTTGACCTTCGCTTTGTATCAGTCTTATTCCTTTGATCACGGACCCCATCAGGTTCAGTCTCAAACAGTTATATGAAGGCAAAGGCAAGGCTAGAACTAGATTCTAACTCCTAATTCATTTCTCTTTTCTCTGACCCTCCCATTCAGCCAATGAGTGGAGAGTCAAAATTTAAACAGAGCTAAGTTTGAGCCCGCAAGCCTTGAATTTAACCACCACAAACTAAACTGGAAATGTAATCAGAGGTCAAACAAACAAGAAATCAAGCAAAAGCAGCTGAAAAAACAATCACAGTGAAATTTAAGCATCTTGAAATGCCTAGAATATTAAGCAAAGTAAGAGTAAGAGGATGTTCCATAAAGAGGAATAACATGAAGAAAGGATCAGATGCCTGGGTGGCTCAGTCAGTTAAGCATCCAACTCTTGATTTCCGCTCAGGTCCTTATCTCAGGTTCATGAGCTGGAACCCAGTGATGAGCTCCAGGCTGAGGGTGGAGCCTGCTTAAGATTCTCTCTCCCTAGGGCACCTGGGTGGCTCAGGTCTTGATCCCAGGGTCCTGGGCTTGAGCCCTACATCAGACTCTCTGCTCAGCAGGGAGCCTCCTTCTCTCTCTCTCTGCCTGCCTCTGCCTACTTGTGATCTCTGTCTGTCAAATAAATAAATAAAATCTTAAAAAAAAAAAAAAGATTCTCTCTCCCTCTCCTTTTGCCCCTCCCCCCTTAAAAAAAGGATCACAATCAGAGTAAGTAGTCTTAGTATTCTGTCATTAACAATGACAATATTTTCTTGAACACTAATTACATGCCAGGAACTTTAAGTGCTTTGTAGTAATTTTAATTTCATCCATACAATAACTTATATACAGCTAGGTATTCTTAGTTTTCCAATTGTTATGAGGAAATTGAAGTTCAGAGTGCTGAAGTAACTTCTTTAGTGTCATAAATGAGACACAGACTCCCCACCATTATATCATATTCCAAGAAAGTGGTGCCATTTGGGGTCACTAATATGGTATACTATCCATAAAACAGGACAGATAGCCCTCAGAAAAAAGATGATCACAATCCTATCATCTTCACCAATTTCAACTAGCACAGAAAGCAAGCTGGTGCCATGAGAGCTTAGCTGCAGAACATGTACAGACCTGGATTGTCTCCAGAGGGGGATAATTCCAAGAAAAAAGTGCCAATTTAGAGAGTACTCACAAGGTATTAACTGGCCTGAAAAATATATACTCAACTTCTTATGTCACATTTTTATAAGTGTGCTTGCATTTTTATAAGTTGTTACTTCACTTTGGATCAGATTTAGTTGTCCGTGACTTAACTAAGCAACAGTCTGCCAGAAAAAAATTTTTCTTTTTATTTTGTTCATTTTCCTTCCCAAAGGGGTCCATATATTCTTTTTGACATGACTCAAATATCTTCTGGAACATATAGGTGGCAGAAATGTTTAAAAATTATTTTGCCAAAGTGCACCAAGAAAAGTCTTCTAAAATTACCTCCTTCAAAGTACTCATTTTTTTGCCATCCAGCTCTTATTTACTCTATAAATTCATTTAGCATTTATGAAAAAATTTAATATAAAATTTCTCTCAAAGTGCTTTGAGAATGTATATTTGGTCTCAATAAACTCTAAGCTCCTTTAAGATAAAAAAAAAACTAGATTCTAGTTATTTGAGCACAAGTAGAACCCTTCAGGGCTCTATATACAGTTAATCAATTAAGCATTACTTATATAAAATTGTCCTTGTCTTTGGTCAGCTACAAAATTAGTCCCTCACTAGACAGATATCTTTGAGTCATTTGGGGTTAAGCTATGTAATAGAGGTAGAAAGAATTTCAACTGGGCTATAAAAGTTCTCATTTAACTGATTGCTTTGAGTATGAAAGCAGACAAAAATGGTTCTAAGTTTTGAAACTTCTTCAGTATTAGTGTATATGTTCCACAATCATGTTGCACAATTGTCTTAAAGGTGTGTGCGCAAGAAAAGAAACGAAAAATAGGAAACTCCTTTGTAGTTGAATTGTGTTAATAGTTATCCACTCACCCCTAACAATAGGGCATAAGTGTGGGATAATATGCTGCAAAGGGATACACGAAATTTTAGATTAGGTAGATGAGTGAAGGAAGAGAAAAATTAGAAGAAATAGCCATAGAAAGAGATCCTTAAGATTTTCTTCTCTTTTCTCTGAAATTTCAGTTAAGTGCCTATTTGCAGACTTAGAGTAAATTATGAGAAGATCATCTGTCTTCTCCAAGAATTAAACAACACATTTCTTATCCTTCCCAAATGGAATTAAAATTCAACTTTATAGTTAGAGTTAATCACATAGTTAATGAAGAACTTTTTTTATACAGCTTGAGATTTTACTTTGCACTTTTATGATGGTGTTTGTTTTCCATTTTTAAATTGAAGTATAGTTGACACACAATGTTAGTTTCAGGTGGACAACAGTGATTTGACAACTGTGTATGTTATGCTGTGCTTACTGTAAGTACAACTACCATCTGTCACCACACAGCGCTTTGACTATACCATTGACTATCTCCCCTGTCCTGGATCTTTCATCCCCAGGACATCCATTCTATAACTGAAGCCTTTACCTCTCATTCCCCTTCTCCCATTTTGTGCACCCCCACCTCCCCTCTGACACCCATCAGTTTGTTCTCTATTTATAGGTATGATTCTCCTTTTTGTTTGTTTATTCATTTGTTTTATTTTTTGGATTCCACAATTAAGTGAAATCATTCGATGTTTGTCTTTCTTTGTCTGACTTACTTCACTTATCTCATAATACCTTCCAGGTCCATCCACTTTGTCACAAATGGCAAGATCTCATTCTTTTTTATGGCATTGCCAAACACATTTTCTTAATCTATTCATCTATGAATAGACACTTGGGTTATTTCCATATCTTGGCTTTTGTCAATAATGCTGCAATAAAAGTGCATATATCTTTTCAAGTTAGTGTTTTCATTTTCTTTAGGTAAACAGTCAGTAGTAGAATTACTGGATCATATGTTGTTGTTTTTTTTTTTCTTTTAGAAACCTCCATACTATTTTTCATAGTGACTGCACCAATTCACATTCCCACCAACGATGCACAAGGGTTCTTTTTTCTCCATATCTTTGACAACACTTGTTATTTCTTGTCTTTGGATTCTAGCCATTCTGACAGGTATAAAGTGATATATCACTGTGGTTTGATTTACCTTCCCTTGGTGATTAGTAATGCTGAACATCTTTTCATATGTCTGTTGGCCATGTGTGTGTCTTTGGAGAAATGTCTGTTCATGTCTTCTGCCCATTTTTTAATTAGATTATTTGGGATTTGAGTATTGAGTTGTATAAGTTCTTTATTTATTTGGGGTACTAACCCTTCATTGGATATGTCATTTGCAAACGTCTTCTCCCATTCAGAAGGTTGTCTTTTATTTTCGTTGATTGTTTCCTTTGCTGTGCAGATGTTTTTTTTATTTTGATGTGGTCCCTATAGTTTATTTTTCCTTTTGTTTCTCTTGCCTCAGGAGACATATCTACAATATTATTGTTATGGTCAATATCAGAGAAATTACTGTCTATGCTTTTTTCTAGGGTTTTTGTGGATTTGGGTCTCATACTCACGTATTTAATCCCTTTTGAGTTTATTTTTGTATATAGTATAAGGAAGTGGTTCAGTTTCATTTTTTTTTGCATGTAGCTGTCCAGTTTTTCCAGCATCATTTATTGAAGAGATTGTTTTTCCTCATGCATATTTTTCCTCTTTTGTTGAAGATTGATTTGCCATATAAAAGAAAGAAACATAAGCTTAAATTTTAAAATTACTCCCCTTAGACATCTCATTGTCTTTGTAACTTACAACCATGTAGCAAAGCCTGGTTTGCCAAGAGAGCCTTGTCACTTGAAACTGAAAAGAGTGGAGGCCTTAGAGACAGAAAGGAAGGAGACCATCTACCATTCACTTCATGCCTTAGAAAGGCCCTGTGGAGGCAGCATCATTTCCAGAGTGAACAGTGGCCACAGTGGAGCTAGAACTGTGAAGAAAAATATATAATGCAAAAATATACCTGGCTGCTCTCCTATCCCAGAGCAAGTTGAACTGGATACTTCTTAGAAGGTGATATGAGGCAGGGGAAGTCTGGTGATAGGGATACATAAATAGCAGGAAAGATTTTTTAGGAGGTACTCAGTCTGTCCTTTTAACTCATCCCCTTTCACTTCCTTAACAGCTCCTACTCTGAAGAAGTTGAATGAAGATTTTGAAGCTTCAAAATTCATGAAGCAAAAACTGATACAACTTAAGAAGGAAGGAGACAGATTCACAAATATAGTTGAATTATTACCAGCTCACTCATGCCTTAGTAACTGATAGAAAAAAAGACCAAATATCAGCCAGAATGCAGATAATCTGAACAGTGGTATCACCAATTTGACTTTGTTAACATATATACATGAAAACCTACATCAAACAACTGCAAGATAACGTTTTTTTTCTTTTTTAAGTGCACACGGAATGTTTGCCAAGATATGCCTAAACTGGACCATAACATATGTCTCAATAAATTTCTGAAGATTAAAATCTTAAGAGAATGATCTTTTACCAAGATGGAATTAAATTATAAATCAATAACAATATCTATAAAATTCTCCAAATATTTGGAGATTTTAAAACCCATTTCTAAGTAACCCATGGGTCAAAAAATAAATCACAAGAGAAATTACAAAAGATTTCAAACTGAATAACAATAAATATACAACATATCAAATTTGTGGGATTTATCTAGTGTTTATTTAAAAGATTAGTAAAATTGGCAAACTTTTAACTCTTAACAAGACTATTCAAGATATAAATAAAGGAAATATAAATGACCAATATGAGAAATAAAAAGGGATAGCAGACAGTATGAGTTCTATATTTAAAAAATCCCAAGGAACCTACCCAAAACTACTAGAACTAATCAGTGAATTTAGCAAGATCACAGCATCCACGGTTAATATACTGAAATTTGATTTTATTTTATATTTATTAAATAAGCATTAGAAAGTAAAATGTTTCTTTTTTCTTTTTTAAAAATTGTGTTATGTTAGTAAAATATTTCAAAACACTGTAATAGCATCCAGCAACAGAAACTTTCAGAAATATATCTTATGAAGGATCTGCAAAACCACTAACATGAAAATTACATATACCAGGAGAAATGCAAAATTATCTAAATGAATACAGAATTATGCCATGCTTATTGCTTTTAAGACTGGATATTGGTAAAATATCCATTCTCCACAAAATGACATACAGATTGAAACTAATAGGCATTTGTGTAGAAATAGATAAGATAATTTTTTAAACTTCTGCAAAAGTGAAAAAGACATACAGTGCCAAATAACTTGGATGAAGAACAAATTTGGAGAACTAATACTACCCAATTTCAAGATTTACTCTAAATTCACAGTAATCAATAAAATTTTGTATTAGCATAAAAAAGTATATGTAGGGCATTAGAATGGAGACTCCAGAAATGGACCCGTGATACATGGAGTGAAATGATTTTGATAAAGTCAACAACATAATTCCATGGGAGAAACAAATATGGCTGAAATGACTGGATATCTACATGGGAAAAAATAAACTATGTCATTTTCCTCACAACAAATATAAAAATTAATTTGAAATAGATTATTGGTCCAAATATAAAAACTAAAACTATTAAACTTACGGAAGAATATATAAGGGAAAGTCTTCACTACTTTGTATTGCAAAGAATTTTCAGGCAGGAAGCCAAAAGTATTACCCATGAAAGAAAAAAAATTGATAAATTCAACTTCATCAAATTGAAATTTTCCTCTCTTCAAAAGACACTAAGAAAATTAAAATACAAGATACATACTGAAGAAAATCATTTATTTTTTTCATCTATAATATAAAGAACACTTACAAGTAAATAATAAGACCAAAAAACGTTTTAACGGGCAAATGCCTTGATGAGAACCTTCTTCCAAAAAAAAGAGAGAGAGAGAGAGAGAACAAAACTGGAGGATTAGCAAATGTCCCATAATAGTCACATAGTAAGATGCACAGCCTCATTGCTCATGAGGGAAATACAAATTAAAAGCACATGAGGTATTACTTCACACATATGAGCATGGCTAAAATTAAAGACCATAAAACATATTGGTGAGGATGTGGAGCAACTAGAACTCTCTCAGTTGCTGATGGGAGTATAAAATGAAGCAACCACTTTGAAATTCAGTTAGCTTAGTCTTAAAGTGTTAAACCTTACTTACCTTATGACACAGCAATTCCATTCCTGGGCATTTATCTAAGTAGAATTAAAATGCATTTTCAGGGCACCTGGGTGGCTCAGTGGGTTAAGCCGCTGCCTTCGGCTTCATGCCTTCAGGTTATGATCTCAGGGTCCTGGGATCGAGTCCCACATCAGGCTCCCTGCTGAGCAGAGAGCCTGTTTCCTCCTTTCTCTCTCTCTGCCTGCCTCTCTGCCTACTTGTGATCTCTCTCTGTCAAATAAATAAATAAAATCTTGAAAAACAATGCATTTCCACAGAACTCATACATAGCAACTATATTCATGGCTGTCAAAAACTAGGGGAAAAAACACCAAACATTAATCAGAGGAGAATGAATAAAAAAAACTTTGGTATATACACAAAATAAAATAACACACAGCAATAAAAAAAAATTAACTGCTGATACACATAACATGGACCAATTTTAAGAACATTATATTGAGCAAAAGAAGATAGACATAAAAGAATACTTGTTGATATTCCATTTATTTGAAATTCAAGAATATACAAACATAAACTATGATGACAGAAATCAGAATACTGGTTGCCTCTAAAAGAGTGGAGATTGGCTTAAAGCAAGACCAAGGGAATTTTTTTAGAGTAACAGACGTGTTCTAAATTCCAATCTATGTAGTAGTTACATAGGCATGAAATGTGTCAAAAATTACCTACAAGTAGTACACTTAAGATTTGTGCATTTTATTTGATGTAAATTGGTCTTAGTAAAAAAATGTGGGCATAAAAAAGTAAAAAATAATTTATGACAACACATTTTCCACTTTATTTTTTGATCACTGATATACAAATCAACATTCCCCTATACTGCCACACAGTCTCAATTTGAGAACTTAACCAAAATGGCCGGATCTGGGAAACTCACAGAAGAACAGAAATAGCTTTATTTATATCTTTAATGGAAAAAAGTCCCCAAAATGTTCATTTTGTCAAGAGTGTTGCAAAATCCCTTCCTATGTGGAAATTCTCTCTGCTATAGTGAGTTATTTTCTTGGCAGTTTTGTGGTTCTGGATTTCAGCTTTGCTGTTTTTGGCAGAATGCAAGCTAGTCTGGCATAGTGGTTCAGATTTTGGGCTCTATAAGCGATATCATTCTACATTCCATCACTTACTAGCTGTGAGATCTTGAGCAAGGAGGTAACACTTCTGAACTTTAACTTATTAATCATTTGTTTCCACTTCCAAAAATTGATAGTTTTTTATGGGACTATATAGATGCTTCAGTGATAAAATGTATATGAAGTGCTTAATAGCCTTGTGAAGGCTCAAAATATGGTAGCTAGTGGCAACCATGATAGGATATTTTAGGTAAGTTGAATGACAGTCCTGCAGCGTTGCAGGCATATTGCCCTGAATCAGGAGAATGCCTTTAAAATACAGATCTTCCGGCCCTATCCCTAGATATTCTGATTCACCAGTGCCTGAGAATTGGCATTTTTGTCCAAGTTTCAGAATATAAACACTGACTTAGAGATTCTGTGGCAATTGTTATTTCATTCTATTTTATTATTTAACTAAAGTTAAGCTTTTGCCTTTCTAGGAGCTTTCTGAGGCTGGTGGTCCTCTGCATTTAATGACCACTTCTTAATGAAGGAAGGCCCTCCAAGTAGCAGTTCTTAGACATCATTCACTCACTAGACTTATTTTTCAATTACTTTATGGGAACCACTATTCTACTGCATTAGATTAGCAGATCTCAAAACTTAACTGTTCATGAAAAGAATCAGGAGAGTGCCTTTAAAATACAGATCTTCCAGCCCTATCCCTAGATATTCTGATTCACCAGTGCCTGAGAATTGGCATTTTTGTCCAACACTGACTTAGAGATTCTGTGGCAATTGTTATTTCATTCTATTTTATTATTTAACTGTATTAACTCAAAGGAATCTTATAATGCACATTGGTAGCCATTGTATTACAATTATTATATAAATTATTTATTGCCACTGAATTTAAAATTGAAATTATAATTAACTTGTTAGATCTATATATACATACATAAACTTATTGTAAATTCTGGTGATACAGTCAGAGGTTTTCTACAGAGTGATCTGGAAACAGTGTGAGGATGTGTTTAATGGAAGAAGCTTGGAAGCCTAGACCTAAGAAGTTACTGAAATATGGGTAAGAGATAATGAGAATGTGACCATATCACTTCTTCATTAAAAAAAAAATAATAAAATAGGGAGCCTGAGTGGCTCAATTGGTTAAGCAACTGCCTTCGACTCAGGTCATGATCCTGGAGTCCCGGGCTCACGTCCCACATCGGGCTCTTTTCTTGGTGGGAAGTCTGCTTCTCCCTCTGACCCTCCCCCCTCTCTTGCTCTCTGTCTCTCTTCTCTCTCTCTCTCTCTCTCTCTCATTCTTTCTCAAATAAATAAATAAAATCCCTAAAATAAAATAAAGTAAAATAAAATAATAAAATTCAAACCATCTTCAGTGACTCTTTTGTCAAATTCTGGTATTAAAGACCCCTAAGGGCATCTTACAGGTGTTCCACCTCTTTCCTGGTAAGAGTGCCTGATGGTCTTTCGGGGGGACCATCCATCCTTAGTTTTAGTCCTGTGATTTGCTGAGCTGTATTCCACTTCCAATTACAGAAGTGCATTCTGAATACCCTATGCCTCTGACACTTCCATTAGCTTTGTACAAAACCGAAGAAGTAAACCAGAAAACTAAATCTGGTCAAATCAAGGGAAGTCTCAGGACTGTTGCTGCATTAGCAGGACTGTCTTTTCTGCAGAGCTGGATGCTGTGAGAATATCAGGCTTGGGACTGCTGTGGCTCTGGAACATTTTTCCAGTCCAGACAGCCTACCTACAGACAGCCACAGAGAAAGCAGCACTGAAAGAGTAGATCAGGTATTGTGCTTGAGTCCTAGACCAAAATGAGCCTGAATCCAAAGGGTCTCCCCAGGGCCATTCAACCTATTAATTTCCATTTTGGTTTTAGTCAGTTGGCTTAGTTTCTTGAGCACCTGTGAGATGATTATTTCTGACTGGTAGAAGACCTCAATTGAAGACACCGGTGTTTCCATCCCTAATCATACCTGTGCTCCAGTTACATATGGTTCCTCTTCATTCTTTGTTTTAGAATTAATAACAGAACTTAAGAGAAGAACTTAAGAAATTAAGAACTTAATAGAACTTAAGAAGTTAACACATGTACAGCCTTTAGCATTGTGTCTACCAGTAGGGGCATCTGGGTGGCTCAGTGGTTAAGCATCTGCCTTCAGCTCAGGTAATGATCCCAGGGTCATAGGATTGAGCCCTGCATGGGACTCCCTGCTCAGTGGGAAGCCGGCTTGCTTCTCTCTCTCCCCCATTCCCTCTGCTTGTGTTCCTTCTCCTGCTATCTCTCTCTCTGTGTCAAATAAATAAATAAAATCTTAAAAAAATAGTAAACATTAAATAAGTGTTTGATTATTGCTATTACTCAGCCAGTAAGTGTTGGAACAGAAACTCCTCAGAGTGGGGCCTATGGCACATCTCCGTGTTTGTACCACCTCACATGTACTATGAGTCAGTACTTTTCTGTTGGCTTGAATTGTTGGATGATTATTAGAGTATATCAAGCAGTTTCTATGGCACAGAAATGCTAATGGGGGGAGAAGACGGTGTAAGTGGAACATTTGATTACAGCGATAATGTTCTGAATATTTTTTAATGTTTTAAATGATTACAAAAGGCACTAGAGAATAATTGGCATACTTGTGCTCTATGAAAATAATCTCTGAACAATTCCAATCTTAACTATTAGTATTATTATTACAGTTAAAGATATATTAAGTTATTTTTAGGAGGCGAAATGTATTTTGGAACATGGTTTTATTTTTGTTAAACTCAAGTAGTATTTCCTTTCAAATGAACAATAAGTTTTAAGAAGGCTCTACGTTAAGTTCAAAATAAAATTCCTTTAATGTCGGTACATCTCTAGCAAACACTGAGTATGGAATTAGATTTGAAAGATATAATGACTAGCTATAATAAGAGCTTTAAAATTGCACTTTCCAAGAAAAAATTATTGAGCCTGGGAGTACATTGAAGCTAAAATGCATGCTGAAATAATTCAAATTATGAGCTCATAAATTCTATGGTTTGTAATATTACTATCATCTTTTAGACTATCAGGAGAAAAGTAGCTTTCAAGGTGGTCTCCATTTCCTTTATGCTGGAGTCCTCGGTAATTAACAAAACTCTATGATTCTCTCCAAACAGGTGACTTCCAGATTCATTAAACAGTATATCACAACCAAGTAATGCTAGGTTATTTTCAGCATTTTGTAGATTAGAACCAAATAAAAAGGTATTTGTAAAACAGAGGATGAGGGAAATGACATTTTAAAACAACAATAAAACCATCTGTTTTGATTCCCTCATGGTGAAATGATTATTTTTCTCTAAAGATTTTCAAAGAAAAATAACAATATAAAACAGCTGCTTTTCTTCTTGACTCAATATTGGAAAATTGTATGTTTTTAGGAATTCGTCCATTTCTACTGGGTTGTCCAATTTGTTGGCATATAATTTTTTGTAGTTTTCTTGTCTAGTCGTTTGTATTTCTGTGGTGTCAGTTGTTACTTCTCCTCTCCTTTCTGATTTTATTTCTTTGGATTCTTTCTCTTTTTTCTCAATACATTTGGCTAAGAGTTTGTCAGTTTTGTTGACTTTTTCAAAGTACCAGCTCTCAGTTTCATTGATTTTTTTTCTATTTTTTTAGTCTTTGTATCATTGAATTCTGCTCTGATCTCTATTATTTCCTTCTCCTCACCTTGGCCTTTGCTCTTTTTTTTTAGTTCCTTTAGGTGTAAAGGTAGATTCTTTATTTGAGCTTTTTCTCATTTCTTGAGATAGACCTGTACTGCTATATATTCCCCTCTTAGAACTGCTTTCTCTATGTCCCAAAGATTTTGAACTATCATTTCATTTTCTTTTTTTCCCCCATATATTTTATTTCTTTGATTAATTTGTTGATGCATTAGTTGTTCAGTATCATATCGTTTAGGCTCCCTGTTTGTTTGCCCTGCAGTTTTTTCTGGTGATTTATTTCTAGTTTCATATTGTCATGTCAATAAAGATGCAGGGTCTGATTTCAATGTTTTTAAATTTATTGAGGCTTGTTTTGTAGCCTAACATCCATTCTGAAGAATGTTCCGTGTACGCTTGAATAGAATGTGTGTTCTGTGCTCAGTCCAGCAGCACATATACTCAAATTGGAAAGATGTGTTTTCTGTTGTTTGGGGATGGAATGTTTTGTATATACCTGTTATGTCCCTCTGGTCATTCAAAGAGACTGTCTCCTTATTGATTTTCTGTTTGGATGATCTATCCATTGATGTAAATGGGGTGTTAAAGTCCCCTACTAGGGGAGCCCTAGATGGCTCAGTCAGTTAAGCAGCTGCCTTTGGCTTGGGTCATGATCTTGGGGTCCTGAGATTGAGTGCTCAGTGGGGAGTCTGCTTCTCCCTCACCCTGTGTCACTCCCCAACTTGAGCATGTTTGCTCTCTGTCAAACAAATAAATTCTTTAAAAAAATTTTTAAATAAATAAAGTCCCCTACTAATATTGTGTCACATCCATCGCTCTCTTTATGTTATCCTGAGTGAACTAATTCAAGCAGAGAGAGTCAATTATCATATGGTTTCACTTACTTGTGGAGTATAAGGAGTAATACGGAGGACATGGGAGATGGAGAGGAGAAGGGAGTTGGGGAAATTGGAGGGGGAGGTGAAGCATGAGAGACTGTGGACTCTGAGAAACAAACTGAGGGTCTGGGAGGGGAGGGGGAGGGGGTTGAGTGGGTATTAAGGAACGCATGTACAGCATGGAGCACTGGGTGTGGTGCATAAACAATGAATGCTGAAATACTGAAAAAAATTTTTAATTGCTCTCTCTATGTACATTAATATTTGCTTTATGTATTTAGGTATTCCAATGTTGGGTGCCTAGATATTTATTATTGTTATATTTTCTTGTTGAGTTGATGCTTTATCATTATGTAATGTTCTTCTTTCTTTTTACCATCTTTCTTTTAAAGTCTGTTTTGTCTGATATAAGCATTGTTACTCCAGCTTTCTTTTTACTTTCATATGCTGGTAAGTGTTTTTCCATCTCTTCACTTTCGGGCTGTATATGTGCCTTTAGGTCTAAGGTGACTCCCCTGTAGGCAGCATATAGATGGGTCTTGTTATATTTTGTCATTTGTTTGCCCTTTTTTTAAAATCCATTCTGCCACCCTTTGTCTTTTGATTGGAGCATTTAGGCCACATACATTTAAAGAAATTATTGATAAGTATGTACTTCCTGCAATTTTGTTATTTGTCTTCTGGTTGTTTTTGTAGTTCTTCTCTGTTCCTTTTTCTTTTGCTCTTTTTTTTTGTGATTGATGAATTTATGATGTGTTTTGTCTTTTCTCCTATTTTTTGTGTGTCTATTATAGGTTTTGGGCTTGTGGTTACTACTAGATTCTTAAATTAAAACTGCCCTTTCCTAATACAACAGAAGAGAGCTCTTTTAAACTAAGAAAACAAGGAAGCCCATCTATGCTTTACTCTCTCACTACATAAGATTGTCTGCTCTTTATGGCACATGAAAATCCAACACATATAATCATTAGTTTAAAAAAAAATCCTGCGTTTTTAGAAAAGGGTCAAAAAAACTAGAGTTAAAACTACTTACAAGAAGAAAACACTTTTTTAAAACAATAGACGTCCATAATCATAAATGGAGAAGCGATGAAAAAAATCAGAAATGATTTTGAACACTATGATTCAGCAAATTTGTTCTAATAGGCATATGTAGACCATAATATCCAATGATTACAGACTATACATTCTTTGCAAGACACAGAGAACATTTATAAAAATGATCAAATACTGGGCCATAAAAAAAAATTTTTTTAAAGGCCAGGAAACACAAAAAGTACTGTAATATAATACTCTAACACAAATAAAATTAATCAAGACCTAGTAGAAATCTAAGGACATAACAAATCAGAAATTAAAAAATTCAAGATGATAATCTCAGGAAACAAACTGAGGGTTGCTGGAGTGGAGGGGTGTAGGAGGGATAGGGTAACTGGGTGATGGACGTTGGGGAGGGCATGTGTTATGGTGAACGCTGGAATTATGTAAGACTAATGAATCACAGACCAGTACCCCTGTAACAAATAATACATTATGTTAAAAAAAAAAAAAAAAAGAAAGAAAGAAAGAAGAGTTTTTTAAAAAAATCAAGATGAAGAAAAACAAATAAGATGTGGAGACTGGCTGCCTGCTGAGGTCCATGATGGTATAAGACCATCGAGAGCCTCGTGCAACAGATTACAGATCTTTGGCTGCACATAGTCTTTGTGTGCACATAGTCTTGCCCTTGTCTAAGTCTACCTTGATTTGGTACTTGCCCATCTTGGCAACATAATCCCACTAAGCCTTTGTCCAGCAGCTGTTATGGTTCTGGCTCTCAGACCACTACACCGATCTTTTGTGCTTTCTGCCTTCATTACATATGTTTATTGGGTGATACATTCCCCCCCACCAAAGAAAATTGCCCTGTTTAAACTGACACAGAGGCAGTTTATCTAATATGTACTTTAGATTAACTAGACTAGGGCAGTTGCAACTTTCTATGGAGAATGAGCATGGATGTTGCCAGACATCACTCTGGGTATGCTTAATTGCTTTGGAGTTAATAGAGCAGCTTTTTATGGCTTGCCATTCTTAAGGCATCCAGCTGTTTCTAGAAAGCTTTATTCATGTGGTGCAAAGCTGCAAGAACCAGTGAACCTCAAGTTGGTAACAAATATTGATGAAGAAAAACCCTCCTATTAATGGAAGGTAAAACTTTTTGATTCAATAACATATGCTGTTCTGGTTAGAGTGATCTAAAAATACAAAATAAAAAATGTCAGAAAAAAGAGCATTCAAAAAGTATCAAAATATGGCTTGAAGAATGGCTACTGGGGGACCCTTGGATGGCTCACTTGGTTAAGTATCCAAACCTTGATTTCAACTCAGGTCATGAAAGAAATCTTGATGTAATTAAAATAATTCCAAATTTAGCTGATTTAGTGATAAAAAGAAAGAATTTGTATATAAGACATGTTTCATTAAAAAAAAAAAAAACACAGGCAATAACAATACTAATATAGTTGAGGACTCTAAAGTGGAAAATAAATTTCCAAAAGTGTTCTGTGACTGTTGATCTGATGAATGAAGATGCAGTTATTGATCTCATTCACCCAATAGGATAGTTGTCATAATTAAGAAGGATAATTCACCAGTGTTTCATCAGTGGAATCATGCTATCTGCTTCAGAATACCTTAACTATGTAAGCGAGAAGATGAATATTCCTGTATTTTGGCAGCATTTTAGCAAGGTCACTTAAATTTGAATGATAGAAACCCCTATTTTCTACAAGAGCATATTTTCAGAGGTAAGTGCATGTTTACAAAAACTCTAGAGTCTGAAGTGTGAAAAAAAATTGTATTTTCTAACAGGACTTCATTTTTAGATGGAAATAAAGTGGAGATTGCCAGTACTATATGTAGCACAAATAATAGATGAGGATGAATTTTCTAGAAGAAAATAATGTGGCACTCTATCCATTGACAAATATTTTGCCCAAAAAGATTCCTACTGATAATTTATGGCCAGGAACACAGAATAGTCAACTTTAGCTTTTTTATTTGTTTTTCTTTTTTTTTTTTAAGATTTTATTTATTTGACACAGAGAGAGAGAGCACAAGTAGGGGGAGCGGCAGAGGGAGGAAGAGAAGCAGACTCCCCGCTAAGCAGGGAGCCCAATGTGGGATTCGATCCCAGGATACTGAGATCGTGACCAGAGCCAAAGACAGACACTTAACTGACTGAGCCACCCAGGTACCCTGATTTGTTTTGCTTTTTAAGTAGGCTCCATGCCCAACATGGGGTTCAAACTCACAATCCCAAGATCAAGAGTTGCATGCTCTACCAATTGAGATAACCAGGCTCCCCCTGAAGAATCAACTTTGAAACACTGAAGAAAATTATTAAAACCAATGAAATCAAAGAACCATAAAAATAAAGATTTGGGGGGCACCTAGGTGGCTCATTGTGTTAAAGCCTCTGCCTTCGGCTCAGGTCATGATCCCAGGGTCCCGCTCTCTGCTCAGCGGGAAGCCTGCTTCCTCCTCTCTCTGCCTGCTTCTCTGCCTACTTGTGATCTCCGTCTGTCAAATAAATAAATAAAATCTTAAAAAAATAAAAAATAAAGATTTGGGATGGAAAAGCTCAAAATAATATATTTTGAAGAATTAGCAGCACAATATGAATTCAAAGAAAATTAGCTGCATGGTTGATTTGGGTAAGTATTTAAAGTTACCATATGTCCTCTTCTAAATCTATTTGGAAAATGATCATTATATCTTAGCATGTCCTGTATCAATATTTTCCAGACAGTGAGTTGAAGTTTCAGGATCTGTGTTGGAGTTGGGTGCCTGGAGGTGCCTGCTGCACAGTATTTTGAAACATAAATTAAGGCCTTGTGAAATTCTCAGTTAATTGCTCTTTTCAAATTAATACACTTCTTGAAAATACCATGGAGCTTAAGTTTGACCAAATACTTGACACTCCACATTAGACATTTTGGAACCATGTCATATATAGAATACTTTTAAAAATAGATTTATGCCAGGTTGCCTCACTTCTTTTGAAATTCGTCCTGTTTTGTTTTTCTTGGTGTGGCTTGGCTTTATAATTTGGACATAGATTTTTCCTTTTTTTTTTAATTTACTTTTAATTTTTTTAATTTTTAAAAAATTACTTTTATTAACATATAATATATTATTTGCCCCAGGGGTACAGGTCTGTGAGTCATCTGGTTTACACATTTTACAGCATTAACCATAGCACATACCCTCCCCAATGTCCATAACCCCACCACCCTCTCTATACCCCCTCCCCCCAGCAATCCTCAGTTTGTTTTGTGAGATTAAGAGTCTCTTATTTTTTCTATTTTTATTATTTTATTATATTTATTTTTATTATTTTTATTTTTTAAAGATTTTCATTTATTTATTTGACAGAGAGATCATAAGTAGGCAGAGAGGCAGGCAGAGGGAGAGGGGGAAACAGACTCTGGACATAGATTTTCCTTACACTTATCTCTGTGACCTAATAGTTTAAAATTTTCACATATATATAATTTAAAAATTAAACATATATAGTTTAAAAATAAACCTTCAGAAAATTTAAGACTATTTATGGTATCCACTATATTTATTTATTTATTTATTTATTTTTTAAGATTTTATTCATTTATTTGACAGAGAGAGATCACAAGTAGGCAGAGAGGCAGGCAGAGAGAGAGGGAAGCAGGCTCCCCGCTGAGCAGAGAGCCCGATGTGGGACTCGATCCCAGGACCCTGAGATCATGACCTGAGCCGAAGGCAGTGGCCTAACCCACTGAGCCACCCAGGTGCCCCCACTGTATTTATTTTTAAGATTTATTTGTTTATTTTAGAGAGAGAGAAAGGGAAAGGGCAAAGGGGGAGGGAGAAAGAGCCTCAAGCAGACTCTGGCTGAGTGAGGAGCCCGATGTGGGGCCTGATATTATAACCCTGAGAACATGACCTGAACAGAAACCAATAGTTTTCACTTAACCCACTAAGCCGTCCAGGCAACCCCCCACCACTGTATTTATTTCATGTGTGTGAAACTGCTTTTGATATAATGGCTTTGTTTTTGGTCGCCTCTCAGTAGACTGCAAAAGTTTTCTATGCCTTTTTGTTCTGTGCTTTAGAAAGAGTTATTAAATAGAGATTCCTCTGCTCATTTATGGTAATAAATATGACTGATTGGAAATGTATTAGATAGTGCCATGGAATGAGTGTGATCTTAAACCCGTACTTTAAAAAGGCTGGTCCTTAAAATAGAATGCTTTCTTTTTGGAGAGTTTCTGTGCTATTTCAAAGGTTCAGAGGTTACTGGGAGAGCCCTGAATCCACAATATATTTCACATCATACCTTATATTAGCTCATAGATCAAACTTTTAAATGTATAATAGTATCTTGCTATGTCTCTATTAAATATACATATATACACAATATATTAGATGTTTTTAAACAACTACAACCCCATCAGTGAGAGTCTGTACAATGCTGTTAAAAACATACTACTTTTTTTGCAACAATCTCTATATTGATTTTTAAACAAAGTTATGTAGTCAAAACATCCCCCTACTTAGATTTCTAATTTAATTTATGAAATTTGAACAAAACTTATATATATCTGTCTTTATTATATGTAAGCATGTGTGTGTTGTTATAGCACATAAGTATGCTAAGGGTCCTAGATCTCTATTAATCTATGGAAATCATATGTACACTTCACAAGAACCTGGCAGATGATAATAAGGTAAGGTACATTTTTGACAAATTTCATGATACTCCTAAAATATTAACAACTTATTTTGTAACTTATTTTGAAATTCTCTTAGGAAATTTTAGAAATCATGATCTTTCTACTTGGATAGAATTTTTGAGATTCAATTTATATTAATATGACCCAGCATTCACAAATAAGGGGTTAAAAAGTCATCTATTCTGATATATAATTGTGACATTTCATATATTTTAAAATTCAGATATTTTTTACTTTATATAGAGATAAGCCTAATGGATCTAAAACAGTTTTTTTTTTACTCATTTGATTAAAGTAGAGACCGCTTTTAAAGAAAAGTTTCTGAAACCCCTACAGTAGACAAAAATTATTTCATTTCATGTTGAAATATGTAAATTTGTCATATAAGCCTCACAGATCTCATAGAACTATAAATGAAATCACATTTACAAATTAAATACATAGAAAATGATAAAACCAATAAAATTCATATAGGCAATATATAACAGGATATTGAATTAAAATTTTTACTGGGCTGGCAAAATAGGGTGGTATCAAATACCACATAAGTAAACTGGAGTTTTTAAAACTGGTGTCCTCCATTACCAGGTTGAGAGCACAGTCTATAGAACAACTTGAGTCTTGTGCAGGAGAGTTCTCAGTGATGTGTCAATACTGGTTACCCATAAACTTCCAACTAATTCTGAAGTAACCAATCCAAAACTGACAACAGTTGAAATTACATTTAAGCCTATCTCCCTGTGCCTACTTCCTGAATCCAGGAATGGATTATTCCTGTGGTTATTTCAGTGCTTGAAACGTTAGGTACAACATTCACTGCCAAGTGCCATCTCCCTTTGAGCTCCCCAGGGAAACTTCCATTTAATCTCATTATCTTCTTTTCTTTTTTAAAGATTTTATTTATTTATGTGACAGAGATCACAAGTAGGCAGAGAGGCAGGCAGAGAGAGAGGGGGAAGCAGGCTCCCTGCTGAGCAGAGAACCAGATGCAGGGCTCAATCACAGGACCCTGGGATCATGACCTGAAGGAAGGCAGAGAAGCTTAACCCACTGAGCCATCCAGGTGTCCCAATATCATTATCTTTTAAGCAATGATTTGTTTATCATCAAATAGTGTCTTTGTTTCTCATGTGCTTCAAATACTTAAGCTTTTTATTTATTTTGACTCCATTTTTGACATTTTTTTACTGTAAGGGGAACATATGACTATTAGCTCTGTTGTTATCATTTGAAATTAGGTTAAAATCTTGTGTGTAATAGAATTTAGTAGTGAATTATTTTTGTCTTTAGAAAATGTTATTTAAAAGACAATAATAATTAAATATGATTTAATTAAATCAATTTTTAGGGTAAGTCTTCAGAGTTTCCAAGCATTTACTTTTCAAATGTTTTTCATATATAGCTATTTATATTTCATGAATTTTTCAGATTTATTACTGAGTTAAATGACTAGTAATATTTCAATATCACCCATGCATACAATATTTTACATTTGTGGGATTTTCTTAAAAAGCATTCTTTAAAAGACAAGCTAAAATATATATGTACATTTTGGAGCAATATCTTTTCTCCCCTGACTTTACTGAGATATAATTGACATGTAATACTTGTGTATGTTTAACATGAAATGTGTTAAAATGTCACACATATTGCAAAATGATTGCCACATAGTGTTTGCTAATACCTCCATCATGTCCCATAATATCCTTTCTGTTTTGTGGTCAGTTTGAAAAACACTTTTAGAAATATATTGTGTGTTAGGGAAAAAAAAAGTATAATCTAGGATCAAATCTAACAAATCACTTAACCTCTCTGTATTCCAGCTTTTCAATCTGTATAGTGAGTGGGGTGATACATAGCCTACTTTACTAAGATGAGATTATCAAGAAGATAGATACCTTGAAATTAAATGACATAAAAATTCAAAGAAATGTTTTGTGAATTTAAGTGTAAATAATTTAATAATGCAAGCTATACTGACTTTTGTCTGAGATTTTGTCAAGAATCACATTCTGGTTTTCCTTCTTTTTTAAGGCTTACTTATTTATTGTAGAGAGAGAAAGAGAGAACATGAGCGGGGGCGGGGAGGGGGAGAGGGAGAGAGAATCTCAAGCAGACCGTGTACACTGTGCAAAGCCCCCACAGGGCTTGATCTCAGGACTCTTGAGTTCACGAGATCACAACCTGAGCTGAAACCAAGAGTTGGACACAACTGACTGTGCCCCCCAGGCACCCCTGGTTTTCTTTTATGTTCTGTCACATGAAGCAAGGTGCTTATTCAATTCAATCTAAAAATAGTCATTTGAAGAGAAGAAGTTTTACTTCGATCATCATTTTGTTTAAAAGACATCTTGAATGGGCAGCAAATGTAACTTATTCAGGAAGATACTCCATTAGCCCATAAAACTTCATTGATGTCTTTATGTCCTTCAATAGCTTAAAAACTGCTGAATAGCTCCATTTCCACCTGGAAATCCAAGAACTTTTTCTCAAAGTAGCATGCGTTTTTCTGCATGTAAATCAGAAAGCCTCGGGCCTAGTTATAACTCTGTGTAAGGGCAAAGAGATGATCTTTGTAGTTAACTTCATGTCTTAAAACTATACTTGATTCTGTCTGTCCAAAAGATCACTTTGTGTTTTCTTAGTCATAATATTTGAGTTGCAAAGATAAATGTTTGTTCATTATCCTAATTGTCTTGTCCACGGTAAGTCTTATAAACATTCACTCCAAAACTTATTTCAATTCTCAAACCTCCAAAATGAAAAGAAATATGAAATTCACTCTAAAACAAAGAGAATATGTTCCCTATCTACTTTTGACTAGTATTTTAAAATTTATTTTAAGCAAAGAAGAAATTTTATCTTTTCATTGCAGTATAACAGGAAAGATGATTTGTCATTTTGTTCATAACTCTTCCCGCCTGTTGAACATCAGTGATATTTTAAAATATATAATAGACAGCAGAATATGAATTAAATATACCTGTGCTGTATCAAAAGAGAGAAACATACTTTCTCTCAATAGCCTTGGGAAACTTTCATTGAGAATATGGTTGTAACAAAGAAATGCCAAGTTGTTTGATCTACTCACAAAGAACTCTGTTGGGCTTCTCTGAAGGTATTTGTAGCTAAGTGAAACAATATAGAAGAAAAATTTAAAAGATGAACAAAAAACACTGAAGTTGCTTTAAAAAATATGTCCTTTCTTCTTTTCCCACACCTTAGTTGAAGGAAGCTTTCTTTTCTTCAAGGTCTCCTGAGCTCGATCATATAGCTATAAATTCCTAAGTTTTTCTTAGTTTTTTCTAAGTTTTCAGGGAAGGAATAAGCTTTCTTTCCCTGCATCTCCCTTCTGAACTCTCTCATTTAATATTAGGGTTTGGGCTCTGCTTTTCTAAAAAAATCATAATTTTTTAAATTCTTAATTAATCGCTAGATAACATTTGTTGAAGTGGGAACATGCGATTTAATTTCCCTTTGGCCACTAACCAGCTGGGAGACCTCAGACCTCAGTGTCCTCATCTGCCTAGTATAAATAGTGATAAGTTATCTTCATAAAGCCAAGCAGCTGTGCCTAATTACCTCCCAAGTTCCAACTTTTTAAATCTAATTTATTTTTACCTCTAGTTTCTGGATTCTCTGATTCTAAATCTAAGCTGTTTTCTGACCGCATTAAATTGGTTATGCTAACTTTTGATGGGCACATTAAGCATGTTTTTCTGGGTAGGGGTAGGAGTTAATCCTTTTCTGGTATAAAATTTTCCAGAGTCTCCTTTTGCTTAGATCTTTCCGTATATGTTTAGTTCGGTTTTGCTTTGACTCTCTAAATCTTGAACTTTCTTTGAAGGAATCTTCTATAAAAGAAAATTGTTTGTATATTAGGTATGAGGTTAAGACATAAGCAAAATAATAACTATAATTGGTGTTCATGGCTCCAAATTAAGAGGCATAGAATACCTCTCTGAACTAATCTGAAATTTTTATTAGTGCTAAAGGGCTGGGGGGGGGTGGGGTGGAACAAGAACCAAAGAAATACATGCATTAAATAAGATTGTAGAATCAGTTACACCATTATTATAAATGCAACCAGCTGAAGTGACTTATTCCTGTAACTCTTATTCTTTATGTGTACAGGTTGGGGAAATTACTTAGAAATTATACTAAATTAGGAAAATATTTTTGAGATGCATTCTTACCACAATAATTGTTTTTCCATGAAGTGATCTCTTACAGAACTAGATGAGTTGGAAATAGAGAATATCAGATAGATTACTGTTTATTTTCTTGCTGGGCTGATAAATCATCAAACACCCTACAGTGCTTTTCATTTAGTCAAATGATCATGATGTCAATGATGGTCTTCCATTCAGATAAATGTATTATTCCTAAGATCCATTTTGGGGCACCTGGGTGGCTCAGTTGGCTATGTATCTGACTCTTGGTTTTGCTTGGTCATGATCTCAGGGTCATGAGATCAAGCCCTGCGTCCAGCTTCATGGTCTGTGGGACATCTGCTTGAGATTCTCTTTCTCCCTCTCCCCCTGTCCTTCCCTACAACATGCATGCTTATGCTCTCTCTCTCTCTCTGTCTCTCAAATAAAAAAATTAAAATCTTTTAAAAAGAAAGAAAAGTTTTAGAATTTTTTGAACTCCTGGGATTTTATCTGAGCTCTTTAAACCTCTGTTAATGAGCTTTCCTCCCTCTCCCTCCCTTCTACCTTCTTTCCTTTCCCCACCATCTTTTTCTCCCTCTAATTCAGCCATTCACAGAACCTCTAGCCATTAGCATTGTTGCAGTCCTTCCATAGTACTACTTTATTTTGGTTTCTCACTTTCCATCCTACTGTATCTCAGAAACCTCCAACTCAAAAGTCTAGAGAGAATGTGTATTTTCTGTCTTCACCAACAGTGCCTCTTTTGACTCTCCCTACCACCCTACTGCCTATTCCAGACAGCACAGGATCTTCAGAACCAAGTTCTCAGACAGTCACTGTTGTTGCTTCCAGGATGCCTGTTAAATCAAGGAAGCTTCTGATCCCAGGCAGAGCAAGGAAGGTGGTCATGGACATTTTTCCCAGTTAGGGTCTCCCTCCATCTCTTCCAGCATCTTCTTACCTGGCAGAAACCCCACTAAGGTCCAGGCGTTGGTGCTGCTCTGACTCTGCAGGGGCCCTCCTGTGCGGAGCATCCCCACATCTGTCCTCTAGGGAAGAATGCCGGGCTTTCAGGTTTTTTGATTCCTTTCATTCAGTTCTTCAACAGCGTGTTTGTTCCCTTCTTAAATCCTGGTCCCTTGGGCTCCTAATTGCTTCCAGATTGGATCTGATAATGACTTGATTATTTGTCTTCTGTGTCTTAGTACTGACTTAACACTATCTTAGCCCTAATGATTGCCCAGCAGTAAAGTTTCAGAAAGGGCAGTGAGATGAGATTGACCACGGAGCACCCACACATGCATGTGAGATGTTCGTAAAAGACTCCCTAAAACCTTCTTTGTGCGGGAGTCCCATCTGGGTGTACGAACTGCATTGTCCTGGTAAGCAGAATGCTTTATCTACTAGTGCAGGTAATATTGTATTCTTGCACAGAATGAGAAGTGTTATCAGTAAAATGTGTCATTAGAAGAATGAATAATAGATGACTAGTTCATACCAGAGACACTAGATAAAACCTGGTCCTTATTACTAAGTATTACTAAAATTTTTCTGAGATTTTATTTATTTATTTGAGAGAGGTAGAAAGAGCATGAACAGGGGGAGTGAGAGAGGGAAAAGCAGGCTCCCTTCTGAGCAGGAAGCCCAACACAGGGCTGGATCCTAGGACCCTGGGATCACAACCTGAGCCTAAGGCAGACACTTAACCGACTGAGCCACCCAGGTGCCCCTAAACTTTTTTAATAAAAAGAAAACAGAGCAATTGAGGCAAATGACAAGTTTCTTCCTGATCTGACTAGGTCATATGAGGAAAATAAGGTAATGAGTTATAGTAAAACAGCATCCGTTCATTTCTCCTCCTCCATCTGATATTATTGGCTTGGGGAACAGAGACCAGGAAGGTGTTTTTCTTGCTGTCACTGAAAAGGGATCTCTGATAGTAGAAGTTTTAGGCACTGTGATAGACAATGCAAGAAAAATGAAGGTCAGCAAAATCCTTTAGGGACCCTAAAAGACAAGCTACTTCATCTTCAGTGTGACTGAAAATAACTGTAGCAAGCCATGTTTCCCAGACGTCTGATCATGTTTGGAGGGACAAGGAGATGGTATTTGCAGTCTTGCCACAGGCAAACTGAGAAGAGGGACATTGTTGCCTGGAACGCTTGGGTTACATATCTCAACAGGGACGCAGCCCACTGGAGTGTGATGTTAAGAAAGTATGACGGAAGTTCTCTTCCTCAGTGTCCCAGAGATGAACACTCCTGAACTTGCTATTCAGAGATGAGGAGTAGTCAAAGGTTTTTGAAGACGCTGTCAGACAGAGGCCCTGTTGCATGACAGCAGGCCCTGTGCTGAGAGAGGAGGTCTTAGCCCCAAGGTTTCTAGACATGACCCGAGGGTCAGAAGGGGCTCTTTCCCACCACACACCAGGAGAGGCGGCAAGTAGCACCTAGGTGACATATTCTTTGGAATTCTCCATGCTTTCCTGGGATTTCTAACTTTTAGTGTGAAGATAGTAAATTAATTTAAAATCATGGAGCTACTCATCATACAAACTTCCTAGTTTTCAGGCATTGTTACTTATTCCAAAGACTTTCCAGGGTTGTCTTCCTTCAAAATTTTTTGCCTCTTCTACCCTCTAGAACCCTTCCCTATTGCTTTGTAGGTAAATTCTCCTGAATCCTTTATCTTTTAAGGATTCTGTGAAACATTATACAAGAAAAATCTGAAAGATGACTATAGTAGCCAGGGTTCTCCAGAGAAAGATAACCAATAGGACATGTGTCCATACAGAAAGAAACGTAATATAAAAAATTGGCCCAAGTGATATAGAGACTAACGAGTCCAAACTCTGCAATGTGAGCAGGCAGTCTGGAGAAGAGCCAGTGGTATAGATGATGTCCCAAGGCAGTTTGCTAAAGAATTCACTCTTGCTTGGGGAGGCTGGTCTTTTTGTTCTAGTGATGCTTTTGGCTGACTGAATGAAGCCAACTCACATCATGGAGGGCAATTACTTACTCAAAGTTCACTGACGTAAATATTTATCTCTAAAAACACCCTCTAACTCTGACACATCCAATTCACCATCACAGTGAAGAAAAACAAAAATGGTTGTTTTTGAAAAATATTTCCTTTCCTTGTTTTCCCTTTCTCTCTCTTACTGAGACCTGGATTTCTGCAATAAAACTGCTTGCCTTGTACCGTCTTCCATGGAGGCAGTCCATCCTCCCATACACCATGGCCATGGGACTCAGAACAATGTTGGCCTTCTCTTAGCAGCCCAGGATCACTTTCAGACCATTTTCCCCCCTTTGGAGGAAAAGCCTCTTCCTTCAAATTCATGCTAGTAGGTTATGCAACCTTTCACCACTTCATGTCACTGTCAATGTCCTACTGGTCAGTCCCCCACATTTATTGAGAGCTCTTGCACCCAATTCACAAGATTTCCTCTTCAGCTCAATTCTAACATTTCTAGGGTGACCTCAGTCACCATGATGCTGACTCATCCTTCAAGAGTTTCTTTACATCCTTTCTCCCAAGGATTGTGCTCCACCCCTTTTCAGCCGCAGGATCTGCATCCTCTGCCTGACTTCCCTATGAGCCCTTTGAATGGAATTTGTTTTCATCCTTCATCATCATTCCTTAGCCCATAGAAAACACTTTCTTTTGTCAAATCCTAAGTATAAGAAGGAAAGACTTTCAGCCAAACAGTCTGAAACAAGGTGGGCACTAGGAGAGAGCAGGAGTGGAATAAGCAAGAAATTTCTGCAAATGAGTGTGGAGTTGCCCCTGTCCAAGATTCTACTTACTGATCAATCCTCCTCACTCCGTCCAAAACACTGATCCAAAGCCAGTATTTCCCAATATGAAATACTTTAGTGGCTTGGTGCATAAGTCCTAAAACCTAAATCATGACATACAAAGGTCCTCACGATCAAAATGCTTCTTAACTCTTCAACATTCAGTGTCTACACACATGGCCTCCTGCCTATTCAGTGAAAGACTTCTGGATTACATAAACTATGCCTTTTCAGACCTCATTCCTGTGCACACTATTCCCTGTGTCTGGAAACTCTTCTATTTATACACTTCTGTTCACATAGCAGACTCCTAAGGCAAAGTGCTCTTTTTTTTTTTTTTTTTAAGATTTTATTTATTTATTCAACAGACAGAGATAGACACGGCAAAGAGGGATGACAAGCAGGGGGAGTGGGAGAGAGAGAAGCAGGCTCCCCACCGAGCAGGGAGCATGGTACAGGACTGGATCCCAGGACCTTCGGATCTTGACCCAAGCTGAAGGCAGATGCTTAACAACTGGGCCACCCAGGCATCCCCAAAGTGCTCTTTCTTGAACAAGACTTTCCTGAACCTCTGCAATCCCAGGTCAAAACCCCTCCAGGGGCCTCATTTCATTAAGTGGCTCCTGCCACTTAATATCTCAGTTACTTGTTTGTCTATGTGTCAGTCCTCTCCATGTTCTGAATTTCCTGAGGGCAAAGTTCTGTGTACTATTCAACCCTTAGCACCCTATATATTGAATGAATATAAGCCAACTTATTTACATCTACTTAGAGCAAGCTGACCACCAACATGGCCAAGAAACTCAGATGTTCCTGGACCACTGACAGATGTACTGAGTCCTCTTGCCCAGTTCCTTCTTGTTCTAGCTCACTGTCTTTCTGGCTTCTAATCTCTCTCTCTTTTTTTTTTTTTTTAAAGATTTTATTTATTTATTTTACAGACAGAGATCACAAGCAGGCAGAGAGGCAGGCAGAGAGAGAGGAGAAAGCAGGCTCCCCTCGGAGCAGAGAGACAGATGCAGGGCTCCATCCCAGGACCCTGGGATCATGACCGGAGCCAAAGGCAGAGGTTTTAACCCAATGAGCCACCCAGGCGTGCCCTGGCTTCTAATCTCTTTGGTTCCATTTCTCATCTCCTACTTTGTGTTTTCCCCATGGACTGGACACCAGAGCTCCTATTTCTAAGCTGCTTAGGGTGGCAATTCTAAACTTCTGTGTCCCAAATATGTTGAGTCATAGAACAAAAAGAGAGGAAGGGGTAGAGTTGCAGTGAGCTTGCTGAGTTTGCAAAAGTAATACCACACCCCACAGTAGGCATGAATCTCAAAACCATAACATTAGGGCAAGCAGCCAGATACCCAAAAAATGTGTAATGAAAACTAATATGTGTTGTTAGTAGTAGGGAGAGCAGTTCTTTAGGGGTAGAGTGAATCTGAAAGAGCATTGGGGAAGTGACTGGGGTGCTTAAAATTCTCTCTCTTTTTTTCTTGTGTGTGTGCTCGCTAAGTATTTATGATGAATTAATTACCAAAGTCTTTTTACTAGCCCAGCGCCCAGAGAGTAACAATGGGACATGAATGTGTAATACAATGCAATAAACAGGTTGTTAGTCTTGCAGTTGAGATCTTGAGTTTATATTCTGTAGATTAACTCGTTGTGATTTTAATTGTGTTTCATGATTTTCTTTATTCCTATCTCTAATTTGTATATCCACAAACAAGGATCTAGAATTGGAATATGAAAACATGGAGAGCAAGTCCTGGCTCTGCCACCTGCTATGTGTGTGTGTGTGTGTTTTAAGATTTTATTCACTTATTTGACAAAGAGATCACAAGTAGGCAGAGAGGCAGACGGCCTGTGGAGGTGGGGGGTGTTGGTGGGGGAAGCAGGCTCCCTGCTGAGCAGGGAGCCCAATGCCAGGCTCCAGGATCTATGAGGAGCTCAATCCCAGGACCCTGAGATCATGACCCAAGCCAAAGGCAGAGGCTCAACCCACTGGATCCACCCAGGTGCCCCTAATTGTGTGCTTTTGAGCAAATTATTTATTGCTAAGACTTTGTCAGCTGGGGAGACTATAATACATGCCTTATGTGCTCTACAGGGCTGCTCTATAGACCAAATAAACCATGGGTGAGTAAGTGTCAGTTTTACCCCAAACTCCACAGTTATTATATAAAAACACCTATTGTTTTTAAGTGTTTCATTGTTTTTATCAATGGCTTAATGAAGAATGTTTCCAGACATTTCAGTCTCAGAGGGTAATGGCTTGAGGAATGTCTCAACAAGTGTATACATCAATCAGTGAAAACAAATAGCGGAAAATATACCAACAATGAATTTATTTTCAATGAAAATTCCAAGGCTCGGGATGCCTGGGTGGCTCAGTGGGTTAAGCCACTGCCTTCGGCTCAGGTCATGATCCCAGGGTTATGGGATCGAGTCCCGCATCGGGCTCCTTGCTTGGCAGGGAGCCTGCTTCTCTCGCTGCCTTTGCCTGCCTGTCTTCCTGCTTGTGTGTACTCGCTTGCTCTCTCTCTCTCTCTGGCAAATAAATAAAATCTTTAAAAAAAAAAAAGAAAGAAAGAAAAGAAAATTCCAAGGCTCGTTCATAACACATAGAAATAGGGATGTCAACTCTTGCATAATGCATGTACCTTGATAGATAGTGATAAGTTCTCAAGGGTGCTTATTCTAATTTAGGTAATGTAATCTGGTCTAATATTTCAACTTTCTAACAGTTGGGTAATTGCTTTAGGCTGAAAAGGAATCAGAATCATTCTCCCACAATCTAAACTTTGTGTTGTGCTCCAGCCAGTTCAGCTTCCTAATGGCCCAAGACAGGTAATCAAACACAAAATTTTCCTCAACAGATATCTATTCTTTTTATGTTTGCTTGATTTGAGAAACTTTTCAGACTCAAAACTATAAGAAATTTTCTTTTTTGTGTAGATACACACATGCTTATTTTCAATACTCTGTTTCTTTATCTTTATGAAGATTTATCTAGCTCTACACTTCTGATCCATGTTCATCTCATTACTATATTATATAATGCAGAGTGTCAAGTTAAAAAAATCAAATGCAATAATGGGAACCTATTTTATACCCAGAAGAATAGGTAAATTTTTGAAATTCCCCTTTGCAAAGTTTTTATCCAGAATGTGAGAAAATGGGAACTCATGGTTTTTAGAAGTATAAATTGGCAGAAAATCTTTGGGAAAAGTTCAGCATTATCCTGCAAATTGTAATTTGTATTACAAATTGTAACAATTTGTAACAATTCAACTTTGAATTATAACAATTCAACTTTGCAAGATAGTGCCAAACTGTTCATATCCTACAACTCAGTAATTCCATTCCTAAACCAGAGAAATTTTTGCATATCTGTATCAGAAAGCATAAAAAATAATGTTCAGTAGGCGCCCTGTTCATGCATTTAAAATAAAGATGAGAGAGAAAAAAATACTTGGCATAACCAGGCACCAGCCTTTCCTCACTACACAGCAGTGAAAATAAAAGAACACAGCTACTCACATCAACAGAGGTGATTTTAGAAACAAAATGTTAAATTAAAAAAGGTAAATTACAAGAGCTTATATGTGATTCAATGTTTATAAATCCTATAAATCATAAGAAGAAGTAGAAATACAGCAAAGACTGTAGAAATACAGTCTGGGAAAGTAGTTGCCTCTGGGGGAAGGAGGAAGGAACAGATGGGGGGGCGGAATCAGGGAGCTTTGTGGCAACTGTCCATGTTCTAATCCGCAGGTCAAATGATGGGTTACCATTGTGCTTAATAACTTGCATATGTATGTTGGTATTCATTTGTAGGCACGGATCTTAACCAGTGAAAAACTTACATAATTCTGGCTCAGTCTGAGGATGCTTTCACCTGACCTCCCTTCTAAAATAAAATGAAAATACTGATAAAATGAATGAATTTTATCAAATGAAAAATGCTGATGGCAATAACAACAACGGTTTCAAAAAGACACGAGTGAAAAAAGAAGAGTAATTAGGTAACAGAAGCTTCATCAGGGTGTTGCTGATGAAGCATGGTAAAATGTGTGAAGGAAGGCCTAACTGAGGAGAGACACCTCCATAGAGCAGAGTTTCTTTAGACATCTCCATATAAATGTCTGAACCGCTTCATGCCCCTCCCCCCACCCGACTTGGAAATGTAGCCTCTGAGCTCTGGTCTTGGTGGAGGGAGTGGGGGCTGGCTTCCAGCACTTTCAGGGGCAGCTGGGACCTCCACTTCCGGAGTCTTTTTGAGATTCTGGAAACATTCGACTTCTGTGCTTTTCCCAGGGAAGGGCTTTAGCTAAATTTGTTATCGCTTGCCCATCTACAGTCCAGCTTTTCAAATGCTGTTGCTATTTTCTCCTCTTAACCTTTGTGTTTTTGACCTCTTATTTAAATTATTTTATCATGTTGGAGGGATGGAGGTAAGCAAGATTGCAAAGGAATTCCCGCACACGAATATTCAGACCCACACCTTAAGAAGAGTTAGGCTACAACAAGAAACTGTTACAACAAGAAAAATAAATATTCTTAAAATATTTTTCTATAAGGTATTCAATTAAATATTTAATATAATTTAATATTTATTAAGTATTAAATATTAATTTAATAAATATTCTATTAAAATATTTCTATAAAATATTCTTAAATTGAGTTGGGTTGAAGACATAAAATACATGTGTGCATGTTTAACAGATTGTTAAAAATGAAACAACTGAAAATATTAGGGTATAACTTCTATAACAAGGGTCAGTATCATTGCCCAAATGTGTGTGTTATAAAAATGTGCATGTTATTTAAATATGGCTCTAATTAATGGGCTGTGATTTTTTTTTTTTAAGTTTGAAAAACACCCCAACATTGACTAGCTTCCAAAATCCAGAATGGGACTTTCAGGTGCAGAGTTTCATGGAGCTGGAAAACAGCCAGACACACACTAGTTCTAAATCAACTGCTAGGTGCTGACCTAGGAAAAGCCCTGTGGGAGGGAATGGGTGGTTAGGGGACCAGGATGAGGGTCCATTATTATAGTATAGCCTTTTGTAAAAAATTTTTTAAAAAATCACCTACTCATAAGTAAATAAACAAACACATTTATAAAAGGGGAAACCAATTTTTCTTAAGTTTCCTGATCTCCTACAGTGTGCCTTAGGGTTTCACTGAGAGAACCAACAACCTTCCCTAAGAAAGAAAATACTAGGGGTACCTGGGTGGCTCAGTCAGTTAAGTGTTTACCTTCCTTCAGCTCAGGTCATGATCCCAGCGTCCTGGGATCGAGTCCCATGTCAGGCTGTCTGCTTAGGGCAGAGTCTGCTTCACCCCCTCCCTCTGCCACTCCCCCTGCATGTGTGCGTGCTCTCTCTCTCTGTCAAACAATTTTTTTTAACCTTTAAAAAAAAAAAGAATTCACATCACTAAAAAATCTAAGGTAGTAGGATGGTGAAAAAGCAAGGTTGTGGTGATAGTGTTCTGTGGAATCCCAAAATCCACAGGGACCGTACTTATTTATTTATATATCCATTTTAATTGTGTTGAGGCAGATTCAAGTGAGAAGCAAATTGAAGTGAGAGAGTGAGTTTCTTGTCTCAGGGAGCTGGAGAATGAATCTCACAGACAAAGGAGAATAGCAAAGCGATAGAACTTTATTAAGCAAGGATACAGAGAAATCTGTCAAGTGAGACGGGTCCCGACCACATTGCCAACGTGGGCCTCCACCAACAGTCTTTTATTTAGAACTGACCAGGGATCTTGTGGCCTTAACATTCTTGTGACGTCTTGGTTAGAGTAAGGACTGGTGATAACATCTTTAATGGTTTTTTTTTTTTTCCATTTTATTTTATTTTTTTTTTCAGCATTCCAGCATTCATTGTTTATGCACCACACCAGTGCTCCATGCAGTACGTGCCCTCCATAATACCCACTACCAGGCTCACCCGACCCCCCATTTCTTCTTTGGGGTCTGGTTATTCTTTGTTGGTCACAATGGGACTGCCATAAAAGAACCCCATCTCTGACCCTTGGGGCAGGGTGGTCTGGTTTGTTCCCTTATCTCTGGTTTCTTACACCTCAACATTTCTGGGATTTTTGGTGAGCCTGGTCCTATAGCCCCCCCTACCTATCTCTCCCTTCCTAGCCCTGCCTGTAACTTACTCAGTGAGACCTTCAGGTGTATACTGGTGAGTCATGTACTTGGTGGATAATTGCCAATATATGGTGTGGGGGGTGAGAGAAAGGAAGTTTCCAATCAAATTTTTTTTAAGATTTTATTTATTTATTTGTCAGAGAGAGAGAGAGATCACAAACAGGCAGAGTGGCAGGCAGAGGCAGAGAGAGAAGCAGGCTCCCTGCTGAGCAAGGAGCCCGATGCGGGACTCCATCCCAGGACCCTGGGATCAGACCTGAGCCAAAGGCAGCGGCTTAACTGACTGAGCCACCCAGGCATCCCTCCAATAGAATTTTTGTATATTAAAGTAGACTTACAGGGGGTCAGGCTAAGTTTGCCTTTAGTCCTTAGCAAAGTGTCAACATAGGGGTGGTTGAGTTCCACCGGGAATGTCACTCTGCCTGTTTCAAGAACTTGTCAGTGGGCTGTAAGGAAGGAAGGAAATTTAATAATTCTTCTTCTGCCTTTGTTTCTCACATCAAAATGAGATCATGCAGAGACAAGTATTTTGAAATGAGAAAAAAAATACAATTTTAATGTGAAGTAAAGCCTCAAAGATCTGTGGTCCATTAGGGTATGGGGAAATGAGGACTTTTTCTATCACAGAATGAGTTTTAGAGAGGGCCTTTACAGGGTTATATTTATTCTTTCATGTTTGGGAATGGGATTCTAAACCTCAGAAGTGAAAATACTTCCCGAAGTTCAGATATGCTGGAGGTCAGCTCAGGAAACCACAGAGTTTGTTGCTAAGCCCAACAAAGCTCTCTGTTTATCATATCATCCATCAGTATTCATTTTATCATTGTCTTCTAGCTGGGTGCCCTTAAATGATGCTTTCTCACCTCGGTTTCTTCGTGTTTAGTTACAGACATATAGAATTATAGACACTGAGCCAGATGTGGAAGACGCCTTCCAGTAGTAACCATCTGGGGATTCCCGCACCAGCCTAGGTCCCTGTGCCCATTTTTCCCCTTGAAATTCTTAATCTTGTCATTTCCATGAACCCATTCTCAGCTCGGTTTATCGGTAACAGCTGCCCTGAGACAGGATCCTTCCCACGGCTCCCAGATTGAAAGAGAACAATTTCTACTGGAAAGTATTTCTGGCTACTTCCAGAAAGCAGTCATTGGCACACTGTAATGTTCAAATAACGTGAGAAAAACCAATCCACATGCTGCTGTATTTTACGTGCTGACTTTAGAAAAGCTATAGTCTGTGCCTAGGGCAGAAGAGAACTTCTCTGCCTACTCTTAAATGCTGATGTCTGGAAGGGAATGCTTTCTAACATGCTATAAGGCTACCAGAGACTGGTCTTGACCTTACTAAACACAAAACAAAACCCTCCATCTATAAATGGGAAAAGAAACTGAATTATAATAATATTGGAAGAAAATACTGGAATTTTATAAAATAATTTATGATATAAATAAACATTTAGACATGATTGGTGTACATTAAATTGCTACTACCTGTTTGTTGGCAATTAGTGATTTCAATTAAAATTTATAATTGCATTCATAGATTAGCAAGTTCTCATATACACACACACACATACAAATTATATAAGTACATCTACTTCAGCATTCTCTGAAATTTAAAAGAAGTATATAATCTAAAAATAATATATAGGACATATGTTGAATGAAAAATCTATTTTAATAAAAAATATATATAATTTTTATAAATATATAAATTCATAGTTTAATAAATTATGGTACATCTATATTGAATATGTACAGTCATCAAAAGGAATGAGGAGGATGAATACAGACCCCCACAGAGAGAGCCCCAGGGTAAGCCAGGCCTCTCACAAGAAGCACGTCACATCATATGTATATTGTATGATTGTGTTCTTGTTACCATAAGCACACCAAAAGAAAAACCAAAGCATATATTCACCTAAGTGCATACATGTAGTCCTAGAATTGGATTTAAATGCTACTCTACCTTACCAGATATAAACTTGGTCCAGTTGCTAGACCTCTCTGTACTTCTGTGTCCTCATATGAAAAAGAGGGGAAATATTAATACCTACTTCACAAAGTACTTGAGAAGATTGAACACATAAATCCTGGAGACAAAATGCACACATAGCAGACACTCAATAAATGTTGATTCCTGCTTGAAATACTCATGGGCATTGTCTCTATGTCCTGAATGACAATAACATGAAAGAACACTGCTTCTTTCCTTCTTAAGAATACAGCAAGGGATGCCTCGCAGCTCCAGGTTCCAACGGCATCCCCAGTCGTGCTGAATCATGATCCTGGAGTCCTGGGATGGAGTCCCAGGTCAGGCTCCCTGCTCAGCAGGGAGTCTGCTTTCCCTCTGCCCCTCCACCTGCTAATGCTCTTTCTCGCTCACTCGCTCACTCTCTCTCTCAAGTCAGTAAATAAAATCTTTTTTAAAAATTAAAAATAGAGCTACCCTGTGGCCCAGAAATTGCCCTACTAGGTTTTTATCTAAAGGATACAACCATAGTGATCTGAAGGGACACATGTACCCCAATGTTTATAGCAGCCATGTCCACAATTGCCAAAATTTAGAAAGAGCCCAGATGTCCATTGATAGATGGATGGATAAAGGCAATGTGGTGTATATATACAATGGAATATTACTCAGCCACCAAAAAAGAATGATATCTTGCCATTTGCAATGACACGGATGGAACTAGTGTATTATACTAAGTGAAATAAGTCAATCAGGAAAAGACAAACACCATGTCCTCTCACCCATATGTGGAATTTAAGAAACAAAACAAAAATAACATAGGAGAAGAGAAGGAAAAATAAGAGGGAAAAAATAAGAGAGGCGGGCAAATCATAAGACATTCTTTTTTTCTTTTTTTGAAGATTATTTATTTATTTGACAGAGAGAGACACAGCCAGAGAGGGCACACAAGCTGCAGGAGAGGGAGAAGCAGGCTCCCCTTTGAGAAGGGACCCTAATGGAGGCCTCGATTCCAGGACCCTGGGATCATGACCTGAGCTGAAGGCAGACGCTTAATAACTGAGTCACCCAGGCACCCCATAGTGGGTGTCATAAGAATGTCATAAGGCATTTTTAACTATAAGAAACAAACAGGGTTGCTAGAGAGAAGATGGGTGAATGGGCATTAAGGGCACTTGTAGTACTGAGCACTGGGTGTTGTATACAACCGATGAGTCAGAGAATTCTACCTCTGAAACTAATAATACTGTGTGTTAATTAAATTGAATTTACATTTAAAAATTTTTTAAAGAAAAAATACATATTAATGTTAATCATCCAAACATCATGAGTAAACCTTATTTGTTAACAAAGAATTATTAATGCATTACTCAATTCACTATTCTTTTCTTTTATTCAGTGTACTTGCTATGTTTATATGTGAGGCAGGCATATAATCCACTCTTACACAATATTTACCTGACTTGATTTCAGCGTTATATCCATCTCATAAGTTGGGTAGTTTCTCCTCTTTTACTCTTTCCAAAATGTTTTTTATAAAGTACAAATCATGTAGTCATTGGAGATTTGATAGCACTAGCTTATAAAACTATCTGAAACGTGGGCTGGGGTAAGATATTTAACTAATGTATTTATTTAATGGTTATTAGTCTACTCAGATTTAAATTTTAAAATTTTAAACAATTTAAAATTTTCTCTTAATTTTCTTAATTTTAATTTCCACAAAGCTCTTAAAAGATGTAATCTATTTTATCTGTGTGCTATCTTGTTTTTCATTACTACCTTGCACCATCACCTTTGATCTAAATCCTCAAACTAGACACCCACAAGTAATCATGTGTTCCTCTCTTTTTATCACTCCTTAAATTTAACAAGCCCTTGCTGTTGTTGTTGTTGTTCTAATCCTAAAGTACATATTGAATTCTACTTTCCTCCATCTCCTTAGCCACCACCTTGGTCATCATTCTCTCTTCTGTTTTACTTACAGCAGTCTCTTTCTTTTAAAATTAATTAATTTTACATTTTAATTTAAATTTTGCTAGTTGACATAGCGTGCAATATTGGTTTATGGAGTAGAATTCAGTGACTCATCACTTATATGTAACACCCAATGCTCAGCATCACAAGTGCCCTCCTTAATGCCCAGCTCTGTCTAGCCCATCCCCCACCCATGTCCCCTCCAGGACCTTCAGTTTGTTCTCTATCATTAAGAGGTTCTTATGGATTGTTTCCCTCTCTTTCTTTTTTTTTTTTTTTTTCTTTTCCTGTTTCCCAGATGTTCATCACTGCAACTATCTCTTAACCGGTCTCTCTATTGCTGTTCTTCAACACAACCTCCTAACTACCCCAGGCTCACTTGGCTCCTCTCTCCCCATCGCTCACTGAGCTTCAGCTGTATCTATTCTTTGCCCGTTCTTAAAATAGGCCACTCTCATTCCTGTCTCTCCGTGTTTGCCATAGGCGTTTCCCCCATCTTGGGAACTCTTCCCTCACTGTGGAACTGATGAACTCCGGAACTCCGGCTTGTCTTACATTGTGACTCCTGGGAGAAGCCCCCCTCTAACCACGTGATCTGCAGTGCTTCTCCCCCATCCATTCCTGAACAGTCTCTGCCTCCATTACTTGTCCTCTCCACTGCACCTACCATGACTGCAGTAACTATCCCACTTACATATATGATTGCTCCTTATCTGTTTGTTTTCCTCCCCAGGACAGAATTTCATGAGGGCGGGGTCTGTATATTTTGTTTCTCCACTGCCTTACATAATGCCTGACACATGTAAAATGCTCAAAAAACATGTTTAATGATTGAATTAAAAAAATAAATGAGTTCCAATTAAAGGAATCAGTGTGAGCACAGTCAAGGTTTAGGAAAGCTCAGCATATAAATCAGGGAACCGCAAAATATTTGATGTGGTCTAAGTACGTAAAATCAGGGGTTATGGGAGAAAAAAATGAAAGGGTCATTTAGTAGCCAAATATGAAAGATGAGGAGCTGGAATTACATTAATTTGCCAAGGAGGATCTGTTAAAGTTTTGAACTCTCTACTCTGCCCATATCTGGTGGTGAGTGTTTAAGAAAAAAGACAGAAATAACATATTGGATGCAGTGTTGTTTAAGCAGATTTTTAATAAGCCTACCTCCGCAAAAAAAGTTTATGAAATTGGCAACTGATTAATTACGAACTTCTCAGTAACACACCTTACTGAGTCCATCAGCAAGTTTTCCAGATTTCTAGAAGGACTCAGACACTTAAATCTAGTAACAAGAAAATGATTGTAAATGAATTCCTCTCTTCTATTCTGAACAGCTCAGAGGACAATGTATAGAGAATCCCACTTATTTTCACAACTTGTAAAACAGGGTAGATTTCATTCCCGTAGCCTATAGTTAGAGTTTATTTTCTCTGATGTGTCACCACTAGTAGCCCCTGCATACAGTTGATTCTTAATAAACCCTAATAAAAGTTATATAACTATACCGCTATTTCTAAATGTCTAGTGGATCCTTTGTGGTTAACTGTTGTAAACATGACTTTTAAGTCTGAACATTAAATTAAACAAAAGCTTAAAAAAGCAAGGGAAAATAATACTTTAGAAAGGTAGAAGGAAAATAAAGAAGCATATTATTAATTATTATTTCCAGAAATATTTTTAATTAAATTTAAAATCATAACCTTGAGGTTATTCTCATGTTATTTAAATTAAAATTAAGAAAACAAAATCTTACAAATAATTTAAAAATGAACTGTGGCTCATAGATGAAGCTTCAGATTTGCATTTCTTTCATTAAACCCAGGAAAGAGAACTTCTTGGATGAAAAGGAAATGAAGGTCAAACAGTAAAAATAAATATACTGGACAATATTCAGCTATCATTTCCAGTAAAAAAAAAAATTTATTCTCTGCTAATAATATCAAGAGTACAGAACATAGAAATACAAAGGACAAAAATCAATTCTCTCAAAGTATTTTGGGAATACAAGGAAGTTTGTCCATTCTTTTGATTCATTTAGTCAGCAAAAGTTTACTGCTTACTTCATGTCAGAAACATTACCAAAATAGCATATATAAAGATGAGCAAATGATAGCCTCTGCCCTTAAGGAATCCATTAATTAGCAAGATATATATTAAATGTATAATTTTTAATTGAGTACAATTAAAATACATGGAGATGGATGAAAGGACCTTCTAGGAAAGTAAATAGCTAGAACAAAGACTTTTGAAAAAGCATGAAGTTCAGTTAGGATGACCTATGAGAATTGCAAAGTAGAGTAAAAAGAAAGCATATCCAAGAAATACATTGCTGTCTTTCATACCAGGTAAAGTAGCTTGAGCTACATCTTCAGATAATATAAGATAATGAAAGACTGCATGGGACTATATTTATACTGAACATGGAGAAACAAAGGGCAGGAAGTCCAGATTTAAGGGGAGGATTGGGGAAAGGGGAAAAAATATTTTTGAACTCCTTCTTTGTCCTAAGCAATGTACTACATATTCTACATGTATCACTAACTCCTCATAAGAAGGTATTTCAATGGGATAGTATTATCATCCTCTTTTACAGTTTAGGAATCTGAAGCTCAGAGAGGTTAAATGATTTATCCAAGTTCACACAGCTCAAAAAATGGAGCCCTAATGGAGGCAGAATAAAAAGTCTTGGGAACTGGTTGGATCAGGGTGAGAGAGAGAGTAAAAGACCAGGCTCAGGTTGTCAGCCTGATTCATTCTGGTGGTAAGGTTAACAGGAATGGACAAGTCAGGAGGAAAGGCTGGTTTGGGCAGCCGATGAGGAATTCAGTATTGGACTTGATGAGCTTATGCTACTGCTGAAAAGATTTTTATGGACAAGTCAATAGTCCATTAAAGATAGAAATCTGGATCTTAGCAGAATGGTTAGGGCTGCTCATGGAAACTTGGAAGTTCTCAGTTAAAACTAAACAGTGAGAACAAATGAAATCCAAAATGAATATGCTAAGAACAAATTAGAGCTATCCCATTGAGGTGATCAGAAATAAAGGACAGTGTAAGTATAAATAATGTACTTTTAGTTTAGCAGAAAAAGAAAAAGTAAGACATTTTCTTTATACTTTCTCTTCCTGAATAAGCCAACAATTGAACCTCCGACAATTATCATATAGTAAAGAGAGTTCATTGCTGTTTCCTGGGGCTACATACATAATGATCTGTTTCCTATGGGCCGGCAGTCTCCAACAGCCTGATTCCTTTTTAGAGGCATAGGGAAACATTTACTTCACTCAACTCCATTCCTCTAGCCTCAAAGACTCCCTTTGAGCCAAGCTTATTTCAGCTCGGGAATGGCTGGAGATTGATTGAAATCTGTCCCCACCTTTCCTCTCCGGCTAAGGAGGCTTCTTTATTCTTCCAGAACAACTTGAGGACATTTTAGAAGCACAAAACGGTATGACTTACTCTTTATTTACTTAGATTTCTCCAAGAGGCAGTTAGCATCCACTAAGCAACACTTTTGTTGAGAATCTGGGTGACAGCTGCTGTGTATGGGATGGGGGAAAGGGGACAGAAGGCATGGTTCCTTTGAAGCGGAGTCCTCACCACACCCTTGTTCAGAAGAAGCTGACTCAGAGAGGGCAGCTACATCTCAAAGCAGGGCAGAACTCAGAGCACTGCTTGACTGGCTTTACTGTTTGGGGCCATTCAGGTGCCATATCATTTTGTTCTAGAATTCTGTAGTCTCCTTCTATTAAATTTCTATTAAAAAACCTGAATATTTGGTAGGATAGAGTTATTGCTTTGTTTGAATAGTCAAAACCAGATCCTCATTATCCACCAATTTTCTTTCTTGGTTTTTCTTCTATTTGCTTGCCATCTGATAAAATTTAACTTTGAGGGCATCAACTGACAAACCAGATGTTTTGCTGGTGATAGTGGCAAAACAGACTAACAACCAATAACTTCTCAAAGCATTTTATGGTTCTCAAAGACAAGTCAACAAAAGTAGTCTTAGGGAATATAATTTCAGAGAAACACTGTTCAAAAATAGTACTGCCCCATGACAATTTATATCAACTGAAGGATAAAATAATAATATTTGACTATTATGACATTATTTGTAGTGCACGCTTATAGAAAAATGGAATTCTGCCACCAAAAGACACCACAGAGGAGGGCATGCTCAAATAAGATGCCACATGCCAGCAAGATGAGCTTCAGAACCAGACAGACTGAGGTGAGAATCCAACTCTGAATTTACAGTGTGATTCTGTGCAAGTTCTTTCAATTACCTGCAATTAGGCCCCCAGATTATTGTGACTATTAAATACCAAGATGTATTAAAATGCCCAGCAGATTCTTTCAATAAGTAATTACTGAGTAATTATCCCACCATGCTGGAGGGGGACAAAAAGGAGAGACAAATAGGAATAAATGAGAAAAATATGGTCTCTCCTCAAGGAGCTACATTGAACAAGTAATTTAGAAAGTAATGCACAGGAAACAAACAGGGTTGCTGGGTGGTGGGGAGGGATAGGGTGGCTGGGTTATGAACTTTGGGAGATATGTGTTATGGTGAGTGCTATGAATTGTGTAAGACTAAGGATTCACAGACCTGTACCCCTGAAACAAATAATATATTATATGTTAATTTTTTAAAAAGGAAAGTAATGCACATAACAAAACAGATACAGGGTATTATACAGTAAGGACTCACTAAATAGTAACTTTTATTATTAGCTGACAGCATATTCATATGAGTTATTTTATTAATGATTTTAATTTTAAAATGTTGTACCCCTAGGGATAAAAATATATGTTTATAAAAAATAAAAAATTTAAAAAAATGTTGTAAGGAGTTACTATATCAGAAAATAGGGAAAATAACTTTTCTTTTAAGAGAAGAAAAAGGCATTAAAGATAGTGTAAGTTTTCAGTCTATTTATACATCAAAGTGAATTGGAGTAACAAGTTCAGGATACTTACATGATGAACTCTTAAACCCATATTACCAGTTTAAAATTGCACCAATTCCTGTCATCTGTTTGCAAGTAGGCTTATCCTAAAAAGAACATAGTCTTTGGAACAGTGATGCTTGGTTAGTTCTGACAGTACTAGCTGTATAGCCTTTGGCAAACTTTTGATCCTTCCTGTTTCACTTTCCTTACCTTTAAAATGAGAATTATAACGCATCTTCTTTCCAAGTGTTTACAGAGAGAGCATTTAGTAATTGGTGCTTAGCAAATGACAGCTTTGACTATTGTTATCCTGTAGTACATACTATGAAAGAGTGGGGAGTCTGCCCTCAAGAGTTTGTAGTATAGTAGAAGAGACATGTACTCAAATAGGGAATCATAAAGTAGCAGTTAATGGCCCCAATAGGAAGAGCACACAGTGCTATGTGGGAATACATTGCAATGCCCCGGGCTGGGATAGAGAGGCAGGTAAGGAAAAAATCTCTGCCTCTGTGAGCTATGCTAAATTAGAAGACATGAGAGAAGCAAGACAGGTACCTAATAAGCATACTGGAAGGCACAAGGTGTCTTCAAAAGGAAGACCAATTTATTGTAGAGATTTCTTGTAACAGAAGACTATGTCACTTTGTACATATGGTTTGTGAGCCAATTGGTACTTCTAGGGAACAGAGCCTATGAAACCACAAAACTAATGGAAATTTTATTGACGCAAACCTTCCACTCTGCACAGTACCCAAAGTTCGCAGCCTTTAATAAGAGAGAGGTTGGGATGCCTGGCTTGTTTAGTTGGTAAACATGCAACTCTTGATCTCGGGGTTGTGAGTTTGGGCCCCGTGTTGGACATAGAACATATTTTTAAAAAAGAAGAGATAGGTGGCCTCTATTATGCATTTTTTGTCCATCTGGTTTGACCCACACTTAAGAAACTCCATTGAAAAGATACTTGAGGGTACCTGGGTGACTCAGTGGGCTAATGCCTCTGCCTTTGGCTCAGGTCATGATCCCAGGGTCCTGGGATCGAGTCCCGTATCGGGCTCTCTGCTTGGCAGGAGCCTGCTTCCCTTCTTCTCTCTCTGCCTCCCTCTCTGCCTACTTGTGATCTCTGTCTGTCAAATAAATAAATAAAATATTAAAAAGAAAAAAGATACTTGAAGGTAATGTATATAATGATTGGATCCTGATTTTCCGTGTTCTAGTTTTTGTTTTGTTTTAAACTGTTGGATGTATTTAATATAGTTGAAACACAATATTACATTAGTTTCAGGTGCACAACTTAGTGATGTGACAAGTTTATACATTGTGCTATGTTCACCTTAAGTATAGCGACCATCCCTCCCCTTGTTGACTATATTCTCATGATGTGCCCTTTATCTGATTTTCAGTGTTCTCTTTTGAGAAACTCAGATGGCAGGAAAAATTCAGTCATAGCAAGTTAATTTCCAAATCATAATGACATACTCATCTGCTTTCATCTAAACATTACAAAACAAATCCTGGCATGGGGTTCCAGGCTTCAGGGCTCCTGAAATATTCAGAATCTCTTGAATGATGACATTCTGTTTTACAGTTACTGCTGTTTTCTCACCCTTGCAACTGTGCACATAAAGTAGGAAGAGATCTCTCCGGGTATCAGGATTGGCACAGCATTTGTTAAGGCAAAAACATTCAATACTCGGAGGTGTGTTATGTATTATAATAATGATTTTTCCCCATAGACTAGGAAAGAGTTCAAAATTCATGTTTCACTTGAAGAGAAACTTTTAGAAACTAAACAGAGACTGTATGTGTATTTTAAAAGTGTCTTTCAAGTTTTTTCATTATTTTTGACGTAGGCAGTACCTACGTTTCTTCCCTGGGGCTTGTACCACAGAGGAAAGAGGTGGCAAAGAGACTGGCCTGGGCTCAAACAGTACCCTTAGGGACTCCAGTCAGTGGGGCACCAATATCCTGCTGTGCCTTTGCTTCCTTCTTCCGCCTGCCCCCTCCACCAGCTCTTCCTTTTTCCCATCAAAACCTAGCCTACTTCCTGAACAATTTGGTCTGACAAACATATTTTCATTCCAGATGACTCAATATCCTTGATTTCCTAAACACATGCTAAGTTATTACAATCATTGTTATTATTCACAATATTCTGGGATTTTAGCAGATTTTTCCAACTGCATAATTTGATTTACACATTACTGTGTATTTCTGCTGCTTTGCATTCCTGACCTGCCTGCAGTACAGACGTGCTGAGTGAACAGCGGGACTTCGTAAATACTCCTGTGTGGCTCTTCAGTGAGGCTTTTTTGGTGCCGCATATTTTTTATGCAGTCACTCCCAGAATAAGAGTGATAACAATCACCTCCATTCTGAGAACACCCGCCAAGTGATAGAATACAGGACCTGCCACAGAGGTGGCCAGAGCTGTGTTTAGACTTAAGGAGGACCCTAAGGTCTGATAGGAACAGCCACGTTTTCTTTCCATTTAGAGTCAAAAAAGGGGGAACTCAACATTCTTTGGTTGCATTACCAGAAAATAAGGTAAAACATGATTTGTATGGTTTTCAGGCTCTCTGGAATGCATTGAATATGAAGATCTTTGAACAGAACTGAGTAGTTTTTTTACCCTTCACACTCCCTGGTATATTTTCATCTCTCTGGCTTCTTTTTAAACTTCTCCGTGAACGACTACAAATATCTGTAGAGATAGATCTAGTTAGCAAAAAAGAACATAAGATTTTGAAATTTACTATTCACTGATCAATTTCTTTTCTGGGTTACCGTTTACTGACACTGACCCCTAAGAAATTTTAGAAAAACGGAATCAGGTAGAATCTTTTCTTTGTGTAGACTGCAGCAACTAGAGCTGAATTTCCATGTTTTTATTTTTTGTTATTTTTTAGTGTGGGGGTTGTTTTTTGCTCATTCGTACATGCAAAAATAGAGCTCAGTTATTATGTTAGTAAGAAGAATAAAAATTCCTTATTAACTGAGAATTGAACTTTAAAATAGAATAGCAAAGGCTATTGGGTAAAGTGTTAAATTTAAAAGATGGAACATTTTCACATTTTAATTACACCGTAAGATTTTTAATTAGTGTCAGCAAGTGGCGAGAATCCTTCCCATTGTTTGTTTATCAGGCCATATATGATATTCATCTAAAAAAATATTCATCTAACTAGGACCAACATCCAGAGATTTACATTTGTATTTTGAAGGAAGACTGGGAGTGCCTGGGTGGCTTAGTCAGTTAAGCATCTGCCTTCCGCTCAGGTCTTGATCTCCTGGTCCTGGGATGGAAGCCACATGTCCAGGCCTCAGGGCTCCCTCTCCTTCTGCACCTCCCTGCCTTGTGTGCACACACATGTGCACTCTGTCTCTCAAATAAATAAAATCTTTAAAAAAAAAAAAAAAAAAAAACAATGGAAGACTTTTTATCACAAGTGAGGTGATTGGACTTCAAAATAGCAATTTATATACATACATGCATATACACACAATACAAAAACAAAAATCTTTTCATCCATGTATATGGTGACTAATTATTACTTCAATTAGGAGGGAGCTATTAAATTTTCTAATGCATCTTGATTCAGTAAATTAGTTTTCAAGTAATTTGTTTATTCATCCAGGTTACCAAATTTGTTGGCAAAAAGTTATAATAATAAAATAAATAAAATAATAAAATAGTATAAACTATAGTATTTCTTTATTAATCTTCTAATATCAGTTAGACCTCTAGAGGATAACACTCTTTCATTCCTATTATTGGTAATTTCTACTTTCTTTTTCCTTGATTAGTCTAGTTAGAGGTTTATCAATTTTGTTACTCATTGAAAGAAACTATTTTTTACTATGTTAAATTTCTCTATTGCTTGTCAGTTGTCTATTTCATTTATTTTCATTCTTATTTCTACTGTTACCTTCTTTCCACCACCTTTGAATTTACTTTTTCCAGATTCTTTTTTTTTTTTTTAACATTTTATTTACTTATTTGACAGAGTAAGACACAGAGAGAGCAGAAACACAAGCAGAGGGAGTGAGAGAGGGAGAAGCAGGCTTCCCACCGAGCAGGGAGCCCATGGGGGGTTAAATCCCAGGACACCAAAATCATGACCTGAGCTGAAAGCAGCCTCTTAAAGACTGGGCCACTCAGGCACCCTACTTTTTCCAGATTCGTAAGGTGAAATCTTCAATAGTTGTTTTTAAAACTTTCTTCTTTTCTATTAGAAGCATTTAAAGTTACAAGTTTTCTTCTAAACTTTGTTTTAAGTTTCATTATACAAATTTTGATGTGTTGAATTTTCTTTACCATCCAGTTAAAAATATTTTCTGATTCCCTGTGTAATTTTTCTTGACCCATGAGTTGTTTAGAAATATATTACTTACTTTCCAAATGTTTGGCATTTTCTCTTGACATCTTTTTGGTTTTGATTTCTAATATAAATCCATTATGGCCAGGGAACATAGTTGGTATGATTTTAGTATTTTTAATTTTATTGAGACTTTATTTTATAGCCCATCAAATAATGTCTTGGTTTATGTAATATCTGTACTTGGAAATAATGTATATTGTGCCACTTTGGGCTGTCATGTTCTATATTAATTAAGTCATAGTGTGTTCAGAAATCCTATGTCTTTACTGTTTGTCTGTGAAATTGTTCTGTCATTCATAAAAGAGAGATTTTGCAATCTCCAATTATGATTGTGGGTTTGTGGATCTATGTCTCTTCAGTTGGGTCCTTTTTTGTTCCATGTATTTATTAGGTGCTTTATCAGGTACTTACACAGTTATGATTTTTTAATAATTTATTTATTTATTTGTCAGAGAAGAGAAAGCACAAGCAGACAGAGGCAGAGAGAGAAGCAGTCTCCCCGCCGAGCAAGGTGCCCAATGTGGGACTCGATCCCAGGGTTCCAAGATCATGATCTGAGCTGAAGGCAGCCGCCTAACTGACTGAGCCACCCAGGTATCCCCACATTTATGATTTTTATGTCTTCATGCTGAATTGACTCCAATATGCCTTTTTATCTGTTAATATTTTTTGTCTAAACGTTTACCTTATCTGATATTAATATAGTGACCAACTTTCCTATACTGACTGTTTGCATGGTATATTTCCTTTATCTACTCAATTTTCTTTCAGCCTGTGTTTTATATTACACACACATTGCTCATAGACGATATGGCTGGGTCTTGTTCTTTTAATCAGTGCTTGATAAGCTTTCTTTTCCTTTCATCATTATTTTTGGCTTCATTCCTATTTTGTAGTCTTTCTTGGTGCTTCAATTCTATAGCCCAAAGACCCTAATATTTAAAGTCAGTCATTATTTTATAGCCCCTTTATGCACATGGTCTTGAATCAGAGAGATCATTGCAGTTGCCATTTTCTCAACTCTTTCCAGTAATCTTATAACTTTTTTAAGATGCAGAAATCAAGATGGCCCAAAGAATTCCTAATAATAGTCACTAAAGCTAAGTTCAACTCCTTGTGCTTGTTATAACCTAAGTAGAGGGCCCTAACCTAAGAAGAAGCTTGGGCTTTATGTCAAAAGATCAGGAATAAACATTCATGTATAAGTTTAAAGTGACATAAAATATTATGATGCTTCACTTCTTACTTGCTAACATGTAGAAGATGTTACTCAGGGCTATCAGAAAGCCATGTCTGGACTTGGTGATAGGGCACATGGGTGGTTATTAATACTCAATCTGGAAACATATCCTAACATAATACTTGTTTCCCAGTCTGGGCTGGGGGCTTGCTTTCTTGGTTTTTTTATGAAAGTAACAGATTAGTTGAGGACGACTAGGTTCATGCTATGTAATGAGTAATATATACACTTTTCCTAAAACAGCTACTTAGTTTAATACATGCACTGCTGTGAATACTATAGAGTGAGTCACAGGTAAAAGCTCAGTCTCTGTTTTAAGGCAGTCTCTACTCTCTTTCTTCTTGTATAATCCACATCCTGCTGATTCCTCTTGACTGTGTTTCATTTTGTGCCTGCATGGTGACAACAGGGTCCTTGCTTTGTGTCTCTAATGATGTACGTGCTCAGCTTCCACATCAAGAACCTTCTTCCATTGTGTATTTTTCTTAAAAGATTTATTTATTTGACAGAGAGAGAGAGACAGAGAGAGGGGGAACACAAGCAGGGGGAGTGGGAGAGGGAGAAGGGAACCCAATGTGGGTTCCCGCTGAGCAGGGAATCTGATGTGGGGCTTGATCCGAGGACCCTGGAATCATTACCTGAACCAAGGGCAGACACTTAACAACTGAGTCATCCAGGCGCGCCCCTTCCGTTGTGTTTTTAAGGGTGCTTATTTTCTATCAACTCTTGTCAAAGTTTCTCCTACTGAAGATTTAAATCTTCTGCATGCACCTGATTGTTGAGTAAAGTTATAGTTTAAACCTTTTAGAGAAAAGCAATATCCAGGGGTCCTGGGTTCCAGCCCCACATCAGGCTCCCCGCTTAGCAGGAAGCCTGCTTCTCCCTCTCCCACTCCCCCTGCTTGTGTTGCCTCTCTCACTGTCTCTTTTTGTCAAATAAATAAATAAAAATCTTAAAAAAAAAAAAAAAAGCAATATCCATTTTGGTGCCTTATTGGAAAATGGAAATGCAACGTGAACGGAAACAATGACACTTTCTGATGATACTTTACCATCCCTGCCCCCCTCCCCACTGCTCGGCTTCAAGCTTCTACTGTTTAACTCCTTCCTGCCTCTTTAACTAGTCACATGAAATATATTGAAAATACATATAGAGATGAAGATAATGCCTGCCTGCGTCACACACATAAATGCAGACAAAGTCCTACTTTCAATTCAGAGAGCTCCTGAATAAAAAAGAGAAATGTCCACTGAATATGAATAAGCTGGGTTTCCATTGAAAAAGCTGTGGTTCATGCAGAAAAATGAAATTGGACCATTTCCTTACACCACACACAAAAATAGACTCAAAATGGATGAAGGACCTCAATGTGTGAAAGGAATCCATCAAAATCCTTGAGGAGAACACAGGCAGCAACCTCTTCGACCTCTGCCGCAGCAACATCTTCCTAGGAACAACGCAAAAGGCAAGGGAAGCAAGGGAAAAAATGAACTATTGGGATTTCATCAAGATCAAAAGCTTTTGCACAGCAAAGGAAACAGTTAACAAAATCAAAAGACAACTGACAGAATGGGAGAAGATATTTGCAAACGACATATCAGATAAAGGACTAGTGTCCAGAATCTATAAAGAACTTAGCAAACTCAACACCCAAAGAACAAATAATCCAATCAAGAAATGGGCAGAGGACATGAACAGACATTTCTGCAAAGAAGACATCCAGATGGCCAACAGACACAAGAAAAAGTGCTCCATATCACTCGGCATCAGGGAAATACAAATCAAAACCACAATGAGATATCACCTCACACCAGTCAGAATGGATAAAATCAACAAGTCAGGAAATGACAGATGCTGGTGAGGATGTGGAGAAAGGGGAACCCTCCTACACTGTTGGTGGGAATGCAAGCTGGTGCAGCCACTCTGGAAAACAGCATGGAGGTTCCTCAGAATGTTGAAAATAGAACTGCCCTATGACCCAGCAATTGCACTATTGGGTATTTACCCTAAAGATACAAATGTAGTGATCCAAAGGGGCACATGCACCCGAATGTTTATAGCAGCAATGTCCACAATAGCCAAACTATGGAAAGAACCTAGATGTCCATCCACAGATGAATGGATCAAGAAGATGTGGTATATATACACAATGGAATACTATGCAGCCATCAAAAGAAATGAAATCTTGCCATTTGCGACAACATGGATGGAACTAGAGCGTATCATGCTTAGCGAAATAAGTCAAGCAGAGAAAGACAACTATCATATGATCTCCCTGATATGAGGAAGTGGTGATGCAACATGGAGGCTTAAGTGGGTAGGAGAAGAATAAATGAAACAAGATGGGATTGGGAGGGAGACAAACCATAAGTGACTCTTAATCTCACAAAACAAACTGAGGGTTGCTGGGGGGAGGGGGTTTGGGAGAAGGGGGTGGGATTATGGACATTGGGGAGGGTATGTGCTTTGGTGAGTGCTGTGAAGTGTGTAAACCTGGTGATTCACAGACCTGTACCCCTGGGGATAAAAATATATGTTTATAAAAAATAAAAAGTTAAAAAAAAAAAAAAGAAAAAAAAGAAAAAGCTGTGGTTACAAAGTGATATAGTGTAATCAATAAATGTCTAAAAGTTTCTTGGATGCCTGAGTGGCTCTGTTGGTTGAGCAACTGCCTTTGGCCTAGGTGGTGATCCTGGCGTCCAGGACTGAGTCCCGGAATCGAGTCCCACATCGGGCTGCCTGCTCAGTGCGGGGGTCTACTTCTCCTTCTGCCCCTTCCCCATCTCATATACTCCTCTCTCTCTCACTCTCTCATTCTCAAATAAATAAATAAAATCTTTAAATAAATAAATAATAAATGTCAAAAAAAATCCTCTCAGCTGTGAAATGCCACATGCTGGACCCCAAAACTACGACTCATATGTGAAAATGGGGTGCAACTAACCCACTAAAAATATCCCTGGAAAAAATATATCCGTGACAGCGAAACAGGCTGTGGATTGTTTTTTACTTCAGCATCCATAAATATCTCATTATCACTGTTTGGACAGTTGCACTTATTTACTATTCTAGGAGAAGTTTGTTGACATTCTGTTATTCCATTTTACATGTTCTTAGCAGTGAAATGATGTGCTCTGTGTTCTCTAACATGGGGTCTTCATTCCATTTGATAGCAACATGTGCAGAAGGCACCTCACCCGGGGATGGCACGTGCCTTAAGCAACCGAGACCCTTCATGGTGGACACACACCAGAGACTCAGGTTATATTACCTGTTCTACCTCTTCCCTTCATGAACCTTCTTGTTCTTTTCTTCAGTATTCAGTCTCTATCCCACTCCTCACGTGAGGGTTCTGTCTCCTGGCCTAGCATCCTCACAGGAATACAATACAAAGACTTTATTCCTGGCTTTACACTCCAAGTCCTGTTCCTGGGATCACCTTGCATCTTGAGGTGTAGTTGAGGCTCCCTATGACCTATGTCAGGTCAATCACTCCAAATTCACTCTTGCCCAAAAAGGAATTTAAAAATCACATTTCCAGTGGTTTGAGGGCAAGAGCCTTCTCTTCCTCTCAAATACTTTCCTCACCTACTCACTAGTACCTATAATTAATCTATGCCATAAACATTATAATCTATCGTAATGTCATGACATTTTCTTACAATTATAGAATCTTTTTTTTGGACTGGTTACAGTATGCTTTATTGATGGTATATGAGAAGATAGGGCTCCCCAAGCCACTCCCCCTTTTCAGGGGGTCTGAGATGGAAACTGTCAAAGTTGGGATATTCTCCGTGTGTTGGGGGATGAATTGAGCAAGGACTTCCCAGCAGCTGAGGGCCTCTCCCTACCCATGGCTCTCACCAGGGACTGGTGGTCCAGAGGGCTCTTACTCCTTGGAGGCCATGTGGGCCATAAGGTTCACCCTTCAGTGCTATAGCCAAATGCATTGTCATACCAAGAAATGAGTTTAACAAAATGGTCACTGAGAGCAATGCTAGTCCCAGTTTCAAAGATGGGTGTTAAAGGTACAGGAGACAATCTGTTCTTCACCAGCCCAAGATGTCCTTGAGGGGGCCCTGTGTTGCCTGCTTCACCGCCTTCTTAATGTCATTGTATTTGGCAGCTTTTTCCAGGTGGCAGATCAGATCCACAGTGGACACATGGAAGGCCATGTCAGTGAGCTTCCCATTCAGCTCAGGGATCCCTTTCCTATAACCTTGGCAGGTCAGAAGAAGCAGGGATGTGTTCTCAGCAGCCCCTTGGCCATCACACCACAGCTTCCTAGAAGGGCTGTCCACAGTCTTCCGGGTGGCATTGATGGCATGGACTGTGGTCATGAGTCCCTCCACAATACCAAAGTCATCATGGATGACCTTGGCCAGAGGGGCCAAGCAATTGGTGGTACAGTCCTGCTTCTCATGGTTCTCACCCATCACAAACATGGGGCAGAGATGATGTTCATCTTGGCCCCACTGCTCAAATGAACCCCAGCCTTCTCCATGGTGAGAAGGACCCTGGACTCCACAACATACTCAGCACCAGCATCATCCCATTATGCTGGCAGGATCTTGCTCCTGGAAAATGAAGATGCACTTTCCACTAATGACAAGTTTTCTATTCTCAGCCTTACCGTGCTGTTGAATTTGCCATAGGTGGAACTGGAACCATGGCATAGACCATGTAATGGAGGTCAATGAAGGGGTCATTGATGGTGACAATATCCACTTTGCCAGAGTTAAAAGCAGTCCTGGTGACCAGATACCCAATATGGACAAATCCACTTTCTCCAACCTGGACCATCATGTCTCAGGGAAACAGCTGGCACTGCACCAGAAGGTGCAGCTGTCTATCAAACATGGAGAAACGAAGAACCCCATTCTAGAATCTTTGATACTTACGAAATTTGAATCAGCCCAAGCTTGGCATTATTTTAAATCTAGGAGCAAGTTTTAATACGGAGACAGAACCCTGGGATTGAATTAGAGTGGCAACATCTAGGACACCAGATGAGAGTATATGCATATGCTTGTGTGGTACTCACATGTGCTCAGAATAAGGCCACTGTTTCTGCCTCCAAATCACAAAGTCACCCTTTATTTGGCTGCCATTTTTTATCTTCAATAAAGTACTGAGATGAATAAGTCTTGCTTCTCTGTAGAAATAATTTGTACAACAAAGAAGCTGAGGATGGCTTGATTTAATTCCTAATCATAAAAACTACATGATTTCTCAAGAAGGAAGCTGCATTAATTAGGCACCTGGACATGTCAGAGGCATCACCAGCATTCTCTCAATTCTCCCAGCAACCATAGAAGGCAGCTATTAGTGTTCCCAATTTAGTGAGAATGAAACTAGGCAAAGTCACGGATCTATTACTGACATGGCAGAATTCAAATCTAACTCCTGATACTGTATGTGTTTTTCACATTCCATATACAGGAGGGGATCTAGTACAGTTAGAGCTCAGATTTTGAAATCAGAAGACCTGAATTCAAATCTTCTCTCTGCCCTTACTATGTCTGAGATACAACAATTTACCTCTGGCCCTTGGTTACTTCCAGTTTTATATTCTTTAACTTTCATTTCTTTTGATTAGTGTCTATTGCTTTTTCCATTGCTCATTGTCCTTATGTCATCATAAGCCTCATGTCTTCCCCTCCATCTATAATTCCCATTACTGTGTCAAACTCAGAATTAATTGCTGACATCTCTTTACATTTCTGAAAGTGAAAGCCTGGACATTTCGGCATTACCTCAACTGTCAGTTTCATTCATACTAAAGAATACTTAGTCAATGCTATTTCTTCAGAGAAATTATCATGTTTATAGTGTTTCTTTACACAACAGACAGTTATATAGTTTATGTATATCATCCATATCAACCCTGGGTGGCTCAGTGGATTAAAGCCTCTGCCGTCAGCTCAGGTCATGATGCCAAGGTCCTGGGATGAGCCCTGCATGGGGCTCTCCGCCCTGCTTCCTCCTCTCTCTCTGCCTGCCCCTCTGCCTACTTGTGATCTCTGCCAAATAAATTAAAAAAAAAAACTAATAAAAAAATGTGGTTCCTCTATCTCAAATGAGGGTAAGTTTAAAGTGGCTGGCTCTTGAAGGGACCAGCTCTTAGTTGGACTAATATATCATGAAAATATGTAATAATAATAATAATAATTATTATTATTATTATTCCCATTATGGAGACATCAAGTAATTGCCCAAATCACACAACTAGAAAGGGGTAAGGATACTATTACAAATCAGAGATAAAAGGTAGACTCTTCAATCTATGATATTGGGAATGATGATTTTCTATACGAAAAAAAAATAAAATTAGATCTCTATCTTGATAAACCCAAGCTAGATTAAGATCTTCATGTGAACTAGATGATGAGAATTAAGGAGGGCATGTGATGTGATAAGCATTGAGTATTATATGCAACTAATAAATCACTTAATATTACATCACCCAACTTTTGTATCAACATGGACGGGACTGGAGGAGATTACGCTGAGTGAAATAAGTCAAGCAGAGAGTCAGTTATCATATGGTCTCACTTACTTGTGGAGCATAAGGAATACATGGAGAACATTGGGAGATGGAGAAGAGAAGTGAGTTGGGGGAAATCGGCGGGGGAAATGAACCATGAGAGACTATGGATCTGAGAAACAAACAGAGGGTTTTGGGGGATGGCGAGGTGGGGGTTAGATGAGCCTGGTGGTGGGTATTAAGGAGGTCACATATTGCATGGAGCACTGGGTATGGTACATAAACAATGAGTCTTGGAACACTGATAAAACAAAATTTAAAAAAATTTTTAAATAAAATAAATTTTAAAGAGCTATATGTGAAATATAGAAGTTTAAATATTGGGAAAAAATGTAGAAATAAATTTGTAAAACTGATGATAAAGAAGACTGTCTTATGCAAAAAATAAAGAAAAATAGTAAAAATCATTTGATAAATTTTGCATCAAAATTAAAATGTATGTTCAACAAAGACATACAATCAAAGTCAAAAGTAAGAGACATCGAAGAGATAATCAAGTTCATATACAGATTATTTTTAAAAAACTTAGAAAAAGAAAAAAAACACCACAGACAATGAACAAAATATGAACAGGTAATAATCATAAGAGGAAACCCAAAGAGCCAGACAAAATGCTCACCCATTCGGAAAATGAAAATTCAAACAACAGGATATCATTTCTTAGCAAATTGTCAAGAACTCTGAAGTGTTGGTAAGGATGCAGGGAAATGGGAATACTATATGTTACTGTAGAAATAGAAATTGGGAGGTGCCTGCGGGACTGAGTTGGTTAAGCAGCTGACTCTTGATTTTGGCTCAGGTCATGATCTCAGGGTCATGAGACTGAGCCCTGAGTCCAGGCTCCATGCTCAGTGGTGAGTCTGCTTATCTCCCTCTCCCTTTGCCCCTCCCCTGCTCATGTTCTCTCTCTCAAAAATAAATAAATAAATAAATAAATATATATATATTTTTTTAATTAAAAAAAAAGAAATAGAAATTGGAACAATCATTTTGGAGAGCAATTTGGCAATATCTCATAAAACATTAAAATGCAATTCCAAGTAAAAGCATATATCCTAGAGTAATTTTTGCATTCATGCTCAAGAAAATTGAAGAAAGATATTCATTGCAGCAGTGTGCATAATAGCAAAACAGAAGGAAAAAAGAGAAGACAACCTAAATGCTCATCAGAAGTGAAGAGATAAGTAGTATGACTTAATAAAAGAATTTTATATAGTAGTTAAGAAAAATATATATTTTTTAAAGATTTTGTTTATTTATTTGACAGAGAGAAATCACAAGTAGATGGAGAGGCAGGCAGAGAGAGAGAGAGGGAAGCAGGCTCCCTGCTGAGCAGAGAGCCCGATGCGGGACTCGATCCCAGGACCCTGAGATCATGACCTGAGCCGAAGGCAGTGGCTTAACCCACTGAGCCACCCAGGCACCCAAGAAAAATCTATTTTTAATTAGATAAATATACATAACATATATTGTATTACATATAGTATTATAAATACATTCAACATGAAAAAATTACAAAAACCTACTTTTCTGTGGAAAAATAATTCACATATCAATGTTCACATTATATTTTTCATATAGTTTCTCTTAAATGACACAAATAAGAACTATCTTTCTTTTCTTTTTTTTTAGGATTTTATTTTTAAGGGATGCCTGGATGTCTCAGTCAGTTAAGTGTCTGCCTTCGGCTCAGGTCACGATCCCAGGATCCTGGGATCAAGTCCCACATCAGGCTCCTTGCTCAATGGGGAGCCTGCTTCTCCCTCTCCCTCTGCTCCATTCCACTGGTTGTCCTCTCTCTCTAATAAATAAATAAAATCTTTAAAAAAAAAGATTTTATTTTAAATAATCTCTACACCCACCGTGGGGCTTGAATTTACAAGCCGGAGGTCAAGATTTGCATGCTCCAGTGAACATGTCAGCCAGGTGTCTCTAAAAACAATTTTATTGATAAATAACTACAAAAAAATAAAAACTGTACTATTAAGGTAATTCAATAGAAAGTTAATTAGAAAAATACTTGGAATAATTAATTAAGGTAATATATCTATAGAAAATTAAATATTGGATTAGTGTAATTAAGGAAATATAAGTATAAAATAGAAGTAATTACAATAGAGCAATATATCTACAAAAATAAAATGTGAAATTAATTACTCATTAATTAATATTTAAGTCAGATGATTAACTAGGGTATTATAACAAAATAATTCTAAAATTACAATGGCTTAACCTAATTTATTTCTTGCTCATATAACATTGTAATGTAAATTTTCCTCCTCATCATATATTATTCCTTCATGAAGTGATTCAGGGATTCAGATCCCTTCTGTCTCTCAACTGTAACATCCAAAACAAAATTAAATTCTCAGGATCTTCTACAACCTTGTCCTCTGCCTCCAGCCAACAAAAGGGAAAAAAGATGTAGAGGGAACATATCTGCTTCTTAAAAGTTTAGGCGGGCAGTGACTTCCCACCATTCCATTGGTGAGAAATAGTCACGAGGCCACAGCTTACTAGAAGACGTGGAGCCACTGCCCAGACAGTGATTTCCAGAGACAGCTCTGAATTCTGAAAAGGAGAGCAGGGCCCCTAGCCAACAACTGGCCATCCATCACTTGCCAAAATTAAACTTTTTCTATAAATGGAACTAGATGAGGGAGTGTGAGAGTGGAAGAGGAACAGAAAGATCTGTACTGTTTGGTAGAAAAAAATGATGTACATCAAATATGATAACTAATAGCTGCTAGTTCTGGGAGCCTATGAGTGTTGTTACAGTGTGCATGATACTTCCCTCAATTTTAAAATATTCTTTGAGAAAAAAGAAAAGATTCTATAACAGCCCACATAACCATATTACTACTTAGGAACAACCCGTCACTCTGTCTTTGGATTCAATTTAGTGGCACCAAGTCATAGGAGAGATGTTCCTATAATGAGCTTATTCTGGAAGACAGCACAGTGAGATGAATGGATAAAATTTGAGGTCAGATTTAGGTTTCAATTAACCCTGGCTGTGCCGCAGTACCATGGGACCTTAGACACATTATTTGAGCACCCTCAACAATGACAATAATAATATGTGTCTCATAAATTTGGGGGAAGATACAATGAGATATTTTAAGTAAACTGCTTGCCACAGAGTAAGGATTTTAAAATGTCAATGCCTTCAGGGCACCTGAGTGACTCAGCTGGGTTAGTGTCCAACTCTTGATTTTGGCTTAGGTCATGATCTCAGGATCCTGAGACCGAGTGCAGGGCATGGAGCCTGCTTCAGATTCTCTCGCCCTCTGCCTGCCCCCCAATTGTCTCCCCCCTAAAAAAAATAAATAAAAGGTCAATCCCTTCTTTTTCAGTTTGTCTAATAATTGTCCTAAGAGAGTAGCAGTAAGGGAGGAGGGGCAGGTAATAACATTTCTGAATTTCTTTTTGTATACCACAGTGCTGGGGTACAAGCTCATTTGCACAAACTGTTCCCACTAAATTGCTCTTGTTTTGCCACTTCTGGCAATTCAGGTTGTTGGTTTTTTTTAATATTTGTGTTGTTTATTTTAATTCCTCTTGAATTTCCTTCATGTGGTTTGTCTTTATGCATTTTGGTTTCATAATACTGAGTTGTCCTCAGTTGTATGGTCTGCTGTCTCAGGTGCTTATTTTGAGGATGATGGCTTTATAGCTTTTCCGTTGACACACATTTTTCTTTTTTCATTGCTTAAAATTGTCCTCTATCCCGTGGCCCAAGATCCTCTTTTGCATGTTTCTGTTGGCCAGGCTGGAAAACACTTCAGTGGCTGCCTAGGCAAAACAAACAAAACACATATCCTGGAGGCTTTTAGACCCTAATTACTTGAAGGGCATGTGGGACAAGCAGTCCAGGTTAGCTGGGCCCTCTACAACTGGCTTCCCAGCAACTAATGCAATCAGCTGGAAAATGTAATAAAATGTACAGTAAGGTCAACCCAGGAAGTTTATCCCAACTTCCTGAGTCATCCAGGTAATCACTTCGAAACAAAGGCCAAAATAGTCCTGTGTAACCCTGGTTCTGTTACACTGGTGCTGTTCAACTGTGTTGATAATCCCAAGATGGTCACTGAACAGCTCAGCCCAGCAGAAGACTTCACAAAGGAAACGTTAGGGAGTGATGAAATACTTCTCTTCACAATTCTCTTTTCTTCTTTCAACATCAAATGCCTTTAAATACATGTATTTCAATCATTGATTGTTTTGTGCTGGTCTTAGCCTTTCCAGAACCAGGGCTGTCTAGACAGCCCTTGTAGTTCTTACTATGATTGCAAGAGGCCTACAGCAATAACCATCAAAAGTTTTGAGAGGTCAGGTCTCATTACTTACAAGTCCTGGAAATTACAAGCCCCACATCAGGTTCCCTGCTCCTTGGGGAGTCTGCTTCTCCCTCGGCCCCTCCCCCCACTCATGCCAGCTCTTGCTCTCTCAAATAAATAAAAACCTTTAAAGAAAAAACTCAGGATTGAGCTAGAAATGAGAGATAATATGATTAGTATATCTGTAACTTCAATTTATTGAGTACTATGTACAACTATTGTGCTTTACATGGATATCTCATTCAATTATCATAATATTATAGTATGTAGATCTTGTGATTATCCATATTTTACCATTGAGGAAACTGATATTAAATAGTTTTTTAATAAGTAGCTACAGTATGATTAAAATATAGATCTGTCTAACCCAAAGGCAGTGTTTTTAACCAATATTATATAAAATGCCTATTGCCTGGCACATAACACAGCTCAGTAAACATTAGTTGGAAATGACAGTAATGGGACACTTGGGTGGCTCAGTTGGTTAAGCACCAGCCGTCAGCTCGGATCTTGATCCCAGGCTCCTGGGATAGAGTCCTGCTTTACGCTCCTTACTCAGCTGGGGAGTCTGCTTCTCCCTCTAACCCTCCTCCCTGCTTGTGCTCGCTCTCTCTCTCTCTCTGACAAATAAATAATAAAATCTTTTTAAAAATAGAAATAATAGCACTAGTAGCAATAGCTAGTAGTGGTAATTACAGTATGCAAGTAGGCGAAGAAAAATTAGTGGTGAAAATTTCAGTGGGGCTCCCAGGTGGTTCAGTCAGTTAAGCCTCTGCCTTCAGCTCAGGTCATGATCCCAGGGTCCCGGGAACGGGGCGCACGTCAGGCTCCCTGCTCAGCTGGGAGTCTGCTTCTCTCTCTCCCTCTGCCTCTGCTCCTCCTCACTGCTCATTTGTTCTCTCTCTTTCTCTCTCTCTCTCTCAAATAAATAAATAAAATCTTTTTAAAACAAAAAAGAAAGAAAAGTGTGGTAATGGCAGTATACTGATATTCTATAGAAAATGAGAAGTGAATGGTTTTCTTGGTTATTTATTTGTTTACATGGAAAAACAACGTGATCATATTTGACTTCTAAAACACAACTCTAGAGGAAATGTATTTTTAAAATGCACTTTGGGAGAAAGTTCCTAAAGCTTCAGAGGCCTTTTATTTAAGAGGTTGTTTCATAGGCTGATAAGAGATTAGGAGCACCAGACATGATACAGCATTTAAAAAATAGTTCAGGAATTTAATTTATGAGACTTAGTGAATTATTGAATATTGGAGTGAGATCAAGAAAAGTTGATGCCGGGGCACTTGGGTGGCTCAGTGGGTTAAAGCCTTTGCCTTTGGCTCAGGTCATGATCCTGGGATTGAGCCCTATGTCGGGCTCTCTGCTCAGAAGGGAGTCGGCTTCCTCCTCTCTCTCTGCCTGCCTTTCTGCCTACTTGTGATCTCAGTCTGTCAAAGAAATACATAAAATCTTTAAGAAAAAAAAAAAAGAAAGAAAGTTGATGCCACCAATCCAATCCAAGATTGAAAATACAAACAAAGAAGCACAGAGAAACTGATTCTTTTATTTAGGAATGTACTGATGGGGGACATTCAGTTGACTGTCCAGTGGACAGTAAACTCTGGGCCAACAGGCTCTGGGCAAATACAGTCTTCCTGTGGGGTAAATAAGAATATTCAAGGAACAGTAAGCAAGGAGAGAAGGAGGCATAGGACCAAACCCTGAGAGATTCAACATTTGTGACATGTAGAAGAGTTCACATAGAAAACTAGGAGAGGAAGAACAGAAAGGAAAACTGGAGAAAGTGAGGATGGATTTTACCCCCTTCTGGTTTTGTAGAAACTGACACCAAACTCATGTGAGTAGCAGGATTTTTCTTGCAACTGGTATCTCTTATATATCCCATAGCAGGAGTTTATGATCCTTATGTAACCGCCCACAAATGAAAACTGACTTTTTACACTTACTTGCTTTTGTTCATGCAAATTTAAATTTGAAGTGACCCCATGTTCCCAGTACAGTACAGCTTTACAATGACCACAAAAAAAAAAAAACAGTAATGCAAAGAGCTACAGCTGAAAGGTAAAAGAGAAACTAAAGTAGAATGAGGAAAAAATGTTGATTATTTCAAAAGAAAGAAGAAAAAGGAATAAAAGAACAAAGAGTAGATGGGGCAAATATATAAACAACATATTATTTAACTTAAATCCATATCAGTAATCACATAAAATCTACATAAATAGATTAAATACTGTAATTAAAAGAGGTCTCATCAGATGGGTTTTTTTTAAAGATCTTTTTACTTGCCATATCAAGAGACAGATTCTAAACATAGTAATACAAGTAGATGAAAATAAAAGATTAGTAAAAGCTACATCATCCAAACACTAACCATAAAAAGACCGATGCAGAAATACATCAATCATATGAGACATGAGATCAAAGACTTTTATCAGAGATGAAGATGGGCATTTCATATATATAAATGGTCCAGTTAATCAGAAAGACATAAAATCCGGGGTGCCTGAGTGGCTCAATGGGTTAAGCCTCTGCCTTCAGCTCAGGTCATGGTCTCAGGGTCCTGGGATCAAGCCCCACATCGGGCTCTCTGCTCAGCGGGGAGCCTGCTTCCCCCTCTGCCTCTGCCTGCCTCTCTGCCTACTTGTGATCTCTCTCTCTGTCAAATAAATAAACAAAATCTTTTTAAAAAAAGAAAGAAAGACATAAAATCCTCTGTGTATTACATAAAAATATGAATTAAAGTATATGAAGCAAACACTGATAGAACCAAGAGGAAAAAGAGATAAATCTATAATTAAAGTTGGAGATTTTAACACAAGTTATTCTATAATTTATAGAGAAAGCCAACAGAAAATCAGAAAAGGTATATACAATTGAACAACATTATTTACCACCTGGACTTAACTGACATTGTACACCATGATATCCTACTTCAGAAAACACATTATTCTCAAATGAACATGGGACATTAACAAAAATAGACAATATGCTGGGCCATAAAGAATTCTCAGTAAATTTCACGGGACTAAAATCATACAGAGTATGCTCTCTGATCACAAAAAACAATTAAGCTAGAAATTAATACTGAAAGGAGAACAGGAGATCCCAAAATATTTTAAAACTAAGTAACACATTCTAAGTAATCCATAAGTCAAATTGAAAATCACAATGAAAATCAGAAAATATTTTTAACTAAAGCATAAAAATATAGCATATCAAAATTTGAGACACAGCTAAACCAGGAATTTAGAGAAAACTTCTACTTTTAAATGTACATATTAGTAAAAAAAAAAAAAGTGTGTAATCTGTGACAAAAGCTTTGATCTTAAGAAGCTAAAAAAAAATACACAAAGAGGGAAAAAATATTAAAGATCAGAAATTAATGACAGAAAAATGTCCATCAAGAGGAAAAGGAATAAACTGTGTATATTCATGCAACTGATACTATGCAGAATTAAGAACTACTGATAAGTCTCAAAAATATTACTGGAGAAACACACAAGGAGTTACATGTTGTATGCTTCTATTCATATGATCTTTGGAATTAGGCTAACCGACCTTGATGGAAGTCACAACAGAGTGAGTATGTTAGAGTATTGACAGGAAATACGGTTTGCAGAAACCTTCTGGGTTGATGACAGCATTCTGTATCTTGTACTAATAATGGAAGTTTACAAAGATCTATGTGTAGGTAAACATCAAATTATTTAACGAATATATTTGTAAATTTTACTATTTATAAATCATACCTCAATTTAAAATTAAAATAAAATAAAAACTCAAAGAAGCACTGAAGGAACATTTTTCCCCTGAGGGAAATAAAGGGTTATAGTATGGTGTTTTAACTTTGAGCTACTACTAGCTGAACAAATGGAAATGTTTACCAGGCAGTCAGTAATCATTTCAGTGAAATGCTGAGGATGAAATCCAAAGGGGATTCGGTTGAGAAGAAAATAGGAAGCAAAATATTACAAAATGTCACCAAAGGGGCAACAAAGGCAGACCACATTTTGAGAATTTTTGCTAAACAGGAGAGTGGAGATATGGGGAAAGACATGAGAATGGGAGAGAAGAAAGGGAGAAAATGAAGGGGGAGCATTTATTTCATACGAGTGAAAATGATGGGAACCAAGTGTCCGATGAAAGCTTAGATAAGAGTGGGGACAATTTTTCACTGTAGGTTCATATATTCGCCATTGGAAAGATGGTATAATTTTTCATCTGATTACTTCTCAGTGAAGCAGGAGATGAACTCATCAGCCGAGAGAGAGAGAGAGAAGAAATCATGCAAGAGATTTGAGGAGAGAGGAGAAAATGTAAAACAATCATGTGAGAATACAAAAGTCAACTAATTAGAGTGATGGCAGGATTTTTGACCCCTCTAAGATTTTAAATTTTAAATAATGTGCAGTTACGTAGTTTTTTTTCCAATGGGCTCAGCAGCCCTAGACCACATGCTGTTTTAGGTAAAAGTTGGGCGCTGTCACACAGAATAATTTTATCTTGGGGCACCTGGCTGGCTCAGTTGCTAGAGCATGTGACTCTTAATCTCAGGGTTGTAAATTCAAGCCCCACATTCAGTATAGCAATTACTTAAAAATGAATTCTTTTTTTTAAAAAAGGAATAATTTTATCTTCATGGATTACTCAGGGAATTAATTACACAGTAAGACACAAATTTCAGGACCAATTTCACAAACCACATTTAAACTATATTAAATTCATTAACTTAATTTCAGTCATCCTCACTCTAGTTTTTAAAATTATTGGTTCTATTTTTTTTAATTTTTTATTTTTTATAAACATATATTTTTATCCCCAGGGGTACAGGTCTGTGAATCACCAGGTTTACACACTTCACAGCACTCACCAAAGCACATACCCTCCCTAATGACCATAATCCCACCCACTTCTCCCAACCCCCCTTCCCCCAGCAGCCCTCAGTTTGTTTTGTGAGATTAAGAGTCACTTATGGTTTGTCTCCCTCCCAAATCCATTTTGTTTCATTGATTCTTCTTCTACCCACTTAAGCCCCCATGTTGCATCACCACTTCCTCATATCAGGGAGATCATATGATAGTTGTCTTTCTCTGCTTGACTTATTTCACTAAGCATGATACGCTCTAGTTCCATCCATGTTGTTGCAAATGGCAAGATTTCATTTCTTTTGATGGCTGCATAGTATTCCATTGTGTGTATATACCACATCTTCTTGATCCATTCATCTGTTGATGGACATCTAGGTTCTTTCCATAGTTTGGCTATTGTGGACATTGCTGCTATGAACATTTGGGTACACGTGCCCCTTTGGATCACTACATTTGTATCTTTAGGGTAAATACCCAATAGTGCAATTGCTGGGTCATAGGGCAGTTCTATTTTCAACATTTTGAGGAACCTCCATGCTGTTTTCCAGAGTGCCTGCACCAGATTGCATTCCCACCAACAGTGTAGGAGGGTTCCCCTTTCTCCACATCCTCACCAGCATCTGTCATTTCCTGACTTGTTGATTTTATCCATTCTGACTGGTGTGAGGTGATATCTCATTGTGGTTTTGATTTGTATTTCCCTGATGTCGAGTGATATGGAGCACTTTTTCATGTGTCTGTTGGCCATCTGGATGTCTTCTTTGCAGAAATGTCTGTTCATGTCCTCTGCCCATTTCTTGATTGGATTATTTGTTCTTTGGGTGTTGAGTTTGCTAAGTTCTTTATAGATTCTGGACACTAGTCCTTTATCTGATATGTCGTTTGCAAATATCTTCTCCCATTCTGTCAGTTGTCTTTTGATTTTGTTAACTGTTTCCTTTGCTGTGCAAAAGCTTTTGATCTTGATGAAATCCCAATAGTTAATTTTTGCCCTTGTTTCCCTTGCCTTTGGCGATGTTCCTAGGAAGATGTTGCTGCGGCTGAGGTTGAAGAGGTTGCTGCCTGTGTTCTCCTCAAGGATTTTGATGGATTCCTTTCACACATTGAGGTCCTTCATCCATTTTGAGTCTATTTTCATGTGTGGTGTAAGGAAATAGTCCAATTTCATTTTTCTGCATGTGGCTGTCCAATTTTCCCAGCACCATTTATTGAAGAGGCTGTCTTTTTTCCATTGGTCATTCTTTCCTGCTTTGTCGAAGATTAGTTGACCATAGAGTTGAGGGTCTATTTCTGGGCTCTCTATTCTGTTCCATTGAACTATGTGTCTGTTTTTGTGCCAGTACCATGCTGTCTTGATGATGACAGCTTTGTAATAGAGCTTGAAGTCCGGAATTGTGATGCCACCAACTTTGGCTTTCTTTTTCAATATCCCTTTGGCTATTCGAGGTCTTTTCTGGTTCCATATAAATTTTAGAATTATTTGTTCCATTTCTTTGAAAAAGATGGATGGTACTTTGATAGGAATTGCATTTAATGTGTAGATTGCTTTAGGTAGCATAGACATTTTCACAATATTTATTCTTCCAATCCAGGAGCATGGAACAATTTTCCATTTTTTGTGTCTTCCTCAATTTCTTTCATGAGTACTTTATAGTTTTCTAAGTATAGATTCTGTGCCTCTTTGGTTAGGTTTATTTCTAGGTATCTTATGGTTTTGGATGCAATTGTAAATGGGATTGACTCCTTAATTTCTCTTTCTTCTGTCTTGCTGTTGGTGTAGAGAAATGCAACTTTTTTCTGTGCATTGATTTTATATCCTGACACTTTACTGAATTCCTGTACATGTTCTAGCAGTTTTGGAGTGGAGTCTTTTGGGTTTTCCACATATAGTATCATATAATCTGTGAGGAGTGATAATTTGACTTCTTCTTTGCCAATTTGGATGCCTTTAATTTCCTTTTGTTGTCTGATTGCTGAGGCTAGGACCTCTAGTACTATGTTGAATAGCAGTGGTGATAATGGACATCCCTGCCATGTTCCTGAGCTTACCAGAAAAAGCTTTCAGTTTTTCTCCATTGAGAATGATATTTGCGGTGGGTTTTTCATAGATGGCTTTGATGATATTGAGGTATGTGCCCTCTATCCCTACACTTTGAAGAGTTTTGATCAGGAAGGGATGCTGTACTTTGTCAAATGCTTTTTCATCATCTATTGAGAGTATCATATGGTTCTTGTTCTTTCTTTTATTGATGTGTTGTATCACATTGACTGATTTGCAGATGTTGAACCAACCTTGCAGCCTTGGAATAAATCCCACTTGGTCGTGGTGAATAATCCTTTTAATGTACTGTTAAATCCTATTGGCTAGTATTTTGGTGAGAATTTTCGCATCTGTGTTCATCAAGGATATTGGTCTATAGCTCTCTTTTTTGATGGGATCCTTGTCTGGTTTTGGGATCAAGGTGATGCTGGCCTCATAAAATGAGTTTGGAAGTTTTCCTTCCATTTCTATTTTTTGGAACAGTTTCAGGAGAATAGGAATTAGTTCTTCTTTAAATGTTTGGTAGAATTCCCCCAGGAAGCCGTCTGGCCCTGGGCTTTTGATTGTTTGGAAATTTTTAATGACTGTTTCAATCTCCTTACTGGTTATGGGTCTGTTCAGGCTTTCTATTTCTTCCTGGTTCAGTTGTGGTAGTTTATATGTTTCTAGGAATGCATCCCTTTTTCCAGATTGTCAAATTTGTTAGCGTACAGTTGCTCATAGTATGTTCTTAAAATAGTTTGTATTTCTTTGGTGTTAGTTGTGATCTCTCCTTTTTCATTCATGATTTTATTTATTTGGGTCCTTTTTCTTTTCTTTTTGATAAGTCTGGCCAGGGGTTTATCAATTTTATTAATTCTTTCAAAGAACCAGCTCCTAGTTTCGTTGATTTGTTCTATTGTTTTTTTGGTGTCTATTTCATTGATTTCTGCTCTGATCTTTATGATTTCTCTTCTCCTGCTGAGCTTAGGGTTTCTTTCTTGTTCTTTCTCCAGCTCCTTTAGGTGTAGGGTTAGGTTGTGTACCTGAGACCTTTCTTGTTTCTTGAGAAAGGCTTGTACTGCTATATATTTTCCTCTCAGGACTGCCTTTGTTGTGTCCCACAGATTTTGAACTGTTGTATTTTCATTATCATTTGTTTCCATGATTTTTTTCAATTCTTCTTTAATTTCCTGGTTGACCTTCTTTAGAAGGATGCTGTTTAGTCTCCATGTATTTGGGTTCTTTCCAAACTTCCTTTTGTGGTTGAGTTCTAGCTTTAGAGCATTGTGGTCTGAAAATATGCAGGGAATGATCCCAATCTTTTGATACCGATTGAGTCCTGATTTAGGACCGAGGATGTGATCTATTCTGGAGAATGTTCCATGTGCACTAGAGAAGAATGTGTATTCTGTTGCTTTGGGTGAAATGTTCTGAATATATCTGTGATGTCCATCTGGTCCAGTGTGTCGTTTAAGGCCTTTATTTCCTTGTTGATCTTTTGCTTGGATGATCTGTCCATTTCCATGAGGGGAGTGTTAAAGTCCCCTACTGTTATTGTATTATTGTTGATGTGTTTCTTTGATTTTGTTATTAATTGGTTTATATAGTTGGCTGCTCCCACGTTGGGGGCATAGATATTTAAAATTGTTAAATCTTCCTGTTGGACAGACCCTTTGAGTATGATATAGTGTCCTTCCTCATCTCTTATTATAGTCTTTGGCTTAAAATCTAATGGATCTGATATAAGGATTGCCACTCCTGCTTTCTTCTGATGTCCATTAGCATGGTAAATTCTTTTCCACTCCCTCACTTTAAATCTGGAGGTGTCTTCGGGCTTAAAATGAGTTTCTTGGAGGCAACATATAGATGGGTTTTGTTTTTTTATCCATTCTGATACCCTGTGTCTTTTGATTGGGGCATTTAGCCCATTAACATTCAGGGTAACTATTGAGAGATATGAATTTTTACCATTGTATTGCCTGTAAGGTGACTGTTACTGTATATTATCTCTGTTTCTTATTGATCTACCACTTGTAGGCTCTCTCTTTGCTTAGAGGACCACTTTCAATATTTCCTGTAGAGCTGGTTTGGTGTTTGCAAATTCTTTCAGTTTTTGTTTGTCCTGGAAGCTTTTAATCTCTCCCTCTATTTTCAATGATAGCCTAGCTGGATATAGTATTCTTGGCTGCATGTTTTTCTCGTTTAGTGCTCTGAAAATATCATGCCAGCTCTTTCTGGCCTGCCAGGTCTCTGTGGATAAGTCAGCTGCCAATCTAATATTTTTACCATTGTATCTTACAGACTTCTTTTCCTGGGCTGCTTTCAGGATTTTCTCTTTGTCACTGAGACTTGTAAATTTTACTATTAGGTGACGGGGTGTGGCCTATTCTTACTGATTTTGAGGGGCGTTCTCTGAACCTCCTGAATTTTGATGCTCGTTCCCTTTGCCATATTGGGGAAATTCTCCCCAATAATTCTCTCCAGTATACCTTCTGCTCCCCTCTCTCTTTCTTCTTCTTCTGGAATCTCAATTATTCTAATGTTGTTTTGTCTTATGGTGTCACTTATCTCTCGAATTATCCCCTCGTGGTCCAGTAGCTGTTTGTCCCTCTTTTGCTCAGCTTCTTTATTCTCCATCATTTGGTCTTCTATATCACTAATTCTTTCTTCTGCCTCATTTATCCTAGCAGTGAGAGCCTCCATTTTTTATTGCACCTCATTAATAGCTTTTTTTATTTCAACTTGGTTAGATTTTAGTTCTTTTATTTCTCCAGAAAGGGCTTTCATATCTCCCGAGAGGGTTTCTCTAATATCTTCCATGCCTTTTTCAAGCCCGGCTAGAACCTTGAGAATTGTCATTCTGAACTCTAGATCTGACATATTACCAATGTCTGTATTGATTAGGTCCCTAGCCTTCCGTACTGCCTCTTGTTCTTTTTTTTTGTGGTGAGTTTTTCCGTCTTGTCATTTTGTCCAGATAAGAGTATATGAAGGAGTAAGTAAAATGCTAAAAGGGTGGCAACAACCCCAGGAAAATATGCTTTAACCAAATCAGAAGAGATCCCAAATCGTGAGGGGGGAGAAAGGTGATAAAAAGAGGTTCAAAAAGGAAGAAAGAAAAAAAAGAAAAAAAAAAGATAAAAAAAAAAGACAAGAAAAGAATTTAAAAAAAAGAAAATGAATAAAGAAAAATATAAAAAAGGAAAAATATATATTAGATAAACTAGTTAAAAACGTTAAAAAGGAAAAGGGTAAAAGTTAAAAAAAAAATTTTAACACAAGGCGAGAAAAAAAAATGAAAAAGAAAAGAATTAAAATAAGTGCAAGACTAAATCAAATCACAGGGAGAAAGCCATGAGTTCCGTGCTTTGCTTTCTCCTCCTCTGGAATTCTGTTTCTCTCCTTGGTATTGAAACCGTACTCCTTGGTAGGTGAACTTGGTCTTGGCTGGATTTCTTGTTGATCTTCTGGGGGAGGGGCCTGGTGTAGTGATTCTCAAGTGTCTTCGCCCCAGGCGGAATTGCACCGCCCTTACCCGGGGCCGGGCTGAGTAATCCCCTCGGGTTTGCTTTCAGGAGCTTTTGTTCCCTGAGCACTTTCCGTAGATTTCCGGAGGACGGGAATACAAATGGCGGCCTCCTGGTCTCCAGCCCTGAGGAGCCGAGAGCCCGGGGCCCCACTACTCAGTGCGCCTTCAGAGAACAGCGCCCAGTTACTCCCGTCTGCCTGACCTCCGGCCGCGCTCCAAGCTCACCGAGCCTGCGGCCCGTTCAAGGTAACCCCGAGCTGTGAGTTTACTGTCGGCTCTGTCTCTGTAGCCAGTTTTCCCGTTCCAATACCCGCAAGCTCTGCGACACTCAGACACCCCCGATCCTTCTGTGACCCTGCGGGACCTGAGGCCACGCTGACCCCATGTGGGCTTCGCCCAGGTTTAGCCTCTGGAGCAATGTCCCTCAGTGGAACAGACTTTTAAAAGTCCTGATTTTGTGCTCCGTTGTTCCGCGGCTTCCCGGGAGCCGGCCCCTCCCCCCGGGGTCTATCTTCCCGTCTCTTTGGATTCACTTCTCCGCCAGTCCTACCTTTCAGAAAATGGTTGTTTTTCTGTTTCCAGAATTGCTGTTCTTCTTCTCTTCAATCTGCCAATGGATTTGTAGGTGTTTGCAATCTTTAGATAAGCTATCTAGCTGATCTCCTGCTAGCTGAAGTAGTCTCAGCCTGCTACTTCTCCGCCATCTTGACTCCTCCCCCCGTTCTATTTTTAATAAGGAAATACTACACTGAGGTATCATAAAACCTAAATCGTAGTGTAAACCTAAAAAAATTCTATGTTCAATTTTATAATTGAAGTAAAAAGAGATTAAAGTGTTATTTAAAGGTTAAATATATTCATAAGTGCTTTTTATTTTTATATGTAGTTACCTAGTTTCATTTAGATTTTTCATATTTGTATGTCTTCAGTGTGGTGGAAGACTATAAACTCAGCCCATGCCACAAGTATCAGAAGTAGAAAATGAAAACAAAATCATCTCAGAAGAGACCATAAGGTGTCTATGAAACAAAGCAAATTTTCAGCCTCAATTCCATACAGATATTATGAAGAAGAAAATGAACTTTGGTGATGATTTAACTTAATGACTAAATGACTTAATAACTAAATGACCTCAAACAATCCCAAACCAAAGAAAACTATGTGAGTCTGTTCTCAAAAAGCAGGAGAAAATGGATAATGGGAAAACACTAACATTTAGCAAGCACCTACTTCATTCCAGGCACCATGTTGGGACTTTATGAAGTTTATCGTTCATGATGGCGTCTCACCAAAGTACAAAAGACGGAGTTTGCTCTTGAATACTAACGTTTATACTGAAGCATAATCTTATCTGCATTTTCTTATATTACAGAGATGTATAAATCAACTCATTTCATTAACTGCTGTAAGAAGACTATAGATACTTTAACGCACTGAAGCAAGTAGAAAGATCCAAAATGTCTAGGGTACTTGAACCCTTATCCCCCACATGCAAAATTCAGCTCAGTGTGCTTTGTTATGTAAGGAACTTAATTAAGCTGTTTGAGGTAGTCCACGCATATAAGCTCTTCTCCACATTGCAGGCCATATTAGTTGTTTCACTTTAATATTCATGCAGCCATTATAATTTTAAGTGGCAACAAAATGGAGAAATGAGGATATTATGTGACTTGGTTGCTCTGAATAAAACAGTTTGCTACTTTTGCAAGTAATCATAATGGTAAACATGCCCTTCGTTAAACAGTGAGAAATACTTGCTTCAAAATCTTTTGAATGAGACCTGGAGGAATTTAAATATAAACTTCATACTGGTTTCAAAGATTATAAAACCAGTCAGGAATTTTAGACACAATGTTTTTCTCAGTGGAGTGTGGATTATCAACCTGAATCAACGGTTTATGCTATAGAAGACCTCTGTATTTGACATAAAGATCTATTTCATCAATTTTCCTAAGCTGATTTAGAGTCAACGTGTAAACCCACCTGTTCTTCATAAGACTTCTGAATTCTGAAAGTGACTAACACAGCTTTCAGTCAATTTGACAAGCTATTAATAACGAGAAAACATGATTCATGGATTCTGTGAGATGAAATGGTTTAACAATGAAATGTTTAGAATATAGTTCAGGCACTGTATTATGACCAGTGACCTTTGGTCACCATATTTCCTAAACTAAAAATTATCCCCACTCTAACGTTTGAGAATTCCTTCAGTGGATGTAGATGCTAGCAATCCCCCAATTTAGAAACAGTTAAGGAAAATATCACATGGCCCACTGCAGTGATTCATTGCAGGAACTAAACTCTAAAACATTCAGATGAGCCAGAAACCACAGCAGGGTGCATTTCTAGCAGTGGTTATGAACAACTTTAATGTTTAATGCAATGTATTCTGCATGTATTTTATCAAATTGCCAAAGATATTGGGATTATTGATATTTATATAATGCTGCAGCTTACAAAGCATTTTTTTCATAATTAATTCCACCTCTCACAACCACTTTATGGAGTAGATGTTATCATCCTAGTTTTTCAGGTTAACAACATAACTAGAACATTGTAGAATTGAGATTCAAACACGTATCCTTCATTTTCCTACTCCCAAGGTGAATTTTTCTCCACTGACCCATCCTGAATCCTATTGAAATGATATGCTCCGCCTATACTCATAGATGAACAGATCTGCATATGACCTGGGTTCTAACATTAGTAGGAAACCTGTACAGTGATAACAGGAAACCTCAAAGGAGCTATCACATTGTGTGATGTGGAGAACCCACCATAATGGGCAAGGGGCAAATTGCAGTTGAAGACATTCTTCGTAAAGAAAGAACATGTGAGTTTTATAGCTGTCATATAAAGCCTGTTTTATTTCTACCCTTGCAGAGATGGTAACAGAGAAAAAAAAATCTGTCAGAGAACTGCTATATAACAGATCTTAACCAGATGAACAACATCAAACATGCTGCACTAATAATCAGATCCTCAAACTCTTTCTTTTTATTTATTTAACAAGTATATCTTGAATGTCTACTCTTGGCCAAATATAGGCTTGATGCTAAGGTAGAGTGGTAAATAAGAAAGATATGGATGGTCTCACCTTCTGAAATCCAGTCCAGTGAGGGTGGTAAATATTATTTCAGAAATAAAAATCAATCATATAATTACTAATAGGAACAAGTTATAAAGGAAAGAGGCTGATTTTTTTTAAGTTTAGTTGGTCAAGTTTCTTTTTTTTTATGATTATTATGTTAGTCACCATACAGTATGATCATTAGTTTTTGATGTAGTGTTCCATGATTTTGGTGGGAATGCAAGTTGGTGCAGCCACTTTGGAAAAGAGTGTGGGAGTTCCTCAAAAAGTTAAAAATAGGGGCTCCTGGATGTCTCAGTGGGTTAAAGCCTCTGCCTTCCACTCAGGACATGATCCCAGGGTTCTGGGATCGAGCCCTGCATTGGGCTCTCTCCTCGGCAGGGAGCCCTCTTCCCCCTCTGTCTCTCTGCCTGCCTCTCTGCCTACTTGTGATCTCTGTCTGTCAAATAAATAGATAAAATCTTAAAAAAAAAAAAGTTAAAAATAGAGCTAACTTATGACCCAGCAATTGCACTCCTGGATATTTACCCCAAAGATACAGATATAAGGGTTGATTTCTATGTGAGAGAATCTAACAAGAGGTACCCAATATAATCTGGAGGGTCGGGAAGGGTCCCTTTGAAGAAGTGATATTTAAGCTGAAATTTAAAGATTGAGTTACCAATTAATTGCTTTTCTCCTCTATTATCTTTTATTTTGTTAATACTTATTCCATATTAATAATAAGTTGGAATGGATTTTAAAATATTGAAAAGAAGCCGCTAGATGTTAGGAACAGCTTATATATGGTGATTAATGGTATAACAGAATTGGAAGGTAGATGACCTTGGCTGTTATATCCATCTAGTATTGCTACAATCATTGCATAAAAAAATCTCATACAATCTCAGTGGAATATAACAGCAAGCATTTATTTTCACAGAACTGAGGGTTGGCTGGGGGTCAGCTGATTCAGGTTGGGCTTGCCTATGAGGCCCTGCTTCAGACTGCAATGTCTTCAGAGGCTGTATTTCTCACCACTGGTCTGTAAGGCCACAGAGATGGCTATGATACACATGTCTCCCATCCTTCTTGGACCAGTGGGTTATTTGGGGCTTCTTTTTCCTCATGGCAATAGCAAAAGTATAAGAGGAGAATCAGAAACGTGGGGAAGCTCTCAAATCCTAGTAGAATTGGAACACTGTAATTTCTTCCCCATTCCCTTGGCCAAAGCATGTCATATGGCCAAACTCAAAGCCAAGGGGCAGGGCTGTATATTGTACCCATTTAGAGGCCATTGACAAGGACTGGATACAGAGAAAGGTGAAATTATTGGAGCCAGTAATTTAATCTATCATAACTTCTATGGATCATCCTAATAGATATTACCTGATAGATATATGTATCAATACATACATGTATCCAACTTGAATAATTAGTTTCAATGAATTAATAGCATTATGTTCTAAATATCTACCCAAAGTATATTCAAAAGACCACTGATTAGTTATAAAGATTTCAGAGCCCTTCTTTTTCGTTACATTTAATTTCCATTCATGATGGCACCCAAATAACTCTTCAAAAATGGAGGAAAAAAGATAGACAGGAAATGAAACCATGTGCCTACAACCAAATGTAGAGACCTCTCAGAGCTTTGAACCTGTCTTCAGTTCTAGTTCAAGTTCCATCACTAATTAACCATGCAATCTTGGGAAAGTTAGGTAACCTTCTGAATCTGGAATACCGATATCTATGTCACCTGGTTGTTGAGGGAGCTGATGGGACAATATACACCAAGTTCAGGGCCCATACTGGACAATTGTGATCCCCTGGATCCTAATGAAATGTGCTTTCTCTAGTTACTCCAAAGCTTACTTCTGTATGGTATGGACCTTTATTGAGTCCTTAAGGTATGAGGGTAACCTACAAGGTAGCTTAAGAGAAAAAAATGTAGCAACACCTCCTGTATGATCTACATAACAGAGAAAATCCTTAGTTCAAGAGCTCAAGAGGGGTGCCTTGGTGACTCAGTTGGATAAGCAACTGCCTTCTGCTTGGGTCATGAACCTGGAGTCCCGGGATCGAGTCCTTTATTGGGCTCCCTGTTCAGCCATCCACCATCCCATGCACTCTCTCTCTCTCTCATTCTCTCCCTCTCAAATAAATAAATAAAATATTTTTTTTTAAAATCAAAGAGTTAAAGAGAATTGTGACTCCTAAGTCTCCTGACCTACTTAAAAACTAATATGCAAAGGATTTTCCCAAAAGGCAGTAAAAGTAGGCATTTATATTTGAAAACACCGTAAAGAGCTAATAGTACTTAGACTGATTTAATGGCACTCATTTCATTAAAGAGTAGAGAAACTCAATGAAAGTGTATGAGTCATAAATTAGAGCATATAATTATAAAAGAACTCCAGGCAAGAATTGCCTTCTTGCCCCTTTATCTCTACTCTAACCTTCAAATTTTATAGCTAAACATTATGAAAATGTATCTAGGAAGAAGTAAAAGATGAATTTCATAATTCTTAGTGTGAAAGTAGACTGTATTAATTCGTTCAGGGTCTCAGATCTGGTATCTTTTTAGATTGTGTGGAGAAAAGGAAGAGAATGTCAAAAATGTGACTAGCATGGGCAAGAATGGTTCCCTGTATCTGCTGATTAATCATTGTGCCCAGATTATCACAGCCATAATGTAATCTAGTGATTTGAGCCTATATGGTTTTATTATCTTGTGGGATTATATGTACATATACATATGCGTATACATATACATATACATATACATCATATATGATGGTTATTGGCTGGGAATGATGAGGTTTCAGAATTAGAAGTGGCCATAGAAGCTAAGAGATCTAGAAGTGCCCTTCATCTGACAGGTCGAATTCAAAGTCACACGGAAACACAGAAACTATGACCAGGACCAGGGCAGAGATAGCCAGATGTCTGATCCCGTGTCCATTTCAATCTTCAGAAAACATCTTCTTAAAAAAAGTCTAAAAAGTGGAAATAACACTACATGGAACCAGAATCAGATATACATACTAATGCTTTGACTTGGAGTCAGTTACTTGATTGTACTCAGTCTCATTACCCATAATTATAGCAATTTAAAGAAGTAGTTCATGTATTCTTATTAGGATTTGATGAGATAACAGATGTAAAATGTAAGCTATTCAAGTCATAAACCAGTAGTCTCATGGTATTTGTTTAGCCTGGAGAGTTTCTGTAAGTGTTTAAAAATAGCTTAAAATTGTAAATACCTGGAGATTTTACACAAAAATTGAGGGTTTTACTTTTTCTTTAGCACGAACAAAGTCTGACAATATGGGTTTTCCATATCTCTGTAGTTACACCAGCGAGACACAAGAAACAGCTGTCACCACACAGGCATATATGCTGTTTGCCACGGTTCCCACCCTGCTCTTCATCATGCCTGGCTCTGCATGCCTGGCTCGAGTCAGCATGTAAGATACCCACCATTCATTTAAGGCTTGATTCAATGATCACATTTTGTCATGATGTAGTCAGAGGATCTTTCTCCTTCACATAGGCTGATACACACACTCTGTGGAACCAAGCAGAATAAAATAAGCATGAGGTGGCTAAGAGTATTTGTGAAAAAATAAATTATTCTCAAGACATAATTCCATTAGGAATAATAATACATTATGATTACATAATGCTCCAGCTATATTTCTTTTAGATCTATTATAATCTACTTATAAAGAGAATGAGACATTGGCATAAACTTCTTTTCTCCTTGCAAGTTTGCAAATTAAACACTACTTCTGGTGAGAAGAGTTTGCTCAGAAATACCCAGAGAACTGGGGTGCTAGAATGTCTTAAGCTACATGGCTCCATCTCCTGGTTTCAAAGAGCTCGGACACAAACATGAAACTCACCAGAAGGAAGTGTAAAAAGTGGAAAGAAAAATTGCTGTCTTCTCTGTCCTGCAAATTCATTCCTTTTTCCCTTGCTGCTTAAACTTAGTATCTGAGAACCCTCTTCCTGAAAAATAGATGACATGAATTTTTACAATTAAAAAAACTAATGTTTTTCTTAACTGTGGGATGTGATAGTCACAATTGATTAGCCACATCACAAAATAAATCTTCATTTTAAAGTCTGAGGAGTTTCCCTCCCCCACTTTTATTAAGGTATGATTAACCTATTGCATCGTAAAAGTTGGGGGCATAAAATGTGAGGACTGGATACACATAGATTGTGAAATGATTGCCACAGTAAAGTCAGTTTTAGCACTTCCATCAAAAGCAATCTATTGCTTCCTTCCAATAAATTCTCCTAATGTGATTCTGTAGATTATAATTCACTTTAGAATGGATGTTTTAATATTTCTGGGCATGTGTGCTAGACATTACTAACTTTTTAGCAACATAGCATACCTCTCTCCTTTGGTCTCACAAGAGAATTATGCTTCCTTGACACCATGGCAATGTGACTTGCTTTGGCCAATGCATTTGAACAAAGTGATTTACGTCATTATATGTGGAAGTATGTCATTGCTGGTGCTTGGTACTTTATTTCTTCCCTTGTCCTGGCAGAGTGGAAGCCCCCAGTAACCCATGGGTATAAATGACTAATGACTAAATGATTTCCACTGATCCTCATCAGACATGTAGCAGGGGCAAAATAAATGTACTTCCATGATTTTAAGTCATTGAGTTATTGAAGAATGTTTGTTAACACTACATAACATGATTTATCCTAACTGATGTAGGTATGTGAGAGACCACTTTATTTAGATACCTATTTTTTTGCATAATAACCAATTTAAAGATCTGAGGATGCAGAGTGTATATTTTTCCTTTGTTTCTTATGTGTTGATATCAGACAATCTCAACGATGATGGATACACTGTGATAGAAGAAAGTACCCATCTTGACATGCATGTGAGCAAGTGTTGACATCGTTCTTTTTTTCTTTTTTGTTCAAATTTAATTTAATATATACTGTATTATTAGTTTCAGGGGTAGAATTTAGTGACCCATCAGTTACATACAACACCCAGTGCTCATTACAATCAAGTGCACTTCTTCATGTCCATCAGCCAATTACCCCATCCCTCCACCTACTTCTCCTCCAGCAACCCTCAGTTTGTTTTCTACAGGTTAAAGTCTCTTATAGTTTGCCTCCCTCTGTGTTTTCATCTTATTTTATTTTCCTTTCCTTCCCCAACATTCTTCTGTTTTTTCCTTAAATTCTACATATGAGAGAAATGATCTGATATTTGTCTTTGACTGACTTATTTTGCTTAGCTTAATACCTTCTACTTCCATCTACATCATTGCAAATGACAAGATTTCATTCTTTTTGATGGCTGAATAATAGTTTATTGTATATATATATATATACACACATTTATATATGTATAAATTATAATATATTTATATATAATTTTATATTTAATATGTTATATACATCATATTTATATGTGAATTATAATATATGCTTATATATTATAATTTATACATATATATGTATCTTAAATTGATGAAAATAAAAAACCTATGAAAATGCCTTTATTCTTTCAAGAAGTACTTCAGTGGTGCCTGGCTAGCTCAGTCAGTAGAGAATTCAACTCTTGATCCCCCAGGTCATGAGTTCAAGTCCCCTGTTGGGTGTGTAGCCTACTTTAAAAAAAAAAAAAAAGGTATTTCAGTTATAGTATACTGGATATCTTTGGAGATAATTAATATTTTGTAGAAAAGACTAAAATATCATGCAATATGACTAATATGCCCGTGGATATTCACAGATTAGTTTGACAAAATAAAGAAGGGTGCCTATGGACCTACCTGTGTGCATACTCAAATGGTGTACATTTTTCTCATTGTCCACATTTGCATTTTGATAGAAACTCCCACATTGCTCTACTGAGTAGGCAAAATATTCATCAAATTCTAAGGAGCCAACAAGAAAATAGATAAATCATTACATTTGAATAGGTGAAATGACATGCTATAAAATTAATGTAACTAAATTAAAAGTCTTAGATTTTACTTTTCCTTCTAGAACTTTTAGATACAATTCTCTTTTTTTAACATTTTATTTTTAAGTAATCTCTACAACTAACATGGGGCTCCAAACTACAACCCCCAGATCCAGAGTCACACACTCTTCTGACTGAGCCATCCAGGTGCTCCTTGGATGCAATTTTCTGGAGTCTAACTCAACATAGTCCATTTAATACAATATGGACACATTCCCAAAAAGTTCCTTAAAAGAATTTTTTAAGCTATAAAATTACTATGGTTACATTTCTTTAATAATATATAAAATTATAGATAAGATGATAAAGTCCTATAACATTCCACCACACCTAATGTATTTCTTCCATGTGTGTGTCACAGTTTTGTGTTTGGATTTTTCCACTTAATGTTTTACCCTGGGTATCTCTCAATGGTATCAATATTATCCAAAAACATGTTTTCATCTACATGTAATAATAATTATAATAGTAAGTACAAGCTCTTGAGCTCTGGCACTGGGGAATTCTAAGTGTTGCACAAATCACTTGAGATATATTGTCAGTTAATCCTTAGAGCAGCCTTTTGAGGTACGGATTTTTGCGTCCCTCTTTCAGATCAGCACCAGTCAAATAACTTGAGCAAGGACACAGTGCTTTTAAAATTCAAACCAGGGGTGCCTGGGTGGCTCAGTGGGTTAAGCCGCTGCCTTCGGCTCAGGTCATGATCTCAGGGTCCTGGGATCGAGTCCCGCATCAGGCTCTCTGCTCAGCAGGGAGCCTGCTTCCTCCTCTCTCTCTCTGCGTGCCTCTCTGCCTACTTGTGATCTCTCTCTGTCAAATAAATAAATAAAATCTTTTAAAAAAATAAATAAATAAATAAAATAAATAAAAAAAATAAAATTCCAACCAGGTGTGTGTCCTCCAAAGCTGGTGGTTTTAAGCACCATAGTTCTGAGATAATAATGAATCTTTAAGGGAATATTCAGGTTTTAACAGTAAAAACCTCTGTATATACATTTTATGTATATTTTAAAATATATTCTTAGGATAGATCAGTTGAAGTAGAACTAACAAATCAGGAAATTTGAACATGTATTCGATTCTTGATATATATTGCCAAATTGACCTTCAAAGAGATTATACCAATTTACTGTGCCATCAGCAATGAAAGGAATTTCCCATTTCACTTCACCAAGAATAACTTTTTCAAAAATCCTTAATATTTTTCTGTTGCACCTTAATATTATCTTATTTTTTCATTTGTTTTATGACTACTGATGTATACATGTATTCCCATGAACTTTGGCTGTCTGTATCTCCTCTTTTTCAAATACGCCCTTCACTTCTTTGCCTATTTTTCTATTAATGAATGAATCTTCTAATACTTTGTAAGAATTTTTATGATATTAAGGATATTAAACTTTGTCAGACACGTATGTTGCAAATACTACCCTTTTGTTGTTTTGCCTTTTAATTTTGAAATTTTATTATGTAGTAAAAAAAAATCTATCTATAATTCAATTTCACCTTAGCTTTTTCTTTTTGTTTTTAGGCTTGGAAAATAATTTATACTTTTATATTTATAGCTTCTTAGTTTTACTCCATTTACTTCTTCAACTTACCACATTACTTCATTTTCCAAGTGACGATACTGTATCCAGTGTTTTGTTCATTAAATGATCTCATCTTTCACACCACCTTGAAATGCCACATTTATCTCAGTATCAATTCCTACATATATTAGACTCTATTCTACAACTTATTCTTCTGTCACTAGCCTACATTAATTGCTGACACTTGATCATCTGTTTTAACAATTAGTAGTGAAAATTTTCACCCAGAATTTTTCTTTCTCAAATCTTCTTGGACATTTTCATCCATTCATTCTTCCAAGTGATTTTAGAACTGAGTTTCAAACCTCAAAAGAGAAGACTATTGAGATTTGTATTCAAATTATTTGAAATACACAAATTACTTTGCAGAGAATTACACTTTTAAAATAGTTGCTCATTTGAGCATCCTTGCTAGTATTAAACCCTAAATCATCTTACTCAGATTCAGGACTATTTTTATTAACATACATTTATTTTTTAAATTAAATTTTTATGGAGCCTAATATGAAACTTTCTAGGGTCTATTCCACACTTTTGTCTCTAGCTATAATAAATGTGGTCATTACAAAGCACTTCCCATTATGGCTATGAAAATAATAAATAATGATAATTTAGTTTGGTCTTTATTTTCATTTAATACCCAGGTTGGCTTCCATACCCTATACCTAACATTAACATACAGAAACTTCATGCTTTTTTGGTGACACAGACTCTAATATGTAAATGATATATATCAAGTAGCTGAAAATCTAAAGTCAAGTCAATAAGCATTTCTCAGTTTGGGGAATTTTCAGAGGAACTAGGGGCCTTTTATTTTCTTTAAACATATGAAACTGGTGTCTTTTCTTTATAATACTTAAAAATATCCTCTAATTACTGTAATGTCCTATCTCATAGTCTTACAAACATACCTATAATTATACGACTTTCCCATCAAGTAACCTTATACATATTTGCCTTGTTCTGAGTCTGAGAAGCCTAAAAAGATTAGTAATCTGGAATGGGATGTATAGCAGACACAACCTCCCTGAGGAGTAGCTGCTATTGCCAAATCCATAAAAAGATCTTCCCAAGAATTGGGGTCCATAAAAGTCCGAGAGTGAATAAGTTGTCTACTTCCCACATACCTCAAATCCCCAAGCATCTTTGTGGGTGTATGAGTTTAAGGTTGAATAAACTTGTTAAGCTACAGTTTCTAAGATGCCTTCAAGTTTTATTTTTTATTTTTTATTTTTAAAGATATTTATTTATTTATTTATTTGACAGAAATCACAAGTAGGCAAAGAGGCAGGCAGAGAGGGGGAAGCAGGCTCCCCACAATGCGGGGCTCCATCCCAGGACCCTGAGACCATGACCTGAGCCGAAGGCAGAGGCTTAACCACTGAGCCACACAGGTGCCCCTGCCTTTAAGTTTTAGACCACTGTTATATATCTCTGGCAGAAACTGAAGTCTAGTAGCAAGGCAGGACTTCTATGGAGTTTTCTGCCTTAATATATACTAAAAAGAGAGTTCGGCAGTGAATGAATTTGAGCACACCAGAGTTGAAATTTAAAAGGCCTCCTTTGTGGGGCATCTGGGTGGCTGAGTAGGTTAAGTGGCTGACTGTTAATTTCAGCTCAGGTCACCATCTCAAGAGCTGAGATCAAGCCCCGTGTTGGGCTACATGCTCACCACCGAGTCAGCTTGTGGATTTCTCTCCCTCTGTCCCTCCCCCTTACTCGTTCACGCTCTCACTCTCTCTCTCTCTCTCAAATAAAAATAAACAAAAACATTTTTTTTAAAAAATAGTAAGTATCTGGGGCGCCTGGGTGGCTCAGTGGGTTAAGCCTCTGCCTTCGGCTCAGGTCATGATCTCAGAGTCCTGGGATCGAGTCCCGCTGAGCAGAGAGCCTGCTTCCCCCCCTCTCTCTCTCTGCCTGCTTCTCTATCTACTTGTGATTTCTCTCTGTCGAATAAATAAATAAAATCTTTAAAAAAAAATAGTAAGTATCAGTACAAGAAGTAGTCAGCATCGACAACTTCAGCCTAGAAAAGAATCAAATAGGCTTTTACTTTTCTGTGTACTGCCAGTTCATGTTTGGTTTCAATAATCTGGATGTTTTTGTCTTAAATGTTCTCTTTTTAATACTGTATTTTTGCTTTTTTAGAAATTTTCTTCATTTCTGTCAGCTTAAAGGGCAAACTTTGGTGCCAGTTCGAGAGTAAATGTTTATGCTTAGCTATATATTTTATTGGGTTTTGGTTTTTTTTGTTTGCTTGTGACTAGACTTTTTTTTTTTTTTCTTTAAATAGGTAAGTTGCCTTTCCTTTCTTGAAGCTCATGAGATTTTGTCTTTGGCTTTAGCTTCCAGACATTTCACCATATGGCTTCTAAGCATGGATATGTTGTTTCCCTATCCCTACTTTCCACCCAGTTTGCAGGGCATCCCTCCCATCTGAAGACCAGAGTCATTATTTGATTTCTTCAATTATTTGTTCACTTTCTCCACACCATTCTTTCTTATCTTCTCCTCCTATAAGCATGATGTCTCTGGGTCTATCCTCCAGGATACTCCTTTGCCTTGGCTTTTATCATTCAGCTCTGGGTGTAGCCTTCTGAGCTATCACTCAGTTTACAAATCCAGTCTTCAGTGGTCTACTCTCTTTAGCTAGTCTATTCTTTTCTCTTCTTCTTTTTTTTTTTTTTTTTAAAGGTTGTAATTAACTTTCTTCTTTCTCATAGTAGCCTTTTATGGCAGACAAAATATGCTTCAAATCTTTAAAGATGCTTATTTTATTTATGTTAGGGTTTTTTTTTTTAACCCTGTTAACTGTGTTTCCTATGGGCATTTTTTTTCTATTTATTGAGTCTGAGCCTCTCTTAACTATTATTTTTAAATTGCCTATTCACATTTGTATATTTGTAGATAGACATTTAAATGGTATAATATGGCTCAAGCACTTATTCTGGAATCTTTGGAATCAAAATTCCCACTTTAGAGAAAGTTACTAGTGGACTTTGACCTGAGGATATAGGGTAAATACAACTGTTCCTCATTCTTCAGTTAAGATACTCAATGCCTGTGGCCCAGAGCTTTGTACACGCTCAGTGGGACTGAAGTATTCTGGGTTTCCCCTGGGAAAAATTCACATTTTATTTTCATTCATGTGGGTGGGAAAATATATTTCTCATCCATTCTATATATTCCAGAAATTCATTATTATTGTATTCTATTTTCTATTTTTTCTGCTTTTTCAACAGTTGGAATAGTTCTGAACCCAATCAGGCAGAAATCATGCTTATGTGGTTGGTAAAGTAATCAAATAAAAGCAACATTTGTTAAGCACTCCTTATGTGGCCCTCAGTAAGCTAGCTATTTTAGATGGTTTTCTTTTTAATTCTCATGATAATTTAATGAAATAAGTACATTATTATGCCCATTTTATGAAGGAGGAAACAAAGGACCAGGACATTTTAGGAAATAGTCTTAGACCACACAATCTAAGTGTCAGATTTGAATTTTTGGTTTTTGTTCACGGCTCTTCAACTATTTCATTATCTGATATCAATTCCAGAGAGCAGACTTTTGACAACTTTTCCCACCACTCCGAGTAGGGTTAGAAAAGCTGTATGATACTAGGCAACATTATTGGGAAACTTAAAGTGGCCTTCAGTCCACTAAGTTCAGGGCAGCTGAACTTTGTTTACAAATCTAGGGAAAATATGGGGGTACCTGCGTGGTTTAGTCCGTTAAGCATCCAACTTTTGATTTCAGCTCAGGTCATGATCTCGGGGTCATGAGATAGAGCCCTGTGTGGGACTCTACTCTGCGATGTGCATAGAGCCTGCTTGGGATTCTCTCTCTTCCTCTCTCTCTCTGTGCCTCCCTGCCACACTCACACACTCTCTCTCCCTCTCTTCCCAAAAAATAAAAATTAGAAATATAAATAAATGAATAAATCTCAGAAAAAGAAACATCCCAAATGTCCACCAGGATATGAACTTACTCATGTAACACACAGAAAATATGTGTAGGGTTTTTTCCAATACTTGAACTAAAACTGGATAGACTATATTTATAGATTGAAAAAAGTCAAGAATTTCTTTGTAGTGGTTCTTAAATATCTATGAATTTGCTTATTTGTTTTAAGTGGGAGTTCTGAGATAGTCACTTATGCCATACTTGTGATTAAGCCAAAAATGTAGAGGAAATCAACCGTCAGCCTTCTCATGAGAAATTTCAAGGGTATTTTTTTGTAATGAGTGGACGTCAGAATTAATATGTTCAAACAAATGCAAACATTAACAAATCTATAATTTTTTCAGTCTCATTTTTCATACATGCATATATTTTGTGCTCTTCCTACCATGCCTAGTTTTGTATCCTCTGTGCTCTCATGAATCCTTTTCAAGTGGAAATATTTATGAATCTAATTATGTTATCTATTTAGTTATACTACTTACTATAATGATGGCTTGATATTTTCAATATGTAAATGGTACAATTAGCTACAAACATAGCACCCAAAGATAATCACTTTTAACATTTATTAAATATTCTTCCAAATGTTCACCAGTACGCATGGTGATGGATGGATGATAGACAATTAGATGAAACTTAGGCAAAAATTGGTAGACTTTTTTTAAACAGTACAGAATAGCACTATACAGACTGTAAACCGTTTTTCAGCCTATAGCTTATTTTTAGCCTATCTATGGCATAAATAATAATCCACATAGTAGTGGTTGTATACTATTCCATTTTACAGTTGTATACACAATTTAATTAAAATATGCCCCCCAATAATCACTTAGAATGGTTCTAACTTTACATAATCTTTAAAAGCACTGCACAACCTTACATATTTATTGTAGTTTTTTTCTGATACATGCTTAGAATAAATGCCTAGCTCGAGGAGGGTGTTCTATTTCAATTAGCTTAAGTACTAGAAAAATTATTACAATTTAAATTTTATATCTCCCAGAAAGGAGATATAGTGGACCTATTTCCCTTCCCACTGTCCCAAAACAAATGTCATTATTCTTCTAATCCTTTCCTACTAAATATTATTTCTTTTAAATTAATCTCTTTGTTATGTAATTTCTGGTGAGGTTGAGCATCTCTCAATTTGTGCACTGAATTTATATCTTTTTATATAAAATTCCTTTATTACCTTATTATTACATTCATATGTTATTATTTGTTGGATACCAAAATTTCCTTTTTATTATCAGTCATCTATATGCTGCATATTTAACAAAATTTTTTTCTCAATCATCTGACTTTTAATTTTTTTATGATTTGTATCTAATAAAAGGTTTCACTTAGGCTATTTCATCAAACTTTTTTTTTACAACTGCCTTTGGTGTCATGTTTGGAAAAATTATCTTCTATTTTTTTCTAACACTTTAAGGTTATCAGTATTATAACTCTTGACTCCATCTAGAATTTGTTTAAGCATAATTGTAAGGAAGGGATTCAAGCTTAATTTTATTTTGTTTTCTTTCAAATGGCAAGCTATTTCACTCATTTGTTTGACATATACTTATGGAACATCTACTATGTGCCAACCAAAATGGAATATGATCATGAATTAGGCAAGCAAAGTCTTGACCCCCATGGTACTTACTCAACAGCTTTCTTTGACTTTTGCCCCACCCTTTCCTATGTGGTATAATTCCCTCTTTCAAATCCACTCCTGCTTAAAAGACCTAAAGATGTTTCCATTTTTCTGACAAAACCATGACTTATACAATACTGTATTTCACAATTTGAGAGGCAGAGTAGGGGGTTTAGGGGGTAGGGAAGGAAAAAATGAAACAAGATGGGATCGGGAGGGAGATAAGCCATAAGAGACTCTTAATCTCATGAAACAAACTGAGGGTTGCTGGGGGGGAGGGGGTATGGAGAGGGTGGTTGGGTTATGGACATTGGGGAGGGTATGTGATATGGTGAGTGATGTGAAGTGTGTTAACCTAGTGATTCATAGACCTGTACCCCTGGGGCAAATAATACATTATATGTTAATGAAAATAATTAATTTTTTAAAAAAGATAAATTAGGGAGCCTGGATGGCTCAGTCAGTTGAGCGTTTGCCTTCAGCTCTGGTCATGATCTCAGGGTCCTGTGATCAGACTCCACCATTGGCAAGAAGTCTGCTGGAGGATTTCTCTCCCTCTTCTTCTGTCCTTCTCCCTGCTCATGCGCTCATGGTCTCTCTCAAATAATTAAATCTCTCTCTCTTTTTTAAATTTATCTCTCATTTAAACTCTAGTATCTTTAAGGGAAAGTCCTTTTTTCTATTTTCTATTTTTCTTAATGCCTAACATGGTGTCCACACTGAATGACTAGCAGATAACTGCTAACTGATAAGCCTGCAACAAAGACCATTTGAACATGTTCTTTCATTGTTAGTTTAGTGAACCCTCTATCTTCTCTGTTACTTATACTTGAGCATCTGAAAATAGGAAAAATATGCATCTGGGCAACTCATTACTCTACACAAATCTTATATGGCTTCTCAAATTTATCAGAGGCCTTACTGTATTTTTCACATACATTTGCTCTCTGATTCTCCTCACATCACTAAGCTTTCTGCCTTTCTGCCTTTCTCCTTATTCTCAACTAATAACTTTGCCTCTACTCTATATTGTTATGGCAACTCCATCTTATAACCACCAACTCTACAAACTTAACCTGAAACCAAGCTCACCTTCTCCATCTTTCTACTCATTACATCCAGTGAGGATTAGTCCTTATATTTTGTAGGACCCATCACCTGTCTCTTTTTAAAGAATGCATCCATCTCCTTTCTATCTCTCATGCATAGTCTTTTCTCTCTCTCTAGTGGACATATGTTCATCCCTTCAACATACGCTTATGTTTTTAAATCTTCATTATTCATTTTTGATGGGTTGTTGGTTTTCTTAGTCATTTATAGAAGTAGTTTATATTTAATGGACATTTTTCTCAGAAATGTTACAGATACATTCTCTGTTTGTTATTAAGACTTTGACATAAATTTTCAAAAATTTTAAATAACCAGAGTTTTTATTTATTTCCTTTGTTGTCTCAGGGATTTGTGCATTGCCTAGTAGAAACTTTCCCTAATCCAACATTTTCTAAATATTTTTTTGTTTTCTTCAGTATTTTTTTTAGTTTTATTATATAAACACTGTCTAGAATTCATCATTGTATATTATATGTTAATAATTTACTTTTACATTTCGTTTCAGATCTATAGCTAAGTATTTTAATGCTATTTGCTAAATAGTTCACCACTATGTGCTGACTTTACCACAAACCTAATCTCCGTATATGTACATGTGTTTCTGTAACTTCTCATTTTTTTTCCTCAATTCATCTTTGTCTATACATAGACAAATTTCTGGCCTTGTGGTACATTTAACATCTAATAGGACCAGTTCCTCCTCATTCTTTTTCATTTTTCAGAATTTTTGTGACAGTCCTTGAATATATAAGGATGACCTTTTTAAATTCCATTTTAAAATCCTATCAAGTTTTAACTGTGTTTGCATTGAATACAATTTTGAAAAGACTTGACATTTACAGTAGTAAGTCTCCTCACCCAGAAACATAAATTCATTACAGCTCCACATTCAGGTAGACATTTATGTCCTTTAATAAAGTTTTTACAGATTATAGGAAGAAGATGTGGAGAAACAAGTTTTCATAGTACTTTTAGCTTTGCTGCCATTATTCATTAATTTAAATTACTCAAATTTTTGGTGTCTGGGTGGCTCAGTGGGTTAAGCCTCTGCCTTCGGCTCAGGTCATGATTTCAGGGTCCTGGGATTGAGTCCCACATTGGAATCTCTCCTCAGCAAGGATCTGCTTCCCCCTCTCTCTGCCTACCTCTCTCCTTACTTGTGATCTCTTTCTCTCTCTGTCAAACAAATAAATAATTTTTTTTTAAGATTTTATTTATTTGACAGACAGAGATCACAAGTAGGCAGAGAGGCAGGCAGAGAGAGAGAGAAGCAGGCTACCTGCTGAGCAGAGAGCTTGATGCGGGACTGGATCCCAAGACCCTGGGATCATGACCCAAGCCGAAGCAGAGGCCCAACCCTCTGAGTCACCCAGGCACCCCTAAATAAAATATTTTTAAAAAATAAATAAATAAGTTACTCAAATTTAATCCAGAGTTAGGTTGCAGTGTAATTTCCAAAATAATGAAAAATTGCTGAGAAACCCGTCATTCGAAAGAGAATATTCCTGAGCAGAGAATAAAACTAGGAGAATAACCTTGTCTTTCAGGCAGCACTCCCTCTTCGGGGCACCTAAACTGGCTCCCGTCTGGAGGGTCAGGATTCAGCTGAATATTCTTCCTCTGCATACTTTGCTCTTGCCACCTGTTCCCAGGCTTTCTTTGAGTCACTTCCGGTTTTTGAAGGGAGCTAATTTTAAATTTTGTTTATTCCAAATTCATTATTCTGGGCCAGCGATTTAGCATTTGCAAAAGTATGACTCACCTTAATTAACACTCATTAAGTCCATCCTTGAGCTTTTTAATTTAGCTGAACACAAGAGTTTCATTAACAAGGAGAGATGGAAAGGGTAGTCCAACAAAGAGGAGGATACTCTGGTAGTCATTTTGATAGATTATTTGCGCATGGTTCTCTGGCTCTACTCTGTACTACTATTTTTTAGCAACTTGAGAGTGAGAAGCAAAGAGTCAATTTCTACACACGGGTCAGATTTTCAGCACTAGCATGTTGTAAATATCGATGACAATGACAAAAGGCATTTATTGAATACTTAATCAATTCTAGGTGCTGTTCTAAGAATTGTTACATTAATAACTTACTATAACCACATAGTGAGATTTTACTAGGTCCATTTTTACAAACAAAGACATTGAAACTCATGGAGTTTAAGTAAACTCTAGAAAATGGCAGGGTCAGAGGGCAAAATCAGGTGGTCTGAGCTCTACAGCTACAGGCTGTTTCTCTGCTACCCCACAGCCTGCCCAGTACCATTAAGTAATTTACGTATTGTATTAGTTATGTATGGCTGTTGTAACAAATTACTACAAACTACATGAGTTAAAACAACAGAAATTTAGGGGTGCCTGGGTGGCTCAGTGGGTTAAGCCTCTGCCTTCAGCTCAGGTCATGATCTCAGGGTCCTGGGATGGAGCCCCACATCGGGCTCTCTGCTCAGCAGGGAGACTGCTTCCCCCCCCCCCTCTCTGCCTTTCTCTCTGCCTACTTGTGATCTCTGTCAAATAAATAAATAAAATCTTCTAAAATTTTAAAAAAAAAAACAAAAACAGAAATTTATTCTTTTATATTTCTGGTGATTGAAAGTCCAAAATCAGAATCAAGGTGTCAGTAGGGCAGCACACCCTCTGGACATTCTGGGCAAGAATGCATTCCTTGCCTTCCCCGCTCATTACCTTCCAGCTTCTGGTGGCTAGAGGCATTCCTTGATTTGTGGCCACATCACTCCAATCTCTACCTCTGTCTTCACATTGTCTTCTCCCCAAGAGAATTGTGTGTGTGTGCATTTGTGTGTGTGTGTGTGTGTGTGTGTGTGTGTTCAGATCTCCATTTTCCTCTCTTTTATTAGAGATACATATGGTGGCATTTAGGGCCTAAATAGATAATCCAGGATAATGTTCCCATCTCAAAATCATTAACTTAATCACATCTGCAAAGACCCTTGTTCAAAATAAGGTCACATTTACACATTCCAGTGAGTAGGACCTGATATCTTTGGGCACCATTATTCAACCTACTATACATTCTTATTTTCCACTCAAGAAAAAGACAAGAATAAAGTAAAAACAAATCTTTAAGTTGCTCTCATTTTAAATATGAAGAGAAAAACCCAAGCCCACCAAAATGTGACACAGGAGAATTTTACAGTCACCAAAAACTCCCAGATGTCAAATACAGGTTTTTCCCACTAATACTAATAAGTCCCGGTATTTAGCTAAGTATCTTGCATATAGTAGATACTTAAGAAATATTTGTTGGATTAAAATTTGGTAAAACCTATGGATATTTATCATTAGCTAGTTATACTACTTATTTTTTATTAAGTTTTTAATTTTAATTCCAATATGGTAAACAGTGTTGTATTAGCTTCAGGTGTACAATACAGTAATGCAATGATTCTGTCTATCATTCAATACTCATCATGATGAGTGTACTCTTAATCCCTTTCACCTATTTCCCCCTGTTATGCCCCAATAACGGGTCCGTGATTAAAGGAGCGAGACTGATAGAAAGCGAAGGTCAAGCAAAGCTTTATTTTGCTCAAGCATCAAGAATCAGACCAAACGTTCAGGGACGCACCTCTTACAAGAGAGGGTGACCCTTCTCTGCTTCACAGACTAGCTTTTAAGGGCAAAGGCCATGCGGTCGGGCCTGGCCATGCACAGGTGGCCAATGAGATTGTAACATACAGGAAACTCCACAGTGATGCTAGATGACCAATTGAATTACAATTTACCCTAGTAGACATTTGAACCAGACTATTACACCTTGATTAGGATTGGCGCCAAAAAGGCTGCCAAAGGGTGGGGGCCCATACTCCTTGGTAGCTAGGGAGACAGTATGCAACCCCTCACTGATTGGATGTCTCCACCTGGCCTGACCCACCCTTGTATCTGGGCTTTGTTACCTGGAGCTGGTTTCCGGGACTTGTTTTTAAGTAAATCCCCTGGGGGAAAGGGAGCAGGGACAGTTTAACTTTAATGAAAGCCCCTTGCTAGATAGGTCCTTACACCCCCACCTCCCATGTACCACCCTTCTGGTAATCAAATTTGTTCTCTATAGGTAAGAATCTGTTTGCCTCCCCCTTTTTTTCCACTTCATTCATTCATTTTATTTCTTAAATTCCACCTATGAGTGAATTTCTCTCTCTCTGGCATTTCACATAGCATTACACTGTCTACCTCCACCCATGTTGTTTAGTTGCACTACCTATTAATGGAAAACATTAATTTTTTTAAAAGATTTTATTTATTTAATACACACACACACACACACACACACAGAGCACAAGCAGGGGGAGTAGCAGGCAGAGGGAGAGGCCAAAACAGGCTCCCACTGAGCTGGGAGCCCAACGTGGGGCTCTATCCCAGAACCCTGGGATTATGACCTGAGCCAGAAGCAGCTGCAACTGAGCCACCCAAGCACCTCCAAAACATTAATTTTTTTAAAAAAGAAAAATAATTCTAAGAAATAGGTAACAAAGGACTAGAAATTTAATGACAAAAAATTATAAGCATTGTTAAGACATCAACAAGAAAAAAAATGATTTGTTTTTAATAAACAAATTATTTTTTAATATTTGAAGAATAAAAGACAATAGAATTTTCTTCTGCAGTCAACACTCAGTAGAGAAACCTCTATATGTCTAAGTTAAAAGAGTGTTTTTAAGCACTTTATTATTTGTTTACATTGATGTATATAATAGCATAGCCATGTGCAAATAAAATACAAAGCCAAATAAATGCGAACATATCTGACAAGTATATAGATTAGATTATAAGGGCTACTAACAATAAGAAATTATTTATTCTCCTTCATTTGTCCTTAGTGATCTCTAAGAAAAATTTAAAAGCATATTAATTATAAAAACCATAACAAAGTGTCACAAAAAACTTTGGTAGGTATTGGGCATGTCTACCATGATTGTGGTGATATATCATGATGTTGAGTACAAACTCATCATATCGTACATATTAAATGTGTAGTTTTATGTATATCAATTGTACCTCAATAAAGTTGTTAAAATTTCTTCTAAATAATTTTTTAAAGATTTATTTATTTATTTGATAGAGAGAGACGGCGAGAGGGAACACAAGCGCAGGGAGTGGGAGAGGGAGAAGCAGGCTCGCTGCAGAGCAGAGGTCCCTAGGATCCCAGGTTCCTGGGATCACGACCCAGCCAGAGGCAGACACTTAATGACTGAGCCACCCAGGCGCCCCTAAAATAATTTTTAAAAGCATATGGGGCACCTGGGTGGCTCAGTGGGTTAAAGCCTCTGCCTTCGGCTCAGGTCATGATCCCAGGGTCCTAGGATCCAGCCCCGCATCAGGCTTTCTGCTCAGCGCTGGGAGCCTGCTTCTCCCTCTCTCTCTGCCTGCCTCTTTGCCTACTTGTGATCTCTGTCTGTCAAATAAATAAATAAAATCTTTTTAAAAAATAAATAAAAAATAAAAGCATATTAATTACATTGACAGGAGAGTCTATCTTGGGAGATGATGTTTTATATTAATTTAGCAAAAGGTAACACCACTATTCTGTCTAAGAAAAGAATAAATATGGATGGTAATTCAATTAAAGAATATATGTTAATATATAACCTCTATTAACCTGGGATCAAGATAATAGTAGCTAAGTAATGTAAAAGTTTTTAAAATCATGTTCTCTTAGGGAGTAGGTGCTTGGTTATGGACACTGGGGAAGGTATGTGCTATGGTAAGTGCTGAGAAGTGTGTAAACCTGGCGAGTCACAGACCTGTACTCCTGGGGCTAATAATACATTAATTAAAAAATTTTCAAAAATTTTTAAATCATGTCTTCCAATGTGATGTTGCTTTGAAGACATGAACTTTTTGTACCTTACCAATATAGATGCAATAAGAAAAAGAACTACCTACTCAGTAACTGATTCTGATGAAGTTTCATGGGAATATTAAACTAAGGCTTGGAAAAATAAGGGGAGACAAAGTCCTGGGGAAAAAAAAAATAGCAATTCACAGGCAAGCCTGATCTGAACTTTATCTCCACTACACATTCATAGCTATAAGCAAAACTGTCCATGCACTGACTGGTAACTGTAGGAGATCTAGATGTTAGAATCCCATTCAGAATGGATTCAGATAATAAGAGTATCTAACTATCTCCGGTGGTTCATTATGCCTAAAAAGCACTGTGCTCACTGTCTCAACATTAGAGAGTGGCAATACATGTTAACTGTTGTGGACTCCTCGTTCCTCATTTCCCGAAACTGGATTTTCTTGAGAGAGTTCTGCTCCACCAGCGGTCTTGCTGGTTAGCCTCTGACTTAGCGTAAGTCTGTCATTCTCTGGGGGTTTGAATGAGAGTTGCAGTAATTTAGTAGTGGACTAAACAAGAATCTTTAAGGTATCTTCAGCAAATAATTCAATTCCAGCTGTAATATCTGTAAATATATGCCCAAGGGGTAACATGAATCATTACCATAACAGTGGGAGACAAATAAGTTACTAGACTATACTTTGATTTTAAAAGAGATGGAATTCAGGATATTAAGAAAATGATGATGGAACAAAGTGATGGAGAGATCACTCTTACTTAGAGTCATTTAGAAACATTAAAAGGTAGCCTATAATCATGGGTAGATTTTTGAAGGAAGAAGACATAACAAGTTGATAGGAATAGTGTAAGCTGAGAACAGAGACTCATAATTTGGGATGTTTGGATTTTTTTTAATTTTTTTAATTTTAATTTTTTTAAGTTTTATTTTATTGTAGAAACAATACTGTACATGGTATCTGCTCTCTTCATAAATGCGTAAGTGCACAATACATTAATGTTGGTTACAAGTACAATGTTGTTCAACAGATCTCTAGTGCTCATTTATTTTGCTTAACTAAAACTTTTTGCTCATTAATGAGCAATTTCCGTTTCCCCATTTCCCCAGCCCCTAGAACCACCATTCCATTCTTTGATTCCATAAATTTGACTACTTCAGATACCCTGTATAAGTCAAATCATGTATATTTGTCTTTCTATGACTGGCTCATTTTATTTAGCATAATGTCCTCAGGATGCGTCCAGGTTGTCACATATTATAAAATTTCCTTCTTTTTTAAGTCTAAATAGTATTCCATTGTGTGTATATACCACATTTTCTTTATCCATTCATCTGTCAATGGAATTTCAGGTTGTTTCCACATCTTGGCTATTGTGAATAATGCTGCGGTGAACATGGGAGTGTTAATATCTCTTCAAGACCTTGATTTCAATTCTTTAAATACCCAGAAGCAGGATTACGGGATTGTACAATAGTTCTCTTTTTTAATTTACTGAGGAAATTCCATACTGTTTTCCATATTGGCTGCACCATTTATACTTCCACCAAAAATGTGCAAGGGCTTCCTTTTCTCTGTGTCCTTTTTTTTTTTTTAAATAATAACCATCCTGACAGATAATCTTATTGTGGTTTTGATTTCAATTTCCCTAATGACTAGTGACAGGGAGCATGTTTTTCATATACCTACTGACCATTTATATGTTTTCTTTAAAGAAATATCTATTCAAGTTTTTAGCCTCATTCTTTTTTTTTTAATTTTATTTATTTATTTGACAGAGATCACAAGTAGGCAGAGAGGCAGGCAGAGAGAGAGAGAGAGAGAGGGAAGCGGGCTCCCTGCTGAGCAGAGAGCCCGATGCGGGACTCGATCCCAGGACCTGGAGATCATGACCTGAGCTGAAGGCAGCGGCTTAACCCACTGAGCCACCCAGGTGCCCCTAGCCTCATTCTTAATCAGGTTGTGAAAGGGGGTTGCTATTGACTTGTAGGGGTTTCTTACATATATTTTGGAGATTAATGTTGTATCATATACATAGTTTATAAATATTTTCTCCCATTTCATAGGTTGGCCTTTTCACTCTGTTGATTATTCCTTTGCTGTGTAGAACCTTTCCAATCTGTTGTGGTCCCACTGTGTTGACTTTATGTTTTTGTAGCCTGTGCTTTTGGTATCATATCTGTGTAATCATTACCAAGAGCAACGATATGAACTTTTTCCTCTGTATTTTCTTCCAGGAGCTTTATAGGTTCCAGGTCTTATGTTTAAGTCTTAAACCCATTCCAAGTTGATTTTTATGTGTGATATATGATAAGGGTCTCATTTCATTCTTTGCATATGGATATCCACACTTTTAATCAAGGCAGTTTTACATGCTCCAACAAAAATATTTGTTTGAGAAAGTTTTAGAAAAGATAACACCTCCAAAAAAGAATGATTAAGTGTTTATCAGGGCACCTAGCTGGCTCAATTGGTAGAGCATGTGACTCTTGGTCTCAGGGTCCTGAGGTCAAGCTCCATGTTGGACATGGAGCCCACCAAAAATAATTAATTAATTAAATGAATAAAATGTCTTTTCATTCATATATATATATATATATATATATATATATTTTTTTTTTTTTTTTTTTTTTTTTTTACAGAATTCTCTCTAAGTAAGTACTGGCCTGCACAATAAGCAATAGCTTTGTTCTCACCTTAAAAAACAGACTAGTATATCCTAAACTTGAGAATTCTTTGAACTTGAAAATACGTTCACTGACTCCAATGAGGAGAAGAGTCTATAATTCTACTAAAATTTAAACATCACTCCTGGCTCTGTCAGAAGAGCATACAACCCTTGATCTCAGAGCTGTGAGTTCAAGCCTCATGTTGGGTGTGGAGGTCACTTAAAAATAAAATCTGTAAATAAATAAGTAAACAACATCACTTAAGATGACCCCACCATCAACAAAAAAAACAAACATGAAAAGTGAAACTGCCACATTTTGTTATAAGGTAGACACGCAAACTATTCCAAATATATTTATGTTTTTTGAAGATTTTCATCAAAAGAAAATATAAAATTTAACAATTCTTGTAGAAAATATACCTGAGGATCACAGTGGTCTGGTTCTAGTTTGAGAAATACTATAGCAGGCCATGCCAGGAAAGAGCTAATCTTAAAATATTTTCTTAGAGGGCCGCCTAGGTGGCTCAGTGGGTTAAAGCCTCTGCCTTCGGCTCAGGTCATGATCCCAGGGTCCTGGGATTGAGCCCCACATCAGGCTCTCTACTCCGTGGAGAGCCTGCTTCCTCCTCTCTCTCTTCCTGCCTCTCCGCCTACTTGTGATCTCTCTCTCTGTCAAATAAGTAAATAAAATGTTTAAAAAAATATATTTTCTTAGATCCATAAGTGACACTCTTGCAACATAACCAAAGCTAATATGTGAAGAATACTTGAAATAGACTTTGTGGGAATGGCTGTAAGTGCCAGCAGTATGGAGATGGTAATGTTGAGTGCCAAGTGCTGGTTTACCATGGAGATATGAAAGCACACACTCACCGATTCGTTACTCCTTAACATTTATTTTTTAAAAGACATTTCACAAAGATATTAATAACTCTATTTGGGCTCTGTCCATTCCAGACTAAAACAAATATGAAAACTGTTGGCAGATATAAAAAATAACGCCTAATGGGCCAGGATTTTGAAAGCAGGTTTCCCAAGAGTACCATAATGCAGAATGGAACTGAAGTCCAAGTAGTTGTCTTCAAGTTTTGTATATAAACTTAGTGAAACTGGGAATTACTTGTCCCCAAATCTTGAACTGCATTATCTTTTTTAGTTGTTGTTGAATTGAATTTTTATAAATTAGAGAACAAGAAAACCACAATGAAATTATATATTAAAATTGAGTATCTACCAGTGGAATTGCAAATACATATATGAGATAAGGAGACTATTAACTTGCCCTTCAGTTCATTTTGTTATATTAAGTCAACTGTTTATTAAAAACACATGTATATTAGGGGTGCCTGGGTGGCTCAGTTGGTTAAGTGTCTGCTTTTGGCTCAGGTCATGGTCCCGGGGTCCTGGGATCACGCCTCACTTTGGGCTCCCTCTTCAGTGGGGAGTCTGTTTATCCCTCTCCTTCTGCCCCTCCATACTCCCCACCCCGCTCATGCTCTCTCTCAAATAAATAAATAAAATATTTTTTTAAAAAATACATGTATATTAGAATGTATTGAAGTGGTAAACTGCACATGGTTGAAAATAACTATGGAAGTCCCCCTCAAGAGATTGAAAGAAAAATTACAGGAATTGTGTCAAAACATCTGAAAATAGGGATGCCTGGGTGACTCAGTTGATTAAGAATCTGCCTTCCACTCAGGTCATGATCTCCAGGTCCTGAGACTGAGCTCCGAATTGGGCTCTCTGCTCAGCAGGGAATCTGTTTCTCTCTCTCTCACTCTCCCTCTGCCCCTCCCCATTGCTTGTTCTCTTTCTCTCTCTCAAATAAATAAATAAAATCTTCAAAAAAAAAAAGAAAAGAAAGAAATCTGAAAAAGGAACCCATTCTAGTCTTACTCGTTCCCTCTGGCTACCAGTGAGTAAATGTCAGGAGGGGATTGAAATAAATCATTTCCCCTTAACAGTGTTTCTCTTTTCCCTTTGATTTTGGGGAAGGCACAGAAATGAACTATAGTATTCTGACTTTGAAGAGATGGAGAAACAGATTCCTAAGTGCTTACCTAGGATTATTTGTTTTTCATCCTGACTTCTAATCTAAAGTACACCAGAATGAGAATCAGTATATTTTACTGGAAGACTATAAGACTCTCGACTCTCATTTTCCCTCTGTTAATAGTTGTAAGAGTGTAAGCAAACAATTTTACTACTCTACACCTCAGTTCCTGTAGAAACAAATATGAATAATGGCACATGTCTGGAACCGTAGGACAGGAACAAATGAGATTTTAAGAATGCTTTCAAGGTATTAGATTTTTATTTTATAGACTTCTCTAAAGAGATTGGAGTTACTCAAACCCATATAAACACTTAAGAAAATAAACCATTCATATCTAAATTATCACTGTAACATGTCATATACTTTGATTGTTTCAAATTATTTAGAGATTAACTCGAAGTTCATATAGAAAGACTAGTCTAGATCCATTAACTTTGGGCTTTATAAATAATAGTAATATCTGGAAGATTTCAGAGTGATAATATGAACATAAGTTAGAAACTTATAATAAGTAATATTATTGGTTTTTAACTGTTCACTATTACTTCAAAAGACCGAGTGCTTAAGTCTAAGGGTTTGATTTTTAGTATTTTTGTTGTTTTTTTTCTTCTTTCCATGCATATATCATAACCCAGAGTTGGTATAGGACAAATTGACTTTGAACCTATTCTTCAATTTTTAAAGTGTATTTGGATAGGACAAAAATGAATTAATTGCCAAATAACTTGTATATCAAATTGACACTATCAATTTAATTCTCAATTATTGGAAAAGAAACATTAGTATCACCATTAAAATATATTTTAGAATGTATCTTTTATTAAAATTCAAACCAATAAAGGGAAAACATGGTTTGACAAAGAGTAATAAACCTAGATGAAGACAAGAGCAATAAACCTAATAAACCTTTTGACAAAGAGTAATAAACCTAGATGAAGACAAGAAAGAAGATAAAAAAATAAAAACTAGAGGAAGAAAAAGAAAAAGAAAAACACATGATTTTAAGCCCCAATATATCAACAATAACAAAAGGCATTCTTTTTTAGTATATGTGTGCCGAAGTGAGCACAAAAGGCATTCTTTTAAAAGTTCCTTCTTTAGGTCTCCCAGACTTATCCATCAACCTTTGGCTCTGAGGTACTGTAGAATTCCTAAACCATTTATGGCACATTTTTTAGTTTTCAGTCTTTAGATTCACTGTACTTTATTATTTACTCTTCTATTTTCTGACCTTTTCATGAAGCTAGAACTCTTTGCCAATGATTCCTTTCCAAACAGTAATCCTTTATTGGATTTCCTATCTCATTAATTTTATCAGCAATATTTTGAAGGACTTTTATAACTTTGTTCTGTATCCTTTTCTTAAACTCTTGAATTCCATTTTCTGCAAAATCGAAATGTAATCTACTAAGTTGAAGAATATAAAATTTCAGCTTTTCTACAAAATTATTTTTCTGAAACAAAAATCCCTGGAGTGTTAATTCTATGTCAGTACTAGTATGCTTAGAACTGGATTTCTGTCTAAAACTTAAAAACAAAAACATATCTTCATCCTAATATTATTTCTTCCATATGTTTGAAGATTTATGATCATTTCCTCTTTCCTTCATCTTCATAAAATGAAGTTAGAGGGGTGCCTGGGTGGCTCAGTGGGTTGAGGCCTCTGCCTTCGGCTCAGGTCATGATTCCAGGGTCCTGGGATTGAGCCCTGCATCGGGCTCTCTGCTCAGCGGGGAGCCTACTTCCCTTCCTTTCTCTCTGCCTGCTTCTCTGCCTATTTGTGATCTCTGTCAAATAAATAAATAAAACTAAAATGAAGTTAGAAAGATTTCCTTTGATATACCTTTTTTTTTAATTTTAGTTTTTTTCAGTGTTTCAAGATTCATTGTTTATGCACCACACCCAGTGTTCCATGCAACACATGCCCTCCTTCAAATCCACCACCACTTTGATAAACTTTAAAAAAAAAAAAATTTAGAGACTTATTCTTTCTTTTATGGTGAAAAAAACTATATTTATATTTAGCCAGCTGGACTCAGTTTAGATGATCCTAATTTTGTTCGCAACATCCAAAGCTTCATAGTCAGGAGCCAGTCAAACATATGCCTTCTTGTTCCCTTTGGGTCTGATCAGGGTGTTGATCTTGGCCACATCAAAGTCCTAGAGCTTCATCATGCCCTTTTGATCTGGTGCTTGTTGGCCTTGAAATCCACAGGGAACACAAGTGTGTTATTTTCTGCTTTCTTCATGGTTTGCTCTGTAGTCAGGGGGAACTTGATGATGGCATAATGGCCAAGCTTGTTTCTCCTGGGGGCATTCTTTCAAGGATATTTGCATTGCCTTCAGAGACACAGTATCTAGGTGACATGCAGATCATTTTTGTGTGACCATGGACTTCTTTCAGCACTGCTTTCTTGGCCTTCCAAGCCTTTGTTTTGGCTTCAGCTTTGGGAGGGACAGAGGCTTCCTTCTTCACTTTGGGTGCCATCTTTGTGAAAGGCTCAGCGACTTCATTGTATAGTTCCTTTATATTCCTCTCTGTTATATCTTTTATATCTTTGAAAATAGCTTTCCATTATATAGACAATAGAATAATACCAGAGATATATTTTTTATTAAATTAGTTACAAATGTTTTATAGTTGCACATGGTTTTCAAAAATCAAACACTACCAAAAGATACATCTAAAAGGAGCAGTTCTCCTCACCACCACCTATCACTCCCAATTACTGCCTATAGGAGCAGCTATTTTCAACTCTCGGATGATTTTTTTTTTTAATTTCTTCTGCATTCCTAAATATGTGTATGATGCCACTTCTGATCTATCAGTTTTGTCATGACTTTTGGCCCTTCAGTGTGGTCTATTTCACTTCATTCCCCTTCCGTCTTCCCAATGGGGTCATATCTGTGCATACATTGTCCCAAGCTATAAATGTTGGTGGTAAGTAGAGTACTACAACTACTTTTCTTACTTCTAGAACTTCAGTAGAACAGATGTTAAAAACCAGTAAAATGAAGAGCAGGAAAATAAATCACAAATTCAGCTTTTTAACAAAAGGCAGAAACTGAGATACTATTTTTGCTTTGCTTATTGTTTAATTTTGAAATCCTCTAACATTCATTTTCCTTTTGATAGAACACATATTCTCTTAATTCTGGTAACTGGTTCTTTGAATGATTTAGAGGTGTCAAAAAGTTTTTGAGGACAGAATGTGACAGAACAAGTAACTGACCTAGCAGAGAAAAGGCAGCTACAAATAAGGACTGCCAACTAAAAAACCTCTTTAGTTTTGCTCTCTGGGAAGATCATCCTTATATTTGTTCTGAAAGATCCCTTTTAAGAAAGGCACAGGGGAGAATTTCTCTTAATATTAGCAACCCCTTCCTATTGTTACAGTGATGGGGACTCTGAGTGAAGGCTTTAAAAAGCAGGTTTTTGGTTTCTAGGGTTTACTAAACCTGAAATGGCAATCCTATAGGCAGATAGCCAAAGCCAATAAGCATCTGACACTGTGAACCTTGGCTCTCCAGGCCAGCATAGATATTCTTGTTTTGCAGCAGTAGACTTCAGTATTCTGCCTTTGCCTTAACCCTCAGCTCTTCTGTAAGTGTGAACTCACTATAAGTGTGAAGTGAAGAGTTAAAAACAATATTTCCTTTTCCTCAAGCTACAGCTCAGTATTCTTTCATACATCGTTCTTTGTATTAACATACTCACAAATGCATCTACTGAAAAAATTAGTTTTGTGTAGATAGATAGAGTATATAGTAACAAAACTTCCAAACATCTAGGCAAAGAGAAAGACCAGAAAGTTTTTTATCCATAAATATTTTATATAAAGGAAAAACAATCTACTTCTTAATAGTTATATTATATCCAAGATGGTAACAGAACAAATATCTTCCAAGTGGCAAAGAAAGACACCTGTTCTATCAGTCATCTACTGCCACAAAATGCCGCTCTAAAACAGAACCTTGAAACCATACTGATTTATTAAGCTCATCAGTCTGCAAATTGACCAATTAGATTGAACTCTGCTCAGTGATTTTTTTTGGTCTCAGTTGGGCCCATCCTTATATATGGGGATCAGTCGGCTATTGGCTAACCTAGAATAGCTAACCTAGGATGGCTTCCTATGGGATAATAGCAATAAGTTTGTTCCAGGAAATGGCTGAACACAAGAGCAATAAAACAAGGGCTTTTAAGTACTCTACTTGTGTTGTATTTGCTAACATTCTTTTTTTTTTTTTTCAGCATTAACAGTATTCCTTGTTTTTGCACCACACCCAGTGCTCCATGCAATCCATGCCCTCTCTAATACCCACCACCTGGTTCCCCCAACCTCCCACCCCCCACCCCTTCAAACCCCTCAGGTTGTTTTTCAGAGTCCATAGTCTCTCATGGTGGACCTCTCCTTCCAATTTCCCCCAACTCCCTTCTCCTCTCTAACTCCCCTTGTCCTCCATGCTATTTGTTATGCTCCACAAATAAGTGAAACCATATGTTAATTGACTCTCTCTGCTTGACTTATTTCACTCAGCATCATCTCTTCCAGTCCCGTCCATGTTGCTACAAATGTTGGATATTCATCTAACATTCTGTTTGCCAAAACAAGTCATGTGACCCAAGCCCAGAATCAAACCAGAAGTACATGAAAGACTAAAGATTGAGGGCCGTTTTTCAGTCTACCATATCTATCAATTCAGATATTTATACTTTATTTTATTCAAAATAAAGCACAGACATTTTCAAACATTAAAGTACTATTTAATACTCATCATTTGTCTTTAGGAAAGTTACCAGAAAATATTTTTATAACCAGAAGAAAAATGAATCTAAGAAGAATTATAGAATACAACAAATAATGATGAGGAAAAAAATGAGTAAAACATTATTAAGTATCAAAATTCATTGATCTTTTTTTTTTAAATCTAAATCTAAAAGTCCGAGTTGTATCAAAATGTAAGTTTGAAGAGAGAAAGGAAATGGAAGAGAAATACAAAATGATGTAAAACATATTAAACTTTTATCTTGTGATGAAAGTTTTTCTCTAAACATTTTGAGAAAAAATATATTAGTAGTATAATATATATGCAATAGAGGAAAATAGGAGAACAAGGAAAACTTCATTATTCCAATTAAAGCCAGGATAAAAAATAAGATAACATATAAGTGTAAGACATGAAATAAGATGGTTTAAATAGCTACAAAATAGCAGCAATCAAAATAAATATAAATGGATAAACTTTCTTATAACACTGGCTGCTAGAATTTTTAAAAATCAAGGCATGTGCTTTTTATAAATAACACTGAACCAAACTGATACAAAAAAGTTAAAAAATAAAGTAATGGGAAAAGATAGAACATAAAAATGTTAATGTAAGACTATTGGAATTTTGGAATCAAACAATACTGAATCAAAGAAAATAATGCTGAGAATTTATAGTAATAAAATTTCCAAACCTAAGATTAATATATATCATAAATATTTTCTCACCTAATAACATGGCTTCCATATAAGCACAGCAAAACTGATAGAACTTATAGGAGAATTTGAGAAATTTATTATCAGTAGAACAGAGCTTAACCTCTCAAAATATTAAGCAGACAAAAACATCATCACTATAGAGAAAAACTTGATTTAACACTCATTCTTTTTTTTAAACACTGATGAAAGGAGCATTTACAATTGACATAATACTAGACTACAAATGAAATGTCAACAATGTCCAACAAATTCCTATTATTCAGCTTATATTTACCATAATATAGAGAAAATGAAAAATCAGCCACTTGAAAGACACCATTCTTTTGAAAGGAATAACGTAATTAAGAAATCTATATACTTTTTAAAGTTTCAAAATTTTGAATAAGAAAAAATTACAAAAACACACATTGAATTTCTATGTCAATAACTGCTTAAAAAAAACATTTCAATTAAACAAGTAGACAAGTTTGGCTGCTCTTTGCACTACAGTATAGCATTGTATTGGAGATGTTGGCCCATGAAATAAGAAAGGAAAAGAAATGAAAATGGAAGAGATGAAACTATTGCTATTTGCAGTGATATGATTAACAATTTAGAAAATCAACAGAAATTTTAGTCTACCAAGGTGGTTAGATAAAAGATCAACACAGAAACTTCTAATTAGAAAATTTAATTATTTCAAAAATTTAACTCATGATAGTAATAAAAAGTACAATGTGCTTAGTGATAAGCCTAACAATAAATTTGTAAAACCAGTAGAGATAAAATTATAAACTTAGGGAGACATTAAAGAAGGCCTAAATAAATGGGGAGATAAATAATATTGAAGAACAAGAAAAAGCAATACCTCTTATTATACTTCTGTATTTCAATTGTTCTTTCTTTGATTGTTCTTTTAGTCTACAAAATCTCCATTAAGTGGAGTGCTCTTGTTGTTTTTAGAGAGAGAGAGAGATTGAGAGTGCAAATGGGGAATGAAGAGCAGAGAGAGAGAGGGAGAGAGAAAATCTTAATTTTGAATCCACTCAGGACTCACTCTCCCAACCCTGAGATTGTGACCTGAGAGCTGAAATCAAGAGTCATATACTTCACCAACTGAGCTACCCAGGTGCTCCTCCATTAAGTTCAGGTATTCTTCAACCACTATGCACTTACCAATCATTCAAAAATCTTTCATCTCCAGACCTCCCTCTTTAGCTCATTAAATAAATATTTTTTGAGGGGTACCTGGGTGGCTCAGTGGGTTAAGCCTCTGCCTTCAGGTCATGTCATGATCCCAGGGAGCCCTGCATCTGGCTCCCTGCTCAGGAAGCCTGCTTCCCCCTCTCTCTCTGCCTGCCTCTCTGCCTAGTTGTGATCTCTCTCTGTCAAATAATAAATATAGATATGTGTGTGTATATATATATATATATTTATTTATTTATATATGAAATATATATATTTATATATATATTAAATGTATATATGTGTATAAATATATAAAATATATATAATAATAAATATAATAATAAATAACTAAATAATAAATATATATGTATATATGAAATGTATAATAATAAATAAATGATAATAAATAATAAATATATAATAAATAATAAATATACATGTGTATATATTATAATAACAAATAAATAATAAATAAATATATTTCTTTATTATGTTTATTATTATATATTATATATATTTTATACACATATATTATTTTATAAAATATATATACACATATATATATAATATATATATACACACATATATATATATTATTTTTTTTGAGCATCGACTTTCTCTCAGTACTTGAAAAACTTACAAAACATGCTTAACTACATACCTGATACCTACATCTGGGTGTCCTCATATTTAATTTGTTCAAAAGGAAATTCATGAAAGAATCCTAAATCAATTAAAATTGTTTGGCTGTAGAGAGAACTTCTAAGTAAGATACAGGTTTCTGTTTATTTCACATCAAAGTTATCAGGAAGTAAGTAGTCTAAAACTGAGAAGGTGACCCCATAATCATCAGACCCCTCACCTTCTTTCATCTTTTTAGTCCATCATCATCACTGAATGGTTCCCATCCTCATGGTTGCTTTTTTGCCCAAGATGACCACTAGACATCTAGTCATTACATTCACACTCCAGGCCAAATAGAATTGAAGGAGAAAGGGAAGAAGAGCAAAAGCTTTTTTAAAGAACTCTCTCATAATCCAACCCAATAACTTCTACTTAATGTTACTGATCAGAAATGAGTGACATAGCCACTTTTATTTGAAAAGAAGCTTGGAAAAAATATTTACTGAGCCCTCCAAAACAATTAAGATTCTATTGATAAAGAAGAAAGAGAAAAATTGGCGTAGGATAAGTTACTGGTATCACAGAAAGTGGTGATAGTCATTGACTCTGGACACTAGAGGCCAAGTATGAAATTGAAACTTACTTTTCACTCTATGTTCTTCTGTGCTTTTAAATTTTTTTTAGATTTATGGGCTACCTATTAAAAATAAATATTTTTCATTGAATTCATTGTCTTTCTTCATGAGCCCACCTGTTCCCCTTAAAAATTGTTTTTCTTTTAGTAAAGGAATCACCAATCACCGAGTGACCCACACTACACATGCGAATATTATTTTCAACTTTAATTTCAGCCTCCGTATTTATCTCACAAGACACCAAATCAAGTCAATTTTATCACAGAAGTGACTCACATATCTAACCTTTTCTCTCCATCCTCATTGCAACTACCTTATTTTAATCTTCAAAATGTCTAGTAGGACTATTGCAATGGCTTATTGTCTGGTCTTTCCCTCATCAATTGTTCCCAATTACTGCCCACCCTCCAGATTGCCACTGGCTATTATTTGAAAACAATTTTAATATGTCACTACTTCTTATAAGTCTGTAACATAGATGCTCATAAATATTCTTTTTTTAACTTATTGATTAATTTAAAAACCTGCAAAAATGAAACTTTCATGAAACAAAATTAGAAATCAAATATACAGGGATTTCTTTTCAGCATTTCTAGTGACTGGATGAAAAATTTACATTCTTGAATCCCAGCTTGCCAATATAAAAATAAAGATACCACACTAACTGACAGGACAACTTGCTAATAACTGCAGAACATATGAAGACTTTGAATTAAACTTCAAAACATTTATTAAGTCACAGGTTTCATTTGTTTAATTACCATTCAGCAATGAACTATTCTCCATGTGCTTTGAGCAGCTATCAAATAGTTGTTTGAATTATACTATAATTTGGCCAGCTATTATTCAGTGATTTTTACATTAGAATTTTAACTATATATATATAGATAGATAGATAGATATAGATATATATTAACTATATTTGAATATGTATGAAGTCAGGGATCACAGAAACTATACGTTTTAACAGGCTAAGCTTTATTTAAATTTCAGTAACTCAAAGAAGGGTGGGGCAGAAATGTATCTGACATCAAATTTTATGCTTAGTTTGTATTTAAGAAAACACAGCAGGACTGCCTGGATAGCTCAGCTTGTTAAACATCTGACACTTGATCTCAGCTAAGGTCTTGATCTCAGGGTCATGAATTCAAGCCTCATATGGGCTCCATGCTGGGTGTGGAGTCTGCTTAAAAAAGGAAAAACAATCACCTAGAAATAAAGTCACCAATAAATTTTAACTCAAATAATTTCAGGATAAAAGACCATAACACGTTGTACACTTATTGTAAGAAATGCATAGCAGCAAAATCAGCAAAACTTTTTTATTGAAAGAGAATAATAAAACTGAAAACATTTACAATAAAAATGAAAATATGCATGATTTTTAAAAGTTGTATAATTGGTCCTTATTCTTCTGAACCTAAAGAGATCTACAAATAGACAAAATTGTCATGTCACCCTCCACTATATTAGAAAAGACATCACAGACTCAGACTCTAAAACAAATCTTTCTCACTTACTTTTTAAATTTTAACTTGTTCTTAGTTTTAAGTAGGTTTCATGCTCAGCATAGAGCCAAATGTGGGGTTTGAACTCCCACCTGAAATTGAGACCTGAGCCAAGATCAAGAGTTGGTTGGAAGTTCTACTGACTGAGCCACACAGGTGTGCTGAACCTTTCTCATTTATTAAGAATGGTATTGCATGAAGAAAATACAGAAGGTACTCACCAACCTGTCACAAGATAGCTACCATATCTAGTGCCTTAAAACCTCAAAACTCCAGCTTTTATTTTATATCTGTGTACAGGATAAAAAATTGTCTTTTGGTCAGTCCTCACTGGTGAGGTGCATCTCATCACACTTACTCAGTGGAGGAGCAGTTCATCCTACTAAGAGAGAAATAACCTGATACTCAGGAGAAGAAAGAATAGTCACAAGTGAGCAACTCTTTCCCCTCTAGACTACAGTTGCCACAAGGAGCTGAAAATCTGGAAAGTTCTCACTTAAGTTTAACTGGAAAAATTTATTCAGCCAATGGATAAAATGATTAACAATTTTTTACAATAACTATCAGAGTCTGAATAATGTTTGGTCCTATTGCAATTTAATTTAAAATATTTAATATTTATATAAAATAATATTTATAAATATGTAATATTTAATTTAAAAGATTTCAACATTTTACCTATGAGGTAAGATTTACAATTCACAGCAATTACAACTTACAGCAATTACATTACTAGGTATAAACCCCAAAGATATAAATGTACTGATCTGAAGGGGCACCTGCACCCCAATGTTTATAGCAGCAATGTCCACAATAGCCAAACTATGGAAAGAACTCTGAGACCAATCCACAGATGAATGGATAAAGAAGATGTGGTACATATAGACAATGGAATATTACTTGGCCATCAAAAAATGAAATCTTGCCATTTGCAATGACATGGATAGAACTAGAGAGTGTTATATTAAGTGAAATAAGTCAATCAGAGAAAGACAATTATCATAGGACTTATACATGCAATATAAGAAACAAAACAGAATCAGAGAGGAAGGGAGGGAAAAATAAAACAAGATAAAATCAGAGAGGGAGACAAACCATAAGAGACTCTTAATCATAGGAAACAAACTGAGAGTTGCTAGAGGGGAGAAGGGTGAGGGAATGAGGGTCACTGGTTGATGGACATTAAGAAGGGCATGTGATGTAATGAGCACTGGGTATTATATAAGACTGATGAATCACTGAACGCTTCCTCTGCAACTAATAATACATTATATATTAATTAATTGAAATTAAATTTGAGAAAAGAATATTAATATCAAAAAAGATTGCAACTACTTAATTGAATTTTCCTTATAAACACTTTGCTCATCAACTAAAACCTTCATAAGTATTAAATAGTACTAACATATCTAATAAATTAAATTTTAAATAAATTGTTTCTAAATTTCTCTTATTTTTATTTGAAAGATAAACTTTAAAAGATTTCAACTTAAGATCAAGAGTCTCAGTCAACTACTTAACCGGGCATTTCAAGTTAGAATTATAAGGCTGTGACTCTATTTGGCCAAGTTCTCTTTCAAATGACAAGTAATGGTGGTAATAACAAACACATGCTATCGCTTGTTAATATGCCAAATACAGTATATAAGACTATAACAGACATGTACAAATTTCTTTTTAGCACAAATATAAATATTACAGTTTGATTGTTTTAACCCTTCTATACTTAATGTTAAATCTTTCCTCAGCTAGGGAAAGCATATCTATTAATGAAGCTAGTTTTCACCTAGGAAATCAAAGTTATGTACTTCCAGAGACGTTAGCAAGAAAATAAGAGATGCAGGCATCCAAAGCAATTCTTCTCAGCACCAACAAAGAAAACTATGATATCATCCCAAGTAATTTAGAGTTACCCTCTCAGCATAACTAAAACCATCACTAACCAAAAATTAGAACAAGACCCTGGTGAGATCATTGTTGTTGACCCTCTCAGAATTCACTAAACTCTGTGTTGTAACTGGCTACATCACAGACATCACATTTGAGAGGACAAATAAGGAAAAGAAGTTAGACTGATAGGTCTCAGGACCATGTCCTTGGATTCAGAGTTATATATGTACTCTGATTCTTTGGTCTGTAGCCAGAAATGTGTAGTCCCCATTGTGATCTGTCACCTGATTGGATTTTGGACTCTAATGATTAGTAAATCTTTTCTCCTTCTAACTCTAAAGATGGTAAAAAGTCTCCTAGAACAAGAGATTAAATATTCAAATGTTAGAAGAATCTCAGGACCCAGTCCTTTTATGCTCTATCTAAACCTGAAAAATAGTAGTACTGTAAAAACACTTTTGTCATCGAAAAAATGAGTGACTGAATAAATCTCAACATGTAACAAGAATGGTAAGTGCACTCTTGTTTTCCCATTGCCATGGAAACTATTGGAAAATATAATTAAGAAATGAAATCTTTTGTCTTCTATCCTCTCTCTAAAGGTAAGAGAGAAAGTACTTTTATGACCGAATACACATTAAACCAGAAAGTGATGCACATCACAAGAATCCCATTAAGAAATTGCAAAGAAAGAAAGAAATCTCATAGTTTCACAGAGCCAAGCAGAAAGAACTCATTACACATGTGTTTTCAAAATAAACAATAACAAGCCCTCAAGGAAGAAAACTTGACAGTACCATTTTTCACACATAGTTCATCCTAAATTTGCTTGGTAATGCAAGTGACCAACTGTGTAAGCTAATTGACTTTATCCAAAGAAGAAACTACTTCTCATATATTTATGACAGGAGGTGTTGTTGCACCTTTGAGTAAGGCACCCAAAAGTAAGCCCCTGTCCTTCCATGGAAACGGTTAAGATGGGAGTGCTATCTCTCTTAATGTTATATTTCAAAGAGATGGCTACTAGATCCTTGTAAAAGACCTTCTCGGTTCCTTAAGGCTGATAAAAGTCCTATCTCATCCTCAAAAGAATTAATTTACATTTCAAAGAGAGGAGAAAGTACTTACGGTTAGAATTTTCTCTTTCTTTCTTTTTACAGTTAAAATTTTCTAAAGTAAACATTCTAAGAAAAAGGAACAGAAGGAAATCTCTTCCTTTATTTTCAGTAGAGAATTAAGCTTCTTATTTTTAATTCCCATTTGTCCTTATAGAACTTAAGACCCTTCGAGATTTTTCAATGAAATGTTATTGGCATTTTAAGTGGGATCGTTCTAGCTAGTATAGGACTGCCAGATGTAATGCTGAATATGTCCTAGGCAATAAATACGTTTTGCAAAGCCCAAGTTCTGAACTACTGACCCCTACCCAGATGCTTCCACCATGTAAAGTGCCAACCCAGTAAGGACCACTGTTAGGTCCCTCTTCTTCTGCCTCTGACATTATGTAATACCACTCTTTTGCCAAGCACATATAAGCCATCCATCTCTGGGATACCAAGGACACCTCCATCAGCTTCATCAATGCAAGATTACTAAATTCCTGTTCTATAAATGATGGGTTTAAAACACCCAGAGTACCTTTATTTATTTATTTATTTACTTACTTACTTATTTACTTATTTACTTATTTATTTGACAGAGTGATCGCAAGTAGGCAGAGAGACAAGCAGAGAGAGAGAGGCAGAAGCAGGCTCCCTGCTGAGCAGATAGCCAGATGTGGGCCTCAATCCCAGGACCTTGAAATCATGACTCTAGCAGAAAGCAGAGGCTTAACCCACTGAGCAACCCAGGTGCCCCAATCTGAGTACCTTTTCAAGGAGGAGATCTTTTGTAACAGAGCTGTTCTCCAAACTACACCAAAGACTCCTTCCCAGGGGTAGTCTTTTTTACTGAAAGAAACTCCTCCATGGACCAAAGCTTCATTAATTAGAAATAAACCAAATGGGAGTAACTTTTCCCTGAGTAAACCTGTATTGCTACAGGCCAGAGGGAAGAGAACTATTCATAAAGTAAAGAATGCTTTTATAGCAGGAGGCAATGTATAGAAATGGAAACTTACATGTGTATAACTAAATTCTTGCACATTTTTAGATAATCTTTCATTTTTACAGAGTAAAGCGTGTGTTCCCCCTCAAAAGTCCCTGAGCTCTGTGATTTACTCTGGTATATTACACAAGTTTTTTGAACTAGACACTTTGTTCAGAGATCTCAGGGTCTCAGGAATATGGGTCTATTTGGAAAAGTAAAAGTATCCTCTGAATAAATAGTTTTTAAAAGATTTAACGGAAAACATGAAAGATTGTAGCTGATTAAATAAGACAATGGTGGCTTGGACCAGTGGTGGTGGTGGTCGTGGAAAAAAGTGGAAAGAGGAAAAAGAATTAGAGAAACATGGATGAAATACAGAACATTTGTGACCAGTTGGATATGGATTCTATCTAGAGGATAAAAGACGTTTGTGAATATATTCTTTTTTTTCCCATTTTTTAAAAATTTTTTATTTTTTTTTATAAACATATAATATATTTTTATCCCCAGGAGTACAGGACTGTGAATCGCCAGGTTTATACACTTCACAGCACTCACCATAGCACATACCCTCCCCAATGACCATAACCCCACCCCCCTTCTCACAACTCCCATCCCCCCAGCAACCCTCAGTTTATTTTGTGAGATTAAGTGTCACTAATGGTTTGTCTCCCTCCCAATCCCCATCTTGTTTCATTGATTCTTCTCCTACCCCCTTAACCCCCCATGTTGCATCTCCACTTCCTCATATCAGGGAGATCATATGATAGTTGTCTTTCTCCACTTGACTTATTTCACTAAGCATGATACCCTCTAGTTCCATCCACACCATCTCAAATGGCAAGATTTCATCTCTTTTGATGGCTGCATAAATTGCATTGTGTATATATACCGCATCTTCTTTATCCATTCATCTGTTGACGGACATCTAAGTTCTTTCCATAGTTTGGCTATTGTAGACATTGCTGCTATAAACATTCGGGTGCACGTGCCCCTTCGGATCACTATGTTTGTATGCTTAGGGTAAATACCCAGTACTGTTATTACTGGGTCATAGGGTAGTTCTATTTTCAACATTTTGAGGAACCTCCATGTTGTTTTCCAGAGTGGTTGCACCAGCTTGCATTCCCATCAACAGTGTAGGAGGGTTCGCCTTTCTCCGCATCCTCGCCAGCATCTGTCATTTCCTGACTTGTTAATTTTAGCCATTCTAACTGGAGTGAGGTGATATCTCATTGTGGTTTTTGATTTGTATTTTCCTGATGCCGAGTGATATGGAGCACTTTTTCATGTGTCTGTTCGCCATCGGGATATCTTCTTTGCAGAAATGTCTGTTCATGTCTTCTGCCCATTTATTGATTGGATTATTTGTTCTTTCGGTGTTGAGTTTGCTAAGTTCTTTATAGATTTTGGATACCAGCCCTTTATCTGATATGTCATTTGAAAATATCTTCTCCCATTCTGTCAGTTGTCTTTTGGTTTTGTTCACTGTTTCCTTTGCTGTGCAAAAGCTTTTGATCTTAATGAAATCCCAATAGTTCATTTTTGCCCTTGCTTCCCTTGCCTTTGGCGATGTTCCTAGGAAGATGTTGCTGCGGCTGAGGTTGAAGAGGTTGCTGCCTGTGTTCACCTCAAGGATTTTGATGGATTCCTGTCTCACATTGAGGTCCTTCATCCATTTTGAGTCTATTTTCATGTGTGATGTAAGGAAATAGTCCAATTTCATTTTTCTGCATGTGTCTGTCCAATTTTCCCAACACCATTTATTGAAGAAGCTCTCTTTTTTCCACTGGACATTCTTTCCTGCTTTGTCGAAGATTGGTTGACCATATAGTTGAGGGTCTATTTCTGGGCTCTCTATTCTGTTCCATGGATCTATGTGTCTGTTTTTGTGCTAGTACCATGCTGTCTTGATGATGACAGCTTTGTAATAGACCTTGAAATCCGGAATTGTGATGCTACCAACTTTGGCTTTCTTTTTCAATATTCTTTTGGCTATTCGAGGTCTTTTCTGGTTCCATATAAATTTTAGGATTATGTGTTCCATTTCTTTGAAAAAGATGTATGGTACTTTGATAGGAATTGCGTTAAATGCTTAAATTGCTTTAGGTAGCATAGATATTTTCACAATATTTATTTTTCCAACCCAGGAGAATGGAACAATTTTCCATTTCTTTGTGTCTTCCTCCATTTCTTTCATGAGTACTTTATAGTTTTCTGAGTATAGATTCTTTCCCCTCTTTGGCTAGGTTTATTCCTAGGTATCTTATGGTTTGGGGTGCAACTGAAACTGGGATTGATTCCTTAATTTCTCTTTCTTCTGTCTTGTTGCTGGTGTAGAGAAATGCAACTGATTTCTGTGCATTGATTTTATATCCTGACACAATTTCATATTCCTGTACAAGTTCTAGCAGTTTTGGAGTGGAGTCCTTTGGGTTTTCCATATATAGTATCATATCATCTGTGAAGAGTGATAATTTGACTTCATCTTTGCTGATTTGGATGCTTTTAATTTCCTTTTGTTGTCTGATTGCTGAGGCTAGGACTTCTAGTACTATGTTGAATAGCACTGGTGATAATGGGCATCCCTGCCGTGTTCCTGACCTTAGTGGAAAAGCTTTCAGTTTCTCTCCATTGAGAATGATATTTGCGGTGGGTTTTTCATAGATGGCTTTGATAATATTGAAGTATGTGACCTCTATCCCTACACTTTGAAGAGTTTTGATCAGGAAGGGATGCTGTACGTTGTCAAATGCTTTTTCAGCATCTATTGAGAGGATCATATGGTTCTTGTTCATTCTTTTATTAATGTGTTGGATTACATTGATTGATTTGCGGATGTTGAACCAACCTTGCAGCCCTGGAATAAATCCCACTTGGTCGTGGTGAATAATCTTTTTAATGTACTGTTGAATCCTATTGGCTAGTATTTTTGTGAGAATTTTCGCACCTGTGTTCATCAAGGATATTGGTCTGTAGTTCTCTTTTTTAATGGGATCCTTGTCTGGTTTTGGGATTAAGGTGATGCTGGCCTCATAAAATGAGTTTGGAAGTTTTCCTTCCATTTCTATTTTTTTGGAACAGTTTCAGGAGAATAGGAATTAATTCTTCTTTAAATGTTTGGTAGAATTCCCCCGGGAAGCCGTCTGGCCCTGGGCTTTTGTTTGTTTGTGGAGATTTTTGATGACTGTTTCAATCTCCTTACTGGTTATAGGTCTGTTCAGGTTTTCTATTTCTTCCTGGTTCAGTTGTGGTAGTTTATATGTCTCTAGAAATGTATCCATTTCTTCCAGATTGTTGAATTTGTCGGCATAGAGTTGCTCATAGTATGTTCTTATAAATGTTTGTATTTCTTTGGTGTTGGTTGTGATATCTCTTCTTTCATTCATGGTTTTATTTATTTGGGTCCTTTCTCTTTTCTTTTTGATAAGTCTGGCCAGGGGTTTATCAATCTTATTAATTCTTTCAAAGAACCAGCTCCTAGTTTTGTTGATTTGTTCTATTGTTTTTTTAGTTTCTATTTCATTGATTTCTGCTCTGGTCTTTATGATTTCTCTTCTCCTGCTGGGCTTAGGGTTTCTTTCTTGTTCTTTCTCCAGCTCCTTTAGGTGTAGGGTTACGTTGTGTATTTGAGACATTTCTTGTTTCTTGAGAAAGGCTTGTACCGCTATATATTTTCCTCTCAGGACTGCCTTTGTTGTGTCCCACAGATTTTGAACCATTGTGTTTTCATTATCATTTGTTTCCATAAATTTTTTCAATTCTTCTTTAATTTCCTGGTTGACCCATTCATTCTTTATAAGGATGCTGTTTAGTCTCCATGTATTTGGGTTCTTTCCAAATTTCCTCTTGTAATTGAGTTCCAGCTTCAGAGCATTATGGTCTGAAAATATGCAGGGAATGATCCCAATCTTTTGACACCAGTTGATACCTGATTTATGACCCAAGATGTGATCTATTCTGGAGAATGTTCCATGTGCACTAGAGAAGAATGTGTATTCTGTTGCTTTGGGATGAAATGTTCTGAATATATCTGTGATGCCCATCTGGTCCAGTGTGTCATTTAAGGACTTTATTTCCTCGTTGATCTTTTGCTTAGATGATCTGTCCATTTCAGTGAGGGGAGTGTTAAAGTCCCCTATTTTTATTGTATTATTGTCGATGTGTTATTAATTGGTTTATATAGCTGGCTGCTCCCACATTGGGGGCATAGATATTTAAAATTGTTAGACCTTCTTGTTGGATGGATCCTTTGAGTATGATATAGTGTCCTTCCTCATCTCTTATTATAGTCTTTGGCTTAAAATCTTATGGATCTGATATAAGGATTGCCACTCCTGCTTTCTTCTGATGTCCATTAGCATGGTAAATTCTTTTCCAACCCCCTCACTTTAAATCTGGAGGTGTCTTCAGGTCTAAAATGACTTTCTTGTAGGCAACATATAGAGGGGTTTTGTTTTATTATCCATTCTGATACCCTATGTCTTTTGATTGGGGCATTTAGCCCATTGACATTCAGCGTAACTATCGAGAGATATGAATTTAGTGCCATTGTATTGCCTGTAAGGTGACTTATTGTATATTGTCTCTGTTCCTTTCTGATCAACTACTTTTAGGGTCTCTCTTTGCTTAGAGGACCACTTTCAATATTTCCTGTAGAGCTGGTTTGGTGTTTGCAAATTCTTTCAGTTTTTGTTTGTTCTGGAAACTTTTAATCTCTCCCTCTATTTTCAATGATAGCCTAGCTGGATATAGTTTTCTTGGCTGCATATTTTTCTCATTTAGTGCTCTGAATATATCATGCCAGCTCTTTCTGGCCTGCCAGGTCTCTGTGGATCGGTCCGCTGCCAATCTAATGTTTTTACCCTTGTATGTTACAGACTTCTTTTCCTGGGCTGCTTTCCGGATTTTCTCTTTGTTGCTAAGACTTGTAAATTTTACTATCAGGTGACGAGGTGTGGACCTATTCTTATTGATTTTGAGGGGTGTTCTTAGCGTCTCCTGGATTTTGATGTTTGTTCCCTTTGCCATATTAGGGAAATTCTCTCCAATAATTCTCTCCAATATGCCTTCTGCTCCCCTCTCTTTCTTCTTCTTCTGGAATCACAATTATTCTAATGTTGTGCTGCCTTATGGTGTCACTTATCTCTCAAATTCTCTCCTCGTGGTCCAGTATTTGTCTCTCTTTTGCTCAGCTTCTTTATTCTCTGTCATTTGGTCTTTTATGTTACTAAATCTTTTTTCTGCCTCATTTATCCCAGCAGTAAGAGCTTCCAGTTTTGATTGCACCTCATTAATAGCTTTTTTTTTTATTTCAACTTGGTTAGATTTCAGTTCTTTTATTTCTCTAGAGAGGGCTTTTATCTCTCCAAAGAGGGTTTCTCTACTATCTTCTATGTCTTTTTCAAGCCTGGCTAGAACCTTGAGAATCATCATTCTGAACTCTAGATCTGACATATTACCAATGTCTGTATTGATTAGGTCTCTAGCCTTCGGTACTGCCTCTTGTTCTTTTTTTTGTGGTGAATTTTTCTGCCTTCTCATTTTGTCCAGATAAGAGTATATGAAGGAGCAAGTAAAATACTAAAAGGGTGGCAACAACCCCAGGAAAATATGCTTTAACCAAATCAGAAGCATTCCCAAATCGTGAGGGTGAAGAAAGGGGATAAAAAGAGGTTCAGAAAGAAAAAAAAAAAAAGAAACAAAGAAAAGAAACAACAAAAAAAAGAAAACAAATAATGAAAAAGTGTAAAAAAGAAAAAAAATATATATATATATATTAGATAAACTAGTTTAAAAAACATTAAAATTGAAAAGGGTAAAAGTTTTAAAAAATCAGCAGAAGAAGAGAAAAATAGATTGAAAAAGAAAAAAAATTAACTGCAAGACTAAAGAATCATGGGCAGAAAGCTATGAATTCCGTGCTTTGCTTTCTCCTCCTCTGTAATTCTGCTGCTCTCCTTGGTATTGAAACTGCACTCCTTGGTAGGTGAACTTGGTCCTGGCTGGATTTCTTGTTGATCTTCTGTGGGAGGGGCCTGTCATAGTGATTCTCAAGTGTCTTTGCCCCAGGGAAAATGGCACTGCCCTTACCAGGGGCCAGGCTGAGTAATCCGCTTGGGTTCGCTTTTGGGAGCTTTTGTTCCCTGAGTGCCTTCAGTAGAGTTCCGGAGGACGGGAATGAAAATGGCGGCCTCTCGGTCTCTGGCCTGGAGGAGCCAAGAGCCCAGGGCCCCACTCCTCAGTGCGCCCTCAGAGAACAGCGCCCAATTACTCCCATCTCCATGTCCTCCAGCTGTGCTCCGAGCTCACCAAGCCTGCGACTGGTTCAAGGTAACCCCGAGCTGGGAGCTCACTCCTTGTCTCTGTCTCTGTAGCCGGCTTCCCCATTCTAATACCTGTATACTCTGTGACACTCAGACACCCCCGATCCTTCTGTGACCCTGCAGGACCTGGGGCCATGCTGACCCCACATGGGCTTCACCCCGGTTTAGCCTTTGGAGCGATGTCCCTCAGCAGAACAGACTTTTAAATGTCTTGATTTTGTGCTCCGTTGCTCACCGTTTGCTGGGAGCCGGCCCCTCCCCGCAGGGTCTATCTCCCCATCGCCTTGGATTCACTTCTCTGCCAGTCCTACCTTCCAGAAAGTGGTTGATTTTCTGTTTCTAGAATTTCTATTCTTCTTCTCTTTGATCTTCCATTGTATTTGTAGGTGTTTGCAATCTTTAGATAAGCTATCTAGCTGATCTCCTACTACCTGAAGTAGTCTCAGCCTGCTACTTCTCCGCCATCTTGACTCTTCCCGGTTTGTGAATATTTTCTTAACAAACCAAACAACATTAAAAGGATCTTCAGAGCAATTAATAAGGCATCATTCCATAATATAGTATATGCTGACTAATTGAATTTAAATTTTTTTAAAGCAACACTCATATGAAATAAAAATAATTATATGACCTTTTAAAATCAGAACCGATCATAACTTTAAGGAAATAATAAATATATTAAAACAGCTCTATTCCTTGCAAGCCTTTCTCATCTTTCTCTTTCTTTTAGACATCTGGTTAGATCCGCTTTCTTTCAGTCACCTTCCTCTTTTTACATAAGAATTTAGCTTTTTAAAAAATTTCCTTTAAATGTAGAAAGTTCATAGAGATCCAAACACATTTTCCGAATTTACTTAAGGGACAACATTCTTTGATTGTATCCGAATGTTTTAGACAGTTTAAAATGGGACAATTTTGAGAATGGAAAACTGGTTGTGTGGAAAATTCCTCTAATTTTGTTGTGACTACTGAAATTAAATTTATCATACGACATGACCTTCTAAATAAACACTAAAATACCCTGAAGAACAGTGTTTTTGCCTTGTCTTGGCAGTGGACATACATTAATCATTCAGATCATGGCCATGTGATTCAGAAGTAACCCATATTTTGTGTTAACACCTGAACAACCTAATGATTTTTTTAATTTTCTAGTTATTATTTTTCTCTCTACAAAAGTAATACATACTTATTAAACAAAATTTAGAAATGAAATAAAGAAGAGAAAACATATTGCTATTGTCCATTTAGGAGAATTCTAACTTTTGCTTTGATAAATAATGTTAAGATGAACATCTTGGGAGATAAGTCTTTGCGTTGCTTCATTGATTAATTTTTTGGAGTGCAAGTAGTAGACTTTTTACATGAGAATATTTTTTATATATTCTCAAACTGCCATCCAGAAAATGTGTTCCCATGTATATACATAAAAGCATTATAAAAGAATGGCCCACTGTTCTTTATTTTTTTTTAAGATTTTTATTTATTTATTTGTCAGAGAGGTAGAACACAAGCAGGGGAGTGGCAGGCAGAGGGAGAAACAAGTACGGGGAGAAGCAGGCTCCCCATTGAGCAGGGAGCCCAACATGGAACTTGATCCCATGATCTTGGGATCATGACTTGAGCCAAAGGCAGGCACATAACCAACTAAGCCACCCACGTGTCCCAAGAATGGCCCACACTTCAAAGCATTGAATATGACATCTGGTCAGTGTCCACCCATTTGAAACATATATTTCATTGTTTAAAGTTTAATTTCTTTGAACACTAATGATATTCAGTAGTTCTCTATTTTCTCTTTCCTCTTGCCATACTAGTCTGGAGATTTTTTTAAATTTAATTAATTAATTATTATTATTATTATTTTTAGATATATGTAACCTCTACACCCAATGTGGGGCTCAATCACACAACCCTGAGATCAAGAATTGCATGCTCCACCAACTGAGACAGCCAGGCACCGCTAGCCTGGATATTTTAAATGGGGGTCATATTACTAGCTGTTGTGTCCTTTTTCTATTGCGGGACCATCAGTCCTTTAAATGGCTTTTGGGGCTCTCTCACATGAGAAGGGGCACAAGCCACTGATTAGTATCTGTGATTTTCTTCTTTCCCTTAACCTGAATTCCTTCAGAGATATCTACAGCCAAGGTCTCTACTATTCTACTTAGGGGAATGTATCCTAAGAAAAGAATTCTAAATATAAGGAGAAAATTACATACTAGTAATGTGGCCACTTGTAACGTGGCCATAATCTGAATGATTAATATATGTCCACTGCCAAGACAACGAAAAAACACTACTGTTCTTCAGGATATTGTAGGGATTTGAAGGTCATGTCATATGATAAATAGAAACCAAAGGAAAGAACAGTTTAAATTTCCATAGAATAATATTAACAATGGTATGTTCCAATATTTTGTGGTCACTAAAAATAATGTTTAAAAATAATGTTTAAATAGACTATGTCAAGGGGAATGAGTCAACATGGTGGAGAAGTAGCAGGCTGAGATGACATCAGGTAGCAGAAAATCAGCTAGATAGCTTATCTAACCATTGCGAACACCTACAAATCCAACGCGAAATTGAAGAGAAGAAGAGCAACAATTCTAGAAACAGAAAATTGATCACTTTCTGAAAGGTAGGACCTGCAGAGAAGTGAATCCAAAGTGACCGGAAGATAGACCGGGGGGCAAGGGGCCGGATCCCAGCAAGCAGCGGAGCAATGGAGCACAAAATCAGGACTTTTAAAAGTCTGCTCCACGGAGGGACATTGCTCCAGAGGCTAAACCAGGGGGAAGCCCACATGGGGTCAGCGTAACCCCAGGTCCCGCGGAGTCACAGAAGGACTGGGGGTGTCTGAGTGTCACAGAGCTCACAGGTATTAGAGTGGGGAAGCTGGCTACAGTGACAAAGCCAAGGAGTGAGCTCTCAACTTGGGCTTACCTTGAACCAGTTGCAAGCTGGGTGAGCTCAGGGCGCAGCCAGAGGCCACGGAGAAGGAGCCACTGGGCGCTTTTCTCCAAGTGCAAGCGAATGAGCGCTTTCCTCCAAGCACAACCAGAGGCCAGGGAGATGGGGGCGGTTGGATGCTTTTCTCTGAGGGCAAACTAGGAATGGGAACCCGAGCTCTCGGCTCCTCTGGGCTGGAGATTGGGAGGCCGCCATCTTCGTTCCCTTCCTCTGGAACTCTACAGAAAGCACTTAGGGAAAAGCTCCCAAAAGCAAACCTTAGCAGATTGCTCAACCTGGCCCCTGGTAAGGGTGGTGCCATTCCCCCTGGGGCAAAGACACCTTGAGAATCACTACAACAGGACCCTCCCCCAGATGATCAACAAGAAACCCAGAGAAGACCCAACTTCACTCACCAAGGAGAACAGCGGAATTCCAGAGGAGGAGAAAGCAAATCGTACCTGGACAAAATGATAAGGTGGAAAAATTCACCACAAAAAAAAAAAAAAAAAGAGCAAGAAGTAGTACGAAAGGCTTGGGACATAATCAATATAGACATTGGTAATATGACAGATCTAGAGTTCAGAATGACAATTCTCAAGGTTCTAGCCAGGCTTGAAAAAGACATAGAAGATAGTAGAGAAACCCTCTTTGGAGAGATAAAAGCCCTCTCTGGAGAAATAAAAGAACTGAAATCTAACCAAGTTGAAATAAAAAAAAGCTATTAATGAGGTGCAATCAAAACTGGAAGCTCTTACTGCTGGGATAAATGAGGCAGAAAAAAGATTTAGTAACATAAAAGACCAAATGACAGAGAATAAAGAAGCTGAGCAAAAGAGAGACAAATACTGGACCACGAGGAGAGAATTTGAGAGATAAGTGACACCATAAGGCAGCACAACATTAGAATAATTGTGATTCCAGAAGAAGAAGAAAGAGAGGGGAGCAGAAGGCATATTGGAGAGAATTATTGGAGAGAATTTCCCTAATATGGCAAAGGGAACAAACATCAAAATCCAGGAGACGCTAAGAACACCCCTCAAAATCAATAAGAATAGGTCCACACCTCGTCACCTGATAGTAAAATTTACAAGTCTTAGCAACAAAGAGAAAATCCGGAAAGCAGCCCAGGAAAAGAAGTCTGTAACATACAAGGGTAAAAACATTAGATTGGCAGCGGACCGATCCACAGAGACCTGGCAGGCCAGAAAGAGCTGGCATGATATATTCAGAGCACTAAATGAGAAAAATATGCAGCCAAGAAAACTATATCCAGCTAGGCTATCATTGAAAATAGAGGGAGAGATTAAAAGTTTCCAGAACAAACAAAAACTGAAAGAATTTGCAAACACCAAACCAGCTCTACAGGAAATATTGAAAGTGGTCCTCTAAGCAAAGAGAGACCCTAAAAGTAGTTGATCAGAAAGGAACAGAGACAATATACAATAAGTCACCTTACAGGCAATACAATGGCACTAAATTCATATCTCTCGATAGTTACGCTGAATGTCAATGGGCTAAATGCCCCAATCAAAAGACATAGGGTATCAGAATGGATAATAAAACAAAACCCCTCTATATGTTGCCTACAAGAAAGTCATTTTAGACCTGAAGACACCTCCAGATTTAAAGTGAGGGGGTTGGAAAAGAATTTACCATGCTAATGGACATCAGAAGAAAGCAGGAGTGGCAATCCTTATATCAGATCCATAAGATTTTAAGCCAAAGACTATAATAAGAGATGAGGAAGGACACTATATCATACTCAAAGGATCCATCCAACAAGAAGGTCTAACAATTTTAAATATCTATGCCCCCAATGTGGGAGCAGCCAGCTATATAAACCAATTAATAACAAAATCAAAGAAACACATCGACAATAATACAATAAAAATAGGGGACTTTAACACTCCCCTCACTGAAATGGACAGATCATCTAAGCAAAAGATCAACGAGGAAATAAAGTCCTTAAATGACACACTGGACCAGATGGGCATCACAGATATATTCAGAACATTTCATCCCAAAGCAACAGAATACACATTCTTCTCTAGTGCACATGGAACATTCTCCAGAATAGATCACATCTTGGGTCATAAATCAGGTATCAACTGGTGTCAAAAGATTGGGATCATTCCCTGCATATTTTCAGACCATAATGCTCTGAAGCTGGAACTCAATTACAAGAGGAAATTTGGAAAGAACCCAAATACATGGAGACTAAACAGCATCCTTATAAAGAATGAATGGGTCAACCAGGAAATTAAAGAAGAATTGAAAAAATTTATGGAAACAAATGATAATGAAAACACAATGGTTCAAAATCTGTGGGACACAACAAAGGCAGTCCTGAGAGGAAAATATATAGCGGTACAAGCCTTTCTCAAGAAACAAGAAATGTCTCAAATACACAACGTAACCCTACACCTAAAGGAGCTGGAGAAAGAACAAGAAAGAAACCCTAAGCCCAGCAGGAGAAGAGAAATCATAAAGACCAGAGCAGAAATCAATGAAATAGAAACTAAAAAAACAATAGAACAAATCAACAAAACTAGGAGCTGGTTCTTTGAAAGAATTAATAAGATTGATAAACCCCTGGCCAGACTTATCAAAAAGAAAAGAGAAAGGACCCAAATAAATAAAACCATGAATGAAAGAAGAGATATCACAACCAACACCAAAGAAATACAAACATTTATAAGAACATACTATGAGCAACTCTATGCCGACAAATTCAACAATCTGGAAGAAATGGATACATTTCTAGAGACATATAAACTACCACAACTGAACCAGGAAGAAATAGAAAACCTGAACAGACCTATAACCAGTAAGGAGATTGAAACAGTCATCAAAAATCTCCACAAACAAACAAAAGCCCAGGGCCAGACGGCTTCCCGGGGGAATTCTACCAAACATTTAAAGAAGAATTAATTCCTATTCTCCTGAAACTGTTCCAAAAAAATAGAAATGGAAGGAAAACTTCCAAACTCATTTTATGAGGCCAGCATCACCTTAATCCCAAAACCAGACAAGGATCCCATTAAAAAAGAGAGTTACTAGACCAATATCCTTGATGAACACAGGTGCGAAAATTCTCACAAAAATACTGGCCAATAGGATTCAACAGTACATTAAAAAGATTATTCACCACGACCAAGTGGGATTTATTCCAAGGCTGCAAGGTTGGTTCAACATCCGCAAATCAATCAATGTGATACAATACATTAATAAAAGAAAAAATAAGAACCATATGATCCTCTCAATAGATGCTGAAAAAGCATTTGACAAAGTACAGCATCCCTTCCTGATTAAAACTCTTCAAAGTGTAGGGATAGAGGGCACATACCTCAATATTATCAAAGCCATCTATGAAAAACCCACCGCAAATATCATTCTCAATGGAGAAAAACTGAAAGCTTTTCTGCTAAGGTTAGGAACACGGCAAGGATATCTGTTATCACCACTGCTATTCAACATAGTACTAGAAGTCCTAGCCTCAGCACTCAAACAACAAAAAAAAATTAAAGGCATCCAAATCGGCAAAGAAGTCAAACTATCACTCTTTGCAGATAATTTGATGCTATATGTGGAAAACCAAAAAGGCTCCACTCCAAAACTGCTAGAACTTGTACAGGAATTCAGTAAAGTGTCAGGATATAAAGTCAATGCACAGAAATCAGTTGCATTTCTTTACACTAACAACAAGACAGAAGAAAGAGAAATTAAGGAGTCAGTCCCATTTGCAATTGCACCCAAAACCATAAGATACCTAGGAATAAACCTAGCCAAAGAGGGAAAGAATCTATACTCAGAAAACTATAAAGTACTCATGAAAGAAATTGAGGAAGACACAAGGAAATGGAAAAATGTTCCATGCTTATGGATTGGAAGAACAAATATTGTGAAAATGTCTACTATCTAAAGCAATCTACACATTTAATGCAATCCCTATCAAAATCCAATCCATTGTATTCAAAGAAATAGAACAAACAATTCTAAAATTTATATGGAATCCAAAAAGACCTCGAATAGCCAAAGGAATATTGAAAAAGAAAGCCAAAGTTGGTGGCATCTCAATTTCAGATTTCAAGCTCTATTACAAAGCTGTCATCATCAAGACAGCATGGTACTGGCACAAAAACAGACACATAGATCAATGGAACAGAATAGAGAGCCCAGAAATAGACCCTCAACTTTATGGTCAAGTAATCTTCGACAAAGCAGGAAGGAATGACCAGTGGAAAAAAGACCGCCTCTTCAACAAATGGTGCTGGGAAAATTGGACAGCCACATGCAGAAAAATGAAATTGGACTATTTCCTTACACCACACACAAAAATAGACTCAAAATAGATAAAGGACCTCAATGTGAGACAGGAATCCATCAAAATCCTTGAGGAGAACACAGGCAGCAACCTCTTTGACCTCAACCGCAGCAACGTCTTCCTAGGAACATCGCCAAAGACAAAAGAAGCAAGGGCAAAAATGAACTATTGGGATTTCATCAAGATCAAAAGCTTTTGCACAGCAAAGGAAACAGTGAACAAAACCAAAAGACAACTGACAGAATGGGAGAAGATATTTGCAAACGACATATCAGATAAAGGGCTGGTATCCAAAATCTATAAAGAGCTTAGCAAACTCAACACCCAAAGAACAAATAATCCAATCAAGAAATGGGCAGAGGACATGAACTGACATTTCTGCAAAGAAGTCATCCAGATGGCCAACAGACACATGAAAAAATGCTCCACATCACTCGGCATCAGGGAAATACAAATCAAAACCACAATGAGATACCACCTCACACCAGTCAGAATGGCTAAAATTAACAAGTCACGAAATGACAGATGCTGGTGAGGATGCAGAGAGAGGGGAACCCTCCTACACTGTTGGTGGGAATGCAAGCTGGTGCAACCACTCTGGAAAACAGTGTGGAGCTTCCTCAAAAAAACTAAGAATAGACCTACCCTATGACCCAGCGATTGCACTACTGGGTATATATTCTAAAGATACAAACGTGGTTCTCTGAAGGGGCACGTGCACCCGAATGCTTATAGCTGCAATGTGTACAATAACCAAACTATGGAAAGAACCTAGATGTCCATCAACAGATGAATGGATAAGGAAGATTTGGTATATATATACAATGGAATACTATGCAGCCATCAAAAGAAATGAAATCTTGCCTTTTGCGACGACACGGATGGAACTAGAGGGTATTATGCTTAGCGAAATAAGTCAAGCAGAGAAAGACAACTATCATATGATCTCCCTAATATGAAGAAGTGGAGATGCAACATGGGGGGGTTGGGGGGAAGGAAAAGAAAAAATGAAACAAGATGGGATTGGGAGGGAGACAAACCATAAAAGACTCAATCTCAAAAAACAGACTGAGGGCTGCTGGGGGGCAGAGAGGACAGGAGAGCGTGGTGGGGATATGAACATTGTGGAGGGTATGTGCTATGATGAGTGCTGTGAAATGTATAAACCAGCGATTCACAGACCTGTACCCCTGGGGACAAAAATACGTTATATGTTTATTTTTAAAATTAATTAATTAATTAAAAATAAATAAATAAAAACAAAAAGACTATGTCAAGACAATGAAAACAAATACGGGAATTTGGGGACTAAATCAAACTAAAAAGCTTCCATATAGCAAAGAAAACCAACAAAATGAGAAAGCAACTTACAAAATGGAAGAAAATATCTGCAAATCATATATCTGATAAGAGGTTAATATCCAAAATATAAATATAAAGAACTCATACAACTCAACAGCAAAAAGCAAACAATCCACTGACAAATGGGCAGAGGATCTGAATAAACATTTTTTTCACAGAAAATATACAGAAGGCCAACAGGTATGTGAAAAGATGCTCAACATTACTGAACATCAGAGAAATGCAAATCAAAATCACAATGATATATCACCTTACACCTGGTAGAACGGTTAGTATAAAAAGACAAGAAATAACAAGTGTTACCAAGGATGTCGAGAAAAAGGAACACATGTGCACTGTTAGTGGGAAGGTAAATTGGTGCAGCCACTGTGGAAAACAGTATGGTAGTTCCCCACAAGATTAAAAATAGAACTACCATGTTACCCAGCAATTTTTACTTCTGGGTATTATCCAAAGGAAATGAAAACACTAAATCAGAAAGATATCCCCATGTTCACTGCAGCATTTTTTACAATAGTCAAAACATGGAAATGACCTAAATGTCCTTCAGTGGATGAATGGATTAAAAAAATTGTAGTATAAACACACACACACATGCACATGCACACACACATGCACATACACACTCACCCAGAATGGAATATTATCCAGCCATTAAAAAAGGAAGGAAATCTTGCCGTTTGTGACAACATGAATGAACCTGAAGGCACTATGCTATTATGCTAAGTGAAATAAGTCAGATAGAGAAAGTCAAATCCTGTATGATCTCACTTAAAAATTTTTTTTGAACTCATAGATACAGAGAAGGGATTAGCGGTTGTCAGAGGTAGAGGATGGAGGGTGGGCGAAATGGATTAAAGGTGGCTGAAAGGTACAAACTTCCAGTTATAAAATAATCATAAAGATGCAACATACAGCATGGTGACTATTGTGTATTTGAAAGTTGCTTGAAGCGTACATCTTAAAGTTCTTATTGCAAGGGGGAAAAATTGTAATTGTGCGTGAATACTTACTAGACATTGTGGTGATCATTTTGCTATGTTGTACTATGTCAATTATATCTCCATAAAAATAAATAAATGATAGATAAATAAATAAAGGACTATACCTGGGCACCTGGGTGGCTCAGTCAGTTAAGCTTCTTTGGCTTCTAACCTTTGGCTCAGGTTAGAATCCCAGTGTCCTGGGATTGAGCCCCACAATGGGCTCCTTACTCAGTGGGGAGTCTGCTTCTCCTGCTGCTTTCTCTGCCTCTTCCCCCTGCTCATTCTCTCTCTCTCTCAATTTCTCTCTCTCTATCTCTAGCAGTCTATTTCTCTCTCTCAAATAAATAAATAATATACTTTTAAAAAAAGGACTGTACCATGCAATGGAATATTATTCAGCCATAAAAAGGAATGAGGTACAGATTCATACTATAACATGGATGAACTTTGAAAATATCATGCTAAGTAAAAAAATCAGACATGAAAGACTATGTGTCATATGATTACACTTATATCAAATGTCCAGAACAGGCAGCTCCAGAGAAAGAAAATACATGAGAGATTGCCAAGCATTTCAGAGAGAAAGAGAAATGAAGAACTGCTGCTAAGAGGTATGGGATCTTTTTGAGGGGATAAAGCTTCCAGAATATATAAATATGCTAATAAATATGCTTATAAATATGGTAATAATCACTGAATCATATTTTTTAAAAAGGTATATTTTATAATATGTGAATTACAGCTCAATAAATTATTTTTTTAAATATTTTATTTATTTATTTGACAGACAGAGATCACAAGTAGGCTGAGAGGCAGGCAGAGATAGAGAAGGAGGAAGCAGGCTCCCCGCTGAGCAGAGAGCCCAACGCGGGGCTCAATCCCAGGACCCTAGGATCACGACCCCAGCCGAAGGCAGAGGCTTTAATCCACTGAGCCACCCAGGTGCCCCTCAATAAATTATTTTTAAAGGACTATACCAATATAGGAAATGTTCACAACATAATGTTGAACAGGAAAGTAAGGAATAAAATTATGTAAGCAGTGTAGACTGCTTAAATAGATCTCAGGATAGATGACGTCATAAAGCTTACTTGTTTTATGCATACCATATCCATGCTCATTTTGGAGAGAAAGAAATGTCTGCTCATTGCTCCCTCTGTTATTAGAAAATTAGTTCTTCATCAGAGTTATACACCTAAAAATTGTATTGTATTGTACACCTAAAAATACACAAAACTTGCTTACCTCCTAGAGGAATTGATACAACCTAAAATTAAAAACCATGTGTTTGAGGCTTAACTTTAATTTTCATCAATAAAACGTCTTTATTTTTTTAATTGAACTGGTAGTCAAAGACTACGTCTCTCTTTTTTTTTTTTTTTTTTAGTTTTTTTTTATTAAGTAAACTCTGACCTCAATGTAGGTCTCAAACTCATGACTCCAAGATCAAGAGTTGCATGCTCTACTGACTGTGCCAGCCAGGTGCCCCAAAACAGTCTTCCTTTTAAGAAACTATTTCCAAGAAGAGCGTTCTCTCAGAAGCATTCCAGTGTATCATGATTTGTAGCTGCCAATTAGAGAGTTATTTGAGTAGATATTTCCGGGAATCACAGAGTAAAGCCTTTCTTGTGGTGATATGAAAACTTGAATGTACAACATACTTCATGTTAATTTTTCAGAGTTTGTTGAGAAGTTATTAAACCCCCACACAGGCTTCAGACATACCCCTACACACTCATTTTGTGGGAGTGAATTTATAGATTTCATTCATTTGTGTGGTTTTAAGAATTCAAGATATAACCTAATGGTTAAGAGTATTAATGTTAGTGTTTACTTAACCTAATGGTTAAGTATAAAACAGAAATTTCCCTAAGAATTATTTTTTTCTATGTCTTATCCTTCATGTGTGTTTCATTTGCTATTTGGTAATAAATTAAGTGTTCATTATTTAAATCACTAAGGACATTCTTCACCAAAGATATACTCTACCTGGATTCAAATACCAAATTCATCCTTGTCTAGCTATACTTTGGTCAGGGACTTAACCTCAAGTTCTCAAGTTTCCTCATCCATAAAATGGGCAATGTTTCCTTTGGCGAACACACACACACACACACACACACACACACAAAGTGAGTGTGTGTGTGTGTGTGTGTGTGTGTGTGTGTGTGTGTAATTAGATGGAATGTGTATTCTTTTCCTTTGGGAGTGATAAATGTACATATTCATTTCTCTGAACCATTTAAAACTATAACAAAGAATAGCACTCACCAAAAAAAATTACATAAACAAAGAAAGAAAAAAGAGACAAAAAAACAGACTCTAAAATACAGAGAACAAACTGGTGGTTGCGGAGGTAGGGAGAGGATGATAAAGGATAAATAGATAAAGATAAATAGATAAATAGATAATAGATGAAGGAAATAGATAAAGGAGATAAAGGAGATTACAAGTACACTTATTTTGAGCACTGAGAAATGTACAGAATTATTGAGTCATTATATTGTACACCTGAAACTAATGTAACATCATATGTTAATTATACTTGAATTTTAAAAACCCATCAGTTATAGGTTGAGCATAAGAGAGTGCCTAGAGAAAATAAGAAACAGATGAAGCACTGAATAAGAACATCTGTGAAGGCAGAAGACCCATAGTACAGAACAACTCTGGGCGGAGTTGGGGGGGTACATCCTATGGACAAATGAAAAAGATAGAACTCCACCCAGTGTGGAGGGTTCTGGAGCTAGCACCCAGAGCCCAGTGTCCTGATTATCACTCTACTTACCGGACACACATAAATGAGAATGTTCAAAATTTGATGTAAACCAGCCCCAAGGTAGAGCATCTTCAGGAATGCACTCTGATGTGCTAAGGCTTCTATCTTTTTCCTTCCGCATCCCTAAATCATCCAAGAGCCTTTAAAGGAAGCTCAGAGCCTCTGCCTTTGTGCTGAGCACTCTCAATGGTCTTTGTACAGAACTGTCTTTCAAAGTAGAAACAAAAAAGATTCTTAACTAAAGTATAGTTTTAAAATTCAAAGTCAATGGTGTCATCATGAGTGTTGGAGGCCCTGATTTCTTTGAAGAGCTTACCAGATGTGTAGCTGAACATCCAACAGACATTAGTTGCTGGTGGTGGTTTTTTTTGCTATGTTCACGGTATTAGCTGTCCTCCTGGTCCCCTGAAAAAATTAAGTCCCCCATCAAGCAGAGGTCCCTGGCTGTCATTGCATTAGTTATATGAGGAAATATTTGTCTTTTCCCATTCAAAACTCTAGGAAAATTGATTCCTTGAGCTGGGTTATAGAAGTCTAGAGTCTCAGATACAAAGATTGCTAGTAGGTTTTAAATCATTAATTATCCCTACTGAAAAGTTTGTTAATAACATAAAATCTCTTTATGCAAATATGATTTTTTTACCTAGACACATGAATGAAAAATTGCCATATTATTATTAATTATAAATATGTAAATCTATTATACCAGCTTTATGGTTTCTTTGAAGTGATTTTTAAATATCCTGAGAAAACTCTTTTTCCTTTCTATAGATTCAGAAATATATAGCACTTAGGTTATTCATATGATGTATTACTTATGGTTATATCTGTGGCAGGAATATCCTTTCATTTTTTCCATGTAAGTCAATTACTATATACTAATGAGTAGTATTTTTTTCTGTTGTAGTCATTTGCTATTAGGCTCTGAAATGTATTTTGCAAGTGGAACAAGATGTTGAAATATGCTTTGAACACACCATGTTGTATTTTTCAATTCATAATTAAGTTATGATATAAAGTCCCTGATGTTAAGATACAGAATGATTTAGTGGGAAAAATCTGAGATTCCTAGTCTGGATTTGAATCTGAACTGAATTACTTAACTTCTGAGTAGCCTAAAGCAAATCCTTTAATCTTGTTTTGCCTCTGTTTCCTCATTCTACTTTCCCGGATCCATGCAGAATTGAAAACAATGAGCAAGGCTTTTAAAAACAATTCAATTAGTCACTTGTAGGAGACTCCTTGTATGATTTTGAGGGCTGAAAGACTAGCTTCCCAGTACCCATTTCTCCTTTCCAATAGCACCCAAATTTCATTTTGAGGAATTAATTCTACCCCACTGTATATGGTCTGGAGAAACTCTATTCAGATGCCCTAGCTTCCCCTAGACAAGGGACATACCCATGTCCCAAAATGGCCATTTAAATTCTTTCTCCTTGAGCTGGTGAAACAGAAATTAGAAATGTTTACCATTTGATTTTCCCCCCAGTAGCAGGGTCCTGAACACATTTGTCCATGATGTGCCCCATGTTGTGCTTCTATCTCCAGAGCAGCTCCAGGTGAGCTTGTGTCTGGTTTCGTTTCTCAGCTTCCCATAAATTATGAGAGCATGCAAGAATTTCAGTAGATTCCCTCCTGTTTAGGTTAGCCACAATCATGTTTTCTGTTGTTTACAACCAAAGAGCCCTCACTGATAGATCAGTGTAATTTTATTGAATATTTTCTCAGAGCAGACACTAAGCAGGGTATTGTGAGGGCTACAGAGATTCATAAAACATCGTGCCTATTTCTAACTCACTGGAGAACAGAAAGACCCATGAAATATAAAGCATATGTAAATATTAAGTATATAAATATAAATTAAATAAAGTATATAAATAAAGTATATATTGTATATATTATATAAAGTTTATAAATATAAAGTATAAAGCAATGGGTAATGAGGCCCAAATGAGTAGTAAAAACATACTTGAGAGGCCATGCTTTATTGTAGTAAATATACAGAATTTGGAGCTGGACACTGCACTCCTGAAACCCAACTCCACCACTTTCTATCTGTGATGGGTACATTTCTCAAAGAATCTGCCCCTTCTCTCCTGCTGCAGCAAATAAGAAAGCAGATTTTCAAAGTTTATAACCCGCAAGGCCCTACACAAATACTAGTTACTAATGATCACAGTGAGCTAAGCATGGTCAGGAGTTTCATGGGGTGAGCAATTCTGTATGAAAGCAAACATTTGATGAATGCCTAATATACACCAAGCACTGTCCCAGATTTAAAAAAAAAAAATTTTGAATCTTATGACAGTCCTCTTTGTTAAGTATAATTATTCCCCTTTTAATAAAATTTTGAAAACTAAGATTTGTTTGTATGTTTGGTAATTTGCCAAAGGTCAAAGAGCTAGTATTTGACAAATCCTGGATTTGCACTCCATCTATCTGACTCCCAGTTCTATGGCATCACCACAAGATGCTTCACTTAGAGTATTTTAGAAAGAGTGGGATTCCAAGCAGGAGCAATGCTGTAAACAAAGTTATATATCTAGATCTCTCTGCTCTCATCCCCTACACATGTTATCAGCATCCACCTGATAATCTCCTCAAACTCTTCACTCTTGGAGGCAGGCAGAGAAGTCAGACACATTAGACACAGGTTTTGTGGCAAGTTCATTTGAAGCAAGATCCGCATCAGTAGTAACAGTGAGGGCACAGAGTAGGCACATCTCCTGGCAAAGGCTCTCTTTTACCCTTGCTTGTAGATGAAAAGTGGGCTCAGAAATGTCGTGATAATTGCGTGCTACTTTATTTTCCCTTCCTTCTAATGGAATATGCTACTTTGTTTACCCTTCCTTCTAATGGAAAGATAGTACAAGCTCTAAGATCAAGCACACTGTGGAAATCAAAGGTTCCTATTAGCAAAAGTCACCTGGTTAATGAAAAGTGAACTACTAACTCGAGATCATTCAGCCCAGATCCAGAGAGACATTGCAGGAAGCTGCTGCCGCACCAAAGTAAAGTGATCTGAAGGACAGTTCAGATGTCTTTGGATCCTGGCAGCCATATTTCCAGGGGTTATCTTAGGAAGCCAGGATCTGGCTTTTCCCAGAAAACCTGATGGAACGATATCCATATCCTGTCATGGCTAATCAGTAAAAATCTCTTCTGGGTGATTAATTAATATCTGATAGCATCTTCTCAATTTTACATTAAGTCTAGTTAGATGGACAATAATACAACTTTTGGGATAATAATCATATTAACTGTCTTATCCTGCTTATTACTTATTACTTATGTAAGGGCCTATTGAGCCAGAGTGACTTCATCTCGGTTGAACAGCCATTTTGTTGTTTATGCAGTAAAACTTAAACTGACCCTGCCCTCCCCCTCCCCACCAGGGGAACTTACTTAAAAGCAAGTCCGGGAAACTAGTAAAATATGGTTGACCAGTCCCAGGTAACAGAGCCCAAATACAAGGGCGGGTCAAGTCAGGTGGAGACATCCAATCAGTGGGGCACACATACTGTCTCCCTAGCTACCAAGGAGTGTGGGCCCCACCTTTTGGGTGCCTTTTGGGCACCAATTCTGACCAAGGTGATAGGCTAGTTCAAATAGCTACTATGGGGTGAATTATAATCCAGTTGGCCACCCGTGTGTGACCTAGCATGACTGTGCAGCTTTCTCTGTGTGTTGCAATCTCATTGGCCACCTGTGTGTGGCCAGGCCCAACCACATGGCCTTTGCCCTTTAAAAGTTAGTCTGTAAGGCAGGGAGGGGTCGCTCTCTCTGTAAGAGGCAGCCTGAACGGTTGGTTTGATTCTCGATGCTTGGTGCGAAAGAAAGCCTTGCTTGACTTTTGCTTTGTATCAGGCTTGCTCCTTTGATTACAGAACCTAACACTTACAGATTTCTAAAATCAATTATTTATACCAGGATAGGAAAGAAAAGAAATCCCTGTGCTTTCTTGTCTTTGTGGTGGCCCCGATTAAAGAAGGGAATATATTTGAGAAAAGAAATCAAATCAAATCAAATATATTACTTAATGGTACAAACTTTTCAGTCACTGTGTTATATTGATCATACAGCTGAATGTGGTCATCAGTCATTGCTTAAATTGAATGAACAAGGTTGGGTAGTTTAATGGATCCCATAAGTCAGAGTTGTATTGCTATAGAATGAGTTGTTCACTCATTAAAATACTGAGGAGCTGTGCAAAGCATAAAGCAACCATCAGAATTACACTGCCAGAAGTATTAGACCTCTGGGGAATGAAATAGGATGTCTTAAATAAGTTGTCTGCTATTTGTTGAAATTAGACAACCACCATACAGCTCAGTCATTCTCTTCAGATCTTTTGTTGTTATTGACAAAAGCAAGAGGAGATTAATGTTTAAGCAAAATATCAGTCCTCCCATGTATTACTTTCAAGGACAGATGATGAACCTAATACTATTCTTTTAAATTATTTTAATCAGATGGTCAGTAATATTTGTTCTTAGAATTTATCTTCATAGACATGAAAGGGGAATGAATTTAAGAGTTCACGACTCAGCCTAGAAAATATCACAGCCAAAGAGTTACAAAACAAATAGGCAATATAAATGCAATTTATATACTTGTTTGTGTACTGACCTAGACATCCTCATGAATTTGGGACCATCAAGTTATACACTCTTTAGTCATGCTGCCAGTAGTCACCATATACTTTTTATAGCATCACTGATCTATGAAAACAATTTTTTGATCCATGAAAATAATTTAAAGGAAAAGTTTTTTCATTTATATTTACTCTCCCAACGTTGATTTACCTACATGTGATTTTTAGTAGCCTTATAAACTTCACCTTTCCATCTATATTTTTATCTGCTATATTCATTATCTACTGCTACTTAACAAATCACCCCCAAAATGTAGCAGCTTAAATCAATAAATATTTGGTAACAGTTTCCATAAGTTGGGAATCTTTAGCCAGGTGCTAAAATTCAGTCTTTCATGAGACCGCCGTTAAGGTCTGGCTATCATCTAAAGGCTGGACTGGGGAAGGGTCTACTTCTTAGCTCATATGGCTAATGGCATGATTCAGTCCCTCCTGGGGTATTGCCTAGAGGCCTCCCTTAGTTGCATATCTCTCCCTCTCTCCCAGTGTCCTCCCCATAGGGCACCTCACAATGCAACATCTGTCCTCCATGAAAGTGAGAGAGAAGAAAATAAGAATGATGGAAATCAATCTCTTCACGATCTAATCTCAAGAGCTGACATCTTGTCACTCTTTCTGTATTCTGTTAGAAAAAAGTCACTAGGTTTAGTCTACACTTGAGGGAAGAGGATTACACAAAAATGTGAGTATCAGGATATAGGATTATCAGGGGCCCTATTAGAAGCTGCTTCCACATCCAACAGAAATGGGTATGGCTCATGAAAAGCAGTTTGTGATCTAATTACACTCAGAGTCACACATGAAATATTTAAATATTAAAACAAAAAACAGTGTAAAAATATTTAAATACCCTAAAGAAAGAAGTGAAATTTTCATTTAATTTGGATTCCTCAGTATTTCAAGTATATCTGTCTGATTAATTTTTAACTGTTCCAATACCATATTAGTGGATTTTCATCAAATTCCATGCATTACTAAAAGAATCAGTATATAGCTTAAACATCTTCTTGAAGTAAAATGTTAATAAAAGACTTTCATAGATATGATGATGGCACTAAATCACTTTAAGTATCACCTACAATGCCTTGGGTTGTTTGTTTGTTTTAAGATTTTATTTATTTATTTGAGAAAGAGAGAGAGTGAGAGAGAGCATGAGAGGGGAGAAGGTCAGAGGGAGAAGCAGACTCCCTGTGGAGCAGGAAGCCTGATGTGGGACTCGATCCTGTGACTCTGGAATCATGACCTGAGCTGAAGGCAGTGGCTTAACCAACTGAGCCACCCAGGCTCCCAAGCCTTAGGTTTTTTCATCATTTTTTACCTACTTTTTTATTCTTCCCTCTAGTCAATTTTAATGAAAATAAATAAGGTTGTTTAATGGGATAGTAAAGCAAAAGCAAAATACTTTGAGGATTCAAATGTTTATTTGCACTTAATTAAGAATACTTTCCTGCTGGCGCCCCGGGTAACTCAGTCAGGTAAGCATGGAACTCTTGATTTCCACTCAGGTCGGGATCTCATGGGAAGGGAGATCAAGCCCCACCTTGGCTCCATGGTCAGTGCTCAGCAGGGAGTCTTCTTGAAGATTCTCTCCCTCTGCCCCACTACTAATGCATGCATTCTCTCCCACTAAAATAAATGAATCTAAGGCTAAATAAATAAATAAGTAAACAAATGAATGAATAGATTCCTGCTACGCAAGGATGAGAGGAAGATTATATGGCAGACACAAAATTAAGAACTCAGAATATTTTAGGACTCAGCATTTTTAATACAGCCTTTCTCCTAGATAAGTCTGAAACTGACTACAGATGTCATATATATCTTCTGAAACACTTTAATAATGTCATCTATGAACCATGCTATTCCTAAGGGAAAGTAACTGTGTATATGACTGAGCAACACATAGTAAAATTAGGTGTACCTATATACACACATTCCTTCATACCTGGCAAATTTCTTCATGTATGCCATTCATGAAGCTCTAATCATTCACTTCCTACTCTGATAAATGAAGAAAGTATGAGAAAACTGACCCTCATCTGTGAATTAGGGTTCACCAAAGTGTGACAAATAAACCCAAAATTTAATAGCCTAAGACAATGACAATAACAGCTTATTTATCCCTCACATTGGATGATTTCTGTCACCTCATTCAAACTAAGACAACCAAACCCTGACACTTAATATTGTCACTGTTGGTTGCCTTGAGAGAAACTTTCCTGCATGGTTCTTCTAAAACAGCCAAAGAAACTGAGAGCAAAAACTTTTATCTAATCTAGGGAACAGGTTGCAGAACTGCTTTGTACCAGTGTGATAAAAAATACCTGTTGGTGTGGCAGTATGTGATTTGGTTGTGACATATTACCTGAAGGGATGAGCGACAGGGGAGACCTATAAACCTCACCTAAAGTACCTTTCATTATAGCTTACTCATAGACTTAAAAGAAATCTAAATTTATAGGCTGACTTTGCATTTCGGGTTTTTTTAAAGATTTTATTTATTTATCTGAGTGAGAGAGGACATGAGAGAGCACAAGCAGTGGGAGGGGCAGTGGGAGAGAGAGAAGCCGACTTCTCCATGAGCAGGGAGCCAGACCAGGGAGCCTGCTCAGGGCTTGATCCAAGGACCCCAGGATCACAACCTGAGCCAAAGGCAGTTGCTTAACCGAATGAGCCACCCAGGTGCCCCTGACTTTGTATCTTGGAAATGGGTAAATTAATATCCTATTATTTTCACCACATTCTGAAAGAGTAGAAATCAGAAACTCATGACATTTAAAAATCAGATTGATAACTGTCTTAGGGAAAAGTCATTCCAAAAAAAAAAAGGAACAAAACTTTCTTTTGATGGATTATATCTTAGCATGTTATTTACTGGAATATTATTCAATAATTCATAAAAATTCAATAATTCATAATTTTTCTGCTGATTTTATTTACTAGTAAAGGATTAACAACAAATCCTTAAAAATCTAAGCACAGACACAAACCACTTGTAACTTTCTATTTAATAGACATTCATTCTTCTGAATGCTTCTGATACACATGTTCACTTTTCGTATCTAAAATTTATCTAATCCTTATAATTTAAGCAGGTAAATGGATAAAGCAAACGACTTCATTTTTTATAAAAACAAGAATCAATATTTCAAAATTACTTCTTTGCCCTTGCAATTTTATCATATTCTCTTCAGTATTCCAATGGGAAAGTTAATTTGAAAGTTATGTTGCTATGTCTTACAGTCCCCTTCTTCCTTGTGTTTCTGAAAGGTGTAGTGTACATACACGGAGCAGCACAGAGGGTGAAGTGATACAGAAGTTTAGTCATAGGGGCTTGGAAGGGGTTTAAGGAAGGCAGGTATCAGTCTTTAATTCTTCCACATTGAGGAATTCTTTTTTTTTTTTTTCTTTTTGATAGAGACAGAGTATGTGTATAAGTCGGGGGTAGGAGGGACAAAGGGAGAGAATTTTTTTTTTTAAAGATTTATTTATCTCGGACAAAGAGTGAAAGAGAAAAGAAGCAGGGGCAGAGGAAGAGGGAGAAGCAGATTCCCCACTGAGCAGGGAGCCTGATGTGGGGCTCGATCCCAGGACCCCAGGATCATGGCATGAGCCCAAGGCAGATGCTCAACTGACTGAGCCACCCAGGTGCCCCAAGAAAGAGAATCTTAAGCAGGCTCTGCACAGAGCTCAATCTCACAACCCTGAGATCATAACCCCAGCCAAAAATCAAAAGTTGGACATTCAACCAACTGAGCCACCCAGGTGCTCCCTAAGAATTAACTTTTAAACAGGATAAAGAAGAAAAGCATGTAGTGGTTTGGGTCTTTGACGTACTCCTGCCCATGTCCTATGCCGTCTGTGCTGGAATATTCACTTCTCGTTCCAGGGTCTTATTACAAATAAAGGTGGCTTTGCTATGAAGCTAAGGAACTTAAGTTGAGTCCCTCACTTCCACTGGCCCTTCTCAAGGCCCTAGGAGAGTTTCTAGTGATGTGTTCACCTGATCAAATACTTATTTCAATTTTGCAAGTATTCATGTGTCGGAGGAAACCATGGGAATTTAAAGGGGAAATTAAGCATATATGTAGCTGGATTCAGAAAATACGTATGGTTTTGTGGTCACCCCTTATAATGCTAACGTATTGCTGGCCTATAGCTAATGCCCACTGTGCAAACTCACCAGGCATTGCAACATGAAGTTGTAGGCCAGAAACTACCTTGATAAAGACTTTCCCAAATTTGACAATAATCCCAAAAATGTGTATGACACTACCAACTGTAAAGTTTCACAGGTGACGTAAACACAATACCAGGCAAGGTGGGCGCAAGGCAAGATTTATTAAAGGCACTCTCTGGCAAAGTTTCAGGGCTCAGGAGAAGGGAAGCCAGGAAAGTTGTGCTGGGAGGAGATGGGCACTCTCAGGCAAGGTTCCACAACTCGGAAAGGGGAAGTTGAGGAAGTCGCACTGAAAGGGAGTTGTTGGGAGTCTTTTATCTGTTTCCTGCATAGGTATCGGAGCTATGGAGATGTGACCTAGGCATACATCCTTTTGGCGGGAGAGTCAAGGGTTAAGGAAAAGGCGGGCAGGGGTGGGGGGGTGCTGGAAGATGACCTGGTGATCATTTCTTTTGTTCCTCCTGCACTTCTGGAGCCCCTGGACCCAACACCAATGAGTTATGAAGCAGAAATTAACATTACTGAATGATCAGTAACAAAAGACAAATTTCAGCCAAACTATGCTAGAGAAAACAACCTTTCTATGATCTCAATAGATAATACAAAATCATTTACATGAGAAAACAATCAAGGAACATATAACCAAAAAAAGTGGGTGGAAAATATTACAGAGTGTGTTAGGCTATTTATTTTCTTAAAGTACTTTGTTATTTTTCTGGACACTATTGAATATTTTAATACCCCAGTTTTTTAAAATTTGTTTTATTTTATTTTATTTTATTTTTTCAGTGTGCCAAGATTCATTGTTTATACACCACACCCAGTGCTCCATAATTTGTAACTTGTTATTTCTTTCCCGTTTTCAATATATTTATTTTCATGCTAAGTTTTTTTCCTCTCTTAAGGAGTGACACAAAATTGTTTAAACTTTAGGTCCATAAAACTTGAGTTGATCCAAATTACATGTAGTAATTCATTTCATACTACACTAATGTAGAAGCTGTCATCTCTACTTTATAGCTCGGAAAACTGAGGTAGAAAAAGTGATTGTGATGAAGTTTTAGAACATAGGTGAGGTTCAGTGGGGTGAGGTCTGGAGCCAATGACCAAGAAAGAATTCTTGAGACATCTTTGGTGCAAAATGGTGGTTTATTAAAGCACAGGGACAGGACCCATGGGCAGAAAGAGCTGCTGCCCCAGGGTTGTGAGGGGTTAGGGGGAGGTAAGGAAAAGAGAGGTTTCAATAGAACTTTCATATGGTAAAGAGGGCCTACAAAGATACCTGATACCAGAGGCCTTGACAATGCCAAGGTCATTTTGCCCTCTAGCAAGGTATAAACATTAAGATGGGTGGGAGATTCCTAAAGAATGTCACATATGTCCCACCCAGGAGTTGGAGTGGGGGAAAGGTGGAGGGTGTCAGCTTTTGCTTTGTCCTCAGCCAGCCTTCTATTCCCTCAACTGGATTCAGATTTGAACCCAGCTTGTTGGTTTCTGAGCCTGTATCTTATTCACTCGTGTTTCACCCTGTTGCCTCTGAGGATGAATGAGGCCCAGCTCCTTGTCATCAAGAAGCTTACAGTTCAATAGTGAACGGACAACAACTACCATATAGTATGATGTGTGCCAAATTTGGCTACACAAGATACAGGATTAGAAAGGAGAAATTGAATTTCCAGGATAGTAGGGAAGGCTCCACAAAGAAAGTGACACCAACTTGGTTATACTAAATAAAGTTCATATTCGAAATTCTATAAACTTATTTCATGTACCTAAAACAGTTACGTCCAGTCACCAAGCAAAAATTTATAATATCAAATTGTATATCACTTGATCCCAGGGCACAAAATTAACCTAGCTAAGTAACTATGTTTTCAAAAACACAACAAAGATTAAAAGAATAAACTAAATCTTTTGAAATGCATTAACTCTCCACCACTCTTACCAACAAAACAAGAATGATGGTGAAAATGAAGAGACTATTAGGACTCAAGGTTTTATGTACCTGCATGGGGAAATTGTCTAAATCTGATGCAAAATTGAAATGGGGCTGGGTTTTGTTAGCCTGATGTAGTTTTCCATTCAGTGTTCTACATATTCTATCCCAATCTTGGTTACTATAGGTGAAAAAGATGTTTAACAAGGTATCTCTGATTATAGAAGTAGAAACTGATGAGGGAAACAGAGGCAGAAGAAAAATTATTAAATTTCCTTACCTATTGACAAGCCCTTGAAATAGGCAGAGTGACTCTCCTCTAGGGACTCAACTACCCTCACCTTGAGGCTTTGCTGAGGGCAAAGGACAATCCTACCCTGACCAACCGCCTACCCCCAACCAGGATCCTGTAAGTCTACATTACAATTCCTTTGGAAACTTTATCTCTAAACCTCCAAGATAGTGTTGACAATCATTCCCAAGTATATGACCCACTGATATACATCTAAAAGGTCTCAGGAGAAGGTTTTATTACTGGTAATGAATAACCTTTTCCCCAGGCAATAGCTAGCCCTTCAAGGTCCTAGAAATCTTGCTTCCAAAATTCCTTAGCCACCTATGCTATCCTTAATCCCCTCCCAATTTACAAGTATATAATAAAACACTCCTCACATCCCCGGGGCAGCAGCTCTTCCTGCCCCCAGGTCCTGTCCCCATGCTTTAATAAACCACCATTTTGCACCAAAGATGTCTCAAGAATTCTTTCTTGGTCATCAGCCCCAGACCTCACCCCACCGAACCTCACCTATGGTCTAGAACTTCATCAGAAACCTTGGCTTATAGGCTAAGGAATTCACTTCAGAATGAATGTTATACTACAAGAAGCAAATTTAGATGTTTGCTTTTAAAAGAGCACAAAGTGAGCTCCATTTTTCCATAACTGAAAGTGACAAGTGAAATAGAGTGAATTTCATAAGCAACAAGCATGATGGAAGAAGAAGAATATAAACAGGGCTCATTAGGGAAAGCATTACCATTCAATTACTTTTAATGGGCTTCTTCACACTCCAACGAGCTTAAAGCACTAGATTATTTCTTGTGAAAATTTCTGAGAATAGTAAATCAGATTGAAAATTTAATTTTTGAAACAACATTAAGCAAAGACCAAATATCCATGTTAATCAATTAAGCCCAGTTGTATTTGGCTCAGTGGTCAAGCAATAAATTGCTTTGTTTGCAACACTAATTCATTTGTGACAAGATAGCATTAAGTGTAAAGTAACTGATGAAAGCAAATTGCAAAAAAGGGGGCCAAGAAAAAGAAGGAAGAAGAAGAAGAAGAGGAAGAAGATGAAGAAAAAAGAAGAAGATGAAGAACAAGAAAGAAGAACAAGAAAGATCCAACAGAATCAGAGCACAAAATGTTCTTCCCTGAAAGGCACTATCTATGGTTGTCTTCTGAGGATTGCCCTTACCCCAGATCTTCCCAGCCAAACCTACTCTTTCACATCTCAGCTCCAAAGCCATGATTCCAGTAATTATTCCCTGATGTCTTCCTTCCTCTTTGCTCCTTCACTTAATAGATAACATTGTTTTTTCCCTTTAATTTTGTTTGTGTTTATCATCCCCACAATATAGATGCCCTGAGGATATTATTGTGCAATTTAGAACTAGATGAAACCTTAAATATTCTTTGGCTCAATACTTTAGGAACTGGGTTCAGCAGATCCTAGACTAGAAATCAGGATTAGTGCAGGGTAATTGGACTGATGGTGCTGAATGGAAAGAGGGCTGCTCTGCAGACCAAATTTTTTAATTAATTTTTAAATTATGAACTGAACAATTCATAATTTGTATTTCTCCATAACTAGATAAAAATTTACATCTATATTCACATGGGGCTATGTCAAAAATCTCTGGTTTGTACCACTGTTTCCAACAGCCTTGGGGAAATGAAGTGACATCATGGGTGGCTATTTTAATCATTGATAGTGAATGGTATAAAGGTCTGGGATGACTTAGATTATAGGATTGATGGGTGCTATGTGATATGACACACATATGATGTGAGGGGCCCATGTTGTACTTAAGGATAATAGCAATCTTTTATTCTCTTACATATCCTGGAAATAACTAAACATAAATAAATCATTCCTTTACAAATTAGTGTTAACTACCTATATAACCTCCTTACTGAGCAGAAACTGCCTGCAATGATCAATTATTTTTGAATCATCTGTGTGTCCATGAGTTCCTGGGTAAGTTTGGTTTTTGTCTTGGATGTGAGAGGGTATGAAAGAAGAATAAAAGTTCCAGGAAGAGGTGAGAAACAGATGGTGAAGAAAAATGGAATAACAGCCAGCTGCTAGTGGTCTGGAGAGCTGGATTTGATCCTATGTGGGGGTAGATTCTTAAGAAGCTAATTTAATGAAAGGCTTCATGAGTCTAAGAGTGTATGGAGAGTACGTTTTGTGTTGTGTTAACAAAATGTTGAACAGCACTTGCAGAAGGCCATGACTGATTCTCACTCTACCATGCATGGGCTTAGTGCAGTTTGGGGTACCCTGAGGACTCAAACATTAACAATGCATGGTCTGGGAATCATCCTTCTCAGGAAGGGCACTGGCAAAAGAAGTGTTGTTAATGCACCTTGGCAAGAAGAGATCATGGAAAACTAGAACAGACTTGTTGAAGAGGACATCTGAGATGTCTTCCCACTTGACCACTTGGGGATATCAGAAATAATAGGCCACAGAGACTTTGCAGGGTTGCAGACAGGATCCTGGATGAGCAAGGCATGATAAGAGCCATCATAATTGGAGCATTCATGTGGCTTTGTTTGTGCTCTGAGGTCAGGAAGAGCATTTGGATTCTGCTCTTATTCAAAGTGTAATAAGACAGTGGTCAAAAGACTTTAAATTAACCTGTACAAAATTTCATAGCAAGCTAACGACTACTAGAATCAACTTCTCCCCTGATTTCCTGGGAAACTATAGCCTTACTATGGCGTTGCCAGATAGGGTACAATGATAATTTTTTCCTCTAGAAGGGTGTTCATATTGTAAGGGCCTATTTAGCCAGAGCGACCCCATCTTGGTAGAACAGCCATTTTGTTGTTTATGCAGTGAACTTAGATTGAGCCTGCCCCCCCCAGAGGAACTTACTTAGAAACAAGTCTGGGAAACCAGTAAAATATGGCCAACCACTCCCTGATAAAAGAGCCCAGATACCAGGACATGTCAGGCAAGGTAGAGAGAACAGAGCCCAGATGCAAGAGCCAGGCCAGGTGGAGGCATCCTATCAGTAAAGCATACCTACTACCTCCCTAACCACCAAAGAATGTAAACCTTGTCTTTTGGGTGCCAAACTAAGGAGCCAATTCTGACCAAAGTAATAGGCTAGTTCAAAGAGCTACTATAGGGTAAATTGTAATCCACTTCATCACCCGTTCGTGACCTAGCATGACTGTGCAACTTTCTCTGTGTGCTACAGTCTCATTGGCCAGGCTCAACCACATGGACTTTGCTCTATAAAAGCTGGTCTCTGAGGCTTGGAGGAATCGCTCTCTCCGAGGAGATGGCCCCGACTGACCAGTCAGTTTGATTCTTGGTGCTGGTGTGAAATACAGCTTTGCTTGACCTTCGCTTTGTATCAGTCTCAGTTCATGGACCCCATCAATATAAATCTCTAAAGGCTAATAAATGCTTTGCTTTCCTACTATGAAGAGCTAGAAGCCATCGTTCAAAATGGATTAGTAAATTAACATAATACTTCACGGTTGAGATTCAGAAAACTTTAAAGATTTTTTTTTTAATTTGACAGAAAGAGAGGAATCACAAGTAGGCAGAGGGGCAGGCCAGGGCGGGGGGGGTGGGGAGCAGGTTCCCTGCTGAACAGAGAACCTGATGCGGGTCTGGATCCCAGGACCATGAGATCATGACTTGAGCGAAGGCAGAAGCTTAACCCACTGAGCCACCCAGGAACCCCAAGATTCAGAAAACTTTAAATAGAATTCCTGACCTTACTATTGACACAATATTTAAGTAAATCAACTAATATTTATTGATTCTGTTAATGACTCAGTAACACACCATGATCAAGGAACAAACAATTCTTTACATTAATTTTAAATGATATTGTTATGTGTTTCTGTGTTCTTTTATCTGAACTTACAATCTTTCCTTCCCCTTTGGCACTATTACCCATCACAGCTACTTGACATTTTCAACAGGCCTCCAGCTGCTAGCTTTCCTTAATTTGCTTCCTAGGACGCCTGGGTGGCTAAGAGTTAAGTGTCTGCCTTCTGCTCAGGTCACGATTCCAGAGTCCTGGAACTGAGCCCCACATCTGGCTCCCTGCTCCATGGGGAGTCTGCTTATCCTTCTCCCTTTGCCACTCTCCCTGCTTGTGCTTTCTCCCTCTCTGTCAAATAAATAAAATCTTTTAAAAAGTTAAATAAAAAATTAAATCTCCTCCAAATTTCCCACATCTTATTTGTTAACAGTAAGGAGTTCATTGGAAAGTGGTTGAATTGCACACAAATGGAAAAATGAATGGTGTCTGAGAAAGCACCTATGTACTCTCTCAGAAGCTGAATTTAGTAACTTTGGTGCTTAGATTGAATGTTATCATCTTGGGCTGCTCAGAAAATTTTACTGAGGAATTCCTACCCCTGGATTGCATTCCAGAAGGTTGAACTGCCAAAATAAATGATTTTCACTTAAGAAAAGTAATTTCCCTAGGGACAGAGTACCCTACACATAGGGTATGGGCTTGGTTGCTAAACATTACAAGGATTCTAGATTAAGAAGCCTGATTTATACACATAGGCCACTATAATGTCATGTAAAACAAAACAAAATTTGAAGATCCTTTAAATATCAAAAAATAAAGAATGGTTAAATAAATTATATCACATTCACACGATGGATGGCCATAGCTTAAAATACATTTATAAGGCATTAGTTATAACCTGAGGAAATATTTTTGTTATCAAATAAAGTTAAGAGAGAGGATTTAAAATAGCATATGGCAAAAACAATAGTTAACCATTACTGAACATCTATGACATATCAAGTACTTTCCAAGTGTCTTATATTCACAAGTGTCTCAACTATAGGGGGAAAATGTACTTAGAAAATTGGGTATTTACCCTAAAGATACAAATGTAGTGATCCAAAGGGGCACATGCACCCGAATGTTTATAGCAGCAATGTCCACAATAGCCAAACTATGGAAAGAACCTAGATGTCCATCCACAGATGAATGGATCAAGAAGATGTGGTATATATACACAATGGAATACTATGCAGCCATCAAAAGAAATGAAATCTTGCCATTTGCGACAACATGGATGGAACTAGAGCGTATCATGCTTAGCGAAATAAGTCAAGCAGAGAAAGACAACTATCATATGATCTCCCTGATATGAGGAAGTGGTGATGCAACATGGAGGCTTAAGTGGGTAGGAGAAGAATAAATGAAACAAGATGGGATTGGGAGGGAGACAAACCATAAGTGACTCTTAATCTCACAAAACAAACTGAGGGTTGCTGGGGGGAGGGGGTTTGGGAGAAGGGGGTGGGATTATGGACATTGGGGAGGGTATGTGCTTTGGTGAGTGCTGTGAAGTGTATAAACCTGGTGATTCACAGACCTGTACCCCTGGGGAGAAAAATATATGTTTATAAAAAATAAAAAGTTAAAAGTTCAAAAAAAAAAAAAAAAAGAAAAATGGAGCCAGACATCCACCAAAAATATTAAAAAGTTATTGTCTCCAGGTCACACAGTTATGAATAGTCTTATTTCTTCTTTTCACTTGTTAGAATTTTTCAATTGTAATATCTATATTTAATGAGCATGCATTACTATACTAATGAGGAAAATATCTACATTTTATAGTTGATTACCGATCAAAAAAATAGGGATCATAAAAAACCCCAGAACAGATTTTTATCTCATCTCCCCTTAATATAGGACACAAGGCATAGAGAATACAATTTTGCAATTTCTTACATGTATTTTGGTACTCCCAGGGCAACTAATCAACAAAGACAAGTCCTTATACTATATTATTTCCTCTACAAAACCTGGTGTAGTAATAATCCCAGAGATCTATTTCATATTATGAAAAATTATATGCCAACAGATTGGACAATTTAGAAGAAATGGACAAACTACTAGAAACATTTAACCTCCTAAAACGGACCCAGAAATAAATAGAAAATTTGAACAGACTAATTATCAGCAGTGAAATTGAATTCATAATCAAAAAACTCCCAGGAAACTAAATTCCAGGACCAGGTGACTTCACAAATGAATCCTACCAAACATTTAAAGAAGAATTAATACTTACTCTTCTCAAACTGTTCCAAAAAATTGAAGAGGAAACAAACTTTCCCAATTCATTCTATGAGGCCAGCATTACCTTGATATGAAAACCAGGTAAAGAAACTACAAAAAGAAGAGAACTACAGGACAATATTTCTGATAAACATAGATGTAAAAATCCTCAACAAAATATTAGCAACCTGAGTACAACAATACATTTTAAAGGTCATTCATTTATCTACAATAGCCAAATTATGGAAACAGCCAAGTGTGCATCAACTGATGAATGATGGATAAAGATGCAATAGATATATATATATAGATGATATAGATATAGATATAGATATATGTCTATATATATCGCAAGGCACTGATCCCAAGGAATTGATCTCACAGCCTCGAGATCATGGCCTGAACCAAAACCAAGAGTCTGATGCTTAACCAACTGAGCCACCCAGGTGCCCCATTAATTGGAGATTTCTAGGGCAGCCTACTCAGTCTGACATTTGAAGGAGGAGTCATTTACAGCAAAGGACAGGCCACAACTTCTGAAGCCAAAGAGCTGAAGGGAATTGGCTCAGAAAAATATATAATAAACAGATATAAGTTGTTCCACAAATCTGTCCTTGGATAACCTTAATTTCCTATTCATGCCACACCAACATTTAATGCCAACAATGCTACCAGGAAGACAGCCAACAGGAACCTAACTCTAAACAGACCAGGTTGATAACACCCAAATCCACTCAACTGATTGTTAACAACAATAACAAAAATTGATCATTTTATGTCTCCTGATTTGTTGTGATTGGAAGTACCACCTATAAAGTATTCTTGTCAAAAATCAAAACTGAATCTGATGTCTATTCTTGTATGTCTGAAATTTTCTGTCATGAAATGTTGGTAAAGAATTTTGGTGAGCTGACTGAGACATTGAGAGGACTTGAAGCAAAGCTGCCAAAACAATGCACAAGCCCCCCAGAGCTGTCTGAGCAGGAAACAGCACTGCCACCCCAACCCCAAGCTGCTCCTTTCACAGCACTCCAGCTTCTACACTGGCACTCTGTCCATTACCACCGCCATTTCTTGCAGCCTTGCTCTTGTGCCTGCCAGATGAAAGAGAGCTCCCGACCCTTCTTTTCTATGGCACTAGTTTCTGAGATAAAGTCTGATGTCATGCAGTAGAGGCTGGGTCACATAACTACATACACTGTAAGAGAGACTGGAAAAGCAAATAATTAACATTTATATGAGCTCTAAGTCTTCGCCCTTCACTAAGACCCATAAGGAAGAGCATTCCCAAAAAGAAAAGGGTCCAAGTACTAGGCAGCCGAAATGAACAACAAATACCAGCTACTTTTTATTATTACAACTTCTCAGGTTATGCACAAACTCTTCAGTCTTATTATTCAAGTTCCTCCAAAATATGACTCAAGCAAGTTTTCAAGACTTGTCTCCACTCTTCCTCCACCCATTCTCTGTAGTTCAACCAAGCTGGATGATCATGGTTGGTTTTAAAAACTAACTTTGTTTCTCTACTCATGCTTACTCTGGATCATCTGCAACATTATGCTCCTGGAAATCTGGCTCATTCTTGAAAGTCTGTCTCACTTATTACCTTCTTAATAAAAATTTCATGATTCCCACTCTGAAATATGAAATCTTGAAATATGAATCCTATTGCAATCCCACTTTACTTTATTTGGACTTTCTCCTAATGTTCATTATATTCTCTCCGGTGTTGTAGTTACATTCCTTCTCAGAGTTCTCCACACTCTACGCGTCTTTAAAAGGTATTTTTGTATATTTTATGATCTTTGTTGCTCTTTTGGTATTTAAAAGAGAATCTTAATCAAAACTTCTACACAGCAAAGGAAACAGTCAACAAAACAAAGAGGCAACCCACGGAATGGGAGAAGATATTTGCAAATGACAGTACAGACAAAAGGCTGATATCCAGGATCTATAAAGAATATCTCAAACTCAACACACACAAAACAGATAATCATGTCAGAAAATGGACAGAAGACATGAACAGACATTTCTCCAATGAAGACATACAAATGGCTATCAGACACATGAAAAAATGTTCATCATCAGTAGCCACCAGGGAGATTCAAATTAAAACCACATTGAAATACCACCTTACACCAGTTAGAATGGCCAACATTAGCAAGACAGGAAACAACGTGTGTTGGAGAAGATGTGGAGAAAGGGGAACCCTCTTCCACTGTTGGTGGGAATGCAAGTTGGTGCAGCCACTTTGGAAAACAGTGTGGAGATTCCTTAAGAAATTAAAAATAGAGTTTCCCTATGACCCTGCAATTGCACTACTGGGTATTTACACCAAAGATACAGATGTAGTGAAAAGAAGGGCCATCTGTACCCCAATGTTTATAGCACCAATGGCCATAGTCGCCAAACTGTGGAAAGAACCAAGCTGCCTTTCAACGGATGAATGGTAAAGAAGATGTGGTCCATATACACTATGAAGCATTATGCCTCCATCAGAAAGGACGAATACCCAACTTTTGTAGCAACATGGACAGGACTAGAAGAGATTATGCTGAGTGAAATAAGTCAAGCAGAGTCAATTATCATATGGATTCACTTATTTGTGGAGCATAACAAATAACATGGAAGACATAGGGAGATGGAGAGGAGAGGGAGTTGAGGGAAATTGGAAGGGGAGGTGAACCATGAGAGACTATGGACTCTGAAAAACAATCTAAGGGTTTTGAAGGGGTGGGGGTGGGAGGTTCGGGGAGCCAGGTGGTGGGTATTATGGAGGGCACGTATTGCATGGAGCACTGGGTGTGGTGCATAAATAATGAATTCTGTTACGCTGAAAATAAACTAAAAAAATAAATAAAGAGCAATTAAAAAATAAATAAATAAAAAATAAAAGTGTTGAGGGGAGAGAATGCCCAAATGGCATTAAAAATTTATCAGACTGGCAGTTTTCAGCCATGTAAGCCATACTCATTCCCATTTCTCTTAGCAGCATCCATACTTCATCTGATTTCCGTCTGTTCCATATCTAACCCCAACCTCCTCCATCCAGCTTTCTTTGTGGTAACAGCCTTCTCTCTAACGTTATCTCAGGAATTATCACTACTATAAAATCCCAGAAGAGAAAAAAATTTTATGTGTGGAGTTAAGGAAGGTTTTCCAGGAAAGAGGATATTTTGACTGTTTTTAGGGCTTAAGTAGCCATTCACTAACTAAAACATTGGCAGAGGGAATTTTAGACTGAGAGAGAACTGAGAGAGAACTGAATCATCATTTTGATGATTCCATAATCAAAATGCATTATTTTCTGTGTGCTGAATCATTGACATGAGAAGATGAGACAGGAGAAAAATATTTTTGGATCCAAGTAGGAAGGAATTTTCCAGTTGCTTGGATTTTATGTTCTAGGACAGCTTTTCTGCCCTTTCAGCATGCACTGATGGATTAGTGAATCTGAGAAAATTTTGAACTCTTACCCTAGAAAATTACTTGCTATACACAGAAATTTCCAAAAAAATCCCAAGAGCTTCAAAAAACCCATAAAGCCCATTTGGAGACATGGGTCCACAGACCCTTCGTTTAATGACCTAATTTTTAGTTACAAAGGCGTTATCAAATACAAGAAAATTACTTTTTTTTTTTTTTTGTTCAAAATTCACATTTCTTGTTTTCTCAGTCTTCTCAGTCTCTGGTTCATCACTGCCTAACCGCAAAGACCATTGATCCTTGAGATCAGTCTGTATCAGAGACTGCTGGTTATCTACCTGATATCCATTCTCACTTTTTTCTAGTTTTATTCAGAATAGTAACGGACCTTCTAAAAGACTACATTTCCCAGCCTTCTTTGTAACTGGTTGGTTTGTGTGTGTGACCCAATTTGGCCAATGACATGTAAACAGAGGTTATTGGGCAGGCCCTTTTTGGCCCCTCAACTATTCCTACTGCCTGCTCCCTGGAAATGTAGATATAATGGCTAGAGATCCAAGGGCTATCTGGACCATAACTCTATTTTATAGAAGAAAACCATGCACTAATGTGAGTTGAAAATGTTCAAAGAAAGTGCGGTCTTTGAAGACTTCAGGAAGCTGCCTCACCAGCACTAGAATATCAATTTCTTGACTTTTTTATATGAAAGAAAAAGTATTCATGTGTTTACATCACTATAGTCAGTTCTCGGTTACCAGTAGCTAAAGTGAAAATTCTTTCTAATCCTTACAGTGGTCAACGTAACACTAGGTACTTACCATCCTAATCCTATTTTATGGCAATGGAGGTAGTGGGAAGAAATCCTCTTCTTTTAGAAAACCCTGTGAGTGACCGTCTTAGGGTGGTTGCCCCAAGTCCATTAGATTAGTTCTCAGTCAAGCAAAAGACTACAGAGAAAGTTTCCCCAAGAATGTAAGGCACACATCTCTCATTAACTAAAAAATAATGACTGTATCTCGCTTTCATAGCTCTCCAGAGAAATGATGAATATCTCTCTTTGTCCACAATGAGAAAAGGTGTCTGAGCAAGGCCTAACCACATTCGGCCACAGATTCCTTGGAAATTTGTTTTTTTTGGGGGGGGGGGGGCTATCCAGAGAGGAGGCTTTAACGTCAGAAAGTTTCTGGTTCTGCTCTTCACTTTCAGTGGCTGGAGTCAGGGGTCTTCCAACCACATCCATTTCTATCCCACAGATACTTCAATTTCAGTCTGTTAAAAATGAAACCTATCTTCCCCCCCACCCCATGACTGAAGGAATGGTACTGTAACCAGAAATCTGGGGATAATCCCACACTGTTTCCTTTACCTCCCATTGGTTGCTATGTATGTGTATGCTGTGCTCTGTGTATGCTATGATCCTACTACCTGCATTTTCCTTCTGTCCTTTTGCTCTTTCCCCTCTCTTCATCTCTCCTCCAGACAATATCAGTTCCTAAACAACTACCGTCTTGTCCCCATCTAAGTCATATTCTATAATGTAATTGTATTAGTCTTTCAAAAATGAAAATCCAATCAGTTTAAAATTCAAACGTCTTGGCAGAATTCAGAGACCTATTAGGATCTAATTCGCCTTTGCAATGTCATCTTTTGCTACTTTAGCCCATGCCATACAGAGCAGCTGAACAAAACTACCAGCAATTTACTGAGCAAGTCATACTCCATCATATCTCCATAGCTTTCCCTTAAAAGCTTTTCCCTATCTCTCTCACCTGGAAAACTACTATTCATGTTCAATACTTAACTGAGACATTAACACCTCTAGGTATCCAACCTTGATTCTGTCTTCAAGAAACAATATGGGCACCTGGGTGGCTCAGTGGGTCAAAGCCTCTGCCTTTGGCTCAGGTCATGGTTCCAGGGTCCTGGAATCGAGCCCCGCATTGGGCTCTCTGCTCTGCAGAGAGCCTACTTTCCCCCTCTCTCTCTCTGCCTGTCTCTCTGCCTGTGATCTCTAGGTCTGTCAAATAAATAAAATCTTAAAAGAAAAAAGAAGCAATATAATATGATATCAAGGAACATCGCTCATGAATTCCAACTATTGCATCTGTGATCCTTGTCAAGTAATTTAACCTGTCTGTGCCTCAGTTTCCTCCTGTGTAAATAGGATTCTTGAGAAAATTGAACAAGATACTATATATATAAGTGATTTGAAGAATTCATGAAATATGGTAAGCACTCAATATAGGCGAGATATTCTTCTTTCTAAGTTTGATTTTAATTCCTTAGTTTTGTGGTCCCAGCCTTCCATGAAGTTGAGAAATGTGTAAAAGTCTTCTCCATTTGTCTTGTAGCTGGAGAACCAGAAAGCTGAAATTATTACTCTTGACTCCCTTAGACCTAAGGCTTTGTGTGCAAGCTATGACAGTGGGCAAGATTCAAAGGAAAGAAACCAATCAAAGGTCACCATCTAGTCAATTCCTGGTGGTCTGCTAGCAAATATTACCTTTGAAATGACTGTTTTGGATTCCTAGCTATTTATTTTTTAATTTCTTTTAAACATTTTATTTATTCATTTGACAGAGAGAGAGAATGAGAGAAAACAGGGAGAGAAGCAGAGGGAGAGGGAGAAGCAGGCCCTACACTGAGCAGAGAACCCAACACCAGGCTCAATTCCATGACCCTGGGATCAAGAACTAAGCTGAAGGTAGTTGCTAACCATCTGAGCCACCCAGGCACCCTGCTTACTGGTTCTTTAAGGCAATTTGTCCCCTATGTGCCAGTTCTCTGTTATTCTAAAGACATTCCTGGAGACCCAGGCTGCTATCTTCTCTTTGACTCTTCTAAAAATTTTGAAATACTTAATTCCCTGTTTTAAATTCTTCACGGCTTTGATTATCTAGGATGGTTTCTGTTTCCTACACTGAACCCTAACTAATGATTTACCTGGCCCCATTAATACCTTTCATTTCTTTCAACACAAGCTTTGCAAGGTAGTCAGGGGCTAACTCCCTGCTTCCCAGATACCCCATGCTTTCTTCATGTCTCCACTTTTCTTACACAGCTCTACCTGGTTCCACTCTTCGCTGGAATCATCTTCTACTTGAAGCTACATTTTTAGAAAGCTCCTTAGTCCACATACATAATTTTTATTCTGCAACTTTTGGCAGAAGCAACCTACAACAGTAAAGTAGAGATTAGGAAAGTTTGCATGCATAAACTCATAACCTAGCCAAGATTTAACGAATCATTTCCAGATTTTCATGGAAGTCATAATGTACCTTGGAGATCTTTTTCTGAGGACTTTGTGAGGTTTTTCAATATCTATTTAATGCCTCTTACTCTGGTAAAAGAAATTTCTATAGTCCCAATTTCAACATATAAATAGCATTAAGCTAAGTTATATTACCCTTGGGAAAATACAAAATTTTGAATCAAAAGAAGCCCCTTTAGACCAAAATATGTAATTACTTCAGTATAAAAAATTTTAAAGTAATACTGGATTCCAACATCTTTCAATGTGAATTAGGGCATGAAGCCCAATCTACACTCAGATCATATATTTTAAGGTTTGGAGATACAGATTTTGATATCCTCTTGTTCAGTAATTTTAGTTTATCTGAGAAAATTATATAATTTAAGTAAAAGCAACATGAGATACCTGAGAGGCTCAGTCTCTTAAGTGTCCAACTCTTGATTTTGGCTCAGGTCACGATCTCAGGGTCATGAGATCAAGCCCCACAGGGTGTCAGGCTCGAGGCTCAGCACAGTGTCTGCTTAAGACTCTTTCTCCCTCTCCTCTGCTCTCACTCTCTCTCTAAGATAAATAAATAAACCTTTACAAAAATAAAAAATAAAAAACAGGGGGGAAAATAGCATGGAGAGCTTTAGGGTCTTGTACAAATTTTTGTGAAATACCTCTTTTTTTTTAAACTACTTCTTTATTGAAAACTAAGGTTTAAATTTTTTTTTTAAGATTTTATTTATTATTTGTGAAAGAGAGAGAGCATGAGCAGAGGGAGGGGCACGGGAGAAGCAGGGACACACCGCTGAGCAGGGAGCCCGACACTGGTCTTGATCCCGAGATCATGACCTGAGGCAAAGGCAGCCGCTTCATCAACTGAGCCATCCAGGCGCCCCTGAAAACTAAGGTTTAAGCATGAGTCCAAGGAGCTGAGTTGGCAAGCTATTTGAGTAGATACACAGCAAGATACACTCAATGTTGTCTTGCTCCTCTGCCACTGACACACTGCCAGAGGAAAACTCTGAGTACTCCAACTCTCTCTTCTCTTAAACCCAGTTCATTCTTAGAAGGCAACTTAGTAATGACATCTCCTGTCACTATCTTTCCAACCTCCACAAATGGCCAATGCATTTGTTTCCGATTGCTGCTATAACAAATTACCACAAATTCAGTGAGTTAAAACAAAACCCTTTTATTTTCTCACAGTTAGGAGGTCAGAATTCCAGGAGGACTCAGATGAATCCTTATGTTAAAGTCTCATTAAGATGCTGGCTGGCAAACTGTAGAAAGAGCCAAGATCCCCTTCAACAGACGAATGAATAAAGACAATGTGGTCCATACATACAATGGAATATTACGCCCCCATCAGAAAAGATGAATACCCAAATTTTGTATCACATGGGTGGAACTGGAGGAGATTATGCTGAGTGAAATAAGTCAAGCAGAGAAAGTCTATTCTAATACGGCTTCACTTACTTGTGGAGCATAACAAATAACATGGAGGACATTGGGAGAAGGAAAGGAAAAGTGAATGGGGGAAATCAGAGGGGAGAGGAACCACGAGAGACTGTGGACTCTGGAAAACAGACTGAAGGTTTTGGAAAGGAAGGGGTTGGGGGGATGGTGAGCCTGGTGGTGGATATTAAGGAGAGCACATATTGTGTGGAGAACTGGGTGTGATGCATAAACAATGAATCTTGGAAAACTGAAAAAATAAAATTAAAATATAAATAAATAAATAAGCAAGCAAGCTGGCTGGTGTGGACTCTTTTCTGGAGACTGTGAGGGAGAATCCATGTCCACGCTCATTCAGTTTTCTGACACAATTGTCCACATTTCCTTGCTGGCTGTCAAGCAGGTGTCATTCTCAGCTTCTGGAGAGTGTCCACTGTCTTTGGTTTATGCTTTCTCCTTCAAATCCAGCAACAGTGTTCCAAATCCTTCTAGAGTTTCAACCCAATCTGACTTCTCTTGCATCTCTGACTTCCTCTTCTGTCTTCTTCTGGACTAAGGGTTCATGTGCTTATGTTGGATCTACATAGAAAACTGAGAATCTCCCTTTTTTAGCATCAAATGATTACTAACCTTAATTATCTCTGCAAATTTCCCTTTTGCTATGTAAGGTAATATATTCATAGTCCCAGGGATTAGAGACTATGAATCTTCTTAGGGGCCATAATTCTGACAACAACCATCACACATGTCTGGAACTGAGGCTTTCCAGCTAGAGTACTTAATTCTTATAGCACTCAAAGACCAAGGAAGAAAAATCTCTTTATTCACAGATGTCCACTTCAAATCCCTGAAAGATAACACTTATTTGTTAAATCCTATAATCATTGCCAAGCAATAAATATATTTATACTCTCCTGTCCAGTGTCTTTTACCAAAAAAATGTGGAAAGTAGTTTGGTCATATGTTAATTATTATTACATGATCATTATTCTGGATAAGGCATGATGTGTGTTTAACAGTATGTGACTATGTGTGACAATCAGAATAAAGTGAATTTTTGTGTCTCAGTGTGTGTATGTCTGTATGTGTATATATATCTTTTTTTTTTCTTTACCCAATCATCTGCTGATGGATGCTTAGTTTGTTTCCATGTCTTGGCTCCTGTCAGTAATGCTGCTCAAATACATGCTGCAGATATCTCTTTGAGTTAGAGACTTTTTTGCCTTTGGATAAATACCAGAAGTGAAATTACTAGATCATATGGTAATTCGATTTTTTTAATTTTTTGAGGAACCTCCATACTGTTTTCTATAGTGGGTATTCCAGTTTACAGTCCCACCAATAGTGCACAATACTAGAGTAGAATATTATGCTGCCATAAAAAAGGAGGATATCCTGCCATTTGCAACAACATAGATGGAAATTGAAGGCATTATACTAAGTAAAATAAGACAGAGAAAGACAAATGCTTTATGATCTCATTTATATGTGGGATCTAGAGAAGAAGAAGATGGGGGAGAAAGAGAGGGAGGAGAAGAGGAAGGAGAAGGAGGAGAAGGTGAAGAAGAAGAAGAAGCTCACTGATATAGAGAACAGATTAGTGGTTGCCAGAGATGGGGGTGGGAGGTGTATGGGTGAAGATAGTCAAAAGATACAAAGTTTCAGATAAATAAGGCCAAGTGCAGTAATGTACAGCATGCTGGCTATAGTTAACCATATTGTGTTGTATATTTCAAAGTTGCTAAGAAAGTAGATCTAAAAAGTCTCATTATAGGAAAAGAGTGTGTAACTTCGTGAGGTGATGGATGTTAACTAAACTGATTCAGGTAATCATTTTGCAATATATACATATATCAAACCATTATGTTGTACACTTAAAACTAATACAATGTTATGTGTCAATTATATCTCAATTTGTTAAAACTTCTGTGAAGTATTTTTCATTTCTTCCTCAGAAAAATCACCGATTTTGTTCCTCATTCATGTCATCTCACTGCCAACAAGGGGGAATTTACAAGTTTACAAACCTGCTCCTCAAGAAACAAAATAAAATTTAATTGTAAAAAACTTTCCACATCTCAAGATTCATGTATATCTTAATGCGAAACAGATGGTTATCAGCATTTCTTCCTAAGATAGCAACATCAGCAGAACAAATCCTGTAGAAGATTTTAGCCTTCATCTTCTTCCTGTGAGGAATTCTGATGAGAATTGTTCCTCCTCTGACATCCACGGCAAGTTCCTTTTGCTCTAGAGACAGTGTCTGCTTTCCAGCACAGAAGTGATTGCACAAAATGTATTTTTAGTAAAACATACGTAATATGTGTTTTGGGTACAAGAAGTAATGTCAGTTATTACTCATGGACCTAAAGCCCACATCATATGAATAATGTTGATTGAATGTGGTGAAAAGTATTCAAAGTAACAGAATCTCAGATTTTGGTTTTTTTCCCCTGAAAGGGATCAGGGCTCAAAAACCTTAAAAAACAGATCATCCTACAAGCTTACATTTGAAATGTACATGAGAAAAATTATAGATAATGTGTTATTAGAGGAATAATTATGGGAAGTATTTGTATCTTACTTCCATGAGCAAGTTCAGACTAGACATTTTCTCAGATATACTCACCAGTATCTCTGACTTTTGCAAAGGATAACAATACAATTATCCTAAAAGTTTTTGAGATTTGAGTTTGATTCTAAACTGCTTTTATTCTGGGTTTTTAAGCCAGACTGAGCCTATTCTGAGGTCTGATGGAAATTAGGGTAAAGAGATCTACTTAGGATGAAAAATGAGTAGGGGATAAAGGGGCTATTGAAAAATGGCAGTGGTGACAATATTTTGGAAAGTCAATGGATACCACGCCAGCAGTATTGGCAGTGACAAAAGACCCCTTAGCGAAGATATTAGTAACACCTATTGCAATATAGCAGAGCCTTCTCAGTGTAGACATCTCCCAGAACCAGTAGTGAAAGCACTGGGCCTTACCCAGTGCTGCACACAGAAGGTATCATCAGCAAACCAGTGAAACAGAAGGCAAATAAATATCATAACGTATCACATGTAAGCCTTTTCAGAGATAAGCGTCCAGGCAGACTGGATGGTGGCAAAGCCAGAGAAATCATTCTTCTTTTTAAAGTGTTATTATTATTCAGTTTTGCCCCCCAGATCAGAGTAACCTCGGAAAAATGGTTTCCTCGTGAAAGAAACAGTTCTAAATGTAATTATCTTTCATCACAAATCTAGAATTGACCCTGTGGCATTCTTTTCCTCTGAGCAAACACTACCAATTCACAGATACAGAAACATGTCATTTTTATGTGTAATATAATTTTTAATGAATATGCTCATTTATATTAATATATATCAGAAATCTCAAATACAAAAACAGTTGCATTCATATAGTTGAAATTCTATCTGCAGCTCCCTCCTCTGTTCACTTTCTTTAAATGCAGTTTCCTTTCTGCATTTTGCTTATTTGGCAGTATTTGCTTATTCCAAAATTTCCAGGAGATTTTCTTTAGAGAACTCCATTTCTGTTACCTAACATTATTTCTTTTTGCTAAATTAAGCAGCTACAATGTCAGAGTAAAGAGCACAAAACCTATTACAAAGATTATTTCAATTCCTTTCATCAACATTTATTTTAATCACAAGATACATTTCAAGCATATAATGTTTTTAGTTTAAACTGGAAAGTTGGCCCAAATCATTCAGATGTTGTTTTTTAGGCTGACTGTTAGGTATCTTTCACATAGTTCCATACACATACATACTTGTGGGATGGATTACACCACCAACACTTGATCAAAACTTTCTCACAGTAAATTTTAAGGCAATAAACAAGAATAGTCCTGTCAGAAACTGTTGAGTAGGCTATGCTTGTATTACCACAGTGTCTGGGACATGGCTTGTCATCTAGACCCAGGAAGGTCCATTTGGGCAAGAACTCATTTTGCTCACAGCTGGTGTCATCACTAAAAATAGTGAGGGGCACTGAGTCGTTGGCCAATATGTATTTGTTGAATGAATAAATGAGTGCTTAAGACCATTCACCAGATTCCTGCTGCTTTCAGGATAAGGACAACTCTTCAATTTGAATACTTTGTTCTCAGGGGCCTCTCTACCTATATCTCTTGAGGAGACTACTAATCCCTGAACTGTGAGGCAGAACTGCTTTGCCCCAAGACAGTTCTTGGATATTCCAGAAGACAATTACAATCACTTGCTTGACTACCAAAATAGACGATTCACCACACTGGATAGATTTTACCAGATTAATTTTCTGAAGGCAAACAAACTTCCAAGATCTTGTCAGACACTTCTCCGAACATCACTCGTCAGACACTTCTCCGAACATCTCCTTAGGAGAAGATAGATCGTGCTGAGGTAACAAATAATCCTAAACTCTTAATGGCCTACAACACCTGAGGTTAGTTCTTCTCACAACAGCATGTGTCCTCAACTGATCAACAGTGGGGCCCTGCATAATAGTCACCCTCAGTCCAGCAGTGCCCACGATGAGGGCAAAGAGACCCTCCAGTACATGCCAGTCAGGGTGACAGAGGGAAGAGAATGGCAGGGCTCCTGCTGCCTCCTAAGCTTCTGCCTGGGAGTCCTGCACGATGCTTCTGCTCAAAGTTTTATTAGCCAAAGCCAACTGTATTCACACCTGAAGTCAATCAACAGGGCAAGAGTATATATTCTCCTCTGGGAAGGGATACAAATATTGGTTAACAATAATACCTTCTACTACCACCATGTACTGAAAAATAGATGTAGGATGTCAAATCAGTCATTCAGTGACATCTGAGTCTAAACCCAGGTTATTCTCACAAAAATTAGGAAGAAAAGGAGCAAAATATGTCATTTATTTTTTTCTTTGACAATTGTAGAAATATATGCTAAAAATTATTTTCACTAAAAACAACAGTTATAAAAACTATTATAAAATTAAAAACAGTTACAGAATTGTTTCCAAATCTTAAAAGATAAAAACAAATTTAAGAACATCTATATGCCAAAGATAAAAAACAAAAGAAAGAGCAAGGTTAAATAAAAGATACAAAGCAAGACACCAGAAGACTATACATAGAAATTATAACCACATGCACAAAAGGCTTAGAGTCCCATGATGAAAAGCAAATACTATTTAAAAAGTAAAAACCAGGGGCACCGGGGTGGTTCAGTGGGTTAAAGCCTCTGCCTTCGGCTCAGGTCATGATCCCAGGGTCCTGGGATCTAGCAAGTGCATCGGGCTCTCTGCTCTGCCTACTTGTGATCTCTGTCTGTCAAATAAATAAATAAAATCTTTAAAATAGAATAAAAGTAAAAGTAAAAACCAACTATGTACCACTTGAAGGCACAAACCTGAAGTAAAGTAAAACAGAAAAGATAAAAATAAATGAGTGATTTAAATTGTAAACACAAACAAAAAGAAAGAACAGAAATGGTATAGCCAGTGATTTCCACCTGCGCTACAAGGTAGAGCAGGAGGGCAAGTTTGGACATGAGTTTCTGGACAGAAAGCTTAGGTATGCCAACAACAGTAGTTACAGAAATGGTGTCACGACCAGAAAGGAGGCTTACGTGCACAAGAATATAATGGAGGAACTGAAAAGAATTATTGATGATAGTGAAATTACAGAAGATGATGCTTTGTGGCCTCCCTCTGACAGAGTTGGCCAACAGGAGCTTGACACTGTAATTGCAGGGACACCTGGGTGGCTCAGTCGGTTAAGTGTATGCCTTTGGCTCACGTCATGATCTCATAGGTCCTGGGATGGAGCCCAGAGTCAGGCTGCCTGCTCAGTGTGGAGCCTGCTATTCCCTTGTCCTCTGTGCCTACCCCTGATTATGTTTGCCCTCTCTCTCAAATAAATAAAATCTTAAAAAAAAAAAAAAACTGTAATTGGAGAAGAACACATTTCTTTTACTCCATATAAAACAGGTTCTCTTACTGATGTAAACCAGTACAACAGTCCTGAAGGCCTTCAAGTATTTTACTATTTGGGGGTCCCTGGTTTCAGCACAGGTTATGATCTCAGGGTTATGAGATGGAGCCTGCATTGGGCTCTGTGCTCAGCAGAGCGTCTGCTGGAGATTCTCTCCCTCTGCCCCTCCCCTTGCTCCTTCTCTCTCTCTCTCTCTCAAATAAATAAATCTTTAAAAAACAAAAACAAGGGCGCCTGGGTGGCTCAGTGGTTAAAAGCCTCTGTCTTCAGCTCAGGTCATGATCCCAGCGTCCTGGGATCGAGTCCCATGTCGGGCTCTCTGCTCTGTAGGGAGCCTGCTTCCTCTTCTCTCTCTGCCTGCCTCTCTGCCTACTTGTGATCTCTGTCTGTCAAATAAATAAATAAAATGTTTAAAAAAAAAAAACCTATAAAAGATATGCAAATTTTATGGATAAAATTATAATGCTTTGTTAGAACACAAATGGCATCTTACTATCCACTTCCTTTTGTGCTTCATTTTTGTCCCTCAGTATTATGTTCTTCACATTCCTCCATTGACATGTATATATCAGGAGCTGTGCCCCAAAACACATCACATATGGCCATAAGGGAACAAACACTACAGTATTGCTTTTAATAGACTTAAATTGGGCACAATTTGAATCCCATAAATAGACTTAAAAAGTCAATACTTCATAAAAAGTCAATTATCCCTAGATTATTCTATAAATGCCATAAAACTCCAATTACAATTCAAGAGGGTTTTTTAGTGAAACTTGACAGGCTAATTCTAAAATGTACAGAGAAAAGCAAAGGGTCAAGAATAGCCAAGACAATTTTTTAATAAGAGAAGAACAGATTAGGGAGACTTGCCCTATAAATGAGAAGACTTAACATAAAGCTGTAGTTCTGAGATAGGGAGTATGTAGTAACGGAGTTGGTTACAGTTCTAGTAAACAACACGGGAAAAGCAGAGAAATCAGAAGGAGAGCAACACACACAAGAAAGCCTGCAGTTGCAGGAGAAGCATTACAGATCAGTCATTTAAGAATGGTCTATCCAGGGACACCTGGGTGGCTCAGTGGGTTGAGCCTCTGCCTTCAGTTTGGGTCATGGTCTTGGGGTCCTAGGATCGAGCCCACGTCAGGCTCTCTGCTTAGTGGAGTCTGCGTTCTCCCCCTTCTCTCTGCCTGTCTCTCTGCCTGCTTGTGGTCTCTGTCTGTCAAATAAATAAATAAAATCTTTAAAAAAAAAAAAAAGGTCTATCCATAGTGTTATTGGGATTGCTTGTAACGTAGAAAGACTTGAGATTGTAACATGTCACCTCTACCCAAATTATTGTAGAAATCCAATACAATTTTAATTAACAGAACTTCCCAGAGAAGTTTTTCTTAAAGAATGCAAGCATGCAGGGGTGCCTGGCTGCAAGGTCAGGGGAGCGTGCAACTCCTGATCTCAGGGTTGGGGATTCAAGCCCCATGCTGGGTGTAGAAATTACTTAATATAAGATCATAAAAAAGGGGAGAGGAATGCATGTACACAGACACACAAATACCAAACAATAAAAGAAATAATGGATACATTTAGCTATATCCAAATTTAGACTGCCTTTATAATAAAAGGCAGTATAAATAAAAGTAATTGACAAACCAAAAATCAGAATAATGCATCTGTAATATATATATCAAAAACAAATGATTGCAATATAAAGTAAATAAAGAAGTCCCACAATCAAAAGTAAAATATAAACAATGAATAGAAAACTCTTCAAAACATATAGACAATTTATAGAAGAGGAAAATAAAAATAAACGCATCAGAAGATATTTAAACTCACTATTAACCAGAGAATTTTTCATTAAAACAACAGAATATCATTTCAGCCACCACACTGGTAAAATCAAAAAGCCAAGTTAAATGTTTACCACTTGGTAATTAAAACACCCCCACACTCTTGGGGTGCCTGGGTGGCTCAGTTGGTTAGGCGTTCTACTCTTGGTTCCCACTCAGGTCATGATCCCACCATCATGGGATCCAGCCCTGGGTCATCTCCGTGCTGAGTGCGGAGTTGACTTCAGATTCTCTCTTCCTCCCCTAGCTCCTTAGCACTCTCTCTCTTTCTCTCTCTCTAAAATAAATAAATAAAATGTTAGTAAATAAATAAATGAAATACCCACTGTCTTCTATAATCACTACTAGATTAAACAAAAAACCTAAACATCAAAGATTAAAAATATTGCACTTTCAGAATATGACCAGTGCTGTAGAGATAAATTAATAGGTGTCTATGATTTCATTATTAAGAGGAATGATAAAAAATTTTAAACCAACTTTCCAATTGAAAACACTAGGGAAGGGGCACCTGGGTGGCTCAGTGGGTTGGACCTCTGCCTTCGGCTCAGGTCATGGTCTCAGGGTCCTGGGATTGAGCCCCACATCGGGCTCTCTGCTCAGCAGGAAGCCTGCTTCCCCCCTCTCTCTCTGCCTGCTGCTCTGTCTACTTGTGATCTCTCTGTGTGTCAGATAAATAAATAAAATCTTAAAAAAAGAAAGAAAGAAAGAGAAAAAACTAGTAGGGAAAAGTTCAAACAAACAAGAAAACAGAAGGAAGAAAAAAATAATGTACAATCCAGTAATTGCAAAATAGATAAAAAACAGAGCTGATAAATAAATCTAAAGATGGCTGGAAAGGGAGGGGAAAGCAAATAATAAAATAATCAAATATAAAATCTGAAAATTTAAATATAAAAAATAAATTGTAAATTAGAAAAGGGATATGTCTGAGTATTTTTTAATCCTAATGATATAAATTGTTCTCTTGGAAAATTAAAATCACCAAAACAGACTCATGATGTATTACAAACATGAGTAAGCCCAATGAAATGTTATTAAAGAATTATCTCTAAAAATAGTTCTAGGCCAGTGAATATTAGCAGAAAGTACAATGAACCTGTCAAGGATTAGGTATATTCTATGCTGTATAAACTGTTCTAAGTCCTAAGAAAAAATGGACTGCTATCCAATCCATTTGTGGTAACTAGCAGTAACCCCTGGTATAAAACAAACACAGTCAATTTTTTTATTTTTGTAAAAAATAAATGTAAACTTCAGACTATTGGATGTGCACTATTAGTCTGTAGTGTCTATTTTGTTGGGAAAGAAGAGATCGAGGTGAGTTAATAGAAATACAAATGTGAGAAGTTGATGAATTTAAAGGAAAATGAACCAGCCATCAAGACCTTGTGAGGGGAGGTCAAATTGAGGAATTTACCGAATATCAACATTCTTGCAAGCACAAAAATGAGAGGAGCAAAAAGCACAGAAGGATTTAACTAATAACCACCAAAAGAGGTTGAAACAGTTATATCACACTTAGGGCTCTTCAGTTGACTTCTCCAAGCTATTATTAGGAAACTAAAAATGCAAATGAAATGAGTGGTAAATTAGAGATGGAGCCGTATGGGTTCTAGCTGTTATGAATCACTCTCAGTGGCTAGGACGCCCACCCAGAGAGCTCTTAGTAAGATAGGGTCCACAGATATCCGTAGCATTTATGCATATAAAAGTAATAATCTTTAATAGCTTTTGGTTAAAGCTAGCAGATTACATGTCCTACACAAACAAATATTGTAATGAAACATTGCAGCAGTGATGAAATTGTACATCAAGGTGAGAGGTTGCTGGGGGTGGGGGCAGGAGGGAGAAAAAGATGGGCGAAAGAAGCCATGTTTCCACAGAACCTGTTTCTATTCATCTGCCTTCCATGTCACTTCATGGTTCTGCTGTCTTTATAGTCTAATTGTGTTTTTTGGCTTTTGTTAATTGTCTAGTTGGCTGTTTAAAAAGAAATTACAGGGGCGCCTGGGTGGCTCAATTGGTTAAGTGGCCTCCATTAGCTGGGGTCATGGTCCCAGGATCCTGGGATTGAGCCCCAAATGGGGCTCCCTAGTCAGTGGGGAGCCTGCTTCTCCCTCTCCTTCTGCTTGCTGCTCTGCCTACTTGTACTCTCTATCTCCGTGTCAAATAAATAGAACCTTTAAAAAAAAATAAAAAGAGGGGCACCTGGGTGGCTCAGAAGGTTAAGCCTCTGCCTTCAGCTCAGGTCATGATCTCAGGGTCCTGGGATGGAGCCCTGCATAGGGCTCTCTGCTCAGAGAGAGAGGCTCCCCCTCTCTCTCTGCCTGCCTCTCTGCCTACTTGTGATCTCTGTCTGTCAAATAAATAAAATCTTTAAAAAAAAATTACAGTTTGGGGTGCTTGGGTGGCTCAGTCAGTTAAGTGTCTAACACTTGATTTCAGCTCAGGGTAATGATCTTGAGTGTGTGTGTGTGTGTGTGTGTGTGTGTGTGTGTGTGGTGGGGGGTAATGAAATTAAGCCCTGCCTCTGGCTCTGAGCTTGTAATTTTCTCCCTCCCTCTCCCTCCACCCCTCCCCACCCGCTCGCTTGCACTCTCTCTCGCTCTCAAATAAATAAATCTTCAGAAGGAAAAAAAAATTACAATTTGCTTATTTCCCAATGTCAATAAATTTCAGTAGACTTTCTTCACTTATTTGTATCATCGCCATACTTACACAGAAAAAAATGTATTTTATTGGGATTGATTCTTATCAATTTAATATAGCTATATAGTTAATGACTTATAAGTTGTTACATGGCCACCCCCTACCAGAAGTATCTAACTGTAAAATAACAACAACAACAACAACTTTATTTGAAGCAAAGACTTCTGGCCCGCCAAGCTGTAAAAAAAAAATCTCTTAAAGTAGTTAATACATTTCTTGAGTATTACTGAAACATTGATAAACTTAGGGAAGAATTTTGGCCAGGTATCTCAAAATATTTGTACTGTGGATTTCTAAGAATAAATGTGTACTATTTCTGAGGCAGCTGGCAGAAGGCATTGGGACTTCTTTCTTAATATTTTGTTGATTAATAATTTTTCCTTTTGCAGACAGAGAAGAAAATTTCACCAAATAAAATGTTTAGACTTGCTTTAGTTTTTAGTTTAATTTGTCTCATGTCCCTTTATCTATACCTTCCCTCTCACCTTTTACCTTCCCAGGTTTGGTTCCCTATCCCCGGAGCTCCAAACTCAACGTTATTTACTTGGTTTCTTTTTCCACACTGCTCACCTCCCCACCAATTTTCTTTGTCTTTCCTTCTCTCTCCTCTCACCCATCCCAGCCTGAGGAGATTCCGGTAATATACAGAAAGTAGCTCTCAGCCTTAGCACGCACATTGAAAGCAAAGAGAAAGAAAAATGAATACTGCTATATTGAGATCAATTCAAAGATATATTCCTTTGTGACCTAAATACATCACCAAAATTTATTTTCAAATTGTACAGTCACTTGTAGTTTGAAGCAAAACAACACTTCCATATGTATGGTCCTCTCCCCTATTCAAGACAACCTCAACCCCATAGTAGTTGTAACTTGCATATCATTCTATATAATAAAACCATTAGTAGCACTTGAGTGTACATTGATACAGTGGGTGTTTTATGTAAGCTATAAAATAAATAAATATATATATTTTATATATATACAATATTATATATATATTATATATATATATACCTTCCCATATATACATACATACAACATAAAACAGCTGCTATCTGCTGTTGGTCTCCCCCAAGAGACCACGAGAATAACCTGGTGATTAAAGAAAGCTAAATTTATTAAGTCTACTACAATAAGGGAGACCAGGGCTTTCACAGGAACTTAGAAGTCTCAGAAGGAGGAAGATATCAAATGATACTTTATAGGTTACGGGCATCTGAGTAAAAATGGCTTAGGACAACTCTTTTAAGACAAGGAATTTGTGGGGGGGGCGATTGAGCAGAGTTTTTGACATCATAACTTAGGGCTGGTGGTATGGCGGCCTATTTGCCCTTGGTTTTCTGGCACTTTCCCAGAGTTAAGCATTGAAAACCGCACATCCCAGGGATTCCTTCAGTTCTGGGCAAACAAAGACAAGTGGACACCCTAATAGGTGGGTACACCATTATGATGATTTTGAAACAAGTCTTGATAACCAAGATGTTTTTCCATAAGTAAAGAATTTCGTGAGTTTCCTAAGTGAAGTATTTGCCCAGATAAACCATCTATTTCAGCTAAATAATATTTGCCATGAAGATTGAGCTCTTTGTTCAGATTACTTAGTTTGCAGGAATTAGCTAAAATAAACAGTGAATTTAGTTATTAATTTATGACCTTAGCCTCTTTGGCAAGAATTTACTACAAGAGAAAAGTCATGTTAGTGTAGATGGCCTGAGTTCTCAGTTCTGATACTTAAGCTATGTGGCTACAGATGGTCTCAATTTTCCCCGTAGATATACCTAGTGTTTTTTTAATACTAATAAGATCTAACCAGAAGGGGTGCCTGGGTGGCTCATTCAGTTAAGCATCTGCCTTCAGCTCAGGTCACGATCCTGGGGTCCTGGGATCAAGTCCCACATTGGGCTCCCTGCTCAACAGGGAGTCTGCTTCTCCCTCCGGTTCTGCCCCTTCCCCCCTGCTCTCATACACTGTCTGTCTCTCAAATAATTAAAATCCTAAAAATAAAAAAATAAAGAATTCAACTGGCAAATATTTACTAAACACCTAAAATATGCCAGAGCCTGTAGTAGGCACCAGTGATACTATGAAAAGTAAATCTGTAGAGTGATCCAAGGCTGGTGATGCATTATCATCTACAAACACATATTTAGCATCTATTAGCTTTCAGGTGATACACTAAAGATTAGTCACTGAAGACAAGGCACTCCTGCTACTCTAGTCTCCTCTAATCCTGCTAATAAACATTTCATTTTGACCTAAATTACTGAGTTGCCTTTAAATTTTACTGGGAAAAAAAAGACAAATCATCCACCTCTAAGAAAATGGCTATCTCATATTTTTCTTCTACATCAGTAGTAACAGTGGGTGCACCTGGCTGCTTAGTTGGTAAAGCAGGTGACTCTTAATCTCACCCCAAATTGGGTGTGGGGCCTATTTAAAAAAAAAAAAAAAAAAAAAAAAAGGCAGTAACACCATCCTTCCAGCTAGAAAATTACGAAGTTTTCTTTGATTCCTCACTATGGCTCAGAGCTGATACTTCCTCAGTACTGTGTCTTAACTGTTTGAAAACAGCAACACCTTCAAATTCAAATCATTGAGTTTATTTCTATTCAAAATGCTCTGTTTTCTTTTTAAAATATCACTCTAAATATTCTTTTTTTTTAAGATTTTATTTATTTATTTATTTGACAGAGAGAGAGATCACAAGTAGACAGAGAGGCAGGCAGAGAGAGAGAGAAGGAAGCAGACTCCCTGCTGAGCAGAGAGCCCAACATGGGACTCGATCCCAGGACCCTGAGATCATGACCTGAGCCAAAGGCAGCGGCTTAACCCACTGAGTCACCCAGGTACCCCACTCTAAAGATTCTTAATGACAGCAACAAAAGCCAAACCTGAAACAAAATGAAACAAAAAGCACATCATGTTTCTCTAGAGAAAAGACCAAAAATGAGAATCTGTAAGTAAAGGAATTTTCACCTCTTCACTTAGTGGCAGTTTTGAGTAAGAAAATAGCTTGGTTGGATATACATTATTATCCCATTGATTGTACTCAAAGTACTTTGGAAACTTCTTTGTTCTCCCTTTTTGTACTACCTTGTTTTATATGCTCAGCTGTGGTACAGAGTCATTCTTTGATAATATATTTAATTTAGAGGAACAAATGAACATTATTCAGAATCAAATTGGAAATTGTACCATTAAGATCTATGATTAAACTCAAGCAGTTTGTTATTAGGTTCTGACATTCTTAAGCAAAACAAAACAAACAAACGAAAAAAAATTTATATTAAAAAAAAAAGGATGTGATGAGGGGCCAGAACACAACTACGATAATGTCAGGAACACAAAACTGAGAACAGATGTAGGAATTTTAGTCAGATATCAAAAAAAGTATGAGCTGTTGGTCAAGTCACCTCACCCCGCTGGACCTAAATTTCCTCCCAGCCATAAAATTTTTCTCATCAAATTATCTACATGTCAAGATAGAAGACAGAGACCTGACCCCAAGAACATAAAATTCTGAAAAGGTAAGTTTTTTTCTAATGGAGAAGATGGAACCTTTATCTAGAAATGTTAAGAAGAAGACTGAATCAGTTTAGAGGGTTGAATCAGTCAAGTCACAGCCAGTGGAAGGCTCTGATGACCCACTCCACACTTGTGTTCTACAACTCTCTAGCTACCAAGACTTCCAAACAGGTTGAAGGACAAAGCAATACTCAGGGGTACCTGGCTGGCTCAGTCGGTAGATCATGTGACTCTTGATCTCAGGGTCATGAGTTGAACCCCATGTTGGGCAAAGATACTACTTAAAAAAAAATACTAAATGTAACTGACAAAAAATTGTAGCCCCCCCCCAAAAAAATTGTAGCCCAACATCACAAGGACTTGACAAAGAAAGTTTATTGACAGGATTCAATTTTACAGCCTTTATTTGACAAAAGACTACATGCCTGTGTGCACTCAAGTCTTATCAGTAATAAAACTTAATTTTCTCAAATACTGTAGTAAGATATACATAACAAAATTTGCTATTCTAACCATTTCTAAGTGTACCACTGAGTGGCATAAATTACAATGACAATGTTGTGCCACTGTTACCATTTAACTTCTTTTTTTAAAGATTTTATTCTTAAACAACCTCTACACCCAGCTATGGGGCTCAAACCCCCAACCTGGAGCCCATGTTCCACCAACTGAGCCAGCCAGGCACTCCACCACTTAGTTTTTTTAAATAGACATGTATATCATTTTAAATAGACATGTAAATAGACATGTATATCATCAAACATGTATATCATGTTTTAAATAGACATGTAATGTGGCAGTCCTCCTGGTAAGCCATGGGAACAAAAACTACAATGGGTCATGCCTTCACATGGACGTCATGGATCATGGTGGGTGGTAGTGTTTGGGTTTGTTGGTTTTTGGTTTTTTTGTTGTTTTTGTTTTTGTTTTTTAACGGCCAGATAACAGGTAAGCTTTTCTGTATACATGGGGAGGCGGACAGGGTTGAAAGAGGTCAGCGGTAAACTACAGAGGTCAAGGAGCAGAGCGCGGTTAAGATGATATCCCAACGTCCAGTTTAGAAGACCCCACGCCCACAGGCTACCACAGCCCGGGAAGAAGCCACGCCTAAGGCGGGGCGGGGCGGGGCGGGGCGGGGCGGGGCGAGGCGAAGCCCTAGGAGCGGCTTGGGAGGGGCCTGAGCTGGGCGGCGCGAGGGGCGAGGCGGAGGCGCCGGGGCAGCTCCGGGGCGGGGCTTGAAAGGAGGCGGGGTCATTTCTGGTTACTTCGCCCCCGCCCCCCAGCCCGCCCGGCCTGGGCCTGCACCTGAAGCCGCAGGGCCAAGGCCCCGAGCGCCGGCGTCTCCTCCGGCCCAGCGCCAGGGTGGTGGTGGCGGACGGGAAGCCGGAGTGGGATGCGGCTGACGCGGAAGCGGCTCTGCTCGTTTCTCATCGCCCTGTACTGCCTCTTCTCCCTCTACGCCGCCTACCACGTCTTCTTCGGGCGCCGCCGCCGGCCACCGGCCGCGTCTCTGCGTGGCCTAAGGAAGGGGGCGGCCGCGGCGCGGGAGAGGCGCGGCCGAGGTAGGACACTGGGCGGCAGCTGACCCGCCTCGCGGGTCCGGGGGTGCCCCCGGGCTCCAGGGTGCGCCTCGCCCCCTCCAGCTCTCGGTAGCCGGTCCTGGGCTCGGGCTCGGGCTCGGGCTCGGAGCGTGTGCGGCTGTCTCAGTCCTCGCCCGAATCTCACACGCCGGCCCCACTCCCCACCTTCAAAGCGGGCTGGCGCGCACTCTGTGAAACACGTCTTGAACCTGCAAGGCGTTGTCACGGAATGCCAGAGATTTCTGGGAAGGCCGCTGGGTTGAAGACCTCTATTTCCTCATTGAAACAAAGAGCCTTCTCTAATTTGGTCCTGATTTGGGAAGGCCTCGGTGCCTTACCTCCAGATGGTGGTCATCTGTCCTGTATTTTGACCTATGTCAGAATCAGAGTCAGACTTAGCTCTCCCTTTTTTTCAGAATTTTTCTCAATAAAACTGTTGGACACTTTCCATTCTGAAGTCACGTTTTTATGTATAGCTTCCGTATACACAATCTATAAAGAATAGCAAATGTTAAACTTATAACGATACCTATTATCCAGTTATTTTAGAAGGTCTCATTTGTGAGAGATAATTTTGTGTCTCCTATTAACATTTTAAGATCTTTCAGAATAAAGATTTAATAAAAATTAAATTCTGATTTCTTTTTTTTAATTGTATGTGTTTAATCAGTTCAAATTCAGTTGCTTTAGCTCTATGAAAAGCTGAAAATAGCACTCTCTGACACCTAATTTAAATGGCTTGAACTTATCTACAACTACAGCTCTACCTTACTGATAAACATTGTTTGTTACTCTTTTTACAACACAGAACAATCTAGTCTGGGAAGTGAAGAATGGAATCCTTGGGAAGGAGATGAAAAAAATGAGCAACAACAGAGATTTAAAACTAGCCTTCAGATATTAAATAAATCCACAAAAGGGAAAACCGACTTCCATGTACAAATCTGGGGGAAAGCTGCCATTGGTAAGTTAATGTATAGAGCTAAGACATGTAAAAAGAATCCTAAATGTACTTTATTAATATTAAATTCAATTCATTTTAATACATTATTTATTTCATTTGTTAATTAAAGCATCATGACACATTTTCTTACTTTTCATTGATATTTTCACTTCTGACTTCTGTTAGACAATATCTATATAAGTACACACACAAAAATCTGTTGTGGGTCTTGAGAAGATTACAGCTTTATGTGTAGATACAAAGTAGAATATAAGCATCATTATATAGAAATGCCTATGTCAACTGAATTTTTATGAATTTATGTATTTATTGGACATTTGACACACAAGTATAAGATGTGACCCCTCCCCTTGATGGCCAAACAAGTTTGGGAAACATTGAAATGAACAAAGTTAAACAAGGTTCTTTATTCCAGGCCATTCTAAGAGCCCTTAATATGCCACTGTTCATTATAAATATGTAAGGGGGATATAGGGTATAGTTAATTAAACTTGAATACCCATAAAAGCATTTTGCTCTGAGTATCATGAGATTCTAGAGTTCCAAGTTATATATTATGCTTAGAGAATGGGACCCTAAATGAGGGTTACAAGAGTCAGAAAGAATTTAGTGAATTAAAAAGGGGTTTGTTAGACGTTTAACCATGAGTTGAATTTATCTACAATAAGGGATAATGGTAGAAAGGACCAGATGAGAAGGAAGTAATCAGAGAATGATGCTTTGACCTTAGTGTTTCATAAATTCATTCATGCTTGCATCAAATATGCATCCTTGAAGACCACTACTGACCTCCAAATTTCAAGTATTTAGATCTAGGCTCTAATCATCAGGTTCTAGCAACGTTTTTCCTTACAAAATCTCTAATATTAATTACATCCTTTAAGTTCCTACTTCCCCATTCTAGTTTTTAATTAATTCTACATCTTAACAGGTTTTCATGTTTCCAGCCTTTTCGCTTTGCATTCAGTAAGCACAGTGACAGATGAGTTTTATCAAACACTGCTTTTCATCAGTCTATTTCCCAGGCACATGGAATTCCAATTCCATTCCTATTCAAAAAGGAGGGGAAAGGGGGCACCTGGGTGGTGTAGTCAATAAAGCATTAGACTCTTAGACTCCTGATTTCAGCTCAGGTCCTGATCTTAGGGTCGTGAGATCAAGCCCCATGTTGGGCCCTGTGCTCAGTGCAGAGTTCTCTCCACTTCTGCCCCTTGCCCTACTTGTACTCTCTCTGTCTCTTTCTTTCTCTCTTGCTCTCACTCCTGCTCTCAAATAAATAAATAAAATCTTAAAAAAAAAAAAAAAAAAAGGAGCGGGGAAGGTGGGAATGAAATCACTGGTCCACTCAATTCTAAATTACAGCCAGGCAAACTGTTAGGTTTCAAGGGCTGGGAATTATGGCTCAAAACTTTGCCTCTGGTCTTACAGCTCTACCTTTGCAGTCATCCTTTCTTTGTCATGAATGGTAGCATGTGCTTGCAGCTGGGTGGTTTTATCAGCCAGTATCCTGCTGGTAGGATTTAGGAATCAGTACCCTTCTTTCATTTCAACATCTCTCCATCTCCTTCATCCAAGCCAGCAGTGTTTCTGCTGATAAAACATTTTCAAGAAGCTTGTGGGTCTCCTATGTATGTCACAGGGATTAACTCTATTAAACAAGAACTCTTCCAGGTCTTTCCTGGAGAATCTCATCTCTGTTTCTGGCTTCTGCTGAGATAGCTGAGAAGACCCACAAATTACACACCTAATACCTATGTGACTGAATATTTTAACCTTCTTATCCTTTTGAGGCATTAGCAAAAAATATTCAGCTACATCCTTCACCTTCTTTCAGAAACATGCCTTCCTGACAGGGAATATCCTAGTTTTCCACCCTTTGCAATTCAACAAGCTGAGACTTTCCCAAATCATCAAGTCCTGGCTCCTTCTTGCTTAACAGTTCCTCCCTCAATCACTCTTTCCTCTTACATTTACTATAATTAGCAAGAAGAAGCCAGACCACAGCTTCAACACTACCTGGAAATCTCTTTAGCTAAATATCCAAGTTTATCACTTACACATTCTACTTTTCATACAACTTCTGGACATAATTCAGCTAAACATTCTGGTGCTATTATAAGCAGGATCCCCTTTTCTCTGGTTTCTAATAATATGTTCCTCATTTCCTTCTGAGCCCTCACCAGCAACACTTTTAACCTGCATATTTCTACTCACAGTCTGCTTAGATGTTTATAAAATCCAGTATGGGGTTTATTTCTATTGTGCTTTTTCTCTTCTGAGTTCTCACTAGTTGAGTCACTAGCACTCATACTTCTACCTATAACCTGTCTAAGACATTTTAAAATCATGCTCCTCAAAGTTCTTCTAGCCTGTCCCCATTGCCCAATTCCAAGGGCACTTGCAGATTTTAAAATATTTATTATAGTAGTATCTCATTTCCAGATACCATAATCTCTGGTTTCCTTTAGCTGCCATAATTCATTACCAAAACTTTAGTGAATTTAAACAATACAAATTTATTATCTTTTTAAAAATTAAGATGTAATTGACATATGACATTATATTAGTTTCAGGTATACAACATAATGATTTGAGATATTTGTATTTTGTGAAGTTATCAACATAACAAGTCTAATTAGTATCTTTCACCACACACACTTATACTTTTTTTTCTTGTGATGAGAACTTTTAAGATCTACTCTTAGCAACTTTCAAATATATAAAACAGTATTATTAACTATAGTCATCATAAACTTAAGTCTTACATTTTTGAAGGTAGAAGTCTATAATGTGTCCACAGGGCTGTATTCTTTTTAGAGGTTCTAGAGGAGGATCTCTTTCCTTGACTTTTGCAGCTTCTTGAGATCTGTTTCCTTGACTTCTGTGACATTGCTTGACTCCTGGCCCCGCTTCACTCCAACTTCTGTTTCCATCCTAATACCTCCTCCCCTCACTCTGACACCCTTACATCCTTGTAGGGACTCTTATGATTGCCTAGGGCCCATCCAGATAATCCAGGATAACCTCCCATCTCAGCATCCTTAATCACACATAGAAAATTTCTTTCAGGGGCGCCTAGGTGGCTCAGTCAGCTAAGAATCTGCTTTTGACTCGAGTTATAATCCCAGGGTCCTGGGATCGAGCCCCACATTGGGCTCCCTGCTCAGTTGGGAGCCTGCTACTTCCCCTACTTGTGCGCTCTCTCTCTCTCTCTCTCTCTCTGTGTCAAATGAATAAGTAAAATCTTTAAAAAAAAGTTTCTTTTGCCATATAGGATAATGTATTCATAGATTCTAGAGATTACATCTCTGGACATCTTGGGTGGACAGGGAAGCATTATTGGCCACCACACGTGGAAAGCTTTATCTGTTTGGCTAGGTGATTAAATAGTTATTTTTGTGGGTGTCCTTTAGTACTGGGGCATAATGAGACCAGAACAAAGCACTTCTGACAATGTAAGTAAAACAGGGCTCTCAGATTATTTCATTCTGCTTTCCTCTACTCTCAGAGCTTTCATTCCGGTGAAATGACAGTAAAATATCAGGAGACGCCTGAAGGAGATAGATGCGAAGGCTTTTGTCTGCAGAGAACATGATGCCGTGAGGGGTGTGTGTTTAAGTGAGGAGGAGTTACTATCTCCCTAATATATTCACTGTATGCATAGATACATGAGCTCCTCTAGTGGTGTTTGGCAAAAAATGGTGAATTCCCCTAGTTTATTGTAATACAGAAAACATTCTAATCATGTAGTAACTAACATTATAACACATGTTGGGATAAAATAGGTAGTAATAGGTTTCTCAGATTTAGAGTAAGAGAGGTTATTGTCTTTAATATAACCCGCATTCTGCCACATTTCACACTGACTTCTGAATTCTGTCATATATTAACCGCCATATTGATGGTTTTGAGCTATTGCTTGGCAGAACTGCCTGCCAGAGGACCAAAAAAGAATACAGTCTGTTTTCCTCGTCAAATTATATAAATTATTATAAATTATATAAATTATATAAATTTATAAATTATATAAATGAGCAGAACGTAAACTCATCACACACCATAGTAAACCAGACAGTAAATTGGCTTGTTCTTGTTGTTTTTTTTTTTAATTACCAGGTTTGTATCTCTGGGAGCATATTTTTGAAGGCTTACTTGATCCCACTGATGTGACTGCTCAGTGGAGAGAAGGAAATTCAGTTGTAGGAAGAACACGTTACAGGTATTAATTGTGCAACGTTAAGGTTTACGGTGTTTCTATACAATGTTTTATGTAAATATGAGAAGAAAAATAAGAGGAAAACTTATTTAGAGACAATATTTCCACTTCCACTTGTGAATAGAAAAATGAATCTCATGAATATATATTGTATTTACAGCTTACCTGAACATTTTACAAGATACTTCCTTTTTTTAATTTTGTCTGTTTCATTTTTATCAAAACATTTCTGATTATGGGAAAGTTCATGCTCCAAATTTTATAACATTTGATTGTTGATAAGCATTTAATATGCCATACCTTGAAGGAATATTATATAATCTTAAAAATATTTTCATTTTTCTTTTTCAGATGTTAGTCATGTTCACATACTTTATAATACTCAAGTGGTAGCAAAGTTATTGTTAAGACTTGTGAAAATTTTATAAAAATGCTTATATATGAATTCTTTCATGATTTGATGGTATATATTGCCATTTTAATGCAGTTACTCGGAAATTTTTTTTTTTAAGATTTTGTTTATTTATTTGAGTGAGAGAGCACAGAGGGAGAAGCAGACTCCCCACTGAGCAAAGAGCCTAATGCAGGACTCAATCCCAGGATTGAGCTGGGACCTGAGCTAAACAAAGCCAGACACTTAACCCACTGAGCCACCCAGGGTCCCCCAGAAATCTCCCTTTTTGTTTTTTTTTTTTTTTTCCTGATTCAGTAAAACCAATGTATCATTAAGACATCTTGAGTTTTTATTTTTAAAAAACTTTTACCTATGACTCCACATTTTCTAAAAATTTTTATGAAGGTAGAATTATGATTATTTTCTTAAGGAAAAAATGTAATTTTGCTCAATGAAAGAGTGCTATTTTCTATTATATTCTGCTTTCTTGTTGAAATAAAAATTATTTTAAATGCTTATTTCAGGGGCACCTGAGTGGCTCAGTGGCTTAAAGGCCTCTACCTTCAGTTCAGGTCATGATCTCAGGGTCCTGGGATCAAGCCCCACAGCATCTGGCTCTCTGCTCAGCAGGGAGCCTGCTTCCTCCTCTCTCTCTGCCTGCTTCTCTGCCTACTTGTGATCTCCGTCTGTCAAATAAATAAACAAAATTATTTCATGTAACAATTGTGTTACTAGGGGGAAAAATGTCAACTAAAGATTCAGGTTTCTATTAGGATTCCAGTTATTTCCCACAGAAATCAAAAAGAAAAGCTATGGTTAATCTCAATTTCGTTTGAAGTTTCTCTGCTCCTTTAATTTTTGTTTACTTTTTACACACGTGGAAAGCAATTTTATTTCATGTATCTTTTCAAAGTAATTTTTCTTGAAAAGTAAACAGGTTTTTATATTTTTTTATATTTTTTAAGATTTTATTTATTTAAGTAACATCTATCCCATCATGGGGCTCAAGGTCAAGAGTCACACTCTTCTCCAACTGAGCCAAAATGGGTGAATTTTATGAAATGTAAATTAAAACTTACTCTGTCATGATCTTTAGAAATAAGTTCAACTTTTTTTTCAACTTTTTCTTAAAACAGCAGATGCTAATTGAAATACCATAATTGAGCTCTGATAATAATAAATTAAATAATGTGGCATCTAGCTTTTGTTTTATCAAATGGATGGACAGTTAGTTTCATATCTTGTGATAATTCCTGCGTATGGACATTACAGGACTCAGAAGGCAGTCTTTTAAAGATAAGCAAAGGCCATGATGAGCGAAGTAAGATTCCTCCTAAGAAATTAAAAATGAAGTTGCCCTATGAAATTAAACTGTAAATCAATATACGATAGATATGAGTAGAAATAGGCAAAGTTCCTTCAGGAGACAGAATGAAGCGCAGGCTTGCTTGTAACCTAACTGAACATATTAATATAAAGAATGTATCGATAAGGTTTCTGAGAAGGTACATGAAGGAGAGATAATATTCAGTTCTGGAAACAGAAAGGAGAAGGGAAGGTAGGGAGATGTTGCAGTACCTATTTAAGTAATAGTAAAAGTAATAAAACGAATAACAGCAGCAAGACTCCTATAGTGATTCCTTTGTGCCAGGTTCTGTTCTAAGCACTGTACATCTGTTAATGCATTTAGTTTTCAAAATAATCCTGCTAGGGGGTCTGGCTAGCTAAGTTGGTAGAGCATGTGACTCTTGATCTCAGGATTGTGAGTTTGAGCGCCATGTCAGGTGTAAAGATTACTTAAAAATAAATAAAATTCTGGCAGTGCCACTGCTGCAGGGTCACAGTCACTCACACACTCCATGAAGACATGGCAAAAATGTCCAGCCCTACCTAGTGCATCAAATCTCTGATTGCTGGAAAGGGGGTAACAACTGCACGGTCTCCAAGACAGAGTTCCTAACATTTATGAATACAGAACTGGCTGCCTTCACAAAGAACTGGAAGGACTCTGGTGTCCTTGACCACATGATGAAGAAAATGGATGATAGGCAGCTAGATTTCCGGAATTTCTGCTGCTTTGATGGCCTGGTCATAGCTTTCCATGATTCCTTTACAAGGAAGTAAAGGGCCTAAGGGCCTCTTGGGCCTGCCCTCCAGACCACCCCCTTTCCTTCAAAGCAGCCTCCCAATCATCACCTCCTCCTCACATCCTATTTGGTCCCTGAACCCAGAGCATCCACTGCCCTTTGCAGGCCAGTCCTGCTGGTAGTTAATAAAGAGATAGTGTTGTTTAAAGTAAAACAGAGTTTTTATTACATCTTTCCTTTTTTAAGATAGGTTTATAATTTAAAAGACTAATAAGTGGTTATTATAGTAACTTGAAAAGTCAGAAGACATTTTCATCACTCATAATTCCACTGTGCCCAGAATTCTAAAAACAAGGTTAGACAGCATTTCGTTATGTCTACTTCTGGTCTTTTTTCTATGTCTAGCATTATGTCATTAAAATTGTACTATAGATGCAATATTGTTTCTTGCTTTTTCACAGAGAATAATAGAACATATTCTCATTTACCCATGATGAAGAACCAACTAATTCTAGCTCTCTGTCATATTTCCTTTAGACATTTAACTTTCCTCTTTTTTTTTTTAAGATTTTATTTATTTATTTGACAGATAGAGATCACAAGTAGGCAGAGAGGCAAGCAGAGAGAGGGGGTAGGGAAAGCAAGGCTCTGCGCTGAGCAGAGAGCCTGATAATGGGGCTTGGTCCCAGGACCGTGAGATGACCTGAGCCGAAGGCAGAGGCTTAACCCACTGAGCCACCCAGGCACCCCAACATTTAACTTTCCTCTTAAAAGAATTAAATATTCCCAGTAATAGGGAAGCTTTCTTTGTACTATTCTCAAGTTCCTTTTCTCTTGCTCCTCCTCAAAGGCAACCCCTGTAATGATTCTGGTGTGTATGTGTATCCTCCCATTCATATTTTTATATTTATACTTATACTAGATTTAAGCACAATTTTTTATATTGTACTTTCAAATATACATAGAATTATCATATTTTTTGAGACTTAACCTCTGTGGATGTTTATAATGCCACCCTCCGTCTCTCACTTAACCTCCCTTTCTCACCTCCAATTCATCACTTACCCTTCCTTCAGATAAAGAGTGAAACAGTAACTCCCACATAAAAGAGGTGGGAACTACTGACTTAAACTATACAGAGGAGAAACTATACAGAGTTTCACACAATTCAGCTTTGAATAGTTTACCAGGTCAAACTCTGGCCAGCACGCATTTTGAATATGGTTAAAGTAACAAAGCTACCACATTTCTGATTATCATATGCAGTTGATCTTACTACAACCAAAGCTTCCCATTGATTTACATCCATGCTCTATCATTCAAACCTGTTCAGGAAAACTTGCATTATAGAAATTATGTTCCTAGAAAGAATACAGATTACATCTCACTGTAGATTTTATGTAAAATCTTTAAAAAAATTCTGATATCAAATACCTTTGTTCTTTGTCTCATGCTCTTGTTTTGTTGTATTGTTTTAACAGCTTCATCACTGGCCCAGCTGTAGTCCCAGGGTACTTTCCCATAGATGTGAATAACGTGGTACTGATTCTAAATGGGAGAGAAAAGGCTAAGATTTTTTATGCCACCCAGTGGCTACTTTATGCACAAAATTTGGTGCAAACTAAAAAACTCCAGCATCTTGCCGTTGTGTTGCTTGGAAATGAACATTGTAATAATGAATGGATAAACCAGTTCCTCAAAAGAAATGGAGGCTTTGTGGAGCTGCTTTTCATAATATATGACAGCCCCTGGGTTGATGATGTGGATATCTTTCAGTGGCCTTTAGGAGTGGCAACGTAAGTACAAAATACTATTAGGTACTTATAGATTCTTTAAGACCTGAATTTCTGAATCAGGAATATTGAACTTTAAGTTTGTAATAAACATAGTTCTGGGATCATCTGGGAGGCCACGTACAATCTTTTCCATGGAAAAAGTCTGGTTTGGTCTCATGCTACAATAATAATAATGATATTTTTAGAATACTTTAGGCTTTGTTGGTTGGTTTTATAGAGAGTGAGTGGGGAAGAAGGGCAGAGGGAAATGGAGAAGAAGAATCTTTTTTTTTTTTTTAAAAGATTGTGTTTATTTGAGAGAGAGAAAATGAGAGGAGAGAGGTCAGCGGGAAAAGCAGACTCCCTGCAGAGCAGGGAGCCCGATGTAGGACTCGATCCTGGAACTCCAGGATCATGACCTGAGCCGAAGGCAAGTTGCTTAACCAACTGAGCCACCCAGGCACCCGAGAAAGAGAATCTTAAACAGTTTCCATGGCCAGGGCTCAATCTCACAACCCTGAGATCATGACTTGAGCCAAAATCAGGAGTCAGACGCTTAACCAACTGAACCACCCAGGCGCCCCCAGAGTATTTTAGCATTTTATAAGGAGAGCAGATAAGTTAGCTTTTTGTATTTTAAATCTCCAAGGCATAGGATGAATTTCAAGTTTATCAGTAGTGATAAAGAGATGGCTAAAAGAGAATGACAGAGAGGCACACATTCTTAAAACAACTATACAATCTATATAATTCATAGTAAAAACAAACAAAAAGATCTTACTTGAATATTAAGGGGTGCCTGGGTGGCTCAGGTGGTTAAGCATCTGTCTTCGGCTCAGTTTATGATGCCAGGGTCCTGGGGATTGAGCCCTGCATCGGGCTCCCTGTTCATTGGGGGGTCTGTTTTTCCCTCTGCCTTCTGCTCCCCCTGCTTGTGCTCTCTCTCTCTCGGTCTTTCTCTCTGACAAATAAATAAAATATTTTTTTAAATTTAGAAAAGCAGTATTAAGTCAGAAGGATTCCATACCCCTGGATTTGGGAAGATCATAATATGCTCAGAACTGCCACTGAAACTTGTTGAACTTGCACAAATCTTTTCTTTAATAAGAGGGGTTAAGTAGGGCGCCTGGGTGGCTCAGTGGTTAAGCCGCTGCCTTCGGCTCAGGTCATGATCTCAGGGTCCTGGGATCGAGTCCCGCATCGGGCTCTCTGCTCAGCAGGGAGCCTGCTTCCTCCTCTCTCTCTCTCTCTGCCTGCCTCTCTGCCTACTTGTGATTTCTCTCTGTTAAATAAATAAATAAAATCTTAAAAAAAAAAAAAAGAGGGGTTAAGTAATAACAAAGGCTTTTAAATATGTCTGTACCATCTTTCTATAAAATTGAAGCTTATTTTTTATCTTTCTGTTAATGAAGTGTGTTTAGTTGACTTTAAGAGAAGTTAAACTTATGTCCAGCACTAATATATAAACCCCAGGGTTCTGTCTCTTGTTCACTGTATTGGCAGAGTCTAAAACCAAGCCTGCACAGAGTAGACAATGAATACTTGTCAAATGGATGAATTACAAGAAATTTCATTAACATGCTCTCTGAATCAGATATTCCTTATTCACTCAGCACTTGTTACCAGATGGGACCTTAAACTATTGCTTAGTTGGTACACAAATATCACCAGAGAAGTGTATTAACAAGACATATTTGAGGGCCCACCCTACAGTACTCCAATCTAGTAGGTTTTTGGTAGTATCAGACAAAATTTTTTTATATTAGGTATAGCAAGATACAAGACTCTGAAAATTCCATCCCTTGAGTAGAGCTCATACTCATAAAATGCTCTGAAACAAAATTACTCTTTCACAGTAACTCTATGTAGCCTATTCATACAATTTCCATACATTGGATGAAAACCCTTTGTAATTCTGTTATTGTTGGACTAGACCAATACCCTTTTTATGGATCTGGTGGTTTTCAACCAGAAGCAGTTTTGCTGCCCAGGAAACATTTGACAATGTCTGGAGATAATTTTTGGTTGTTACAAGTGGAAGGGGGAGGCAACAATAGCATCTGGGATGCTGCTAAATGGCCTACATGGCAGATAACAGCCTCCACAACAAAAAATGAACTAGTCCAAAATGCCAATAACGCAAAGGTTGAAAGAACCTGTTATTGAATATTATATAAAGCTTCACCCTTATAGGAAGGTTGTATCTTAGGCACACAGTTAGGTCTCTAATATTTCCAAATGCCCATAAGAATAGGTCAATTGCAAAAGGCCTCTTTGATATGCCATGAGAGGTTTAAAAATATTTTTTGTTATTTTTTTAAAAGGTAAGTTGTTTTTTTTTTTTTAAAGATTTACTTACTCATTTGAGAGAGAGAGACTGTGTGGGGAAGGGGCAGAGGGAAAAGGAGAGAGAGAGTCTTAAGCTGACTCCACGCTGAGTGCAGAGCCCAACTCAGGGCCCTATCTCAAAACCCCGAGATCATGTCCTGAGCTAAAACCAAGAGTCAGAGACTTAACTGACTGTGCCACCCAGGCACCCCAATTTTTTTTAATCTACTTGAGGGGTACCTGGATAACTCAGTTGGTTGGCCATCCAGCTCTTGATTTCAGCTCAAGTCATGGTCTCAGAGTCCTGGGATTCAGCCCTGCGTTGGACTTCTGTGCGGTTGGCACGAATCTGCTTGGGATTCTCTCTCTCCCTCTCTCTCTGCTCCCTCCCTTCCCTGCATGCATGCATCTCCCCCAATAAGTAAATAAATTAAAGAATAAAATCTTTTTTAAAAATCATCCTATAAGGGCGCCTGGGTGGCTCGGTTGATTGAGCAATGGCTTTCAGCTCAGGTCATGATCCTGGAGTCCCTGGATCGAGTCCCCCATCGGGCTCCCAGCTCCATGGGGAGTCTGCTTTTCCCTCTGACCTTCTCAGCTCTCATGTTCTCTCTCTCTCTCTCTCTCAGAAGAATATATAAAATCTCAAAAAAAAAAAAAATCAGCCTGTAAGAGCTCTTTTAAAAATCTACTTTAAAAGCCTTTGGGAAATTGGAGCTCTCTGCTATAGAAATGTGTATTCTATAATCTTTCCATCATTAAAACATTCATTAAATCATCATCATTATGAATGTGGATTATTTATAATTTGAAGGTCTTGAATTTAACCTTCCTTATAACTACAAGTTATGGAAGTTGAAGAGTGTTAAAAAAACATTTCAGACACTTAATCTCTATGGCAGTTTTGTAAAAGATGTCAATGTGAGGTTATTTTTTTAAATTAGTGGATTCAGGGACTTTTTTAAAGTAAGTGTGGAAAATTATAGTTTGAGGTTTAGAAAATCATACTTGAAATCCCTCCTCTCTGCATCATCATGCTACCTAAGTTGTTAGGTTATACGATAATTTGCCAATCCTACTGTCATATACTATTAAATCATATGTACTTATTTTTGTAGATACAGGAATTTTCCTCTGGTGGAGCCAAGTTGGTCAATGCTGCATAATGAAAGGCCCTACTTATGTAATTTCTTAGGAACCGTTTATGAAAATTCATCCAGACAAGAACTGATGAACATTTTGAAACAAGATGGGAATGATAAGCTTTGTTGGGTTTCAGCAAGAGAACAGTAAGTTCTATGTTTACTTGATTCACCCATTTTGTTCTCCAGTCCATGAGTTGCTTTATGCAGCAGCACAGGTCTCCAAAGAGACATTGTTAGCTTCATTAATACCAGTCTTCCTGCAGAAGATATATCAGTAAATAAGGCTCTGTAGAAACTGGGTTGTATGCATTTAAAATTGGGACAGTCTCCTATAGCTATAGTCCATCCTTTAGAGGAATGCTAGTAACTATCCTATGCAAATGTCAGTTGTTCAAGATTCCCCCAATATTTGTTAGTTAGACCTGACACATAAGTGATTATGAATGCCAGTAAGACCTTGGGTTCATCCCTGAGATGTTTGGCAGACCAGTTTCAGTGTTCCAAGAGTGGCATGAAGTACTCCTTAGAGAACTGACAGCACCCCGAGGACAGAACAGGACACACTATTCTCTGAATCCCCAGATCTAACATAGGACCTTACACAAAATAGGCCTAAGATAAGTGGGGAGTGGATGGTTGGATGGATGGATGAATTTAACTTTCTTCCATCTTTTGCATGGTAATCATGAAAACAGTTCATGGAGTAAAGGAGAAATTTTGGAATTATTCCTTTTGTTTTTAAATAAACAAATGTAGTTTCATGTGTAGAGTCATCAGAGAAGAAATGCCTTAAAAATGTCCCTCCAGATCTAGAAATATATTAATTGTAGCAGATACTCTCTTTTTGAAGTCATAACTGCCAACTCAAACAACAGAGTTAGAGTTAGTGTAACCATACTGTATCCATTCAGTCACCAGCTGTTTTTCAAGCAACTGCTATATGCCTGAAACTCTCTCAGCCCTGAAGGATACAGCAGGGAACAAAACAGTCAAAATTCTATGCCCTCCTAAAACTGAAATGTTTGTTGGAGGAGACAAGCCAGTAAAATATATTGTGTGTCAGAAGAAGATAGATGCCATGTAAAAACAGCTGAGCAGAGGAGGGATGTAGAGAGGACTAGGCATCAGGAGTGGAGCATCTGCTGTTTTAGAATGGCTGAGGAAAGCTCCAGTATGAAGCACAGGCCGGAAGAAGCTGCAGGAGTGAACTCCATTTCTATTTAGGAGAAGGGTAGTCCAGGCAGAGGGAAAGCAAATGTGAAGAGCCACAGGACAGTATACCAGGAAAGGGATGAATGAGGGCAGTATAAAGTATCAAAGTATTGTAGAAATAGAATTATTCTTGTAATTCCTCTTATAGCATTGAGCCTGGAGGTCGAGTGGGTGTCCTCCTTGCTTCTTTCGCATTGCTACTTTCAGACCCTTCTCCTTTTTTCCTTCCTAAAACCTCCCATTTTGAATATCATATCAGCAAACAACCATCCAACAAAACCATCCATTGTTCTTCCTCTTTGAAGTCATTTACTGACCCGGGGGTTTATCTCTTTCGCTCTGTGAAAAGTTTAGTTCTGGCATACTCTCACTCTCTCCCACGTTACTCCAACCTAATTCTTGGTGATTCCCAATCTACGTAGATGGTCCTTCTTTCACCTTTGTCTTATAGTCCTTTACCCCCGTCTTCCAATGATCTGGTCCAGCAGTTGGCCTTGGCCACTCAGTGTCATGCTCATTTCTTAGACTTTATCATTACACACACTCCATCTTCTCTGTGATCTCAGGTTCCAGCATCTCTCTCTGTAACCACCATTTTCTATCATTCCAGCTCACTCACTGTAAATATCTGACTCCAACAGGTTAGCTGGGATTTATAATCCATTGTTCTTACTACCTTTTCATTGGCCTTTGCTCACCTCATCTTTACTTTCTTTTTCTCCCCACTTAAATGTCATAGTCAACTATGACTGATACACATAGTTCCTAATTCCCTAATGGAGCAAACCCTAACTCTAGTTAAATCCAGCTCTCTTAACCTGCACCATACCTGCACCGTGCAGACACACACACACACACACACACACACACACAGAATCATGCCAATAGACCTTGCTTTAAATACACAATCTTGACTCTCAAGTGCCCAGCAATCAGGTGTTTCCCTTATCCATATATTTTCCCCTCTCCTACAAGACTGTTTTATACCTTCTTCTCTTCTCTCCTTTGACCCTTTTGCTTATTTCATGGAGACAATAGGAACAGTCGGGAGAGAATGTGAAGCTTTCTAGAGGTCTCTCAACCTCTTCCCTTGCTCCTGTACAGTCTATTCTCAACACAAAGGCCAGATTAATTCTGATAAAATGTGGATCAGGTCAGTCACCCTGTGAACACAGCCTTCCACGATGGAATGCTCTGACTTTATCCTCCATCCCTCTCCCCCTCAGTTACCTTGCTTCAACCAGCCTGGCTCTTCCTTGTTCTTCCTTGACCTTGACCTTGACCTTGACCTTGCCAAGCACACACTGTACTTACACTTCACTCAGTTCTCCCCTGAAATGTCTGCATGTTTTGCTGCCTCACATCCACTGTATGCTCAGATGCTCCTGCATTGAGACGTTCCCCTCTTACCTCTTTAAAACCGCGACTACTAGTTCAGAAACCCCCTCCTCACTTCTCTGCTTTGTTTTTCTTCATAATATTTAAACCTAAATAACATACTGACTGGTTTGCTATCCATCCCCATCACTGGCACTAGAATGTAAGCTCTGTAAGAACAAAATGTTGGAGGGTGGGTTAGAAAAAGAAGACCTGGCCCTCAGAAGACATTTAGCTGGCTCAGTTGGCAGAGCATGAGACTCTTGAATTTGGGGTTGTGAGTTCAAACCCCACACTGGGTGTAGGGATTACTTAAAAATAAGATCTTAAAAAATATATATATATTGGCTAGATTAACGTTCGTTCAGAAATGTCATGGTGACTATTAGATTTAAACATATGCCACTGTAAACTTCTCAAACTCTTAAATATTTTCAAGAAATCTATTTGGGCAAGATTTTATTTCTTTCTTCTGCCTGTCATCTCTGTAATGTGTCCACCATTACCTGTAGCTGACATTTTCCCTCACAAAAACATGCTTAGTAAAGTGAAAATGACAGTTGTTTTTCTGATTTTTTTAGGTGGCAGCCTCAGGAAACAAATGAAAGCCTTAAGAATTATCAAGATGCTTTGCTTCAGAGTGATCTCACATTGTGCCCGGTAGGAGTAAACACAGAATGTTATAGAATATATGAGGCTTGCTCCTATGGCTCTGTTCCTGTGGTAGAAGATATAATGACAGCTGGCAGCTGTGGAAATACATCTGTTTACCATAATGCTCCTCTGCAGTTACTCAAGTCCATGGATGCTCCCTTTATCTTTATTAAGAACTGGAATGAACTTCCTGCTGTTTTAGAAAAAGAGAAAACTCTCATTTTGCAAGAAAAGGTTCAAAGAAGAAAAATGTTACTTCACTGGTATCAGAACTTCAAAAGAGAGCTAAAAAGGAAATTTACTAATATTTTAGAAAGCTCATTTTTAATGAATAATAAAGGGTAGCTCAAATCTTGAGCTAAGATTTGCTTTTTAAAGTCATTTCTAATACGTGTGTATGTGTGTGTGTGTGTGTGTGTGTGTGTGTATAAATGTTCTTTGAGGTACCCTCGTAGACCCTAGATTATGAATGTAGTGTTAACTAAGTGCTCTGTTGTTGGGTCACTCCTGAAAATGAAGTTAAAATGTTACTCAAACTCACTTTTACTAAGTCAGATAATTTAACATTTATCAACTCTTCTGAGCCATTCATATCCACTCTAGGGAAGCGCAGTGTTCTGTGATGGAAAGATAGATTTAGAGTCAGATAGAACCTGGGTTGAAATCTTGCCTCTACACCTACTACCTGAGCAAGCCATCAAAGTGTCCTGAGTCTTGGTTCCCTTCAATGTGAAATGAAGACAGTGGTACCTCGTAGGTTAAGTTTTAAATATGAAATGAAATAATATATAAAGTATTCAATATATATAGTAAATGCTAAATAAATACTAATTTCTAATTCATTTTTCACTCCCTACTAGTTGATAAGATTAAATTTAAATATTTTAATACATGTTCAATTACATAATTTGGAAATGATCATATACCGTGTCAAGAATGTATGTGGATAAATCTTACAGAGTTAGACCTTTAGATCACTCAACTTTTCTTGGAGTAGGTGCCTGGATATACAATTTTGTCATAATTCATACATAATGGCCCTAGGTATTCAACAAGTCTAAATTGCCCCTATGCTTTCTTAGACTTAGAATTCCTACAGAGGTGTCCACACCTTCAGGTCTGGCAGCCTGGATAAGAAGGACATTACCTCTGCATTATATTGGAACATCATGGTGCCGGCACAACACTATCTGATTCTGATGAAACTACCAACCTACAACCCCTGCTAAAGCCCTGCACTCAGGGAGCCATAGTGTATCACCTGGTCTCCCCTTTTCCCACACGTCAGGTGATAGCTAACAGCACATTATTCAAGGACACTCTGTTGATAGGCTTCCTGATGATCCTGAACATTAGTACCCAAAAGTAATATTAACAACAATAACAATAACAACAACTAAGGCAAATAGCTAGTTCAAGGCTTATTGAACTAGGAAACACTAAGAACCTGACAGTGAACTGGAGGAGCAGAAACTGAAAGGCTGTGATGGAATAGGAGCCATAACCTGGTATTGGGACAACAAAGAAATGCTCAGGACAAGCTCAAGGAGAGAGAAATCTGAACCCAGGGCATTGTGGTGGTTCTTAATGGGTTTCTAGCTCCCGCTCCCATGAATTTTGAGATTGCTTTTTCATTTCATCTTTGTGATCCTCAGAATTACCTCCTTGCCCGTGGTTTCTTGAGCTGACTTCCAAACCCAAACAGCCTACCCAGAACAAGGACCATATGTTTCATCTCTTGGAGTCCACATTTGCCTTTCTTTTGAATAAGAGTAGATGATAGATTTGACGTTATAACATGATCCTCCTTTGACTCAGTTAATGAAGTCTTTGTATTATGTTTTACCAACAAAATGACACCATCTTTCTTTCTGTGGTACTTAGTGCTTCCCATAATCCTTGCGAAGAATGCTTTCTGCATCAATATATTTGTTGCTAGGCAGGCCTTTGGAATGGCAAGACCACGGGGCAACAGACAAGTGAATTATATCAAAAGAAATTTTTCAGAGGCACCTGGGTGGCTCAATCATTGGAGTGTCCAAACTTCATCTCATGGTCTTGGATCATGGGATCAAGCCCCATGTCAGGCTCTGTGTTCAGTATGGAGTTTACTGGAGATTGTCCCCCTCTCCATCTCCCTCCCCTTCCACTTCTCCCTCTGTTGGCCCTTTCTTTCCCTCCCTCAAATAAATAAATAAATAAATAAAATCTTAATTAAAAAAAAAATCTTAAAAAAAAAAGAAAGAAAGAAAGAAAGAAATTTTCCAGTGTTTTCCAACATCCTTCCCTATTCTATGGAGTTTGTGGCTTACTTTTTAAGAGGCAACTCCAAGCCATCAGTTGTCTCTAGTATTAGTTGGGAATCTGCCTATAAGGTTCTGATGGTTTGCATTACAAAATTGAAGTCCCTAAAGCTTAATACTCCAGAACCTATCAAGATCTGAATGAAAAGTTTTACTAAACCAGAAATACAGGCTGAGGCCAATGCTGGAATGGAACTACATTATTTCAGATTGTTTTTCTGTCAATAACAGAGAATTTTCCACCTCAGGGGTGTCGGAGGCAGGCCCCTGGCCAGGGCGGCCTCCGCCATTAAAAGATGGTGCCTGGCTAGTTGCCAGGTTAGGATTGCCTCCTGACACTAAGCGGAATGCCCAAAGAGGAAGTAAACAGCATTGGTTGCTAGCGAAGTTGTTCGTTTAGGTGCACAGCCTGATTCGCTCCCTCCTGTACCCTGCTTGCTGATTGGTCATGTAAACGTATATAAGTGTGTAGACTTCCGGAAATAAAGAGAGAGAAGATACATCTGAACTGGGGCTTCTTGTCGTCCTTGTGGGTCGAGGGCGATAAGGGGGTAACCAGGCAGCAGACTACATTCAAACATTAAATATTTTGTAACATACCATACAGGAATTTACTTAAATATTAGGAATTAAAAAAGAAAAAAGTTCTGTCCTCAAGGGCTCACAGCCTGATGGAAGAGAAAATTACATAGATATTACAGAATATTCATGCTAAGAATTCCAGTAGACATATTTACAAAGAATTAACAGAATTCAGATAAAGACTTGTCTGTCCAGGGGTAAAGCATTCAAACTTGTCTTGAGCGGAATTTAAAGGACAAATACAGGGGTTCCTGGGTGGCTCAATCAGTTAAGTGTCTGCCTTTGGCTCAGGTCATGATCCTGGAGTCCTGGGATGGAGGACTCCCACTCAGTGGGAAGCCTATTTCTCCCTCTGCATCTCCCTCTGCTGCTACCCCTGCTTGTGCTCTCTCACATTCTCTCTCTGTCTCTCTCTTTTTCTCAAATAAATACATAAATAAAATCTTTTTTAAAAGTAAAAGATAAGGGGTGCCTGGGTGGCTCAGTGGGTTAAGCCGCTGCCTTCAGCTCAGGTCATGATCTCAGGGCCCTGGGATCGAGTCCCGCATCGGGCTCTCTGCTCAGCAGGGAGCCTGCTTCCCTCTCTCTCTCTGCCTGCCTATCCATCTACTTGTGATTTCTCTCTGTCAAATAAATACATTAAAAAATCTTAAAAAAAAAAAAGTGAAAGATAAATAGATTTGGTGGCATCTCAGCACAGTGAAAGGACATTGGGGCAGCATTTTTCTTCTAAGATCAGCTGAAACTGAGACATTCCTGGTACATTGGTTGAGGAAACAGGCTTCTGGGATGGTTATAAGCTACTCAAGTTAACTGCCACTGGGTCTATGGAACCACCCAACAGTGTAGACAAAGGGTTTCCATCATCTCCATCCATTAAGTGAGCTCATCACAGAGGGAACCACTGAAAACTGGCTCACTGGGATATTAGTTCTCAGAAGGAATTGGAGTCCCACTTGCTGCAAGTTGTCTGGCTTCTCACATGTGGTCTTCCGTGTGTCACTGGTCCTAAAGTGACTCTTTCAGTTCCTTTTAGATGCCTTTCATGCACCTTAAACTACACAACTAAAACTGTATTCATTGTTTTCCTCTTCCAAAACACCCCTACACGTAACTCTTTTCTCTCAAACCTTAATCTCAGTAAATGGTGTCATTAACCATGCTGTTTCTCAAGCTAGAATCTGTAAATTCCTATTTATTCCTCCCCATTCTTCCAGAAAATTACCAAGTTCTGTACTTCTGCTGCTCTTCAAACTTATATTTGGCTTAGGCAAAATTTTTAAATAAAATAACTTTTTTTTCAGGTAGCAAATTTCTGCTGCAGAAATAATATGATGTTACTGTGACTAATTCCAAATTTAGGAAATTATAAACTATAACATAGTAAACCTTATATATATAATATATTATTTAATCAATAAAAGAATTTGAAAGCTGTATCTGGCAAGGAGAACTTCTGAAATATGAAGTTTAATATGGCATCAATAATTTTTTAAGATTATTTATTTATTTATTTGACAGAGAGAGATCACAAGTAGGCAGAGAGGCAGGAGGAGAGAGAAAGAGGGAAGCAGGCTCCCCGCTGAGCAGAGAGCCTGATGCGGGACTCTATCTCAGGACCCTGGGATCCTAACCTGAGCTGAAGGAAGAGGCTTTAACCCACTGAGCCACCCAGGTGCCCCCGGCATCAATAATTTTTAATATAGACCTTATCATAAGAAAAAGATTTTGCAACTATGTATGGATATGGACGTTGACTTATTGTGGTGATCATTTCCTAATATATACAAATATTGAATCATTTATGTTGTACACCTAAATGTAAAGTTATATGTCAATTATACCTCAATAAAAATAACAATTTATTATATAGATCATCCATAAATATACAATTAATTAAATGTATAATGAGAATTAGTTTTCACAAATATCACCAATTATTGGTATTTGGTCATTAGTTACATTTGTTTCTAAGAAATGTAGTAGAAATATAGTAGTTAAAATAGTATATTAAAGACCTTAGTTACTTTACTAACCCAATTCAACAAAAATGTATCTTTGAGTTTTATATACTCTAGCTGGGTTGTTTTCTGTAGCATAAATACAGAATATTATCGCCCTCGCCCTGCAAGGACGACAAGACGCCCTGGTTCGGATGCATCTTCTCCCTCTTCTCTCTCTCTCTCTTTCTCCCTCTTTATTTCCACAAGTCTACACACTTATATACACTTACATGACCAATCAGCGAGCAGGGTACAGGAGGGAGCGAATCAGGCTGTGCACCTAAACGAACAACTTCGCTAGCAACCAATGCTGTTTACTTCCTCTTTGGGCGTTCCGCTTAGTCTCAGGAGGCAATCCTAACCTGGCAACTAGCCAGGCGCCATCTTTTAATGGCGGAGGTCGCCCTGACCAGGGGCATGCCTCCGACAGAATATATTTTTTAAAGTTATCAGTAGAAAGGAAAGTGTGTTCTTTCTTTTAATTTGTAATCTCAGTTGCTAGGCGTCCTACATTTATACCAGAAGCCAAGCTGCTTGCCCACATCAGGATGTACTTCTTTTGAAATCATCTTATTGCAATGATTCTTATGTGTCCTCTTTTAAAGCTAAAGTAAGGAGTTTCAAAAAGGAGTAAATTATGTCCGTGAATATGTTTGACAGTTTGATACGTGAGTGAGTTTGACAAAACTAAAACCCTTAACTGCTGAGTACCTACTGTGCTGCGAAGCAGTGGACCACAGAGTCTGTGAATTAATCTCCAGCAGCCTTTATATTTTGCCAAGTCTGTCATGCTAAAAAATAAAGCTGCAAATTAAGTACTTAGAAATACTTTGAGACTTTGCTGGCTTTGTCTTTGAGAGTTTCCTAGAGTTCACACTTGTCTCTTTCATAATAATAACAGTGACTGTAAGTTTTAGTTTATCGATCCAAATGTAGAAGCTAGATTCTCAGCCTGTTCACTGAAAGAAGTTAGGCTTCTTTCAAAGCTGCAGTTTGTCCATCAGGCAGAATATCTGGATGGCTAAATCAACCTGCCATTTAAATTTATCTCAGGTTCAAGCATGATTTCTACCATCTATCTTGCTTAAAATATATTTGAATTGTTTTAAATATATTATCTTATCTTTCCAAAATGAAAATGGAAAACAACTGTTGCAACTTTTCTTCCAGGATATACCAACAAGGAAGACTTGTTTGGTTTTTCTTGCTTGCTTGCTTGCTTGCTTTCTTTTTTTAATGTAATGTTATCCATCTGTCTATTTATCTGTGTATTTTTTTATTTTAGAAAGATAAGAGAGCCCGAGCAGGAAGGACAGAAGCGGAGGGAGAGACAACCTCAAGCAGACTCCAGGAGAAGCACAGAGCCTGACGCGGGACTCAATCCCAGGACCCCCAAGATCATGACCTTAGCCAAAACCAAGAGTCAGAGGGAGGAGTCAAGATGGTGGAGAAGTAGCAGGCTGAGACTACTTCAGCTAGCAGGAGATCAGCTAGATAGCTTATCTAAAGATTGCAAACACCTACAAATCTATTGGCAGATCGAAGAGAAGAACAGCAATTCTGGAAACAGAAAACAACCACTTTCTGAAAGGTAGGACCGGCGGAGAAGTGAATCCAAAGTGACGGGACGATAGACCCCGGGGGGAGGGGCCAGCTCCCGGCAAGCAGCGGAGCAACAGAGCGCAAAATCAGGACTTTTAAAAGTCTGTTCCGCTGAGGGTCATCGCTCCAGAGGCTAAACCGGGGTGAAGCCCACATGGGGTCAGCGTGGCCTCAGGTCCCGCAGGGTCACAGAAGGATCGGTGGTGTCTGAGTGTCGCAGAGCTTGCGGGTATTGGAACGGAAAAACCGGCTACAGAGACAGAGCCAACAGTAAGATCACAGCTCCAGGTTACCTTGAACCAGTCACAGGCTCGGTGAGCTCGGAGCGCGGCCGGAGGTCAGGCAGACGGGAGTAACTGGGCGCTGATCTCTGAGGACACGCTGAGGAGTGGGGCCCCGGGCTCTCGGCTCCTCGGGGCTGGAGACCAGGAGGTGGCCATTTGTATTCCCCACCTCCGGAACTCTACAGAAAGCCCTCAGGGAACAAAAGCTCCTGAAAGCAAACCCGAGCAGATTACTCAGCCCCTGGTAAGGGCGGTGCAATTCCACCTGGGGCAAAGACACTAGAGAATCACTACACCAGGCCCCTCCCCCAGAAGAGCAACAAGAAATCCAGCCAAGACCAAGTTCACCTACGAAGGAGTGAGGTTTCAATACCAAGGAGAGCAGCAGAATTCCAGAGGAGGAGAAAGCAAAGCACAGAACACATGGCTTTCTCCCTGTGATTTTTTACTCTTGCAGTTAATTTAATTTTTTTCTTTTTCATTTTTTTTCTCTTCTTCTGCTAAATTTTTTTAACTTTTACCCTTTTCTTTTTTAACGTTTTTTAACTAGTTTACCTAATATATTTTTTTTTCTTTTTTATATTTTTATTTATTTATTTTCTTTTTTTTAATTTTTCTTTTCTTTTTTTTCCTTCTTTCTTTGTGAACCTCTTTTTATCCCCTTTCTCCCCCCTCACGATGTGGGATCTCTTCTGATTTGGTTAAAGTATATTTTCCTGGGGTTGTTGCCACCCTTTTAGTATTTTACTTGCTCCTTCATATACTCTTACCTGGACAAAATGACAAGGCAGAAAAATACACCACAAAAAAAAAGAACAAGAGGCAGTACCGAAGGCTAGGGACCTAATCAATACAGACATTGGTAATATGTCAGATCTAGAGTTCAGAATGACAATTCTCAAGGTTCTAGCCGGGCTCGAAAAAGCATGGAAGATATTAGAGAAACCCTCTCAGGAGATATAAAAGCCCGTTCTAGAGAAATAAAAGAACTAAAATCTAACCAAGTTAAAATGAAAAAAGCTATTAATGAGGTGCAATTAAAAATGGAGGCTCTCACTATTAGGATAAATGAGGCAAAAGAAAGAAATAGTGATATAGAAGACCAAATGACAGAGAATAAAGAAGCTGAGCAAAAGAGGGACAAACAGCTACTGGACAACGAGGGGAGAATTCAAGAGATAAGTGACACCATAAGATGAAACAACATTAGAATAATTGGGATTCCAGAAGAAGAAGAAAGAGAGAGGGGAGCAGAAGGTATACTGGAGAGAATTATTGGGGAGAATTTCCCCAATATGGCAAAGGGAATGAGCATCAAAATTCAGGAGGTTCAGAGAACGCCCCTCAAAATCTATAAGAATAGGCCCACACCCCATCACCTAATAGTAAAATTTACAAGTCTCAGTGACAAAGAGAAAATCCTGAAAGCAGCCCGGGAAAAGAAGTCTGTAACATACAATGGTAAAAATATTAGATTGGCAGCTGACTTATCCACAGAGACCTGGCAGGCCAGAAAGAACTGGCATAATATTTTCAGAGCACTAAACGAGAAAAACATGCAGCCAAGAATACTATATCCAGCTAGGCTATCATTGAAAATAGAAGGAGAGATTAAAAGCTTCCAGGACAAACAAAAACTGAAAGAATTTGCAAACACCAAACCAGCTCTACAGGAAATATTGAAAGGGGTCCTCTAAGCAAAGAGAGAGCCTACAAGTGGTAGATCAGTAAGAAACAGAGGTAATATACAGTAACAGTCACCTTACAGGCAATACAATGGCAAAAATTCATATCTCTCAATAGTTACCCTGAATGTTAATGGGCTAAATGCCCCAATCAAAAGACACAGGGTATCAGAATGGATAAAAAAACAAATCCCATCTATATGTTGCCTCCAAGAAACTCATTTTAAGCCTGAAGACACCTCCAGATTTAAAGTGAGGGGGTGGAAAAGAATTTACCATGCTAATGGACATCAGAAGAAAGCAGGAGTGGCAATCCTTATATCAGATCAATTAGATTTTAAGCCAAAGACTATAATAAGAGATGAGGAAGGAAACTATATCATACTCAAAGGGTCTGTCCAACAGGAAGATTTAACAATTTTAAATATCTATGCCCCCAACGTGGGAGCAGCCAACTATATAAACCAATTAATAACAAAATCAAAGAAACACATCAACAATAATACAATAACAGTAGGGGACTTTAACACTCCCCTCACTGAAATGGACAGATCATCCAAGCAAAAGATCAGCAAGGAAATAAAGGCCTTAAACAACACACTGGACCAGATGCACATCACAGATATATTCAGAACATTTCATCCCAAACAACAGAATACACATTCTTCTCTAGTGCACATGGAACATTCTCCAGAATAGATCACATCCTCGGTCCTAAATCAGGACTCAACCGGTATCAAAAGATTGGGATCATTCCCTGCATATTTTCAGACCACAATGCTCTAAAGCTAGAACTCAACCACAAGAGGAAGTTTGGAAAGAACCCAAATACATGGAGACTAAACAGCATCCTTCTAAAGAATGAATGGGTCAACCAGGAAATTAAAGAAGAATTGAAAAAAATCATGGAAACAAATGATAATGAAAATACAACGGTTCACAATCTGTGGGACATAACAAAGGCAGTCCGGAGAGGAAAATATATAGCAGTACAAGCCTTTCTCAAGAAACAAGAAAGGTCTCAGGTACACAACCTAACCCTACACCTAAAGGTGCTGGAGAAAGAACAAGAAAGAAACCCTAAGCTCAGCAGGAGAAGAGAAATCATCAAGATCAGAGCAGAAATCAATGAAATAGAAATCAAAAAAACAATAGAGCAAATCAACAAAACTAGGAGCTGGTTCTTTGAAAGGATTAATAAAATTGATAAACCCCTGGCCAGACTTATCAAAAAGAAAAGAGAAAGGACCCAAATAAATAAAATCATGAATGAAAGAGGAGAGATCACAACTAACACCAAAGAAATACAAACTATTATAAGAACATACTATGAGCAACTCTACGCCAACAAATTTGACAATCTGGAAGAAATGGATGCATTCCTAGAAACATATAAACTACCACAACTGAACCAGGAAGAAATAGAAAGCCTGAACAGACCCATAACCAGTAAGGAGATTGAAACAGTCATTAAAAATCTCCAAACAGGGATGCCTGGGTGGCTCAGTTGGTTAAGCAGCTGCCTTCAGCTCAGGTCATGATCCCAGCGTCCTGGGATCGAGTCCCACATCGGGCTCCTTGCTCCGCAGGAAGCCTGCTTCTCCCTCTGCCTCTGCCTTCCACTCTGTCTGCCTGTGCTCGCTCTCACTCACTCTCTCTCTGACAAATAAATAAATAAAATCTTTAAAAAAAAAAAAAATCTCCAAACAAACAAAAGCCCAGGGCCAGACGGCTTCCGGGGGAATTCTACCAAACATTTAAAGAAGAACTAATACCTATTCTCCTGAAACTGTTCCAAAAAATAGAAATGGAAGGAAAACTTCCAAACTCATTTTATGAGGCCAGCATCACCTTGATCCCAAAACCAGACAAGGATCCCATCAAAAAAGAGAGCTATAGACCAATATCCTTGATGAACACAGATGCAAAAATTCTCACCAAAATACTAGCCAATAGGATTCAACAGTACATTAAAAGGATTATTCACCAAGACCAAGTGGGATTTATTCCAGGGCTGCAAGGTTGGTTCAACATCTGCAAATCAGTCAATGTGATACAACACACCAATAAAAGAAAGAACAAGAACCATATGATACTCTCAATAGATGTTGAAAAGCATTTGACAAAGTACAGCACCCCTTCCTGATCAAAACTCTTCAAAGTGTAGGGATAGAGGGCACATACCTCAATATCATCAAAGCCATCTATGAAAAACCCACCGCAAATATCATTCTCAATGGAGAAACACTAAAAGCTTTCCGCTAAGGTCAGGAACACGGCAGGGATGTCCATTATCACCACTGCTATTCAACATAGTAGTAGAGGTCCTAGCCTCAGCAATCAGACAACAAAAGGAAATTAAAGGCATCCAAATTGACAAAGAAGAAGTCAAATTATCACTCTTCGCAGATGATATGACACTATATGTGGAAAACCCAAAAGACTCCACTCCAAAACTGCTAGAACTTGTACAGGAATTCAGTAAAGTGTCAGGATATAAAATCAATGCACAGAAATCAGTTGCATTTCTCTACACCAACAACAAGACAGAAGAAAGAGAAATTAAGGAGTCAATCCCATTTACAATTGCACCCAAAACCATAAGATACCTAAAAATAAACCTAACCAAAGAGGCACAGAATCTATACTCAGAAAACTATAAAGTACTCATGAAAGAAATTGAGGAAGACACAAAGAAATGGAAAAATGTTCCATGCTCCTGGATTGGAAGAATAAATATTGTGAAAATGTCTATGCTACCTAAAGCAATCTACACATTTAATGCAATTCCTATCAAAGTACCATCCATCTTTTTCAAAGAAATGGAACAAATAATGCTAAAATTTATATGGAACCAGAAAAGACCTCGAATAGCCAAAGGGATATTGAAAAAGAAAGCCAAAGTTGGTGGCATCACAATTCCGGACTTCAAGGTCTATTACAAAGCTGTCATCATCAAGACAGCATGGTACTGGCACAAAAACAGACACATAGATCAATGGAACAGAATAGAGAGCCCAGAAATAGACCCTCAACTCTATGGTCAACTAATCTTCGACAAAGCAGTAAAGAATGTCCAGTGGAAAAAAGACAGCCTCTTCAATAAATGGTGCTGGGAAAATTGGACCGCCACATGCAGGAAAATGAAATTGAACCATATCCTTACACCACACATGAAAATAGACTCAAAATGGATGAAGGACCTTAATGTGCGAAAGGAATCCATCAAAATCCTTGAGGAGAACACAGGCAGCAACCTCTTTGACCTCAGCCGCAGCAACATCTTCCTAGGAACATCGCCAAAGGCAAGGGAAGCAAGGGCAAAAATGAATTATTGGGATTTCATCAAGATCAAAAGCTTTTGCACAGCAAAGGAAACTGAACAAAATCAAAAGACAACTGAGAGAATGGGAGATGATATTTGCAAACGACATATAAGATAAAGGACTAGTGACCAAAATCTAGAAAGAACTTAGCAAACTCAACACCCAAAGAACAAATAATCCAATCAAGAAATGGGCAGAGGACAAGAACAGACATTTCTGCAAAGAAGACATCCAGATGGCCAACAGACACATGAAAATGTGCTCCATATCACTCGGCATCAGGGAAATACAAATCAAAACCAGAATGAGATACCACCTCACACCTTTCAGAATGGCTAAAATGAACAAGTCAGTCAATGACAGATGCTGGCGAGGATGTGGAGAAAGGGCAACCCTCCTACACTGTTGGTGGGAATGCAAGCTGGTGCAGCCACTCTGGAAAACAGCATGGAGGTTCCTCAAAATGTTTAAAATAGAACTACTGTATGACCCAGCAATTGCACTACTGGGTACTTACCCTAAAGATACAAACGTAGTGATCCAAAGGTGCACGTGCACCCGAATGTTTATAGCAGCAATGTCCACAATAGCCAAACTATGGAAAGAACCTAGATGTCCATCAACAGATGAATGGATCAAGAAGATGTGGTATATATACACAATGGAATACTATGCAGCCATCAAAAGAAATGAAATCCTGCCATTTGCATCAACATGGATGGAACTAGAGTGTATCATGCTTAGCGAAATAAGTCAAGCAGAGAAAGATAACTCTCATATAATCTCCCTGATATGAGGAAGTGGTGATGCAACATGGGGGCTTAAGTGGGTAGGAGAAGAATCAATGAAACAAGATTGGATTGGGAGGGAGACAAACCATAAGTGACTCTTAATCTCACTAACAAACTGAGGGTTGCTGGTGGGAGGGGGGTTGGGAGAAGGGGGGTGGAGTTATGGACATTGGGAAGGGTATGTGCTTTAGTGAGTGCTGTGAAGTGTGTAAACCTGGCGATTCACAGACCTGTACCCCTGGAGTTAAATATATATGTTTATAAAAAATAAAAAATTAAAAAAAAAAAAACAGGAGTCAGACACTCAACTGACTGAGAGCCACCCAGGTGCCTGGAAGCCTTGTTTTTTGAAAACCACATAACCTAAGAGGGCCCCTCTTCAGACTGGAAGGGGCGTCCTTAAAGCAGCACCCTGCCCAGATTAGCCCCTAGCCCTGCCAGGAAGGTACACCTTGGACCTCAATTTCTAAAGTGCATCTTGCTGGTATTCTGTCTTTTTGGTTTGTTCTTCTTTTCGAATCTGTTGTTTGAGATATTTGTTTATTTAAACCTTTTTAAAACTCACTAAAAACAAAGAAAGAAATGTGATAATGGATCATTAACTCAGAATCTGTTTTCTAACTGATGTTGACATTCATTCATTATGTCCTACTGATTTTCTATTCCTTACCTGTTGCCAAACTCCAGCTGGGATTTGTTTTAGTTGCATCAAAACCCTTCATAAAAGCAAAACAAAGCAAAACAAACCAAGAAACCAAAAACTTCTTTAGTTCTTTAACGGGCTTTTGCTAGGTTACTCTGCTCGTCTTGTCTGTATTCAAATTTTGGATATTTTATTCACTGTGGATTCTTCTGCATTTTGACATTTTAACACAAATATTGCATGAAAGTATCAATTATCTTTTTTAAAGATTTTATTTATTTATTTGAGAGAAAGAGGGTGAAAGCGAGAGAGAGAGAGAGAGAAAGAGAGAGTGCACCCATAAGCAGGGGGAGGAGCAGAGAGAGAGGGAGAAGCAGACTCCTCATTGAGCATGGAGCCCATTGTGGGGCTCCATCCCAGGATCCCGAGATCTGACCAGAGCTGAAGGCAGATGCCTAACTGACTAAGCCACCCAGAAACCCCTCATTCATCTTAATTATTGAGTTGTTTGAAACCTTTGTGAATTTTGGACCCAGGGAGAGTGCCTTACTCCCATCACCCTAGTCCTGGCCCTGATAACAACAAGTGGCTTATAAGAAAAAATATTTATTTCCTATTCGCCTTTCATTGGGGTTACACGTCACTGCAACTCTGATGGGCTCAGCTGGGCTGTGCTCAACTTGGCTGCACATGTCCTTTCTTTCCAGAACCCTGATGAAGGAGTAGTCTCTTTGTGGGACATTCTCTTCTCATGGTAGAGAAGAGGAAGGGTGGCTTAGCTCAGGTTGCCATAGCAAAATGAAACAGATTGAGTGGCTTAAACAACACAAATCTATTTCTCACAGCTCTGAAGGCTGAAAGTCTGAGATCAGATGGCCAGTGTGGTCAGGTTCTGGTGAGAGCTCTCTTCCTGGCTGCAGATGGCCACCATCTCCTCGTGTCCTCAGAGTCAGATAGAATGGGCTCCAGGCTCTCCCGCTTCTTATAAGGACACTAATCCCACTATGGAGGCCACACCCTCATGACTTCACCTCAACCGAATTACCTCCCAAAGGCCTCAACTCCAAATATCATCACATGGAGGGTTAGTGCTCTAACACATGAATTTTGCAGGGATATGACATTCGGTTCATAGCAAAGGAGCTCTGCGATGAATTACGCCCAGTGTCTTAAAGCTTCCGCCTGGAACTGGCATCCTGTCACTCTTCCCATGTTCCATTGGTCAAAGCAGTCACAGGACCAAATCTGAATTCAAAAAGTGTGTAATCTGTCTTCTGAAAGAGAGAAAATATCAAGAATAGTCCAATTTACTACACTCTCTTTGGCAAAAACCTGAACTCTGGAATACATGACATTGGAGTCCCTGGGCCCGTTGACAACTCTTTCGGTTCCCCTCTCCGGAGCATTCTAGGACGGTGCTCACTCCCCCCATTTAAAGATAGGTATAGATATATGGGGGCACCCAGCTGGCTCAGATGGTAGAGCATGTGACTCTTGATCTTGGAGTTGTAAGTTTGAGCCCCCCCACTGGGTGTAGAGATTGCTTAAATTTAAAAAAAAAAAAATAATAGGTTTAGCCATGTGAAATATAGTGGAGGTGATATTTCTCTTCCAAGCAGAAGCATTAAGTGACAATGCATAATTAACCTCCTTTCCTTTTTGTACTTCATCAGTTATGAAAGCCTAGGTCATCAGGATGAGCCTCAGTCAGCCTGTGTCTTGAATGAACAGACCCCCTAACAGCCCACTACGAACATGGAGTATGAGACCAGCCACTGGGATCTGAGGGTTCTTTGTTGCGGCGGCATAACCTAGCCCACCCGACCAGCATATTCCACCTCTAGGGATGGTTCCCCTTCCTACAGCCTGGCATATCCATTTCTAGGAAACAAACACCAGTCTTCCCTGAGAGGTTCTAAAACTCATCAGTGAAAATTGAAAAGAAGCAGGGAGACTTACATAAGCTCAAAATATCTCCTTACAAAATATTTATTAACTATAGAAAAAAGAATAGTAAGTTTACAATGAGAAACCTGACAGACCAACTTAGCAAAATGATAGAATTTTATGTTAGAGGTAATGGGATCAATAAGTATCATTCACCTCCTGAAAGGATGCATTGTGAAGGACATGACACTTGTGTGGTATTACTGGTAAAAATGCACACCTTGAATGTAATCCTAAGACACAGAAAGGACCAAATTGAAGGAGATTCTTTAAAACAACCAAGGGTTGGGGCACCTGCGTGGCTCCGTTGGTTGAGCATCTGCCTTTGGTTCAGATCACAATCTCAGGATCCTGGGATAGAACCCCGCATCTGGCTCCCTGCTTGGCCAGAAGCCTGTTTCTCCCTCTCCCATTTTCCCTGCTTGTGTTCCCTCTCTCAAGTGTCTGGTTTTTGCTCAGTACATGATCTCAAGGTCTTGGGATCGAGCCTCAGCAGGGCCTCCACTCAGCAGGGAGTCTGCTTGAAGATTTCTCCTTTTATCTCCTACTAAATAATAATAAATAAATAAATAAAATAAATATCAAAGTGTCAGGAGTACCCAAGAAGATGTGAATTGAGTTCAGAAGTAAAAAGTAGAACCTATGGTGAGTGCTGTGAAATGTGTAAGCCTGATGATTCACAGACCTGTACCCCTGGGGCAAATAATACATTTTATGTTAAAAAAAAAAAAAAAGTAAAAGGTAGAGAAAGTTATATGACACAGGGACATTGCAGATCATTAGAAACAATGTACTTTCCAGTAAGTAGTTCTGGGATGACTATCCACATGGAGAAAATGAAATTAAACCATGACTCACAGCATACCCCAAAATAAATTTCAGGTGGATTAAATATAAAAGTATTAAAGGTGGGGAATCTGACTGGCTCAGTCATTGGAGCATGCAACTCTTGATCTCAGAGTTGTAAGTTTTGAGCCCCATGTTAGGTGTAAAGATTACTTAAAAATAAAATCTCTTTTTTTAAAATATTTTATTTATTTATTTGACAGACAGAGATCACAAATAGGCAGAGAGGCAGGCAGAGTTGGAGGCTCCAGAACAAGCTCCCTACTGACCAGAGAGCCCGATGTGGGGCTTGATCCCAGAAACCTGAAATCATGACCTGAGCCAAAGGCAGAGGTTTTACCTACTGAGCCACCCAAGCACCCCTAAAAATAATATCTTAAATAAAGAAAGTCTGAGAAGCAAAATTATAAGCTACAAACTCTTTAAATATATATATAGGAAAAATAACTTTATAACTTTGAGATAGGAAAAGATTTCTTTTAAAAGGTTCAATGAGCAGAAGCCACAGGGGAAGTTGTTAAACTTGACAGTATCAAAAGGGACCATAAGGAGAGGGGGAAAGATCAACATAACACTGTATGTTAACTATACTGGAATTTTTAAACTGTAACAATAAATAAGTAGATAAATAAATAAATTAAAAATAGATCCTCAACAAACAGAAGGTCTATGTAGTGAAAGTAACACAAAATATTAGAATTCAGAACATATGAATAACTGATTTTTTAAAAAGATTTTATTTATTTGAGAGAGAGCATGAGCGAGGAGAGGGGCGGGAGAGGGAGAAGCAGACCCCCCCACACACACTCAATCTCTTTGAATCTCAGCTTTCTTATCTGTAAAATGGGAGTAAATGTGGAGCACCCAGCATGAAAAGGCAGAGCATGAAAAAGCTTGAGATGGGTTAGGATTAGAGATAGTTAGGCCAGCTCATTTTCTTAATGCTAGCCAGCCATGAGGATGACCTTAAAACATAAGTCAAGGGTACCTTACCAACTGATAAGACTTTTTTAAAGATTTTATTTATTTTTTTTTTGACAGACAGAGATTACAAGTAGGCAGAGAGGCAGGCAGAGAGAGAGAGAGGAAGCAGGCTCCCCGCTGAGCAGAAAGTCTGATGTGGGGCTCCATCCCAGGACCCTGGGATTATGACCCTAGCCGAAGGCAGAGGCTTTAACCCACTGAGCCACCCAGGTGCCCCCCAACTGATAACATTTCGAGTTACTTTATTGAGGGGATTTCCATACCACAAAGACTTAGGAGAAAAAGAAGCAAGCAAACAAATCAAGCTACTGCCTACTTGCCTATACCACTTGTGACATGTAAATTAGATGATAGATGATACACAGATAGTTGATAGATAAAATAGATGCATTTTGAATCTTAATATATATATTTTGGTAAGCCTTGTAACACAGTAGAAACAGAAAAATAGGAAAGCGGACTTCACGGTGCAACTTCTTCCTTGTCCAGAAGAGGGAGATAGGAAACCACAAATGCCATACGGTTTTTCTAACATTTTGCTTCCTATCTCTCTGAGCAGCGGAAGAAAAGTCTGATTGGGGTCAGGGAGCTACGGGCGTTTGGACAGATAAGCCTGAAGAGTGAGCGACTGTGTCCCACTATGCCGTTCCGGGAGGACAGAACAGAAGGCCCGGCCACCGATGCGCAGGCGTGATCCTCTGTCGGGTCCCTTTCCTTACAGCCTAGGAATCCAGGTGATACGCTTACTGTTCGCTTCCATCCTTTTCACATGCACCGGTTAGAATCCAGAATGTGTTCAGCGTTTTATGGAAAATGGGGTCGTGTTATTGAAGTGTGCACAGGAAGAAATATAAGAGTGGGACATTTTTGTGAAAAGAGCAGTGTTCAAGTTTCTCAGAACTTTGATAGTTTTTAATTCTTCTTAGTGGAAAAAGACAAATACGATTACTTCTGTTTTATTAAATGTGATATCGTCGTTAGTTCCTCATGCACATTTCATCTGAAGTTCCTTGAATGGATAAATCCTCCTTCAAGAACCATCAGGACCTGTGCGGGTCCAGTGCTCTTTTCGCTGGCATGTAACATGCCCCTGGAGTCTGTGTCCTAACTTGTTTCACGTTATCCAGACAATTCAAGGAAGAGAAGAGACAATCGGCCAATAAACACATGTAAACATATTCATCCTTGCTAGTCATCAGGGAAATCCAAATTGAAATAAAAAGGAGATACCATTTTAGACTCATGGTATTGGTGGAAATTTAACAGGTACATTTGAATGCGTAGGAAAATGGGCACCTTCATGCACTGTGAGAGGAGTTTAAATCAGCACGTCCACACTGGAGAGCAATTTAGCACATTTAATAAAGTTTCATGCTCCCCGCAAAACACCATTCCACTCCTCCAGAGGTTGAAAACCTGGCTGCACGTTAGACTCACTATCCCAGGGGGTTGTCAACCCACCACCCCACACGAAGCTCTTGCACGTGTGAGTAAGGACACAAATGCGAAAATCTTCACAGCAACATTGTTCATGACAGCATAAAAAATGGAAACAACATGAATGTTCCTCAACAGATGAATTGTGAACTAAAACACAGGGGAGAGTCATTCAGCTGAAAACTAAAGAAACTACAGGGGGTGCCTGGGTGGCTCAGTCAGATAAGCCTCGGGGTCTTGATTTCAGCTCAGGTCATGATCTTGGGGTGGTGAGATTGAGCCCGGCATGGGGCTCCGCCCTGGATGTAGAACTTGCTTAATATTCTTCTCTCTCTGTCTCTCTCTGCACCCACCCCCCAACTCCCCACTTCTGCTCACACTCTCTCTCAAAAAAAAAAAAAAAAAAAAGGGAGAAGAAAGAAACTACAAATTACAGGTACATGTGAAAGACCCCTGCCCTGAAAAGTCCCCTCCCCTGGAAGATAGGATAACTAACCGCTTGTTTGCTTTTCTGTGAACCGCTGGCTTTTAGGCGTAGATTAGGTTATTAATTGCGTGATTAATTGCTCTTTTGCCCTTCTGTAACTGTTTGGCTTATAGAAATAATAGAAGACGCCATGATGGCATTCCTACCTTCCCCCTTCTTGTTCCCCCTCCCTGCCTCTCTCCTCCCGCGCACGGGCCCTCAGAACCAATCAGCTTGTTCCCCCTTCCCGCCTCTCTCTTCCGCGCGAGCGGGTCCCCAAAGCCAATCAGCAAACTCCACATATGCCTTTTTCAAAAGTTCTAACTGTCAACCAATCAGTTGCGCCCCACCCAAAACTTGTTTGCACCTGTCTATAAAAATCCTGCACCACCCCAGCCAGGTGTGCTCAGCTAGCAGGAGCTGCTGACCACCCGCAGGCGCGCGCTGACCACCCGCAGGCGCCTGCGTAACAATAAAGAACCTCTTGCTGATTGCATCCAGTGGCAGTGTTGGATTCTTGGGTAAGGGGATCCGCGGGTCTTTCATTTGGAGGTCCCACCGAGATCATCGGACTCCTGCCCAAGGATCCAACCGACTCCCACTGGGAGGTAAGCTGGCCAGCATTTAAATTTTAATAACTATGTGTTTTTGTCTCCTGTCTCGTGCTCTTGTTTGTCTCTCGTCTTGTGAGGCCTCTGTTCTGCCTGTTCTGCGGGTAGCAGAATAGGACTGTACAACAGCGCGCGTTGTTGCTCTGTATTCTGTAGGCAGCTTGAGAAGGAGTTGACGAACTCGGACTTCTCCCCTGCCACCCTGGGGGACGCCCCAGGGATCTGTCCGCCGCAGAGGAGCCTTTTGGTTCCCCTGGGCTGGTTCTGTCCGCCGCAGAGGAGCCTTTTGGTTCCCCTGGGCTGGTTCTGTCCGCCGCAGAGGAGCCTTTTGGTTCCCCTGGGCTGGTTCTGTCCGCCGCAGAGGAGCCTTTTGGTTCCCCTGGGCTGGTTCTGTCCGCCAAAGGGAGACCTCGTGGTTCCCCTAGGCCGGTTGAATTTGTATTTTCGGTTTTGTACCGAAATCGCGCAGCGCCTTCTTGTTAATTGTTTTGTGTGTCTTGCTTATTGTCCTTGGTGTTTTCTTTGACTCCGAATGGAGGCCAACAATGTATGTCTTCATGCATGTCTCCATGTTATGTCTTTAAATGTGGATATATGTTCCTTGTACTGGTCATGAAGGTTACATTCTGTTTAAGGGGACTCTGGCTTTATTTCTCTCTGTTTCTCCTAATAGATGTGGGGGGCTTCTCCCTCACTCAGTTCCCATGTAAATGGCTATAACTGGAGCCAACTGGGGTTAGTCTAACTCGAGACAGAGACCATAAGGAATATTCCCAAGCAGCTGCCGAAACTCTTTGTTTCGGGGAAGTTTCCTTGTGTTCTCTGGCCTGACTTGGACTGCCTAACCCCTCCCCCCTTGCTGGTGGGAAAGCATGGCCTCTGCTCCTCTGTTGGGGCTTATGAGCTCTAAAACTGGTAATCTTTTCTCTGCCTCCTGGTAGCACTTTGTTTCTTCTGTTTCCCCCTTACATGTTTCTGTACCAACGTGTGTGCAGCCTGCATGACTGGCCTCTAGATCATGCACCACGGCTCCTTCTCTTTTCACTGTCAAGGAGCAAGAAGAGCCCCCCCCTGGGCCTAACACCCCCACTCCAGATCTTCCCACGCATGTCTCAGGTAAACATTCAACGTGGAGTGGGCCCAGGTGGAACGTAAATCAGTATTGGAACTAAGTTAAGTTTGTTGGTTTAATTAAGACCTGTCTTTTAAGTTATCAGCAGTAAATGTGAAACTTCAAAATTTACTGAAGATCAAATAAGCTTGTGTTACTTGTTAAAATTTGTTAGCAAAGAAATGACTAAACTGATGGTTAATTGTCTGTCTCAAAGTTCTAATGGGTAATTGCTGAAGTAGCTTTCAAAGTCTTTGGTAACCTGAAAGTTTTAAAGTTTTGCTTGGATGACAAATGGAATTAAATTGTGGACATCTAGGTCTTAACCAAATAGGATAAAATGCTAAGTCGTTAATTTCTGGATGTAGGTTTGTGCTTTTGACTTCTTACTGCAAAGAAACTAAGAGTATTTAAATCTGCTGGTAAGCTTGTTTTCCACTTAACTGATTCATAAATTTGCCACCTGAAGAATTCTGTTGTAACAGTTCACAATTGGTTAATACTAAAGGTGTTTCTAAGAATACAAAGTTCTGCTTAGTGTAACTAAGACTGATGGAAATAAAGGAAAACTCTGTATGTAGGAAAGTAGATGATAAGTAAGAAAGATTTAAGGAATGGGAATACATTTTGTTGAAGGTAAGGGAAGGTAATTTTGTCCTAAATGAGATGGTTGTTTGGAAGGAAGTGGCTTGGGACAAAACCTGAATGCAAAGGAAAGTTGTAGAAGGTTTATGAAGGGAAATCTTCAGAAAAGGAATTTTAGCTATGGTCAAGAATGGATTAAGATTGAAATGAATGGGTTTTAAAGGTACATTGGTACAAGACTGAAATTCTCTGTTCAAAAGGACAATGTTTTCTTAGATCAATTGATCTGCTGTTAAGAAAATGTAAATGGTTTTCTCTTTGCCTGCCCAGAAAAACGAGTTTCTATGTTCAGTTTTATCAGGTGTTTAACATCCCTAATTATATTTAGGCATGTGCTTTAGAACTTTCTAAGATTTTAGCAAATGTTGATAAGATTTAAGTTGTAAATCTCTTTAACTCAGGTGAAGTTGCTCATGAAGTACTACTGAACCAATGATAAACCTTGGGTTACATTTGGGAAAATGCTATAACTATTCTAGAGATTCTACGCACTTCCTAAAGTTTAACGTTTTGAGAGATCATCGCTTGATACTGTAATTATGGAAATGTTATGTATCACAGAAATAACCTGATTTCCTAGCAGCTAAATTGTAAACTCCTGTGTCTCTTTAGCTCTAACCATATCCATTCTGAGTTTTCATCATTTATAATTGTTTTAATTCTCTGGTAAAATGAGTTTTATCTTCAAGGAGATTCCTATAAAGGACTTTTACAGATATTTGATATGCTTGAAAATCCGAAAACTGAAATGGGTAAGAATTTCCAAAACTGACTAAAGCCGCATTCACCAGAATTAGTAACATGGGACTAAATGAACTAAAAGATTATAGTGTTGTGTCCCTTAATGTTTTGTCTTTAAACATTGCTGGTTCTCTCTACTGTTTGCTCTTACAGACTAGGGATACTCCCTCCTAGTTATCTGTAACTTATAGAGATGTAAAAGTGCTCATTTGTAAAAGTGCTCAAGGCATTCACCTTCTCTCTCTATCTGAACCCTCTGAAACCAAAAGGTCTTAGTAAGTATTCTTTCTTCCATGGCAATCAGTCATTTGCATAAGTTCAATAAGAATTTGTTCTCCTTGTAACAGGAAAGAATTGGAAACTGGTTATTTTACCAAGGCTTTGACTGGGATGTCATATTTGAAAAGACTCAGATATGACCAGACAGCTTTAAGGAACTAAGGTTGACTTTATGAAACCTGGAGCCATAAAGCCCCTTGGGACTGTTGGCCTGATACCTTGCTTACAGAGTTCCCAGCAGCCCCACCAGGTGAGTAAAGAATGTCACTCCTTGGTAGGTGCAGTCTCGGGAAGAGGAATTCGCCCAAAGGCATTGCAGGCATGCCTCATGGCAAGTACAGGGCTTGGCTTCTGGCCTGGAGAGGCTACTAAAAGTTCAACCTAGAGATTCCTTATACAAAGTTCCAGCAAAGCAGATTCTAAAAGATCTATTGATCACAGTCACTGTTCTTGCTGAGCTTATGTAAATAATTAGGCCAAGTTTGTTAAAACTGGACTTGTTTCACAAGTGAATTAGTCCTGATTTGGCTATCTCTGGAAATGAGGGTTATTTTAGAGAGAAAAATTGTTTTAGTAACACACCTTTATGAATGTTAAATTCTAGATTTGATTGTCTTTAAATGTTTACCTAAGCTAAACAATTTGAGATAAACTTCAGAGAAGTTGTACAATCGCTTCTTTAGTCAATCTTACTGTTTTGTGGGGATATTAGCAGACCCCACAGCACATGATTAAACAACTGGAAAATGGGATTGATTCCCCTACAATTGTATAACTTAACTAACACCTTATGTGTGGCTGGGATAATGAAATTGCCTAAAAACCACCATATCGCACTCCATAGGATTAACTATGGACTTGTGGAGATAATGGATGACCCCACTTTCTTTGAGTGGATTGAATGATCCATGGGGGACTCCCCTTATCTTTTGACAAGTTTTCTCACTTGCCAGTGATCCTCTGTAATCAGGATATTGTTAAGGCTGGACCACTCAAAGGTCGTCTTATTGGTTTCATCCCTTAGTCATATTTATCCTAGAGGCCACCTCTGTTGAGGTGCAATTGCAAACAGATGTTTTAGCTAAGCATGGAACAGCCCTCCTATAAAAGAGCCTCAAAGCTCACTATGGGACAGTCCTTGACTATAATGATGTCACATGAGGTCCAGATTTGTCTTAGAAGCCAAAGGCCACCAATGGATGATGGAGGCCGACTTATTAAATACTGGGCTACATTAACAGATATGCCAGAAATAAAACTTGTCATACTTTAAACCTAGTTACCTGTATGCCTGAACCTGACCACTGTACTTCTTTCTCTATAGAGCAAAAATGTTCAAAGGTTATTGATCTTGCTTACTCTATTTGTCCAGATTTAAGATGCCCCTGTTAAAAATATGAATGACAGTTGGTTTTCTGATGACAGTAGTTTTCATAGAAAAAAATAAGAAAAGCTAGGTGTGCCATAGTGCTCACTAGCACTTTGCAATTGCCAAAGTCTAAGAATTAACATTTATACTGGCTCCAAATATGCTTTCCTGGTACTACATGCCCATGGAGCTATTTGGAAGGAAAGGGGATTGCTATCAAGCCATAACTCCCCAATCCAATATGGGCCTAAGTTCCCAAACCCTCCTCATCGCTATACTAAGGATGGCATATATCAAATCTGGGATACACATCTGTGTCTTACACCCATAATTGGACAGCTCAGTTAAAAGGCAGTTTTATGCTGGGAACAAGAATCATACGAGTGGTACTTGGGCAAATAACACATGATGTCTAGGATGGCTCACTAGAAATGTGTTCCCAAGTAATAGTACTCCAGGCTACTGACCAGTTTGCTACTGATTGGGCAAGGTGACCTGGCATCAGATGGCCAGCTCCAAACAGAACCCACTGGATATGTGGAACCAACCTGTGGCCCTGGCTTCCTCCAGGGTGGATAGGTCGCTGTACTTTAGGATTTGCCTGGATCCATGGGCGCATTACTAAAACCATTACAACTCCAGCTAATCTCCCCAACTTGAAACAAAGATGGACACAATCTGTTTTTAAATGGTATGATCACTTAGCATCCATCTTTGTTCCATCTGCGGGACTAGAGAATGTCATGTGGCATGTAGAAGCCCTTAATAAATATACTACAAAGGCACTCAATGATTCACTAAATAGCATCTCCCAGCTTAATACCGAAGTGTCACAGACACGCAGGGAAGTCCTACAAAATAGGATGGCTTTAGATGTCCTTACAGCAGCCCAGGGTGGCACATGTGCAATCATCAAAACAGAATGTTGTGTGTACATCCCAGACTATCACAAAAATGTCACAGGAATAATAAAGGATATGAACACCCAGATTAAGGCCCTACAAGATCCTTCTCTCTCATTAAATGGTTAAGTTCCTAATTTGAAGGAGGACTATGGCCGAATCTCTTTTTCGGGTTTTTCATTCTTATCGCCTTATTAATCTTAATATGTTGCTTTGTTCCATGTTTCTCTACTTGGTGCCGAGACTCCATTGCTACAATGACTTCGCCACGACAGACAATCCTTGTCGCGCAAGGACGCCTCTCCACTGTCAGCGCTGGATTCAGCTGCCTCCACCTTTGTAACTCCCTTATGTTCCTACCCTGATCAATATTGACCCGAGCAGGTAGGGACAGCTCTACGCCCCTATTCAGCACGAAGAAGTTACAGAAGATGAGACCTTCCACCTTCAACCCCCTTAAAGATTTCAGGGTCAAGATTGTTCAGGGGGAAATGAAGGAGCAGGAGGCTGGCTGAGGAGAAAGCAAAAGCTGGCGCCTTGCACCCCACTTAGAGCAGGAACAAGACGAATGGATATAAGATTCTATCCATGATAAAAAAAAAAAAGGGGGGAATGAAAGACCCCTGCCCTGAAAAGTCCCCTCCCCTGGAAGATAGGATAACTAACCGCTTGTTTGCTTTTCTGTGAACCGCTGGCTTTTAGGCGTAGATTAGGTTATTAATTGCGTGATTAATTGCTCTTTTGCCCTTCTGTAACTGTTTGGCTTATAGAAATAATAGAAGACGCCATGATGGCATTCCTACCTTCCCCCTTCTTGTTCCCCCTCCCTGCCTCTCTCCTCCCGCGCACGGGCCCTCAGAACCAATCAGCTTGTTCCCCCTTCCCGCCTCTCTCTTCCGCGCGAGCGGGTCCCCAAAGCCAATCAGCAAACTCCACATATGCCTTTTTCAAAAGTTCTAACTGTCAACCAATCAGTTGCGCCCCACCCAAAACTTGTTTGCACCTGTCTATAAAAATCCTGCACCACCCCAGCCAGGTGTGCTCAGCTAGCAGGAGCTGCTGACCACCCGCAGGCGCGCGCTGACCACCCGCAGGCGCCTGCGTAACAATAAAGAACCTCTTGCTGATTGCATCCAGTGGCAGTGTTGGATTCTTGGGTAAGGGGATCCGCGGGTCTTTCACATGGAGAAAGACGTAACCTAATCTCAGATATAATTTTGGGAAGAAATACTCAAAGAGCACATGCAGTACAATTGTACATTGTGGTTAAAATGAATGGCTTAAGCCTATATATAAATCTTAGATTCATTTTCTATGACTGCTATAAAAAATTGCCAAAAATTTTTTTAAAAATTACCAAACACTGAATGGCTTAAAATAACACAGATTTATTACCTTGTGTTTCTGGAGATGAGAAATCTGAAATGGGATTCACTAGTGTCAGCAGGGCTGGGTTCCTTTCTGAAGACTGAGTGCGAGGATCTGTTTCCTGCATTTATTTAGTTATTCTTTATGCTCTCTCTACACCTGGAAGAGTTCATCATTTAAAATAAGGTGATTACAGGAATGCCTGTCTGGCTCATTCAGCAGAGCATTTGACGCTTATCTTGGGGTTGTGGAGTTGTGAGTTCAAGCCCCATGTTTAGGTGTAGAGATTATTAAAAAACTAATAATAATAATTTAAAGTAAATGAAAAAAATACAATGATGATATGTATCCCCATGACTATCTCAGTGGGATGCTCATGCAAACTGACCAATCTTGTAGAAATTTTATGTCACTAAACTTGATTGCTTTAACCCTCCATGGTCTAACAGAAAACACATTAGACTTGGAGTCCAGAGGTCTGTGTTCAAGTCCCAGGGAATCCTAATGATGAGGGAGCAGGAGGCTGGCTGAGGACAAAGCAAAAGCTGGTGCCTTGCACCCCCTCTTCACCCTTTCCCCTCCATTAGTGTAGCATCCCTCAGGCAGCCATGAACAATAAGCAAATAGTTAACTTGCAGAGCTCACAATCCTGCTGACAGGAGTCTCCCTTGGCTTACAAATGTCCTAAATCTCACTAACAAAGACAATTGATAGCAGGATTGTGACACCCCACCAAAAAGTCTCCCAACTATCTTAATGTTAATGGCTGGTCTAAAGACAACATTGATCCAGCAGCAAGGGCAAGGCCTCCGCAGGCCTGGAACATCCTGGCACCTTGTAGGCCCTCTTTAGCATATGAAAACTCCACTGAAACCTCCCTTCCCCTCACCTTCCCCCAACAGCAGGGCATATAACACGCCTACCCTCACAACCCGGGGCAGCAGCAGCTCTTCCTGCCCACGGGTCCTGTCCCCGTGCTTTAATAAACCACCATTTTGCACCAAAGATGTCTCAAGAATTCTTTCTTGGTCATCGGCTCCGGACCTCAGCCCACCAAACCTCACCTAGGTTCTAGAACTTCATCACTACTATCAATCTAACTATATACAAGTCCATTCACCTCTTGCTTTTCTGTTGCAAGGTAGATTTAAGAGTCAAAAGAGGCAATGCAGGGGCACGGGGTTCAATCATTTAAGCGCCTGCCTTCGGCTCAGGTCATGATCCCAGGGTCCTGGGATCCAGCCCGAGTCTGGCTCTCTGCTTAGTGAGAAGCCTGTTTCTCCCTCTCCCACTGCTTGTGTTCCCTCTCTCACTGTGTCTCTATCAAATACACTTGATCTTAGCCAAAAGGCCGAGAAGCCATGTGTCTCTATCAAATAAATAGATACATTTTTTTTTTAAAAAAGAGACAATGCACATGAAAGCTCTGTGAAAGTGTTGAAACACAGAGGACATTGGGTGAAGGAGAGGAGAAGTGAGTGGGGGAAATCAGAGGGGGAGACAAACCATGAGAGACCGTGGACTCTGAGAAGCAGACAGGGTTTTGGAGGGGAGAAGGGTTGGGATTGGGGAAGGGCTGGGGGTGGGTATTATGGAGGGCACGTATTGCGTAGAGCACTGGGTGTGGTACATAAACAATGAATTTTGGAACACTGAAAAAATAAAATTAAATTAAAAAAAAAAAAACTAAAGAAACTGAGCTGTCACATTAGAAAGCAAACGGATAAACAAATACCTTCTAAATTGCTGATCCCACCCCCCACAATGGAGGCTCAAGGAGTAACTCCCTAAGGGTGTGTCTGTTAGCCTTGTTAACATTCATTGTGCTACAAATGCCAGAAAACCCAACTCAAGGGTGAGGAGAACTTGCAGGCTCCCAGGAACAAAAGTCCAGTAATTTGGGTGAAGTCAGGTGCAAACTGGTTCACAGGCTTACACCATGGCACCTGGTAGAGCGGCGTCTCTCAGTTCTGTGCATGTGTGTCTGAGCTTCATCTTCAGAATGGATCTCCAGAATCATTCTCAAACCACTGAATCCTGCAGAAGAAAAAGTTACTCTTCCTCTCTTTCCAGTAAGATACAAGCTTCCAGGAAACGTGTCTGTCTTCTCTCATCACTAGATCTCTGGCATCTACATCAATGCCAGCATCTGGGATTTGCTCAGGAGACCTTAATCAAATTACCAATAAATAAACCTCAACACTGTTAAATAAGTTAACCTTCATTCTTCTGCCCTTCTTTCATTTTTTAATTTATATTTGAAGATAAATGTCTGTTCCACACACATAAGCATGGTGTATATACCACGTATGTACCATATATACTTAGGATGTGTAATACTGAAATTATCCACCATAAACTCATCACGCTGAATAAGCTGCATCTACCAGTATGCTTCCCTATCTGATGCCTGTTTTCTCCTTTCAGAAGTGACTACAACACTGAATTTTATTTATCATTTTGTTGTCTTTTTTTTTTCTTTTTTCTTTTTTTTTTTTAGCTAGGCTCCGTGCCCTGCATGGAGCACAACGCAAGGCTCGAACTCACCACCCTGAGATCAAGACCTGAGCTGAGATCAAGAGTCAGATGCTTAACCAAGTAAGCCATTTTTTTAAAAAAATTACATATTTGCCTAAATACATATTATCAATGGTCCATTTCTGAGCTTTCTAAATGTGGTTTCATTTTGCATGTAGTCTTCTAGAATTTGCTTCTTTTGCTGTTGTTGCTTTTACTCAATATCCTGTTCCTGAGAATCATCTCTGCTGTTAAGTATAACTGTGGTTTGTTTTTCACTGCTGTATTTAATTCTATCACGTGACTAGATCAAATTTTCTTTATGCTCTCTCCAGCCAGGGGAAACTTGCCTTGTTTCTAGTTTGGGGCTGGGGCAAACAGGGATGCTGTGAACATTCTTGGATGTGATGCTCATATGCAAGGGTTTCTCTGGACGGTGGTCTTTACCCTGGTACACCTGCGGTCTTATCACAGAGAGCTGTAAGGAACTCGATTTTCGGATTCCCAATTTCCACATACATTCTTCCCTGAATTCATTTGCCTGAAGACTGAAGACTGAAGACTGATGACTGTTCTGGAGGCTCAATTTTGCCAGTACCATCTATCTTTTTACAGTTGCCCTCTGGCCAAAGGTGCACTGACTGTTCTCACCTGGAATCTGCTGCATTGGTGCATGCCCGGACACCCACAGGGCAGTTGCATAAAAACCTCTAGCCAGAAGGGGAGCACCGGAAGCACAGGTGCCATGGCTGAGGAAGCAGATGACTCTAATGACTGGGGAGCAGCTGTCAGTTTATTAAACATTCTGCGGATGACAAAATTGTCAGACATTTCTTAAAGACTTCAAAGAAAAATCCATTTCATTCCCATACAGCTATTTATATGAAAAGTTTTTTCATCCCTTCCATTTGTCATAAACAAAAGAAAAATGGAAAGAGAATCCATGCTACCTCCTGTCTTATTTTAGAAATAAGTAAAGATCATCCCAAGAAATATGAACTGGTTGGGAAATTAAAGCCCCCATCCATTTTCCTAAAAGATGCTTTTCCGATAAAATTTTACCTTTTATGTTTAATAATTACTTGGTGAGTTCTGTAATATATTGTTTGATTGACTATGTAATACTAATAACTTTAATAATAACTGAGGACAATGTTTCCTAACACTTAAAGAGTCCTAAAGTCAAAAGAAAGAAAATAAATTTTAATCAGTTAAAACTTATTTTATGTGTATTTTTATCCCATGGGTTTATGATAAAAGAACACTTAGGACAAGAAAACATTTTCAAACATAAAATATATTTTGTTAAGATAAAATTCTATGGAGAAAGTAGAATGGAAACATGGATGCAAAGAGATAAAAGAATAATGTAAAATTTCTGTTAAAAAGAGCTCATCCAGGTGCCTGGGTGGCTCAGCTGGTTATGCATCTGCTTTTGGCTCAGATCTTTGTGTCCTGGGATGGAGTCCCAAAGCAGGCTCCCCAATCAGCAGGGAGTCTGCTTCTCCCTCTCCTAAGTCTCTCCCCTTACCCCTCTTTGTGCTCTCACTCTCTCTCTCAAATAAATAAATAAAATCTTAAAAAAAAAAAAAGCTCACCCAAGGACTTTTTTTTATAAAGGTGTATACCAACTTACTTTGGTAGTTAGATTCATTAGAAGTGTTTTATTTATTCAAAAAAAATTTTTGGAGTGTAGTTGACATACAATATTATATTAGTTTCAGGTGTACAACACGGAGATTCAACCCATTGGGTATATTTTAAAATATGAAATAACAGTTTTAATACTTAAAATATGAAAACATTTATCATTTAGACTGTTTTATATAGGATAAAATATTTTAGATATCAACCCAAAAATGTTCAGAGGGGTAGAGAGTTTAACAAGAATACCTTAGTTGGCACAGAAGCAAAAAATTCTGAAGACTGCTGTTCTAGGGTAGAAGTGCTTGGTCTTAAGGTATTGAAAGTATTAGTCTTTATGGTATGAAGTCAAATTATTTCACAAGATGATTGTACCAATTTACACGCTCTCCAGAAATCCATTTTCTTTGCTAATAGGTCACTTGAATTTGCTAATGAGTTAGCTGAATTCTCCAGGAGTAGGAAAACATTTCTTCTTGACAACTCTTTAGTGTTCATGGAGCCATGTTCCTTGGTTAGTGCCAAAGGCAAGATCTCAGTCAATTTCGACCTTCATGTATTCACCAAGTGTTTTTCAACCTGCTGGCTTTGGTTTGCGCTACTCCCTGTGCTTGGGATGCCCTCTCCACCCAAGTCCTACCAGTTTATCACCCATGCTTCTTCTGGTCTGAGCTTAAATGTCATTTGTTCAAAAAGTCCTTCCACAACCATGCTCCCTGAAGTGTCCTAATTCTCCACCACAGAACCCTGTAGAGTTTATATGGGTTAGGAATGATATATTTGCTTCTTTGCTCATATATTGTCTGTCTCTTGCACTGGATGGCAAGCTCCTTGAAGGCAAGAACTGTACCTGTTTTATTCACCTACATATGCTCCAACATTTAATATAGTTCCTGATACATAGTGAAATCTCCATAAATACCTGCTAAATAAACAAATGGACAAATGACTTTTTTTTTCAGGCTGTAACAGAAAAACAGACATCATCCTTAATCTAGTCATTGGTGGATTTGAGCAGGATGTGACAGGTGCTTCCATGAATAAAAAGGTTATTCAGGCTTTAATGCTCATTTTCATTTTGACCTGTTTAAAAAATTCTAAAACACTTATGACCACACCTCCTCCTTTTTAAATTCCTTTTTCCCTGCCTCTTTTAAAAAATCCCTTCCTTTTTTTTTTTTTTTTTTACTCCTCTATAATATATTCAATTCTAAGAAGATGGATAAATTTGGTAATTTTGCAAATGAAAGGAGAACATTTCTCTTTGATTTCCCCCCAATCTCCAGTTCCACGTTTCCAGGTGAATTTGGACTGTCAGGGATTGTATACACAATCACTAGTGATAGAGTTCAGCATGTGTGACCCCCAAAACAGGGCATCTTAGCATACTAAATATTTTAAGCTGAAGGAAGTTGAAAAATGGTAGGTATTGGAAGGATTCCCTGATCATCTCATAAAGCAGACAATTAGACTTCCATATGAGAGACAGCCTCCCCTTACCGGAATACTTATCCCCAAAAATGGAGAGGAATCTGAAGGAATAGACCTTGCTGAGGGTCCTCCAATTTATTACAATTAGCTCATACCCTTTTGTCCATTACATTTTCCCACACTTTTCTTTCTTTATCAAATCTAGCATAAAAATGCCCTGGGTGGCTCAATCAGTTAAGCAGCTGGCTTGATTTTGGCTCCAGTCGTGATCTCAGGGTCATGAGATCAAGCCCTCATTGGGCTCCACACTCAGTGGGGAGTCTGCTCTGTCCCTCCTCCCTCTCTCTTGCTCTTTCTCTAAAATAAATAAATAATTCGTTTTTAAAAAAAAATTCACAGGTCTTGTTTTCCTTATGAAGACTTCCATGTCACACAAAACTTACTTTAAGTAGATTTGTAGGCTTTTGTCTTATTAATCCGTCTTTTGATACAGAGCTCTAGCCAAGAACTTAAGGGGTGGAAGGCTAGGATTTTTTTCCCCACCCCTTCAATAACTAAGATAAATTACCATCAAGTCCTCTGTAATCAGACAATACTTCTCTTGTCTGTAATATAAGTTTTTTAAGTGAGCTCTGTCATTCTATGCCCACATTTAATTTAATTTATTTATTTTCAAAAGATTTCTTTTTAAGTAATCTCTACACACAACATAGGGCTTGAACGTACAACCTTGAGATCAAGAGTTGTGCACTCTACCAACTGAGCCAGCTAGATGCCCAGCTAAGGCCACATTTAAAAATATATATATATTCGTGAGAGTAAAAGGACAAAATTTTAAGTCTGTCTAAATCTAATTTCTAATTGTGTTTATATACATATCCTTGAATCTCCCTTTTATGTTGTTGTGACTTTATATATTCTAAGCCTAATTTAATGTGGATGATAATCATGACAACTTTACAAAGAGTTTCATGTTCACTAGCTCATTGAGTATGATTAGTATTAGACAGATGACTTCTGGGCATGCCCACGTACACGTCTGCAGGAAGAGAAACTGGCAACAGCCTTCCCTGGGACTGAGGACATGTCTTTTCCACAGGGCTCTAGTCCTGCTGTTACCACCCAGCATCCACCAAGCCAAGAGTCTCCCCGCAGCTGTTCTCACATGCAAAGTCCTGGCCTGGAAGGGTAAGTTCGCTCTTTCTGCTTGCCTGGGACCTCCATCTTCTCCTGTCCTCAGACATCAGTGCTCCTGGTTTTCAGGCCTTTGCGTTTTGACCAGACCTTCAGCACTGTCTGTTGTCGGTTTCCAGCTTGCAGATAACAAGTTGTGGGACTTTGGGGCTTCCATAATTGCCTGAGTCTTTCCCTTATAATATATCTTTTTCTGTATTTATGCCCTATCGCTTCTGTTTCTGTGGAGAACCCTAATACAGGGACCATGTATTTCAGAATCTGCTCGAGTTAGGGGTGGCTTCCCACACAAATCTAGACTTGACGTTGATTGTTTTTCAATTATAATTATTTAGAAATTAAGGGACATAAAAAGGCAGATACTAGTCAAAGGTTTCCACTTCCCTTTATTTCTTGAACTAAGAGCACCAATAGCCCTGTGATTACCTGCTCTTCTCCTGCTCTCTGCCTGCAATGGCCCAAATGGTCCAGGGTTCGTAACTGGCTCCCTTCGCGTGGTCTTTGGGGGCAAGGAGTGAGGGGCTCTCCTCCATCTGCCCCTGAACCATAGTATGCACAAGAGGGTGATCACTCAAAAAAAGCCAAACTGTGTTTTTGCAGGAAGAGCCTGGGAGATGTTCAGGCCTCTTTTTTGCTCTTTTCAGAGACTGTGGGGTAAATATCTATAATGATTCCCTGACCTTACCGGGGGCACTGACCAGAGGGGTTATTTCCCCTTATTCTATGATAGTGACATTCAGAAGGAAGTAACACAATATATATTTTTTAAATTTATTTAAGTAATCTCTCCACCCAATGTTGGGCTCAAACTCATGACCCTGAGATCCAGACTTGTGTGCTCTTCTGACTAAGCCAGCTGGGTGACACAACACAATTTCTTAAATAAAAAAGGGAGAGATGTGGACCAGTTGTTAATAGGGAATTAGCAAAGTATTGCATATTCTGTTCCATTGCCCCAAATATATAGTCATATAGTCAACTGCATAGTGGTTAAGTATTAGACTTGAGCTGGACTGCCTTGGTTCTGATGTAAGTTTTGCTACTTTCTAGCTCTACATCCTTGAGAAAGAATTGTCACCCTCTGTCTCTTAATGGATTCATTATTAAATGGGATGACAATGAGAGCACCAAACTCACAGGGATATAATGAGGATTAAATTAGTTAATGCTATAAAGTGCTTGGAGCTACACCCGCACATACCTAAACGAGTGTTCTTTGTTATTATCATTGTTATTATTTAAAGATTTTATTTTCGAATAATCATTACACCAAATGTAGGGCTCAAACCCACAACTCTGAGATCAAGAGCTAAGAACTCCACCCAGTGAGCCAGCCAGGCCCACCCCTCAACCTGTTACTGTTATTGTTTTTGTTCTGGGGAAAAAAAACCCACAGATCCTGGTGGAGACTTAGTTAAGAATAACTGAGAGTAGTCACAGTTTTCTTATTCCAAACTGGATGTCAGGCCCCATCAAAGAGATTGGGTAATGTAGGAATCCCAAGCACCAAGGAAAGATCAGTAAGGGAGACTTTTTTGGCTGAAGAGCTTCTAAGGGGACCCTCCAGGCATACCACTGGGGCAGTTCCCTGCTCTGAGTCCTCATATCCCACTGTGCTCTCTGGCAATACTCCACATATGGACTACTCCACAGCCTATGGCTGTGCCCATAGTCCGTAGACAGATGGATCTGGAAAACCCATTTCCACCGAGATAGCCTCAGATAGCCTGCCCTGGGTTTGCGCGACGTGACTGGAACTTTCAGGTTACCAGCAGTTACAGTTGACATTTGGTGAGAGCATGCCAAGCTCGGGCGGATGGCTGCAGGGTCTGATGCCCCATTCCCTACCCTCCCTGGAGATGCTCCCACTGCCTGGCCCCATGGGAGTCCCTGTCTGACTCAGTCAGGCTCTCCCAGGCTGCACTCACCGATCACACTTTGTCCAGCTCTGAAGTTTACAATGCCATTTCAAATACATTCTCCCTCTCCCAACAGCTCTGAAGTCACATGTTATTTCCCCATTTCCTGGTCCAGAAATCAACAGTCAAAGAGGCAAACTGACAGAGCCGGAAGCCAAGCCTAGGTTTCTGCCTCTAAACCCAGGGTTCCTTCAAATACCTGTCAGCTGCTTCAAATGGAAAAGATCTTTCTCTGAGAGACCTCAGCTAAGGTGCCGCAGCAAAAAGGTAATCTTCCTTTCCAGAGCTCTTTGTCTTTTACTTTATTTCATCATTCTTATTTTGATCATTTTGCCTCATCAAAATTAACTAAGTGAGACTCTCACATACAAGGAATTCCCTCTGAAAGGGAATACAATTTCCAAATTGTGCATTTTGCCAAGAGGTGTCATCATTCACCCATGTTTTTCAACATGCATTTATTGAGTGTCTACTTCATGTCAGGAAGTACAGGAACAGAAGTACAGGAACAGGAAGTACTTGAACACAGGAACAGTGTTCAAGTAGCTCTGGGGACTCACAGATAAGAGGTGGGGTCAGACAAGTAGATAAACAAAATCAAGGGATAACAAGTGCTGTGGCCCAAGGAAGCACGAGATGCCAGGTGCCATAAGTAGTGGATGTAGAGAGGCAAAATTTGTTCACCCCCAATATGTCTCTTTTGGTTTGCGGGTTAATTTATTGTGATCATTGTTAAGAAGCAGAAGACTCAACCTGGCGATTCACAGACCTGTACCCCGGGGGATAAAAATATATTATATGTCTACAAAAAATTAAAAATTAAAAAAAAATAAGCAGAAGACTCAGGAAGAACCTTTGTTCTTCCCCCCAGTAGCTTAAAAGATTTCAGATAGAGGACCTGCTCCAGGAAGGGAGTTATCACCACAGATAATTACAGTAGAATATGAACTAGGTGTGGTCACCCCCGGAGGAATTTAGCAAAGTCTGTTTGTCAAAATTCCTCTTGATGTCCCATTGTTTGTGAAGACCTGGCAAACATTTGTTTAAGAGATATTTACTCTTTTTTATCTTCCTGTGAATTGTCTTTTCTTCCCTTTGAGGTCCCAGACCCCCTACCTTTCTCCTCAGCGTGAGGTGGCATACTGCCCCTGGGCCTCAGATTCCTTTTCCAAAAATCATCTCTGTTTCACAAAGACTATACCTTGAGATTATGCAAGTGTCTTCATTGTATTTATTCATTTTAAAGATTTTATTCATTTATTTGAGAGAGTGAGAAAGAGCATGAGCAGGAGCAGGGGCAGAGGGAGAGGGACAAGCAGACTGACTTGGGGCTGGATTCCAGGACCCCAAGGTCATGTCCTGAGCCACAGGCAGACCCACTGAGCCACCCAGGTGCCTCACCACTATATTTATTTATTTACTATGATTATTTCTTAAAGAATTTATTTATTTACTTGACAGAGAAAGATCACAAGTAGGCAGAGAGGCAGGAGGAGAGAGAGAGGGAAGCAGGCTCCCCGCTGAGCAGAGAGCCTGATGTGGAGCTTGATCCTAGGACCTGAGATCATGACTTGAGCTGAAGGCAGAGGCTTTAACCCACTGAGCCACCCAGGCGCCTCCCCCCCCACAATTATATTTAAATAGGATTCTATTTACCAACCTACAGACTTCTCTGGTACATTCCTGAGGAACATTTGTATAGACTGGTTTATCTATAAAAGAGATAACAAAATTAGGCATCCTTGAAATGTCTGCTGCCAAAGTATAATGGCAAGAAGGGGTGGAGTCTGTTATTAATTTCCCAAAATACAGGCATTAGAGACACATGCACTTCTTGGTATAATAAATCTTTTTGTTAGGGTTTGCTCTACATACTAATCCATCTCTGATTCTGATAACTGGATTGCAGCTGCCATTTCTTGTCTAACTTTGGCTGTTTTCCTCTGAGTAATAACACCATTTTTTTTTTTTTGTATAAGTGATGGGATTTAATACTTTCATCAGAATGGGCTCATTGAATATTCATATTCCGCTTATATTGTGCTGCAGCCACATGGGAAGTTGTAGTAGAATTTCAAAGCAGAAGATAGTCACTCCAATGAGAAGACTGTTATGTGTGGGTGTTTGGAAGTTATAAATATGAGATTACACAAAGCAGATTCTATTTTCATAACGATTTGTGCAAAATGGAAACAGGTGATTTTGAGCAGATGGTTAAAATCTTTACAAAGCAGTTTTATTCAAAGAAAATTAAAGGTATTTAAAAGCCCTCATTTGTTTTAGCTTTAAAGAGTTTTTTTGAAAATCAGAGATGAGTGTTTTTGGCAGAGAGGAGCAAATTACGCAACTGAACATTTTAGAAGAGTCATGCGTTTTATTGTTCCCTTTTGCTTTTTCTCTCCCTTTGACCTTTAGTTTCTTTATCTCTCTACTATTTCTCTCCTGCCATCTCTTTTTAGTATCTCTTGCATTGGAGCTTCCAGGGCCCTATCCAAGCTCACCGGTATTGTTATATCCTACCCACTTCCCTATCAGGGAAAGTGTATTAGACTGAAATTGGCAAGATCCTTTGACAGCTTGTCTTTACTACTGTGTTGCCAGAAAAGGGAAAATGGCTATTTATATGGTCCATTTCCACAAGCTGCTGTTAAATTATGGGCCAAGTTTCCTTTAAAACAATGATTAATATTTCTTGATTGACTACCTAGCAAACTGTACTGGATTCATCCAGCCTATGAATGAAAGAGATTTCCCTATATTTGGGTAGAATTCAATTGAGATTTCACTTGGATATTTGGAAGTGGCTTTTTATTTATTTATTTATTATTTTTTTTTTATAACCATATATTTTTATCCCCAGGGGTACAGGTCTGTGAATCACCAGGTTTACACACTTCACAGCACTCACCAAGCACATACCCTCCCCAATGTCCATAATCCCACCCCCTTCTCCCAAACCCCCTCCCCCCAGCAACCCTCAGTTTGTTTTGTGAGATTAAGAGTCACTTATGGTTTGTCTCCCTCCCAATCCCATCTTGTTTCATTTATTCTTCTCCTACCCGCTTAAGCCCCCATGTTGCATCACCACTTCCTCATATCAGGGAGATCATATGAGAGTTATCTTTCTCTGCTTGACTTATTTCGCTAAGCATGATACGCTCTACTTCCATTCATGTTGTTGCAAATGGCAAGATTTCATTTCGTATGATGGCTGCATAGTATTCCATTGTGTATATATACCACATCTTCTTGATCCATTCATCTGTGGATGGACATCTAGGTTCTTTCCATAGTTTGGCTATTGTGGACATTGCTGCTATAAACATTCGGGTGCACGTGCCCCTTTGGATCACTACGTTTGTATCTTTAGGGTAAGTACCCAGTAGTGCAATTGCTGGGCCATAGGGCAGTTCTATTTTCAACATTTTGAGGAATCTCCATGCTATTTTCCAGAGTGGTTGCACCAGCTTGCATTCCCACCAACAGTGTAGGAGGGTTCCCCTTTCTCTGCATCCTTGCCAGCATCTGTCATTTCCTGACTTGTTGATTTTAGCCATTCTGACTGGTGTGAGGTGATATCTCATTGTGGTTTTGATTTGTATTTCCCTGATGCCGAGTGATATGGAGCACTTTTTCATGTGTCTGTTGGCCATCTGGATGTCTTCTTTGCAGAAATGTCTGTTCATGTCCTCTGCCCATTTCTTGATTGGATTATTTGTTCTTTGGGTATTGAGTTTGCTAAGTTCTTTCTAGATTTTGGACACTAGTCCTTTATCTGATATGTCATTTGCAAATATCTTCTCCTATTCTGTCAGTTGTCTTTTGATTTTGTTAACTGTTTCCTTTGCTGTGCAAAAGCTTTTGATCTTGATGAAATCCCAATAGTTCATTTTTGCCCTTGCTTCCCTTGCCTTTGGCGTTGTTCCTAGGAAGATATTGCTGCGGCTGAGGTCAAAGAGGTTGCTGCCTGTGTTCTCCTCAAGGATTTTGATGGATTCCTTTCTCACATTGAGGTCCTTCATCCATTTTGAGTCTATTTTTGTGTGTGGTGTAAGGAAATGGTCCAATTTCATTTTCCTGCATGTGGCTGTCCAATTTTCCCAGCACCATTTATTGAAGAGGCTGTCTTTTTTCCATTGGACATTCTTTCCTGCTTTGTCAAAGATTAGTTGACTGTAGAGCTGAGGGTCTATTTCTGGGCTCTCTATTCTGTTCCATTGATCTATGTGTCTGTTTTTGTGCCAGTACCATGCCGTCTTGATGATGACAGCTTTGTAATAGACCTTGAAGTCCGGAATTGTGATGCCACCAACTTTGGCTTTCTTTTTCAATATCCCTTTGGCTATTCGAGGTCTTTTCTGGTTCCATATAAATTTTAGCATTATTTGTTCCATTTCTTTGAAAAAGATGGATGGTACTTTGATAGGAATTGCATTAAATGTGTAGATTGCTCTAGGTAGCATAGACATTTTCACAATATTTATTCTCCCAATCCAGGAGCATGGAACATTTTTCCATTTCTTTGTGTCTTCCTCAATTTCTTTCATGAGTACTTTATAGTTTTCTGAGTATAGATTCTGTGCCTCTTTGGTTAGGTTTATTTTTAGGTATCTTATGGTTTTGGGTGCAATTGTAAATGGGATTGACTCCTTAATTTCTCTTTCTTCTGTCTTGTTGTTGGTGTAGAGAAATGCAACTGATTTCTGTGCATTGATTTTATATCCTGACACTTTACTGAATTCCTGTACAAGTTCTAGCAGTTTTGGAGTGAAGGCTTTTGGGTTTTCCACATATGGTGTCATATCATCTGCGAAGAGTGATAATTTGACTTCTTCTTTGCCGATTTGGGTGCCTTTAATTTCCTTTTGTTGTCTGATTGCTGAGGCTAGGACTTCTAGTACTATGTTGAATAGCAGTGGTGATAATGGACATCGCTGCCGTGTTCCTGACCTTAGTGGAAAAGCTTTCAGTTTTTCTCCATTGAGAATGATATTTGCGGTGGGTTTTTCATAGATGGCTTTGATGATATTGAGGTATGTGCCCTCTATCCCTACACTTTGAAGAGTTTTGATCAGAAAGGGGTACTGTACTTTGTCAAATGCTTTTTCAACATCTATTGAGAGTATCATATGGTTCTTGTTCTTTCTTTTATTGATGTGTTGTATCACGTTGACTGATTTGCAGATGTTGAACCAACCTTGCAGCCCTGGAATAAATTCCACTTGGTCATGGTGAATAATCCTTTTAATGTACTGTTGAATCCTATTGGCTAGTATTTTGGTGAGAATTTTCGCATCTGTGTTCATCAAGGATATTGGTCTACAGCTCTCTTTTTTGATGGGATCCTTGTCTGGTTTGGGGATCAAGGTGATGCTGGCCTCATAAAATGAGTTTGGAAGTTTTCCTTCCATTTCTATTTTTTGGAACAGTTTCAGGAGAATAGGAATTAGTTCTTCTTTAAATGTTTGGTAGGATTCCCCCAGGAAGCCTTCTGGCCCTGGGCTTTTGTTTGTTTGGAGATTTTTAATGACTGTTTCAATCTCCTTACTGGTTATGGGTCTGTTCAGGCTTTCTATTTCTTCCTGGTTCAGTTGTAGTAGTTTATATGTTTCTAGGAATGCATCCATTTCTTCCAGATTGTCAAATTTGTTGGCGTAGAGTTGCTCATAGTATGTTCTTATAATAGTTTGTATTTCTTTGGTGTTAGTTGTGATCTCTCCTCTTTCATTCATGATTTTATTTATTTGGGTCCTTTCTCTTTTCTTTTTGATAAGTCTGGGCAGGGGTTTATCAATTTTATTAATTCTTTCAAAGAACCAGCTCCTAGTTTCGTTGATTTGTTCTATTGGTTTTTTTTTGTTTGTTTGTTTCTATTTCATTGATTTCTGCTCTGATCTTTATGATTTCTCTTCTCCTGCTGGGCTTAGGGTTTCTTTCTTGTTCTTTCTCCAGCTCCTTTAGGTGTAGGGTTAGGTTGTGTACCTGAGACCTTTCTTGTTTCTTGAGAAAGGCTTGTACCGCTATATATTTTCCTCTCCGGACTGCCTTTGTTATGTCCCACAGATTGTGAACCGTTGTATTTTCATTATCATTTGTTTCCATGATTTTTTTCAATTCTTCTTTAATTTCCCGGTTGACCCATTCATTCTTTAGAAGGATGCTCTTTAGTCTCCATGTATTTGGGTTCTTTCCAATCTTCCTTTTGTGGTTGAGTTCTAGCTTTAGAGCATTGTGGTCTGAAAATATGCAGGGAATGATCCCAATCTTTTGATACTGGTTGAGTCCTGATTTAGGACTGAGGATGTGATCTATTCTGGAGAATGTTCCATGTGCACTAGAGAAGAATGTGTATTCTGTTGCTTTGGGATGAAATGTTCTGAATATATCTGTGATGTCCATCTGGTCCAGTGTGTCATTTAAGGCCTTTATTTCCTTGCTGATCTTTTGCTTGGATGACCTGTCCATTTCAGTGAGGGGAGTGTTAAAGTCCCCTACTATTATTGTATTATTGTTGATGTGTTTCTTTGATTTTGTTATTAATTGGTTTATATTTGGCTGCTCCCACGTTGGGGGCATAGATATTTAAAATTGTTAAATCTTCTTGTTGGATGGATCCTTTGAGTATGATATAGTGTCCTTCCTCATCTCTTATTATAGTCTTTGGCTTAAAATCTAATTGATCTGATATAAGGATTGCCACTCCTGCTTTCTTCTGATGTCCATTAGCATGGTAAATTCTTTTCCACCCCCTCACTTTAAATCTGGAGGTGTCTTCGGGCTTAAAATGAGTTTCTTGGAGGCAACATATAGATGGGATTTGTTTTTTTATCCATTCTGATACCCTGTGTCTTTTGACAGGGGCATTTAGCCCATTAACATTCAGGGTAACTATTGAGAGATATGAATTTTTGCCATTGTATTGCCTGTAAGGTGACTGTTACTGTACATGGTCTCTGTTCCTTTCTGATCTACCACTTGTAGGCTCTCTCTTTGCTTAGAGGACCCCTTTCAATATTTCCTGTAGAGCTGGTTTGGTGTTTGCAAATTCTTTCAGTTTTTGTTTGTCCTGGAAGCTTTTAATCTCTCCTTCTATTTTCAATGATAGCCTAGCTGGATATAGTATTCTTGGCTGCATGTTTTTCTCGTTTAGTGCTCTGAAAATATCATGCCAGTTCTTTCTGGCCTGCCAGGTCTCTGTGGATAAGTCAGCTGCCAATCTAATATTTTTACCATTGTATGTTACAGACTTCTTTTCCCGGGCTGCTTTCAGGATTTTCTCTTTGTCACTGAGACTTGTAAATTTTACTATTAGGTGATGGGGTGTGGGCCTATTCTTATTGACTTTGAGGGGCGTTCTCTGAACCTCCTGAATTTTGATGCTCGTTCCCTTTGCCATATTGGGGAAATTCTCCCCAATAATTCTCTCCAGTATACCTTCTGCTCCCCTCTGTCTTTCTTCTTCTTCTGGAATCCCAATTATTCGAATGTTGTTTCCTCTTATGGTGTCACTTATCTCTCGAATTCTCCCCTCGTGGTCCAGTATCTGTTTGTCCCTCTTTTGCTCAGCTTCTTTATTCTCTGTCATTTGGTCTTCTATATCACTAATTCTTTCTTCTGCCTCATTTATCCTAGCGGTGAGAGCCTCCATTTTTTATTGCACCTCATTAATAGCTTTTTTGATTTCAACTTGGTTAGATTTTAGTTCTTTTATTTCTCCAGAAAGGGCTTTTATATCTCCCGAGAGGGTTTCTCTAATGTCTTCCATGCCTTTTTCGAGCCCGGCTAGAACCTTGAGAATTGTCATTCTGAACTCTAGATCTGACATATTACCAATGTCTGTATTGATTAGGTCCCTAGCCTTCGGTACTGCCTCTTGTTCTTTTTTTTGTGCTGAATTTTTCCATCTTGTCATTTTGTCCAGATAAGAGTATATGAAGGAGCAAGTAAAATACTAAAAGGCTGGCAACAACCCCAGCAAAGTATGCTTTAACCAAATTAGAAGAGATCCTAAATCGTGAGGGGGGAGTAAGGGGATAAAAAGAGGTTCAAAAAGGAAGAAAGAAAAAAAAAAAGAAAAAAGAAAAAAAAAGGATTTAAAAAAAAGAAAACAAATAAGAAAAATATAAAAAAGAAAAAATATATATATTAGATAAACTAGTTAAAAAACATTAATAAAGAAAAAGGTAAAAGTTTAAAAAATAATTTTACCAGAAGGCAAGAAAAAAAACCAAAAATGAAAAAGAAAAAAATTAAATTAACTGCAAGACTAAAAAAAATCACAGGGTAAAAGCCATGGGTTCCGTGCTTTGCTTTCTCCTCCTCTGGAATTCTGCTGCTCTCCTTGGTATTGAAACCGCACTCCTTGGTAGGTGAACTTGCTCTCGCTGGATTTCTTGTTGATCTTCTGGGGGAGGGGCCTGGTGTAGTGATTCTCAAGTGTCTTTGCCCCAGGCGGAATTGCACTGCCCTTATCAGGGGCCTGGGTGAGTGATCCGCTGGGGTTTGCTTTCAGGAGCTTTTGTTCCCTGAGCGCTTTCTGTAGAGTTCCGGAGGACGGGAATACAAATTGCGGCCTCCTGGTCTCTGGCTCGGAGGAGTCGAGAGCCCAGGGCCCCATTCCTCAGTGTGCCCTCAGAGAATAGCGCCCAGTTACTCCCGTCTGCCTGACCTCCGGCCGCGCTCGGAGCTCACCGAGTCTGCAACTGGTTCAAGGTAACACCGAGCTGTGAGCTTACTGTCGGCCCTGTCTCTGTAGCCGGCTTTCCCGTTCCAATACCCGCAAACTCTGCGACACTCAGACACCCCCGATCCTTCTGTGACACTGCGGGACCTGAGGCCACGCTGACCCCACGTGGGCTTCGCCCTGGTTTAGCCTCTGGAGCGATGTCCCTCAGTGGAACAGACTTTTAAAAGTCCTGATTTTGTGCGCCGTTGCTCCGCCGCTTGCTGGGAGCCGGCCCCTCCCCCGGGGGTCTATCTTCCCGTCGCTTTGGATTCATTTCTCCGCCGGTCCTATCTTTCAGAAAGTGGTTGTTTTTCTGTTTCCAGAATTGCTGTTCTTCTTCTCTTCGATCTGCCGATGGATTTCAGGTGTTTGCAATCTTTAGATAAGCTATCTAGCTGATCTCCGGCTAGCTGAAGTAGTCTCAGCCTGCTACTTCTCCGCCATCTTGACTCCTCCCCCTGGAAGTGGGTTTTTAATGTCAACTTTTATTTATGCCAATTGCCCAAGTGTGGGGCTCTCAGTAATACACTGCATCATATAACTTCCCCATCTTTTATGTAAAAAATGGTTAAAAATCAGCAATGTCCTATTGTGCAACTGAATAGATACTGAATAAATATTTGTTCATTAGAATGTAAGAGACTATACAGATCATTTTATAAAAGTTTCGAGATGGTGTCTAGAAAATGCAGACACACAATAAACTAATTAATTACAAAACACTCCCATCAAAACCAAAGAATTTCTCAATTAACACAGGAGGTTTAAACAAGGAGGTACATAGGCACACATAAACACATCAAAAGTTCCTCCAAAACTGGATTGGTTTTGCTATGAACTTGAAAGTAAGCTTTTTGTACCAAATAATAAAGATGATGATGACCAGAAAAACCAACATTTATTTATTACCTATGTGCCTGGTTTGGTGCTAACTGCTTTATATACACTTTGTATTTATTCGCTACTACAAACCTCTGTGGGTAATTATTATTCCCATTTTATAGATGAAAAGTTAAAACAAAAGTGTTATTATCTGGGAGGAGAAAACGGTCCACTTTCTTGGAGATGCACTAAATTGAATAAAAAATTAAAAATCTTGACCATGTCATCAACATTACTTGAGTATATGTAGCTAGTATTTTGTAAGGATATTCTTTTAGTATCCCTTGTCCTTGGGCAAAGATTCTCATGCATAAGAATCACCTGGGGACCTCCCCCTTCACCCCAAATTTGGATCCTATGGGTCTTTACTCCTCAAAGTGTGGTCTTTACGACAGCGTTATTGGTGTGGTCTGGGGGCTTATTAGAAATGCACGATCTCAAGCCTCACTCCTGAAGACAGCAGGACCTTAGTATGACAAGATTCTCAGGTGATTTCTATGCATAATAAAGTTGAGAAGTGTGGCTTTAAGGACAGAACGTTTGAATTCTAAGGAGACTTCCAAGGTGATTTTGGTGAAGGGAATCAATGGTAAGATCAGACTTTATAAAACACTGCCCCAGGACATGATACCAAAAAACACAATTCACTGAAAACATCGCAGCCAGCAATTTGAGAAGCCAAGGGGTCACAGAGTCAAGACACAGAAGATGCACACGCACAACAGTTGCTGTTCTGAGGCTCTGGCTGGATCCAGGAATAAAACCGAGGCTACTGGCAGCCCTTCACCCAGTTTCCCATCCCAGCAGATGAAGGAGAGGGTATCCCTTACAGGAAGGGGAGTAGCCGGATGTCCTACTTCAGACACGAAGCTACTTTTAGACACTGAAACTGTATCTAAAAGACTTGTATGAACTTGGCATTGACTCCTTAATGTGTTTGAACTTAACTTAAAAAAAAAATGATTTAAGTTATTTAGGATTGAGCCAAAGTGGTACTGCGGTAAGGTGCATGGTTTATTTTGTGGCTGCAAGGACCCCTGTGTATACTCCTAACTATGCCCAGAACATATGGTCACATGGTAGATTAAGTAGTACTTCTGGAAATTTGGAGTGGCTCTGAAAGGCACATACTAGAAAACAGGGTGGGTAAGTATGCAGTAGGAATCCTACCATTAGGCACTCCAAATTTCTCCCTGCTGGCCTCCTGGAGTAGGAGTGTGGCAGGGGAGGGGCGAGCTTTAGGGGCCATCCCTGTTGTACCGCTAGGATAACAGCTACCACAAGGTGGAGCAAAGGCACAGAATTAGAATCACAGCTGTCTGTCTCCCAAACTCAGTTTACCCTGGCTTTCTGGATTTTAAGTCGCAGGCATTCTCCATATTCAGCTTTGTGAAGCAATGTGGGCTCCTAAATATGGGAAAGATAAGGAGAACCTGAAAAAGAGAAAACTATGAAAGAATCAATTGACTTGTTAATCACAGCGCATGACTGGATCAGAAGAGATCCCTGGAGGGAAAACCATGAACCAGACATACACATTTCACTGTAGGTGAACCTGCCTCACAAGTTTAAAGAACCATAAGTTCACAGCAAACAGAGTAGAAAATTGGGGAAACCCACTTTGGAGGGAAGCTGATAGGGGCTGGAATGCTGACCCAGCCAGGCCTTTACACATTTACTGGGCTTTCCAGTTTCTCGTCTATAAAATGAAGACAGTGGTATCGTATCAGCCTTTGTAGGGTTCTTGTAAGAACGTATGTAAAATGCTTTGTTTAGTGAATGGGACCCAATTTCCAAAAACAGTAAGATGGCGATTTACTAATATTAAAACATTAACATTCAAAAACATTTATCGATGGTTTATTGAACACGATGAAACCAAAGATGTTTAAGATACACTCTCTGGTTTTTATTTCTTTAATCTTTTTTAAAAGTTTTAATTATTTAATTAATGTCTGCACCTAACATGGGGCTTGCACTCACTTCCTGGATAACAATTACAGGCTCTTCTGCCTGAGCCAGCTAGGGGCCCCGCCCCATGTCTCTGATTTTTAAATAGCTTTCTTTCAAAGAAGATTAAAACTGAGGTAATAAGCCAAAGATAATTTACATTCTCTGGGTATGTACAATAGTCTGGTGCTGCTATAAGCACTTTAAGGGATAATCTCTGTAAAAGCTTATCACATCCCCAGGAGCTAGGCATTAACCCCACTGTACAGATGAAGGAACTGAGACCGGGAGAGGGGCTATAATTTGTATCAGCTCACTCGGGAAACTGCAGAGCTAGGATTCACTTCTAGATGTTCTGTCTTTGGGGCTTGTGGCTACCCCAGTAGCCGACAGTTCATTTCTAGGGGCTGCACTTTCTGCTGCCAAGTTGTACTTCTCAACTGCAAATATAAATTCCAGCAGCACCATGGAAGGATGATGTGGATCACGTTTATATTTGACTGCAGTTATCACCAAAGTACGCTGCTTATCTCTGGTCTCTCTCTCCCCATGCCCAACCCGTCCTTTCACACTGCCAACAGTTGTCTTTATAAAACATATATGTGATCATGACACTTTTCTACTTAAAAGGTTCCCTGTTGTCTGCAGAACTGCATCCAAGAGCTCAGTACAGGAGGCCTCTCCCAGTTAGCCCTGACCTTCCTTCCCAGCCTCTCTGCTTTAGATATTCTGGCTCTTCACCCAACACTCTTACATAAGACAGTTCCACATGAAATTAGGGCAGTCAGGAGTTCCATAGTTAACCTCTTGTTTGGCAAAATGGAAAAAAAAATTAATTTTTAAAAAGATCTTTTTTAAAGTAATCTCTACACCCCTCTTGGGGCTTGAACCTACAACCCCCAAATCAAGAGTTGCATGCTGCACTGACTGAGGCAGCCAGGAGCTCCTTAAATTTTTTTTTATTAAAATTTAAAATGTACAATTAAAAACAACCTTCACGCACTGTCCGTTGAAACATAAATATATATTTAAACTTTCAATATGTTTTTCACCTCCCATGAGAGATCTGGTATTTTAGTAGAGGACATCTTGTAACTGTATTTCCAATTGCCCCAAACTGTGATGTTCCTTCTTCCTCCTGGAACTCAACCCCTTCCCTCTCTGCTTACTAGTCATCTTTCAAATCCCGTTTAAATACCACTTCTCCCCAAAACGCTGGCAGCCCATTTTTTCCCTTCAGGGCTCCCCAAAGCCTCGCGTATTACTCTCTTAAAGCATTATTGTACTTTATTTACTTATTTATACAATAAACCTTCAGATCCTTTAAGGTAGGGACCAGGGACCTGATCTCTGAGTCCCTACATCTTAGCTTGGTGTTTGGCCCGCAGCGAGAACGTGAAAGTTTATCACTGGATATATCAATGAATGGTCAAAGTCTAAAGTCCGTACTCTGTTCAGATCTTGCAAGGAAAACATTTGTATACTGGACACGCCTCTGAATAATCGCTTTGATAAACCAGGCCCACACTCTTGTTGGAAGCGATTGGAAAGGAGACAGGAAAGGTCCCAGGCGGTACTTGGCGTCCCTCACAAAGCTGGTGACCACCCACCCCTTTTCCACCACTCTCGCTCCCGGGGCTACTTCTAGGATGGGGGTTATATTGTATTCAAGATGGGTATTTTTTCTCCATCTCGACTGAAAAGCTTCACCGTCCTTTGATTTTTTTTTTTTTTTTTAAGCGCCAAGTCGTGCACAATTCAGTGAGCCTCCAGGTTCCCTACGGGGGTCCAAGATGACTCCCAGCCCTTCCTGCCATGGAGAGCTCCAACTCTGGTTTCGTCCGATGCATTCTGGAAAAGACCCCTCCAGAGCCCCCTCCCTCGGCCCAGGACGGCCCGGGTCGGGAAGGGAGTTTCCAGCTGCCGGGGCTGCGGTCCGGCCGCCGAACCCAGCCGAGCCCTGCTACGGCACCGGGAGGCGCGGGGGGGCGTCGCCCAGGGCCGCCCCGGCTCGGCGCGCGGGGCGGGGCCGCGGGTGGCGGCGAGAGGCATCCATCTTCCCGGGCCAGCCGGCGTCTCCTCACCGAGCGGGGCGGGGGCGAGAGCGAAGGGTACGGGCCGCGGCACCGCCCCTCCCGCGAGCTCCGCTCCTCTTCGCCGAGTCCCGAGCGGCAGGTGAGGCCGCCGCCCGCCGCTTGCTCTCTGGGCGCGGGGAGCCGGGGGCCGTGAGCGCGCCGGCAACTTTGCGGCCGCCGGGGGCGCGGCTCCTCCCGGTGCGCGTGCGAGTGTGCAGGGCAGCGGCGGCCTCCTGGGGGCAGCAGCGGAGAGCGGGACGAGGAGAAAGAGGCGGCTCCGGCGCCCCGTGGCCCAGGAGGCAGAGGCCCCTCGCGGCGCCGGCTGTCGAGACCTAAACTCCGCCGGGGCTGCACCCAGGACGCGTTCGAACGGCGCAGCGGCCGCCTTCCCGGCCAGCAGCGGGGACTCGCTCTAGGATTACGTTTCCTTTCGCCTGCCCGGGGGCTGGCAGCCGCCTTTGCCGACGGGGGAGCGGCGGCCGCGGCAGCAGCATCCCGGCCCGGGTGGGACCCCCCGAGCGCCGGAGCCGGCGGCGGGAGCAGGAAGGGAGGGTCGCGGCGCCCGCCCTCCACGGCCGGCCCTGCCCCGAGCGCCGGGTGCGGGTTTCTAACAATGGTGCGGAGCGCCGGCGCGAAGCCCGCGTCCGCCCCGCGGCCGTAGAGGAAGTGGCCGGCTCCGGGTGGGGTGGGCAGGGAGACGCCCCCCGCTCCCCGCTCGCTCGAAGGAGTTTGCCTGCGCGCCGGGCCTCTCCGGCCCCGAGCCCGGCTCCCCGCCGGATCACCGACGGCAGTCGAACCGGAGAGTATGGTGCCAGCGCCCGGCTTAATCTAGTCTCCGGCTCGCTGCTTCTTTCCGCCTCCTCGTCTTCCTCCTCCTTTACCTCCTGTCGGAGCTGCCTCTGGGTTCCCGGTGTGTGGGAGTACAACTCTCTGCCTCTCCAAGGAGACCGGTTTGTGACAGCCTAACAGAACTTGCCCATTGAAAGCAAACCCAGAACAGCTGGATAATGTCCACTCCGAGCAGATTCAAAAAGGACAAAGAGATCATAGCCGAGTATGAAAGTCAAGTCAAAGGTAAGGATGGGAGCGGCTGCCTTGCTCCTTTTGTGTGCCTTCTTGTCATTGTGCTCGAGGAGGAGTTGCCTTTCTAACTTGGTGTCTGCGTTGGAGGAAGGCGCTGAGGGACAGCCAGAGTCTCTGGTCGAGCCACCCCAGGGTTCGTACAAGCCAGTTCTCTTCCCAGTCCCAGTCCCAGTCTCGTCAAGCCCACAGGGAGCTGGAAACCAGGTGGCTTTTCCCGGCTGCCAGAGCGCACCTCCACCAGAGAGAGAACTGGCTTTAACTCAGCCACCTTCAGCCGGGCAGCCGGGCAACTTACAGGGGAGGCAGGCAGCAGCAGTGGTTCCTGCCCAGTTCTCCTCTTCCTCCTCCTTATGATTCTTTTTAACTGATATCTTTGTCACCACACACACACACACACATACACTTAATATTTTAAGCAGCCGTCTTTCTGAAGTCTGGACTCCAAGTGGTCTAGAGCTTCATCGACTGCCGATGATATTAGACATTTACACTATTCACCATTTATCAGGGTGAGTCCGCCCTTTATAAAACAGCTCCCTGAAAGCCTGGCAGTTAAACCAAGCAGGGACTGGTGGAATCTGACTCCTCCTTTATAATGGGCCAGAATTCAGTGCCATCTTTCACCCTCACATGGGAATATCGCTTTATCGTTTGCGGAAAGCTACTTCCATGTAAACTGGTTTGAATATTTAAGTAATAGTTTCAGTCCATTTACATTGTCAAGTCATGAAGGAACCTAATTAATGTTGATTAAACATTTTTCCCTAATGTGCCCTGTGGTTTAAAAAATATGTTTTCTCTCTAGTACAAGTATTTTGTAGTACTGTCAAAGTGGTTGTGTTTTTGTGGGATTTTTTTGGTTTTGTTTTTCCTCTTCTGTGGTCTCTCCTGGGTGGTTTACCCTATTGAGACAATGGATGGAGTGTTGAGATTGCTGTTCTTTGGAATATTCAATGCAAAGTTCATAACAATTGCTGTGTGGACACCTGTGTTTTTTCAGATACAGTTTTATAAGAGGGCTGCTGAGGGAGGCATTCCTTACTTGCCTTGGGAAAGGCAGGAGCAGCCTCAGTGCTCTTTTGTGTGGTCAAGTTGTGAAAACGCCTGGAGTCCTGTGAGAGGACCTGGAGGGGGACCCTCCATCACCCGAGGGTGAATTTGGACCAACTCATCATGGCCACAGATGTAATGTACAAGCCTGGGGACTCATGTTTCTTTAGGCTAACCCTGATAATGGATTTGAGCTCAGCGTTGTTCAAGAAATGATTTATAACTGCTTGTAATTAATATAATTTATACTTATAGGAACTGGTTATATTGATATGAAAGTTATATTAGCTGAGAAGTAATTATTTCCTTAGTGACAGGCAAACTTTTTAAGAAGCAGAATCTTTCTTAATGAGTGCAACACAGCCTGAAACCTTTCATTCTAAGTGGGACTCCTAGTCACCATTCCTTGTGCAGGTTTTCCACATGGCTCTTTGTGGTAGATCTTTGAGGGATGGCAGTCTGGCTTTCTTGCTGCCTGAAGTGATGACTGGCAGAATGCCCTTTTAAGTATTGGCTTCATTATTTCTGCTCCAAAGTCATTTGTTCATGATCAGGTCCTTATATGAAAAATAGTCTCATGATTAATTTCTTTCAGAGAGTGAATTCTATTGTTATATGACTACTGATATGCTTGAGATAAAAGGCCCTCTATGTTAAAAAGAAATCAATAAAATGGGATGTATTGCAACGTTTAAAATGTGTCAATCAAATCCAATCCAAGAAAAAAATTATGAACATGGTGAGGATTATTTTTGGAACAAATTCTGTCCCATAGAAAGTGATCTTCTCTGTTCTCTTCAACCTTCCTCATTCACACATACCCCAGTCTTCAGGCTGTTTTCTGACTCTTTCCTAACCTGACCTGCTCTTCTCATCAGGACCTGTATCCAGACTTTATCTATTTCCACCTATTCTGTTTCAAATCCAGGTCATTATATCCATATGCAATTACGGGAATAGGGTAATACAAGGGAGTCGGGTCATGCACACCTCTTCAGTGGCCCCAATTCACCTGTACTTCTGAGCAAAATCAAGAAACGAGTGGGAGAAAAATGACAGTGACCTAGTGCATGAGGCCAAGCCATTCCGCACAGTGGGAGTAGGTTCCTTTGTAAGGATGAGAAATGCAGCACTCTGGTTTTCTGTTTTATTTGCTGAGTCCCTCTGCAAGGGTGAGCCCTTTACCCTAGCAGAGTGCTAGTCCACTGTTTAAAGGTATGTGGTTTTGGAACAACCACCTCTTTTAATTCCAGCCAACTATTTCATCTGTTGATAAACAAAAGAAATGTGGTCTATTCAATTGCTAAAGGAAAACTTGGCTGGGCTGGACTCAGAAGAGAAGACATAGATCTGTTCCCAGTGAATAAAGCCACATGTGTTGGAGTCTCTAGGTGACTTTGGTGTATGGGTGATTTCAAGAGTCATTTTTGATTATGTGTACTTTTTTTTTTTAACCTTCTGACTTAGAACTTTATACTCTGGAGTATTGTTCTTTCTTTTTCTCTCCCATTTCCCTGATACCAGTTGTATGAATCTCGGAATTTTTGAGATAATGGTTTTATCTAAAGAAATGACTCCAGGTGTGAGATTTTGGCACTGTGGCTGCCTGTACATGTTTTGGGAACAAACTTCATGGAGCTATTCTCAACTGTGAAAAGAGACATCATAGGTGACAATGTGTAATTTTTATGTGTGAAACTATAGGTACATCTAGTTAGATACATCACGTTGAGTAAGTCACATAGCTTCTCTCTGGCTTTTGGTTTTCTTATAAGATGAAGAGTTTGGATTCTCGGTTCTAATGATCTTTGAGTCTGATTGAAGATGTTATGTCCATTCATATTAATAACTTAGTAAAATTTTCAGGTTTTTTGCATTTTCTTTCAGCTACCCTGTTATGGGGGAAATTATTTTTGGTTTCACTTTTTTTTTTTAATAATGAATTTGCAAACACTGTTTATTATTTGAGTTCTCAGAAAATTAAAATGTAATGCAATAGGGAATAGAGAAAAATAACAAAACCATGTTCAGAAAACTATAGAGCCCAATTATAAGAGGGGATAGAATTATGAATTCTACAAGTTGTCAAGGAATAGATGTGTTTAAATCAGAGACAGAAGGATCTCAAGCAGTAATTTAAAAGGAGTGTGCCAGCTAGGAGAAGAAAGACTATTGCATGCATTGTGTTAGTCAACCTCCCAAAGATTTAGAATCCAGAGAAGTCAATTTCTTGTTTGTGGGGGCTCTTAAGAAGACAGCTTGTCTGGAAAAGTATATGAAACACAAATCAGTTGACTCTGTTGCTTGTTAGCATCTCTGGCAAAAAGCTTAGTAGGGGAATGGTAACAACTGGCTAACAGAAGGTTTGGAGATTTTCTGGATTTTAGTATTCTATGCAATTTTCGAATTCTGCAGCTATAGTATTGTGGCACACATATAAAAAATACTGCTTCCCATATGGGAACTGAAAGAATCAGGAGACACATTTTGTGAAGTGGAACTCATGGACCTAGAGGTTGTGTTTGCTTTTAATAATGCATGTTGCTAGTTGCTAGGATTTGACAGCTATCATTTGCAATATTTTTTGAGGGATAATCTCCTACTCCTCTATATGCCATATGTACAGGAAGTGCCAAGAAAATCTGTTGTTCTTCAGCCACTCTGCTGCCTGAACTACGAATAGTACATTTTGGTAGCAGATGGATCATGAGGAAATACCAATTCAGTTTGATAGGTCCCTATGTCATACAGTAGGTTTCAATAGGAAGGAGCACTGCTGTCACTAATATAGAACCTGTGTCTCCATCTGATGTTCTTTCATCTGAACTGTAATAGAAAACAGCAACAAACTTAAATTATGAATTAAAACTTTATAGCTGGGAGGGACTTTAGACATTTCCTGTCTAAACATCATCTTAGACATCATCCTTACATGATGCAAGGAAGCATAATGATAGAGTTACACAATTAAGTGTAACCTACCTGGGGCTAGAACCCAGGTTTGTTTTCAGGAACAATGATTTACTTTTAGATTCCTCACAAAGTAGAGCAGGAGATAGAGCACTTCACTGTTTAGATTTCTTTTCTCTTCTTTTTTAAGATTTTATTTATTTGAGAGAGAGAGAGTGAGCGTGCACATGAGCAATGGGGAGAAGCAGACTTTGCGCTAAGCAGGAGCCTCACATGGGGCTCGATCTGAGGACCCTGAGATCATGACCTGAGCTGAAGGCAGATGCTTAACTGACTGAGCCACCCCGGGGCCCCTTGCTGTTTAGACTTTACAGTCACTGAGGGCACTGTAGTTGGACCTAGAAGAGAACAGCAACTCCTCTGCTCTGTTAACAGGAGGAGTTATTTAAATTGGTAAGTGTAACTAAGTGTCCCCACCAACCCCCCAAGATCATTACAAGAAACCACAATGTGCAGGTAGTGGCTTCACAGGCTTGCCTTAGGATCAAGAAAAAAAAATATGGTGACCATGTACAAATATAACTTGCTTGAAATTTTGGTCAAGCTAATTGGAGCTACTTCAGTAGCCCTTTTATGTGGCCCAGAAACCCTGGTTGGTTTCATGAACTTCAAAATACATTACAGAACAGTTTGGGAGAAATTTTGGGGCTGAATGCATCCTTCTGAACTCCGGTGAAGGCTGGCAGTACAGGATGACCAACCTCAACTTCCACAGTCTGTGTTGCTTCCCTTACTCTTGCGAATCATTGACCAACTTAGGAGTCACTCATGTTCAGCTCTGGTTCTGGTTTGAGAGAGCTTGCTTTGTTGTGTGGCCAGACCCTTTTCTTACTTTAATCATGCGACTCCTTTTCCTTCAATTTAGACAATTAAGAATTAAGGTAAAGAAAAGGGGATAAGGTGTATGTGTCATCACTCTATTTTTGGTTTAATTTTTTTTGAAGGTAGAAAGTGGGATGAGGAGTACTTATTTGAAGACATTTTTCATTATTTAAAAGTATTTTTATCTGTTGGTCCTGACTTACTGTCTAGTGTTTTGATTACATATATATGTATTCCTGCTGATATTTCAAGATGGGAGGAAATAGAACATATTGTTTAAGAGCAGAGATTTTGGTGTTAACCACCCAGCCCCGCCAGTGATCACGTTTGTCATCTTTGAGAGTCCGTTTCTTCATCTGTAAAATGGGGATGATAATAGTACTTCCTTTCTTGCCTTTGTAAGGTTTCAGTGAGGTGATTTGTGGAAAGCTTTATTACAGGCTTGGTACATAATAAGTAGTAAAAATCTGTCCTTGTTATCTGTGTAATTTTAGTTTTCTTCACATTTCAACTGCTTCTTGTTACATTTTGACTTAGATAAGCTTTTCAAAATTCAAATACATGATCACTGGTCTGCTACCTGACTAGATCCCAAAGTGAGTGAATATTTAATCATCCTGATAAAGTCCCATGTACTTTTGGAATGGAGTGGAGCGAGTTTCGTGGTAGAAATACAAAGGGAAATGTGATAAGCAAACCAGGGAGATTCCCAGCTCCTTATAACTCGATTTTATATTGTCATTATTTTTTATCCAAGTACAGGTAACAGAGCCTAAAAGTGTGCTATTTCCTGGGCCTGGGCTGTCATGTGTTTACTTACAACTTTTGCTTTGAATTTTCTTTATCTTTGTTCAGTGATGCTGTATGGAAAATGAAAACTGTAATCCAGTCTGTGCATTTTATTTACCTGTGGTAGAAAGCATTCTAAAGACATCAAATCAAGTCACTGATTTAATTTTATGGTCTTGAGAAAAATATATGTATTTTTAAATCAATATGGATATGAAGAATTCATTTATAACTGTGCATTTTCTTCTGTGTCATGATTTTTCCTCCAGCTTTATTGACATAAAACAAAAAGTACTTTTTAAAAAAAGATTATTTATTTATTTATTTTAGGGATTACTGGTGTGCTCAAGATGGGGAGGCAAAGAAGGGAGGAGAGAGAGAGAAAGAATTCCAAGCAGGCTCCAAACCCATAGTGTGGAACCCACACAGGGCTTGACCCCATAACCTTGAGATCACGACCCCAGCTGAAACCAAGAGCTGGATGCCCAACTGACTGAGCTATCTAGGTGTCCTGAAAGTACTTTGATAACAAAATGTATCGTTTATGTATCTTTCATACCTTTTAGTACAGAGCTTTATTAAACATTTATTGAATGAGTAGAGCAATCATTTGGATTGTCATCCATTTGTAGTATAAGTTAATGTGGTTCTCATTCAGAATTATGTAGGGTATCCAGTAAAATATTAAATATTATTATTAAATATTAAATATTTTATTATTAAATAAATTAATATTATTATTATTAAAATATTAAAATACTGTGGTTTTGGACCACAAAATTAAATTGAATTGAAATAGTGTGTAACTTCTTTAGAATGTCATAAAGTTAAAACCAGTCTAAATGTCCCACAGTGGGGAATGGTTAACTGAATGCCATTGGGGGTGGTTAGCTAACTTGTATACATGGAATGTAATGCAGTCATTACCAGTAGTTTTTGAAGAATGTTTTGGCATGGAGAAATATTTTATAATAAGGATGATGAAATAATAATTAAAAACAATCACAGCAGCACCTAACAGTTAATGAGTGTCCGTGCTGTGCCGGTCACTGCTATGACTGCGTCACATAGCAGATCAAGCTTTACGTGTACACTGCAGACTGTCATGCATGGTGGGATGAATTTCTGGGTAGTTTTCCTTCTTGGTATATGCTGTACTTACTGTGTTTTTGGACCACAGGATACCTTGTTCAGTTTCCTGGTTTGATGCGGGAATCTCACAAGAATGTAAAAATAGAGATTCCTCCTTTTTTCTTTCCTTGCCTTTCCCCCTGTTTTCCCCTTTATTTCTCCCCCTTTCTTTGCTTTTTCTCTCATACAACATTCTGGTTTTTGGGTTTTTTGTTTGTTTGTTTGTTTTGTTGAAAGATTTATTTATTTGCCAGAGAGAGAGAGTACACACAAGCAGGCAGAGAGGCAGGCAGAGATAGCGAGAGAAGCAGACTCCCTGCTGAGCAAGGATCCCGATGCGGGACTCGATCCCAGAACTCAGGGATCATGACCTTAGCCGAAGGCAGCAGCTTAACCAACTGAGCCACCCACGTGTCCCTCATACAACATTCTGAAGGTATGCAGTCTGGGCCACCAGAATTATTTGCCTGGTTAAGTTATTTGAGTCTTCTCCATATTTTTTTTTAAAGATTTTATTTATTTATTTGACAAAGAGAGATCACAAGTAGGCAGAGAGGCAGGCAGAGAGAGAGAGAGGAGGAAGCAGGCTCCCTGCTGAGCAGAGAGCCCGATGCGGGACTCGATCCCATGACCTGAGCCGAAGGCAGCGGCTTAACCCACTGAGCCACCCAGGCGCCCGAGTCTTCACCATATTGTTGCTCTTCCATCACCTAGAGAACTGCCTGATTAAAAATGGGTTTTAAGTATATTTATGTGCTGGCTTGTGGGAAGGAAAATGAGTTGTGAGGTGCACCTGCGTCAGTGTTTTAAAATCCAGGCCAGACCTATACCAGACAATTTTCATTCATTTAAGTGGTCGGAGTTTAGTCACAGGGCCACATCTGCTGCAAGGGAGTCTGGCAAACATACTCTACCTAGACAGTCTGGTTTCCTGCTACAACTCTATGACCATAGCAGGAGAGGAATATTTTGGTGGACAACTGGCAGTTAGCATGAAGACGGGTTTCTTTGGAGAGTCCATCTATTGGGGTGAAATTGTATTTTGTTTTCATTTGTATATCTTTGATTGCTAATAAGATAGAGCATCTTTTCACAGGTTTACTGGCCATGTGTTTTTGCCACTAAAATACGTTCTCATCTCTTCACCCATTCATCCTTTAGTTTATATTACTGATTTGTGAGTTTTCTTTTTAGTGTGTTCTCGCTGTTACTCTTGTCAGTTACATCTTTTGCAAATATATTTTCCCTGTTTGTAGCTTGTACTTTCACAATTATAAAAGCTATCTCTTGATAAACAGAGGTTGTTTAATTTTTTCAGATGTATCAATTATTAACTCATGTTTGGCATTTCTTTCCCTACTCTGAGGTCAGAAAAATATCTGTCTATATCTTTTTGTAAATGTTTGAAAAATTTGCTCTTCACATATAAGGTCCCAATTCATCTGACGTACATTTTTCACACTGCGAGCTACAGATGTATCTTTAGTTCTTTTCATGTGGATGACCAATTTTTTTTTTAGCTCCATTTGCTAAATAGTTCCTTATTTTATTTTATTTTTTTAAAATAAGCTGTAGGCCCAAAGTGGGGCTTGAACTCATGGCTCTGAGATCAAGTGTGTGCTCTCCTGACTGAGCCAGCCAGGTGCCTCTCAGTCCCTTCTTTTAAAAAGTGACCGACCAGCTCTTTCTGTCTTGATCGCAGTTTCATATGTGCATGAGTTTATCTCTGGATGCTGTTGGGTTTCATTGGTTAATTTGTAGGTTCTTGCACCAGTATTACATTCTTTTAATTACTATAGCTTTATAATGAATCTTTAAATGTAGGAAACCAAATCCTCCTTCTTTATTTTTCCAGAATTACCTTACTGATCTTGGTCTTTTCTTTTCCAAAAACATTTTAAAGATTTATTTATTTATTCTAGAGAGTGAGAGAGAGTGAGTATATGTACAAAAGAAGGGGCAGAGGGAGAGGGAGAGGATCCTCTAGCAGACTCCCTGCTGAGCATGGCACCTGACGCAGGGCTCAGTCCCAGGACCTAGAGATCATGACCTGAGCTGAAGGCAGGAGTCAGACACTGAACATACTAGACTGAGCCACCCAGGTGTCCCTCCAAATACATTTTAGAATTAGTTTTTCCTTCCCTGGGAAACCCTTTGGCATTTTGATTGAAACTATGTGACATAAATCAGCTAGAAGAGAGCTAATGTCTATATAATATTAATTCTTCCTACCCACGAATATGAATATTTCTCCATTTACTTGGTTCTTTTTAAAATATCCTACTGAAGGGGTGCCTGGGTGGCTCAATTGGTTAAGTGTCCGACTTCAGCTCAGGTTGTGTTCCCATGATCCTGGGATCGAGCCCCATGTCAGTGTTGCTGCTCAGTGGAGTGCCTGATTCTCCCTCTCTCTCTTTCTCTGCCCCTCCTCCCTTCTTGTGCTCACACTCTCTCTCTCAAATAAAATCTTTAAAATAAATAAATAAAATATCTTACCGTAGGGGCACCTTGGTGGCTCAGTTGGTTAAGTGTCCAACTCAGGTCATGGTCTCAGGGTTGTGAGATGGAGCCTGACATTGGGCTCCATGCTCTCCATGGAGTCTGCTTCAAATTCTCTCTTCCTTTTACTCTGCCCCTCCCCCACTTGCATGCTTTCTCTAAAATACATAAAATCTTTGAAATAAAATATCTTACTGTAACATTTTACATTTTCTGTGTTTTTGTTATATTTATTTCATGATATATTATAATTCTTGTTAATGTTCATGAGATCTCTTCTAAAATTATGTCCTAATTGTTTTCAGTTATACAGAAATGCAATTTACTTTAGCATATTAGTGTTGTATCCAGCCACTTTGTTGGTTGGTCTATTATTATGTCTAGTTATTCTTTTTTTTTTTTTTTTTTGTAAAAAAATTACCTGCAAATCAAGACAATTTTATTTCCCCCTTGCCAGATTTTAAGGCTTTAATTTATTCTTCTTGTATTTTTGCCCTAGGCAAAATATTGAATACAAAGTTCATAAAAGTGGTGACTTTGGCATTCTTCCTTTTTCTAGATGTAAAGGAATGGTTTTAAGCTCCTCCTCTCTTAGAGGATGATGATCGTTTTCAGTTTATTACATACACCCTTCATCAAGTTAAGTAAAATCTCTTGTATTTCTTGTCTACTTAAGGTTTTAATGATTAATAGGTGATTAAATGTTATCTCTTTTTGTATCTATTAATAATATTTTCTTTAATGTGTTAATGTGTTGAGTAATGTTTAAGGGTTTCCTAATATTAAACCTTCTCTGCATTCCAGAAGTAAACCTGTATTGGTGTGCCTGGGTGGCTCATTCAGTTGAGCATCCTGAATTTCAGCTCAGGCCTTGATCTCAGAGTTGAGTTCAAGCCCCATATTGGGCTCCACCCTGGGCTTGGAGCCCAATTTAAGAAGAAAACAAAACAAAGCCCACCTGTCCTCATCATTTTATTTTATGTACATAAAAATAGTTGGGGGGCACATGGGTGGTTCAGTCAGTTAAGCATCCAGCTCTTCCTCTCAGCTTAGGTCTTAATCTCAGGGTTGTGAGTTCAAGTCCCATGTGGAGCCCACTTAAAAAAATAAATAAAACATAAAAATTTTAGAAAAGATAAAAACAGTTGGATACAGTTTGCCAATAATTAGGGGGTTTTGCCTCTCATTCCTTGAATGAAACAAGCCTATGGTTTTCCTTTCTGGTAATGTGTTAGAGAGTATTTCTTCTTTTCCAACTTTGTGGAAATTTGACATTTTGGAATATTCCTTTTCTTGAAAGTTTGATAGAACTATTTGGGTCTAGATACTTACTTTGTGTGAAGAACTTTTTAGCTCATCAGCAGTTAGTCATTTCCTTTATTAGTTACAGGATTACTTATTCTTTCTATTTCTTCTGGCATCAGGAGAACTTTTAAAATTCATCAGCAGTTAGTCATTTTCTTTACTAGTTATAGAATTATTTATTCTATTTCTTCTGGTCAGAAGAACTTTTTAACTCATCAGCAGTTAGTAATTTTCTTTATTAGTTATAGGATTATTCTTTCTATTTCTTCTGGCATCAGTTAAGTTATATTTTTCCAGAAATTTGTCCATTTTATGTTTCCAATATATTGATGTGTTAATGGTAGTATTCTCTTATTTTTTTAAAAGTGGCTGATCTGTATTATTGAAATTTTTTTTGCTTTAACTTTTTCTAGCTGAATCTTTTTTTTTTTTAAGATTTTATTTTTATTTATTTATCAGAGAAAGAGAGAGAGAGTGCACAGGCAGGCAGAGTGGCAGGCAAAGACAGAGGGAGAGGCAGTCTTCCTGCTGAGCAAGGAGCCTGATGTGGGACTCAATCCCAGGATGCTGGGATCATGACCCGAGCTGAAGGCAGCTGCTTAACCGACTGAGCCACCCAGGTGTCCCTCTTGCTGAATCTTAAAAGAGATTGTTTTTGCTAGTTTTTCTTTTTATGTTATTGATTATCACTTTTATCTTTACTACCACCTTTCTGATTTTCTTTGGGTTTTTTTCTTACGTTGGGTGCATTATCCTTTTTTGGTACTATTAACATTTAAGACAATATATTTCTTTTCTAATATAATTGTTATTTCTAATATAAGTATTATTCCTAACAAATATTTCTTTTCTTTGTTCCTAATATATATTTATGATAATTCTCCTTGAAGTATCACCTGTGCTACATCTTACAAGATTTGACAGCAGAGTTCATTAGAATTAAGTTCTAAGCATTTTTAATTTCTCAAAATGGTTTCTTCTTTGACCCATGAGGCATATAGGAATATGCTTCTGCTTCTAAATTAAAACAAAAAAGTAGAGATAATTAATTTATCTTTTAAAAAAATATATTGTGATCTGAGAGTAATAGTGTTTGAAATTAGTTGGGGATTTTTTCCTCTTTTACTGTTCTCTGGAGGATTTCATGTAATATTGGAATTATCTGACTCTTAAAATGTTTAGTAGGACTCATCAGTAAAGTTATCTAGGTCTAGCGCTTTCATCAAGAAAAAACATTTGTCATTGCTTCCACATTTAAACATTTTCTGATTTACTAGCTTAACATCATTTATGATATTCTCATATCTTTTTAATCTTTGCATCATCTGCAGTTATGCCACTTCTCTGTTAATAACAACTGTCTGGGGGCGCCTGGGTGGCTCAGTGGGTTAAGCCGCTGCCTTTGGCTCAGGTCATGATCTCAGAGTCCTGGGATCGAGTCCCGCATCGGGCTCTCTGCTCAGCGGAGAGCCTGCTTCCCTCTCTCTCTCTGCCTGCCTCTCCATCTACTTGTGATTTCTCTCTGTCAAATAAATAAATAAAATCTTTAAAAAAAAAAAAAATAACAACTGTCTGCCTTTCCTCCTTTTTTCCTTGATTGACTTTGCTAGAAGTATGATTATTTTATTAGTTTTAATTTTTTGGTTGTTTTATTTTTTTATTTTTATTCTATTTTTTTTTACAGACAGAGATCACAAGCAGGCAGAGAGGCAGACAGAGAGAGGGAGGGGGAAGCAGACTCCCCACAGAGCAGAGAGCCCGACTCAGGGCTCGATCCCACGACCCTGAAACCATGACCTGAGCTGAAGGCAGAGGCCCAACCCACTGAGCCACCCAAGCGCCCCTTTTTAGTTTTTAAAAAAACAAGTTTTTTGCTTCTTTGATTTACTACATTGTGTATTCTCTATTTCACTAGTTTATTCTCTTTTACTTGTTCTGTGAGCATTATTTTGCCAGTTCTTTTAAGTTCTTATTTTCCAAGTGTTTTTTTTTAATTTTTAATTTTTTATAAACATATATTTTTATCCCCAGGGGTACAGGTCTGTGAATCGCCATGTTTACACACTTCACAGCACTCACCATAGCACATACCCTCCTCAATGTCCATAACCCCACCCCCCTTCTCTCAACCCCCCTCCCTCCAGCAACCCTCAGTTTATTTTGTGAGATTAAGAGTCACTTATGGCTTGTCTCCCTCCCAATCCCATCTTGTTTCATTGATTCTTCTCCTACCCACTTAAGCCCCCATGTTGCATCACCACTTCCTCATATTAGGGAGATCATATGAGAGTTATCTTTCTCTGCTTGACTTATTTCGCTAAGCATGATACGCTCTAGTTCCATCCATGTTGTCGCAAATGGCAAGATTTCATTTCTTTTGATGGCTGCATAGTATTCCATTGTGTATATATACCACATCTTCTTGATCCATTCATCTGTTGATGGACATCTAGGTTCTTTCCATAGTTTGGCTATTGTGGACATTGCTGCTATAAACATTCGGGTGCACGTGCCCCTTTGGATCACTACGTTTGTATCTTTAGGGTAAGTACCCAGTAGTGCAATTGCTGGGCCATAGGGCAGTTCTATTTTCAACATTTTGAGGAACCTCCATGCTGTTTTCCAGAGTGGTTGCACCAGCTTGCATTCCCACCAACAGTGTAGGAGGGTTCCCCTTTCTCCGCATCCTCACCAGCATCTGTCATTTCCTGACTTGTTGATTTTAGCCATTTTCCAAGTTTTTATTTTTCTTCCTTTCTAATGGAAGTTTGTAAGCAAATAAAATTTCCTCTAAGCACTGCTGTACCTGCATTCTACAAAGTCTTATATGTAGTGTTTTTGTTATCTTTCAATTCTGTGCATTTTTAAATTTCCATTATAATTTTTGCCCATAACTCATAATCTTTTTAAAAATGTGTTTAAATTTTCCCAGATATAAAAAATGTATTTACATTTTTCCAGATATTCTAGCCAGGGTGGCTCAGTGGGTTAAAGCCTCTGCCTTCCGCTCGGGTCATGATCCCAGGGTTCTGGGATCTAGCCCCACATTGGGCTGGCTGTCTGCTCAGCAGGGAACCTGCTTCCTCTCTTTCTCTGCCTGCCTCTTTGCGTACTTGTGATCTCTATCTGTCAAATAGAATCTTTTAAAAAATGAAAAATAAAAATTAAAGTTTTCCAGATATACAGTTATTTCAGTTATTTCATTATTAATTACTAACATGATTGCATTGATTTTCTTTGGTGTAAATCTTGTATACTACTGAAGATTATAAGCCACATCCTCTCCTGGCCCTTTCTGTTTCCTTCCCCTGCTTTATATCTCTCCATAGCACTTATTATCATTGATCTATTTTACACTGACTTTATCTTGTCTGGGGGGCTTTTAAAATTCCTTTCTTATATGAAAGCTGGTAATCTGATTAAATCATATTTTAAAAACACTCTATCCTGCATTTTAGTTTCAACCAAAAGCGTCATGCTGGGGTATCTATCTGACTTTAATATACTTTAGGAAATAGAGGTCTAATATTCTTTTCTGAAGCTATCAATATATTATAATTTTTATTAATGAGATTTAATTGAGATATATTAGTTCCATGTATATAACATAACATAACACATAACACATTATGTATAACACAACATAACACATAACACATTATGTGTATAATATAATTGTGTAAACATTACAAAATAACCACCATTCTGAGTGTAATTAACATCCATTACCACACATAAAATTTTTTTTCTTGTCATAAGAACTTTCTTTTTAAAGTCAATTCTGTCCCTGACATGGGGCTCAAACTCACAACCCCGAGATTCAAAGTTGCATTCTCTTCCAACTGAGCTGGCCAGGTGCCCTGTGATGAGAACTTTTAATATCTCTTAAGACCCTTTCAGACAATTATTTAAAATTTTTCCAGTATCGATTTCTATTTTAGCACAACGCTATAGAATATATAGTTCAAATTACTGTGAAAAGAACTAGTCTTGTGTTTTTTCCTATAGAGTGTTATAGGATCTGGTTCTTACCACCCAGAATAATGTTTATAATCCTGGATCAATACACTGAGGATATACATACAAGAGAGCAAATAATATTATACTAAGTGTTTTACATTCTTCACATACAGGTTTGCATCTGCACCTGGAAAACTCCAGCATATATGGCTTCTAGGGATGGAAATGTGTAGTGAGGACTCCAGTAACAGGCAGAACATGAAGACATCCACATTTTAACAAGAATCAGAGCTGGTGTTGGGAAACTTCTGGGGTCTTACTGTTACTGCTAGTCATCCAGATTCTGCTCTTTCATTCCTGCAGTTTGCAGGTGACAGTGTCTCTTTTCTTGAGGAAGGACTTCTACCATTTTATCCATTGGAGTTCTCCTCCAAAGCTGGCTGCAGAGACGTTTAATAATTCAGCACACCCTGGAAGAGGTAGAACCCTCCAGCCTTCTCGGCATCATAGCAAATAGACGAGCCGGCATCACAGGAGTGTTTAGAAAGATTCCAGCAATAACTCTCAAAATGCTGAGTGTTCTGTTATTAACTCCTTTCTCAGTGGGTCTGTGGAAGACCTCTGGACTTCTGCCCTTTGCCTCTATTATTTTGAAGGCATGGCTTACAAAAACAGCTCCCTCCCTCAGACCTCCAGCACTTAAGATAGAACAATAGGTGTCTGCTTATCTTACTTAAGTCAGACAATTTTCACTTCTGAGGAAGTCCAGATTTTAGTCTGGCTGTGAAATTATCAAGTTTGAAAAGTGGAATCATGCCTCCGAACATTTGCCAAGGAGAGCAAGTAGGAAGATGTCAGCCTGCTGGTCTCGTTTGACAGAGGTCTTGGCCTAGTGGCCTTTTTTGATGTCTGGTCAGTGTAGTTCGCAAAAGTTCTCCTGTGGGAATCAGTGTATTTTCCTTGTGCCTCGTACTGACCATCTACAGATTGAGCACAGTCTAGGCAAATTATAATCTCCAAGCATCAGGAGACAGCCTGGAATTCAAAGCCAGAGGTGTGACCGTTGTAGGCCTGAGTGCTGCCTGCTGCCGGTCCTTGGAGGAAGGAAGGTGAGGAGAGGATGGTCCCAGGAAGGTGAGGGGAGGAAGGTCAGAAAGAGCCACCTGTTTCAGAAGGTGAGGTTGAGCTACGCTCCAGAAAGTGGAGGAATGTTCTCTGGAGGACTTTGAGCTTGAGTGATGTGCTCTTATTTCTTTTTTGTGCCCAGTCACTTCTTTTTCGCTTCATCATTGCAGATGACTGAGGCATGCTTTACTGATACTGTGGTACAGAAAGCTGGCAAGTTTTGAACCCTTAGAAAAGGGAACTTGTTAGATTTTGTGACCCTCAGAAAAGAGAGTTTTCTGGTTACAGTGCTACAAAAAGAGAAAGAGCTGATGAGTGCCTTTCCAAATGGCCATTCTGTTTTTAAGTTGAACTTCTATTGCATTGTGTTCACAGTGTTTACGGGGATTCTCACATGTGTCACCGAAAGTTTATGTTTGAAAGATCGCCAGATGGTTTTTTCTAGAGTTTAGGGTTTTAACTGTACCCATTTTCCTGCATTCTCCAAATACCAAACATACAAATAGAGATCTCTCATTTGAAACTGGGACAGTTCCTTCCTGCAGTTAATATTGTAGTCTCTTTTCTTTTTTGAAGTATTTCTTAGAGAGAGCAGGGGTTGGGGGGCAGGGAGGGGCAGAGGGAGAGAAAGAATCCCAAGCAGACTCCTCTGGAGCAAGGAGCCTGACATGGGACTCAATCTCAGGACCCTGAGATCATGACCTGTGCCGAAAAAGAGTTGGATGCTAAACCCACTGAGCCAGGCACGTGCCCCTGTAGTCTCTTTTTTGCCAGGCACTGCAGTTGCCCAGTGGTCTTGGAATTAAATTGTGAACTAATGTACAGAAAGCTCTCTGCACTCTCTGAAATATGACCAAAGTAATTTCGATTGCCTTTGTGGTCAGTGGAGGTTTCTGACATTTCTCATACTATCACGTCCCATTTTCAGATCCCACATAATACTCTGAACTGCACATGCTCACATAGATCCATATGTTTATATGTTTTGTAGAGCATAGGACTTTAGAGTAGAGTTTGTGGCCTTGGGAATCAGACTGCTGGGGTCTGAATCCTGGCCCCGCTGCTCCCCAGGTATTTAATTGTAGGTCAGTTACTTACTCCCATGCTGCCCTTGCCTGTAACATGGAGATAATAATGGTGATTGGAGGGGTGCTGGTGAGGAGGGCAGTGAAAGAGTTCAGCCAAGACAGAACACAGGAGGTAGACGTCTATCGGATGCACTGCAAGGGAGCAGCTGGCAGGACAGCAGAGGAGACACTGTCTGCTACCAGGCAATGGTGAGGGGCCGCAGGGCTAGGGTATATTGAGAGCATATGTGAACGTATGGAATTTTTCCTTTTTTGGTAATCTTAGGAGTTCTGCCTGGTTATAAGTACCTTATTGGTCCATTTGGGCCTATGACTATTCCAAGGTGAGGGAGGGCCACACAGCATACCTCTTTGTATATTTAGCTCCGTGATCTCTGTGGGACCTTTGGCTTTGCCCAGGTTTGCAGTGCTCAAGCCTGTTGCCTAAAAGTGGTCTCTACACTTAACCTCAAAGCACTGTTAAGATACGTAGAGTGTTGAACAAACTGGCACATAGTATGTGCTCAGATAATGTTAGTGTATCGCCACTTTATGAACTCTGGCTCGGGAAGCAATAGTAATAAACTTTGGGTTATGGAAGACTTTAGTAGCAGAAAGGAGACTAAGGAGACTAGAGGACTAAACGTAATATGGTGCCTTGTATGGGATCTGAAACAGGAAAAAGACATTAGGTAAAAACTCAGATCATCTGAATAAAGTACAAGCTTTAGTTAATTTTAAAAATACTAAGAGTAAGAAAATAAAACAATTGGTATTTTTAAAAATGCTACTTATATAACTTCTATGATTATAAAGAAGTTGTTGGCTAAAGTAAAGGACTGGTAAGGCAAAAAATGGAAATTCTCAAATGCTTTGGATACGTCCAATAGCATTATTTGTATTTACATTAATACAATAATTTGTATTTACATTAATAATATTTCTATATTAATCTCTCTATGTACCCATTTAACAAATGTGGTCATTTGCAGAATAGTCAATATCGCTCAGTGCTGTATCATTTACAGCAGGGCTGCTCAGAGTTGGTCCCTAGACTAGCGGGTGGGCAGCAGACTGTTACCGATCCACGGGGAGACAAGGTGCATCATGGTACTGCTTTCTTTATCCCAAAGCACTTGCTACAAATCAGTGTCGGTCAAACTAAGCTGTGCGTAGGGTGTGATGATTTAGGTTCTGGCACAAGCTCTTTATCGCACTATGGATGTGGAATGAGTAGTTCACCTTCATTAGCGTGGTGTTGGTCTGCACCATTCCATGGAAGTGTATTGAGATCTGTCTGATCCCTTTAACGGCTCTTACCATTACTTGTTCTTTGTTGATTTAGAGAACAAGGTTGTCCTTTAATGTAGGAGTGGTGGCCACTTACCAATGGCCATTGGTACTTTAAACTTCATTATTTTTCAGGGATTGAGCTTTCTTTAGAGAGGCACTAGGGTATAGAGGTTATTATCTTGGATAAATCCAATTCAAATGTGGTTCCTGTGGAGCCTCAATTTTCCAGTTTGTTAATGGGTGTGATGATTACATCTATTTTATAAGATCGTTGTGAGGAATAAATGAGTTTATACCTGTAAAGGATTTAGCACTGCTTTGGGCGAGTGATAGGGTTCAATAAAAGTGAGCTGTTGAATTAATAATTATTATCATATACTACTACCTGAAGCTATTGATTTATCTAGTGGCAGTTTTTTTCTTACATGATTTAAAACTCACGCATCTCAAGAGAAATGAATATATCTTAACAGACTTAAATCTTACAAAGAAAACACTAGCAATGTGAATTTTAATGGTTCTTTAGAAAAGCAATCTCCAGAAGCTATACTGGGCCCAGTCTTGAAAGAACTGTATTGGTAAACTTAGGACATCTAGCTACAAAGAAATACTTTGTTAGAATTCTTCACCTCATCATTGTTAGAGAACCCTGTGAGTTCTGTTTTCTCTGTGTGTGTGATTGTGGCTATCGTAGATTTCTCTGCCATTAACCTGCACTAGTTAGTTGCTCATTAAATGTTGCCAAGAATTAATCATCTGCCATGCAGATGAAGAGAATCAGAGTTATTCCAGCTGTTGTCAAAGGCCTGAACCTCTCCTTTGCTTCCAGCTTGGATATATCTGTAGAGTATGTTTATGGGTGTTTGTTTCTTTCCTTCCTTGGAGCTCGGCAGCACCCTTCCTAATGAACACCTGAGACAGACAGCCACTTACAGGTCTTTCATAACTCTGATTTCTCCTCTGCGTTAACCTACAGGTATTCATTATTCCATTGAACTTTTTGGTACCTGACTGTTTTGAGCTAAGACCTAGTCTCCCCTTGGGTCCACTCTTGTGCTTCTGATTTGGTGCAGAATGCCTGGTTATAATATCAGTGTCTCCTGCAGTCATCACTGTCGCTGCTTACAATACCAGCAGCTCACACTTATGAGGGGATTTCTTTTAAGGAAGGTTATATTAGTGTCGCCTTCCAGATGGGGAAAATGAAACTCAAAACTTAGAAACTTGCAGTGGTTTCCCCAAGATCACACAGCTACTAGATGTTGGAGTCACCACAATTCACACTTAAGCACCATCCATTCATTCCATAGAGCTACATACAGACGCTGTGCTATATGAGAGACTAAATGCCTAGATTTTATGTTACTCACGCTCTTTAAACTTACAGAAGGCTAGGAAGAATGACTGCCGGTTTTGTCTTAATAAATACTTGATATCAATTCAGATAAAAGCCTTTGTTGTTCAACAGCCAGGTACTAATATGAAATTGTTGTCTTATTATCTCAATGGATTTTTTTATAAGTCTCTTTTCTCTCTCTTTTTTAAAAGATTTTATTTACTTATTTGACAGACAGAGATCACAAGTCAGCAGAGAGGCAGGCAGAGAGAGAGGGGGAAGCAGGCTCCCCCCTGAGCAGAGAGCCAGATGCGGGGCTCTATGTGGGAACCTTGAGATCACAACCTGAGCTGAAGTCTTAAGGCACTGAGCCACCCAGGCTCCCCTCAATGGATTTCTTAATGAGGAATCTTGCTCTGGGGTTGCCTCTTTGTATGTAACAGAAAAGGCATTTTGGGGGTGAAATATTTAAAAATCTAAACCAGAATATTCTTGCTAAATTTAGTGTCCTGTTCCTAGGGATAAGAATCTCTGCCTCAGCTCTCCTGTTATTTCCACAAACAAAAGGCCTTTCTGGTTCCCAAGAGGCCCTGCCCTGTCTTAATTTCTCCTGGGAAAGAAGTTGTTATCTCTTTAGCTAATTCTCTAGATTTACTGAAGACTTCACTCTTTGTTGCTACTGTTCAAGGGCTTGAGACTTCTGGTAGACCCACTCAGCTCAGGTCAGAATTGCCTAGGGATTTGCCTTAGCAGTTTATTGGGCCCCACACCTAGCTCTAGAATTTGCATTTCTAACAAGCACCCAGGTAATGCTGATGCTGTTAGGTCAGAGACCACACATTGGGAACCATTGCTGTAAAAATCAAAGCAATTTTGTAACTTCCTTAAGCTAGCCAATTTAGATGCTAATTTTACTCCCTATTTCCCTAAGATCTTTACCTTTCTTACAATTGCTGTCAATTCCTGTAAATGGACATCAAATCACGGCAATTTAAACTAAGAATATAGAAAATGCATGTAGCCCCGCTGCTTCTTGCTTTACTTCCCATCCTCTCCCCCCAATCGTCATAATTTGTTCGTTTCTCATATTATAAAAAACCTTTTCACATCACATCTGGGTAAACTGAAAACTAAAGTGGGAACATGATGAACCCGTAAGGAGTAAAGCTTGAATTTACTTACAGATCTGCATGGGCCTTTGCACTAAGGAAAAAGGACACAAGGTTAAGTAACCTTTTCAGGACCTCCTGTGGCCCATTTCCATTTCCTCCCTTTGCCACCAACTCTTAGGACATTCAGGAGACCTGACATCTAACTCTGGAGCTACTGATGTGTGCATTTTACTGTGGGTTATGGTTAAATCAGGCAAGTGTAAGGATGGAGTTTTTCTGAAAACAGGAAATTTTATTATGTGTCATGAGAACTTTTATTTGATTTCTTTAAAAAAATCTTGGATTCACCGATAATTCATGAAATATGCTATTGCAGTAGTTACATAAGAATTATAATGTATCTGAAGTCAAACAATAAAGGAGAAAAACGGAACAATATTACTCTTGAAAATCCCAAAGTTACTTTGTTACCAAGAATTACATCTGTGAAAACCCAGAAACCAGAAAACTAACTTTGTGTGTGTGTGTTTTAAGTAATACCTATACTCAATATGGGGCTTGAACTCATGACCCCAAGATCAAGAGTCCTATGCTCAGTCCTGACTGAGCAGCCAAGCACCCATTTTGTTTGTTTTTGCTTATATACAGACTATGGCTTCACACTTGCAAGTGACCAAGGTAAAAGGATATTATTGAGGGGAAAAGATTTTCCTTCCTTCCCAGGTCCCTTACAGTTAAATGGGACATATAGTTAAATTCCAGTAAATTAAATGTGCTTATACTGTGACTCCATTATATTATTAAGATAGTTTAAACTTTTGATTCTGGGTTCTTAGTTTAAATTCTTTTACAGTCGTGCTAGAATTAAATATCATTCATCCAACAAACAGCTATTATTTGAAAAGATTTTGTTTATTTGAGAGCATGTGCATGAGGGGGAGAGGGAGAAGCAGACTCCCCACTGAGCAGGGAGCACAATGCAGGAGTCAATCCCAGGACCTTGGAAACATGACCTGAGCCAAAGGCAGCCGCTTAACTGACTGAACCACCCAGGCGCCCCTGACAAATGACCATTGAATGCATCCTTTATCACACAAGTGCAGATGTTTTTTAATCAAGGTTCTCGCTTTGCCTTATAGTAGTTGCTCAGTGTTCATTGAATTAATACCTAATGAAACACAGCCTGTGTCTTTTTATGGGTTATGCTCTAGATTTAGAGGTGGATACTTAAAGGAAGATTTGCTAAATGGTATGTTAGAGGTGTTTTGAATTTATGGGAGCATTGTGCAGGAAGAAATTAGTTCTGCCTGGGAAAGAACAATACACTCTCCTGGGAGAGACATTTGAGCTAGCCTTGATGGATGAGTAGGAGTTCTCTAGGAAAGGAAGGGCATTCCAGGTAAAGGAGAGTCTCTTCAAGGGAGTGAGTCTGTATTTTTCCTTTTTAGGAGGTGTTTTAAGTGCTTTGAGCAGAGTAAAGAGATAAGAATAGAAAGGTGTGTGTGTATTGGGCATGTATTACGTGCCTGGCTGTGTGACTGCATTTTGCACACATATTTTGTTTGAATCTCACAAGAAACACATGAGATAGACACTGCTAATTCTTTTTCCAGATTAGAGAGTTGAGGAAAGTTTGTTTTGCCAGAGATGACTCAGTGAGAGGACAACCATTATGCTTCATGTTCTTACATGGCATTCAAGCAGTTTAGACTTTGTGGATGGTGAGAAGCCACTGAGGGTGACAGGATGAGATTCTAGGGTGCTGAGGAGACTAGAAAAGCCCAGGGAGGGAGGCCAGTTTAAAAATCTTGTACTCTACAGTGGCATATGAAGGCTTCAGTTCTGTCCTTGACCTTGAGGGTGGAAACGTTGAGAGATAAGGAGATCTGAGAACTGGAATCTAGAGGACTTGATGACCTGTGGGAGCAAGAAGTCAGTGATCAGGTTTACATAGGGGAGAACAAAATGCATGGTGATCTGGTGGAAAACAGTGTCATGTATTATTTGTTTCCTTTCAAACCTTGTGGTTTTTTTCTGTGTGTAATATCAAAATATATTAGCATGGTTGTACATGTACATAATTTATAAATATAGAAATGGAAACACATTGAGATTATGCTCACTTTTTCTTTATGGGGTGTACCATCAAACAAATTTAGAGGCTATTGATTCCAGAGATGGGTCCCCATCCACTGGGACAAGAAAGATTGAGTGGGTGAGCTGAAAAGATGACTATCTATACTTACATTTCTATAGATAATTATTCCAAGTTCTTTCTTTTTGAGTCATTTGTCTTTTGCATTTCAGAATAATCCCAAATATCTTTAAAGTTGGATTAATGATACTAAAGGTATTCCTTCCCTATGGGACTGATTCTAAGCTGTTCTTGTCTTTGGACAATGTTAGAAGTGGAATGGGTATTAAGGTCTTTCTAATCTAGCATCTTCCTACCATCCCAAATCTTAGACAAGTAGTCACTGGGCTCTTGCCTCTTTGAGAGATAGGCATGCAGTCCCATACAAGAAGGTTTATTGGTCCAAAGTTCTTCTTTCTCTAAGGTATAGTTTGCTTCCCTGTATGCAGCTTCAGCACATTGGTTCTTTTTCTTCCCTTAAAGTCATCACAGAGCCAGTAACACCATACATAGTGCCTTACAGTTTACCAGGCACACACATGCACACAGTCACTTGATGCTCACCATTCCTCTATGAGACCATCAGGCGGTTGAGATTATAGTCCCTTGGAAAAGCATCCTAGTTCTTTCCCTACAAATATTTGTCATGCCTGATTTGTACATTCTAAATAGGAGGCATTGAAGTACCAGGAGACATCTGACCTGAGTTTCAGTTCTGGTTCTACCACTATCTAGTAACAAGACCTTGGGCAAATTATGTTGCCTTTCTGAGCCTCAATTTCCTTGCTTATAAAATAGGGAAAAAGCTCTCCATCTCAGAGCACTGCTGGGACCATTAAATTAGATAACTCTTTTAAAGCCATTGTAAAAGTGTGGCTCAGAGTTAGATGTACAACAAATCTTGCAAATGAATGTGCTTGCCTTGCCTGTCTCCTTTCAAATAAGTTTTTAAAAATCTGTACGTAACATGATGCTTATTTTTGTCAAATTTTCTATTACTGCTAATATAATTCCATTACGTCAGCTAATAGAGGTCCCTCTGTCCACACCCCCACTCCCGCAGCTTTATTGAGATACAAATGACATAACATTCTGTACACTTTAGGTGTTAGAACATAATGATTTGGTATAGGTCTATATTAAAAAATGATTACTACAATAAAGTTAATTAACACATCTATCACTTAACATAGTTATAATTTTTTTGTTTGTGGTGAGAGTATTTAAGATTTACTCTTGTAGCAACTATCAAGTGTATAATACAGTATGATTGGTATGATTATAATCATCATCGTGTATATTAGATTTCTAGGACTTACTCATCTTATGTGTGGAAGTTTGTACCCTTTGACTAATATCTTCCCATTCCCCCACCCTCCAGCCCCTGGAAACCACCATTCTGTTCTCTATTTCTATGAGTTTAGCTTTTTTTTTTAAATTCCCCATATGAGATTATACTGTATTTGTCTTTCTCTGATTTATTTCATTAGGCATAGTGCCCTCAGAGTCCATCCATGTTGTTGCAAATGGCAAAATTCTTTCTTTGCTTTTGCCAAATAATATTCCTGTGTGTGTATCACATTTTTTAAATCCATTTATTCATCAGTGGGCACTTAGGTTGTTTCTTCTTTTTTTTTTTTTTTAAGATTTTATTTATTTATTTGACAGACAGAGATCACAAGTAGGCAGAGAGGCAGACAGAGATCACATGTAGGCAGAGAGGCAGGCAGAGGGGGGCGGGTGGGAAGCAGGCTCCCTGCTGAGCAGAGAGCCTGATATGGGGCTTGATCCCAGGACACTGGGATCATGACCCAAGCCAAAGGCAGAGGCTTTAACCAACTGATCCACCCAGGTGCCCCAGGTTGTTTCTATGTCATGCTTTTATAAATAATGTTGCAATGAACAGAGGGGTGCAGATATCTCTTTGAGATAGTATTTTTGTTTTCTTCAACTTCCACTTCAAGAAGTGGAATTGCTGGATAATAGTTCTGTTTTTAATTTTTTGAGGAACTAATGGGAGTTACTTTGGAACTTAATCCTATCATTTGTTTAGTTATTTCATTATTATTATCTTGATTTTTTAAAAGTATATTCCATTATTTCAAAAGTCATAGATGCAATATCAGAAAGAAATTTCAGCTCTTTCCATTTTGAGAAAAAAAAGTTAAACCTCCATTTATTCTCTTAAAAACATTTTATTATACATGACATCAAATGGGTCACTTTACTGCGTTGTAGTCATATGGGACTAAATGAGAAGGAATGAGAGTAGGTGTTCTTTTTAATGTGAAATTTTTCCTTTATGGAGTCATGCAGTAAATGCATGTGTGTATCTTTGGAAATAAATATTGAGAAAGTGGGGCGCCTGGGTGGCTCAGTGGGTTAAGCCGCTGCCTTCAGCTCAGGTCATGATCTCAGGGTCCTGGGATCGAGTCCCGCATCGGGCTCTCTGCTCAGCAGGGAGCCTGCTTCCTCCTCTCTCTCTGCCTGCCTCTCTGCCTACTTGTGATCTCTCTCTGTCAAATAAATAAATAAAATCTTAAAAAGCAAAATATTGAGAAAGAAAGGATCAGTTAGTTCCACTGGACTTCCTTTCATCCTGTTTTCATGTTCTGTCTGGAGATGAAAAAATATGATTTTTATCTTCATTCTGAGAACTCTGTCCCTTTCAGGGTTTTAAACTCTTGATAGATGTGAAAGCCCTTTGAAAACTGCTAGCTCGTGTTTAAGTGTATTTTTAGCCTGCCAGACTGTGAGTTTTCTGAGGCCTGAGATCCAGTGAGAATTTTTCACTCTGTTAATGGCACATAGCACAGTACCTAGAACATATAGTGACTAATTAGCTTCTTGCAGACTGACTGAAATGTTACTTATTGTTAAGTCTGTTGAAATTTAGTGCCTACAGATTTGTTAATACATCTTTGGAGAGTACTACTGTATCTTTTAGTTCAGAAAATATACTTCAGAAAAAATGTATAAATTCAGGAAAAAGATATTTTCCCCCCACAGATATACAGAATTAGTTGAGTGTCTTTACATAAAGGCAGTAGAAATGTGGGAAATGCTTTGTTATTGGTAGTAATTTTTCTTTGGACCTCCTTGGAATTTTTCCTCTTGAGGAATGTGTATTTCTTTCCCCTAATACTTTGGTGATGGGGGTTTGCTCAGGCCGTAAGTGAACTTAACTCATTCCAGAATTGTCCAGAATTCCAGTCCTGCCTTCACCACTTTTAGTCAACAATGAACAGCTCTGGTTCTTTATTCTTAAGGTCTTGTTATATGTCCTCTTTGGATTTCCTCCAATAACACATTTCTGCAAAGGTGAAATCTTGCCCCATCTCTTATTCTTATTGTTTTCCCCCAGTAAGTCTGGCTGTGCAAGGAGTCTGTTATCTGTTGTATCCATTTTCCAGCAGCTTCCGAGGCTTTTGAGGGGTATTAAGCAGAGAAGAATGAAAGGCCAAACACTGTGGGTGAGGGTATCTCCAGTTATGACATTGACTTTTTTGCAAAAATTTTAATGACTCATTTGAGAATGATGCTTTATGCACTCCGTGTGTGTGTGTTTCTTTTTTTTCCTGGTGGAGTTACTCTCTCTATTTCTTGTTTTTGTTATGGTCCATTCTCTGTGGTAAATGTTTCTTTATTTTATTTCATTTTGGTTATTATTTCTTGTTTCATTCTTCATTTTATTTCATTTTGGTCATTATTTCTAAATCAGTATGTTTTGTATGCTGAGTCACAGTTCTTTCGATTTTCTTCCACTATTTTGACATTTTTACCTCAATATGAATTTACTCTGAGAAAAAGTCCTAATGTTCTGACTTCTGGCAGGAAATGTTTGCATTAGGGAACTGACTTTTCCCTAAGTTCTAAAAAAAATATATATGTAATGTTTGCCACTTGAGGTTTTCTAAATATTAATGTTGTTTGATGTAATTAAGTTGTCTTTAAAAAAGTGTTGCATATAACCATACATAAAGAATGTTTGCTGCACAGGTTGACCACACACAGTGATATGTGATTGTACTTTTCAGGTTGGAAAATGTACTTTGTTAGGGTAATATTTGATTCAATTAAGGGTGTGGTATGATAAACATAATTCCTCATGAAGGAGTATAAACTGATAAACTGTAACTAGAGTGTAATTAGACCTTGTAATCTTACTTTTAGAAGTGTATCCAAAGGGGGGCGCCTGGGTGGCTCAGTGGTTAAGCCGCTGCCTTCGGCTCAGGTCATGATCTCAGGGTCCTGGGATCGAGTCCCGCATCGGGCACTCTGCTCAGCAGGGAGCCTGCTTCCTCCTCTCTCTGCCTGCCTCTCTGCCTACTTGTGATTTCTCTCTGTCAAATAAATAAATAAAAATCTAAAAAAAAAAAAAAAAAAAAAAGAAGTGTATCCAAAGGAAATATTAGAGATGTGGATGAAAAAAATGCTTGAGAATGCTCACCATTGTTTTCTTTAAAAAAATAAATGATAATTAGAAGCCACATAAATCTCCAAGAGTCAGGAAATAATCAAATCAATTATAATATGCACAGGGATTGGGACATTATTGAACCACCAAAAAATAATAGGACTTTGAAGAGTATTTAAAGCCAAGCGAAACCATTGAAGATATATCATAAAATGGAGGGGAAAAATCTATGGCGAATAAAATATGATATATACCAGAATATCACATCATTATTTCTGAGTAAATGCAATGAGCAACTTCTTAAAATTTTCTTTGTCTGTTCTTGTATTAACCAAATTTTCTATAACAAATATATATTACATTGATGATGAAATAAATGAATACATGTAAAGTCCTAAATAATGCCTGACCACATAGGCACTCTCAAATACATTTTTATTGTTGTTGTGCTTACTTTTAGAATAACATAAATTTTTTTTAAGACATTTATTTATTTGACACAGAGAGATCACAGATCGGCAGAGCAGCAGGCAGAGAGAGAGGGGGAAATAGGATACCCACTGAGCAGAGAGCCCGATGTGGGGCTCGTTCCAGGACCCTGGGATCATGACCTGAGCCAAAGGCAGAGGCTTAACCCACTGAGCCACCCAGGTGCCCCAAGAAAAATATTTTTAAGCCCTCTCTAATTGTAGTTATTTTTATAACTCTTTGTTTAACACCTGTTTTCCGTAGACGGTGTGGTCCATTATCTATCCTATATATGCTGCCTCCAGCACTTACCTAGTATGGAGTAAGTGCTCAATAAATAATTTTTTGGTCTCTCACAGATCAGATTTCTAATATTTTCTTTTATTTCAGTTTCCTAGGAGGAGCATCTCCAGTGAGAAAGCTATTAAAATGTTAGCTTTTCCCAGTTGAGAATTTTTATGTTCTTATGAGTGTTGAAATGTATGTAAATGAGGAAATTGCACTGTGCTAATAAATAGCATGTTGTTGGACCAGAAATATATTTATTGGCATATTTTATGTACAAATTGGCACTGAGATACCTTTAAATATTTTTTCTTTAAATATTTTTCTAAAGTTAGAGTTTTCAAATTTTAGAACATGAAGGACTCAAAAGATTATGACAAAGCTACTACCTCAGACATCCTTTTTGATTGATCCTAGGTTACATGCTTAAACAGGAAATGGGCACATTTTTAATAGCCTGTAAGGTTTTTTGGTGGGACTATAGGAATGTGTTTGGTTATGCAAAAATCCACAATTCTATAAAAGGACATAATTTGAATCTGTACTTGATTACAAACTTAGAGATGTCTGTAATATAAGAAGTTTCTTAATTGTAAATAATCACTTCCCAAGGTTTGCTGATCACTATGAGGAGGTAATGAACTTCAACAAAAATAACCAGCTGCTGTTTATGAAACCAAATGATAAAATTCACTTAATGAAAATAATGTGCTGACAGCAGTGTTTATTGTTTAAAACATAATAATCATGTTTGTTTTATCTCTGAGACAGAATATATCTGAAATATACCAGAGGAAATTGAGAGTAATGTGCTTTTTCAGAAATGTGAGTTTATTTATAAGAAACCAACATAAAAAGCTTGAACAACCTTTTACCAGTGGTCTCAGTTTTGTAGAGTTAAACTGGACAGATCACAAAATTGGAAAGTAACCATTGTTTATAAAAATATAAGAAATTCAGAAGTATGAACTTGGAAAACAGGCATGTGGGAAGAATTTTAGTATCATGAACCTGAGACCTTGCGAATTCCAAAAGACCTTGAAATCCACTTGATGATGACTTTTTGGAATCTCAGAAATAGTGTTAAAATACCATACGATAGAAAAGAATAATCAGGAAGCTTAATGCAATCAGAACCTCATAGCCTGTTATGGGAAGTCACATTTGGCAAAGCCTACTAAGCTACTGTAAGTGAATGTTAATCACATTTTATCAGCTGGTTGTACTATCTTTATTATATAATTTGAATATTAATGACCCTGTAAATATATTTAACAGTGAAATTACAGTGTTTGTGGAACTCAGATTCCAAAAAGCATATAACCCTTTGATGAAGAATTATGTCTAAAAAGTACATAATTCAAGATGTTTCTACCATTTACAGTAGTCTGGATGGATACTGTGGGACAGGTATTTCTGTCTAAAATACTGTGACAACCAGAATGATTGATGTATGTCAAAATTAATTTTGAAGACATATGATTCAGTGAATTTATTGTTTATGGAAATAAATAACCAACTAGAGTATTGTAACTTTTAGGATCAAATACTTACTCATTTTCTCATTGTAATGTGTATCATTTTGGTTAACTCCATCACCTTATCTGCTTAGAAATTCTTAATGAACTATGAAAGGCTTAGGAATTGAACAGCTCCTCCTAAAGTAGCAGTAACGTTGAAAATGAAAATAATGGTTGGAGATGCTTCTTTAGTTTTCTAATCTGTATTTATTTGGTGTATGTATATGTACTTTGTGAAAACCTGACTCTCTGCCAATGTTCTTTTAGTTCTTTGCAAATATAAACCCACTAAAAGGTATTTTTCCTTTCAGAAGGATTTAAATGTCATTGTTCTTCTGGAAAGTATTATCTAATAGGAAAATTCAGTTCATATCAGAACTAAAAAAGCCTGTAATTAAGATGTGTCTCAGTCACATTTTTTCTCTGACTTTTGTTAAAACGGAAACACGGATGCATATAAGTAAATTGTCAGGTAAAACATTTGTTTCCAAAGGTTATGGTAATGTAACAAATACCTGGTTACTTCACTTTGATTGTCTAAAATATTAACAAATTCTCATTTTAAAAATCTGGGTTATGTCTGGTTACTTTACATTTTGAGGTTAATTTAGATTAATTTACAATCTTTTACATGTTACTGTCCTTTCTCAACACCAGAGAGAAGTAATAGGGTGAGCTTTGGAGTGAGAGTATTGGGACCAGATTCTAGATGCAGGACTGACTTAGCTTATCACTATGGTTCTAATCAGGTTACCGAATCTCTAGGGGCCTGGAGGACTTGCCTTCTGGGGGTCGTTAGGAGGATTGCCTGAAATCCTCACAAGTATGTGGAAAGTGCTAAGAATGCATGCCTACAGTGCATGATGGTTCTTACAGTGGATGGTAGAGACTCTAGGTTGTGGGTTATTTAAAACCTTTCATCTTTCTGCCAGTTTCCTTTGGGAGAATTAGCTAGTTGGTATACTTTCCTCTAAAAACTTGACAAAGGAAAAAATAGCCAGAATGCAAATCATCTCTGCCTAAAAAAACATTAGAGAAGTCTGGATATGTCAGACACTGAACCCTACTGGTTAAAGTGAGATTAGGGCTTACTTTATTGATTCATAATCTGCACCGTTGCCTGTCTTACTGATACAGAGAAGGAGCTGACAAACTTTTTCTGTTAAAAGTCAGGAAGTAAACATTTTAGGTTCTGTAGGCCTTACAATCACTGTCAAAACTCCTCCACTCTGCCATTTGTATCTAAGACCAGCCATAATTTACAATGTGTAGATCAATGGGCATGGCTGTATTCCAGGAAATCTGTATTGATAAAAACAGGAGGTGAGCTGGATTTTGCCTGCAGACTGCAGTTTGTTAAACACTGTTCAGTTCATAGAGAACTGAAAGTACAGTTTTTGTTTTTGTTTTAAGATTTTATTTATTTGACAGAGAGATCACAAGTAGGCAGAAAGGCAGACAGAGAGAGAGAGGGGAGGAAGCAGGCTCCCCGCTGAGCAGAGCCCGACTTGGGGTTCAATCTGAGGATCCTGAGATCATGACCTGAGTGGAAGACAGTGGCTTAACCCATTGAGCCAACCAGGTGCCCTGTTTTTTGTTTTTTAATTAGAGGTAAATTCTTGTCCTCAGAGTTGTAGTTTGTATGACAGTTAACTTTTCTAGTTAGGTCACTCATACCACGGGGAACAGGGGGAGGGGAATGGGGAATGCCTGGGTTACCTGAGAGATTAGACCTTGCACCTGCTGATTGATAATTGAGTCAGTTTTGAGTTACATTAGACAGTATTGAGTTTTGGCTGTGCAGTCCAGGAGACTCATCTTGTGGCTCTGCCCCTTTCCTAGCTGCAAGTCATTGGCTTATGATGTGGCTTTCTTTTTTTTTTTTTAGAGATTTTATTTATTTATTTGACAGAAATCACAAGTACACTGAGAGGCAGGCAGAGAGAGAGAGAGAAGGAAGCAGGCTCCCCGCTGAGCAGAGAGCCTGATGTGGGACTCGATCCCAGGACCCTGAGATCATGACCTGAGCCGAAGGCAGCGGCTTAACCCACTGAGCCACCCAGGCGCCCCTGATGTGGCTTTCTTGGGGCTCAGTTTTCTTAAGAGTGAAACAGTGATAATATGTACTTTGTCTCGTGGCGGTGAGGATTGAACGAGCCCATGTACTTAGAGTGCAAGGCTCAATGACTGAGAAAGGGAAACCAAATAATGGTAGATCTTAAGAACTTAGATGAGATGAGATTCTCATCCCATAGGCTATGTGCTTTTTTTTTTTTTTACAACCTTTTTGTTATTTTACGTTCTTTGTGGACTTTTTTTTTTTTTTTTGAAGATTTATTTATTTATTTTAGAGAAAACCTGAGTGGGAGGGGTACAGGGAGAGGGAGAGAGAATCTCTCTCAGACTCCAGGCTGAGCATGGAGCCCGATGTGGGGCTCCATCTCACCACCCTGAGATCACGACCCAAGCCAAAACCGAGAGTCGGTCACTTAACCAACTGGACCACCCAGTCATCCCTCTCCAGTTTCTTTTCAGGGGTAGAGGGAAGTACACTTATGTATAATTATACACTCAAAATTATTTGGAGCTGTGCCTCTCAAACTATCAGTGGTGAAAGACTGTTTTGTTCTACTCTGTCATGAATCAATGTTTTTATAAAATATACTAAGATGAATTATTACAAAAATGTAATAAAGGCAAAGAGATACCTACAAAGTCCCAACTTTTTAAAATGAGAGCCAATAAATACATAAAGTTTCAAAATGCTTACTTTCATTTTCCTGCTTATTTCTTTGGGAACTGGTAGTAAAGAACTGGCAGTCTGGTAGTTCTGATCCACAGCCACACTTTAAGAAGCACTGGTAATAGACAAACAAACAAACAAATAAATAAAAAAAAAACACTGATTTGGGGAAAAGCAAATACATGGGAGTTCTTTCAAAATACCCAGACAAAAACAAAAAAAGCAAAACAAAACAAAAACCCATATCAGTCACTGTTGAATAGAAGCAGTCACTAAATAGACAGTGAATTTGCCCCTTCTAAAAAAGTACTCACCAGGGAGACGTGTGGGCGGCTCAGAGGGTTAAAACCATTGCCTTCAGCTCCAGTCATGATCCCAGAGTCCTGGGATCAAGCCCCACATAGGGCTCTCTGCTCAGCAGGGAGCCTGCTTCTTCCTCTCTCTCTCTCTCTCTGCCTGCCTGCCTCTCTGCCTACTTGTGATCTCTGTCTGTCAAATAAATAAATAAAGCCTTAAAAAAAAAAAAGAACTGGCATTAAAAAAAAAAAAAGTACTCACCAAGTGCAAGTGCAAGTTATTTACTTACCCAAATCCATGTTCAATGCACCCTCCTCTTCCACCAATGGCAGATGACTTGGTGGGAGATAACTGGAGATTCTCTTAGGGGCATAAGTCTTGGTGATGCTCCAGACCAAGATGACCCTCAGTTGGAGCGCCCCCCAGCCACAGGCTCCAGCCCTGACCCTGAGAGCCCAGACCTCACAGAACGTGGTATCTCAGGTTCTGTTTCTCCTTTGTCTTCTGCCATCTGAAACCACCCCTCCTCCATGACCTCTCTTAAACCACACATTGTGTTATTTTGCCACTATCTTCTCTGACTTCTTGCCACAGAACTGCAGGTTTTACAAGGATAGGGACTCTTTGATTCTTTTTTCAGGCTCCCCAGCTCGTGGCACACCCTGGGTGCACCTTGAAAATACACTGGTGTGTGAATGAATGAGTGTGTGACGCTATCCATGCCTCTCACCAGCCTGATATCCTTTATCTGTGTGCTCTTCACTTTGCTAGGGTCCCTCTCAAAAATATAACCAGGTTGGGAGGGGGAACTGGGGGGAGGAGGAGGAGGTCACTCCAGAACAACACATTACTGTCAACACTTTTTCAATACCCATAACCCCAAAGAACATGTACTGTGTATTTTGGGAAGTCAGTTGTTTTCCTCATCTTTCATTTTTTTGGTTAGTGATTGTGTAATAGCATTATAAGAAAGCCGCCAGCAGTGGTGCTGCCACTCTCAAAGCTGTCATGTTGGCTTTCTGGAAACTGTCAAGGTTACACCTTACTTTAGTTGAAATCCAATGGCATTGAGCTCTTGAGATTAGATAGTAATTTTCTGGAGAAGACACAATGGTGTGTAAACATATGACTGGGCTGAAATATATCAACGTGCTTGCATGGGATATTATGGATCATTAATGCATTACAGTAAACTATTTATGGATATTTTATGATACATGTATGGGATAACGTCACCATATGATGAGGAGAGAAAAGAGTATCAGAATTTCATTTGCATGGTAATAATCATGTCTGAGGAGAAACAGTTTACCAAAAATAAGTTGATACCTTATGGTGATAGATTAGATTTTTGGCAGTTATATTTTGTTCGGAGGACCAGTAAGGCTTCTAGCAGATTGACTGTATGCTGGCTTTGGATCAGGATGTTTGGATTCTCATCCAGATCCCTGACCTTGTTCAAGTTAGTTAACCTCTTTGAGCCTTGCTTTCCTCATTTGTAAAATGCAGGTAATAATAGGACAGAAGCATATATTATTGTGAAGATTAAATGTGATTAATTCATGTGAATCACTCAGTGTGCCAGTCTTTCTTTAGTGCTCATTATTACCTTCTATTGTGTATAGACTATTTGTTGGTGTAGTAGCATTTTTGACAAGAAACAACAGACTTCAGAGTACCCATAGCCGTTGTACTCAAAGATTAATTTTATGGGCAGAGTGCTATTTTAACATATCTCTGCCTTTATTACCTGTTTAATATATACAAATTTATTCTTCTGGAATCCTTCTTGAAATAAAAGTTACTTTAAACTGTTTTTAAATATATTTTTCTCATTAGCTTACATTTTATTATTATTTGAATTATATGTAAGCTTAAAATTTTAATCTACTTGACATTGTAGTTCTTTCCTTTTGCCATATCTTCTTTTACTTATAAAGTGAATGATCCTTTCCCCATAGATCTGATAAATATTCTGTCCTTTTTTCTGATGGTTTCTCTGTAATTTAATCTTAATTAAATTTTAGAATGATTTTTAGAGTGAGCTTTAGAATGAGTACTTTTTCATTCATTCAGTGGAGTTACTATTTGGTTGGAGTTACTTCTGGCTTCCTATTTAATACTTTATAAAACTTAATATTGACAGGTGATATATGGTGTATCAAGAGCTTGAGACTCTTGATCTCAGGGTTGTGAGTTTGAGCCCCATGTTGGAAATACAGATTACTTAAAATAATAAACTTAAAAAAATAAATTATGAAAACTGTAACAAAAATAATAAGCAAACCATATTAAACAAAGTTCTAATTCAATGAATACAGTATTAGGAAATATTATAAAAACTAGCTATGTAGAAAATAAATGAAAAATCATATGGAGTTGTTTATATGGCATGAATATAATTAAATTAATATGCATTTTGAGATGAATAGATAAAAACATTACCATAGTCTTTTTTTTTAAGATTTTATTTATTTATTTGACACAGAGAGAGAGATCACGAGTAGGCAGAGAAGCAGGTTCCCTGCTGAGCAGAGAGCCAGATGCTCATGACCCTGAGATCATGACCTGAGCCAAAGGCAAAGGCTTAACCCACTGAACCACCCAGGTGCCCCAGCATTACCAGAGTCTTAAGATTAAGAATAATTCTTTTTTCTTTCCAATGTTTGTAATGTTGCTCTAAGGTTCTTATAATTTATTTTTCTAAGATTGATTTATTTATTTTTATTGAGAGAGCATTGAGCAGGAGGGGGAGAGGGAGAGAGAATCACAAGGAGACTCCATACTGAGCCTGGGGCCTGGCCTGGGGCTCGGTCTCTCAGGACCCTGAGATCATGACCAGTACCAAAACCAAGAGTCTGACACTTAACCAACTGAGCCACCTAGGCACTCCAGGTTTTTTATAATTTAGAAGTTTATTTTTTTATTTGAGAGAGTGAGAGAGAGAGTGTCCACAAGCAGGGGGAGGGGCAGACGCAGAGAAGCAGACTTCCTGCTGAGTGGGGAGCCCAACGTGGGGCTCAATCCCAGGACCCCTGAGATCCTGACCTGAGCCAAAGTCAGATGCCTAACCATCTGAGCCACCCACGTGCCCATATAATTTAAAAGTTTAAGAGACAAAATGTCTGCTATTTAATTGCTCAAAATGATAAATATTAAAAAATCATATTGTACCTGTCTTTTATTATAGCTAGCAAATTTATTGAATTTATTTGCAAAATGTTTGTTAAAATCAAATCTGTTTGGTAAATCATCTAGATGGCTAAGAACAAACAGGGTCTCTCAGTTTTATATTTTGGTACCCAAATATTAATTAGGCACCTACTATGGATGGGATTTAAATGGGATCCATTTCAGAGAATGGATCAAGACCATTCTCTTAAAACTCTTAGTTATGAAGTTTTGTAGATATTTCATAAAGTAACTTTTCAAGGCCAGTGGGAAGTCAGCAGCAGAAATTTCTGTAATCCATTAAGGGGCTGCCTAGAGATCCTTGCTGGCTCCTGACATGGAGATATCCAGTTACAGCTGAAGGAGAATACAGATCTGGTGCATCACGCTATCACAGACTTAGCCTTTCCAGTCCAGGGGACTGTCCACCAGGCTGACATCTGCCTCCCAGGGCACGCAGGCCCTCTTGCCAAGGCCATTATTCCCGTATAGGGTCAGGCTGGCAGGGGACCTTTCTCATTTAACCCTGAATGTCTTCATTTCCATGAAGTTTTCTTTTTTTTTTTCTTTTTTTTTTTTTTAAAGATTTTATTTTTTATTTATTTGACAGAGAGAAGTCACAAGTAGACGGAGAGGCAGGCAGAGAGAGGGGAAGGGAAGCAGGCTCCCTGCTGAGCAGAGAGCCCGACGCGGGACTCGATCCCAGGAGCCGGGATCATGACCCGAGCCGAAGGCAGCGGCTTAACCCACTGAGCCACCCAGGCGCCCCTCCATGAAGTTTTCTAAGGAGCTTGAAAGACTCAGCAGGGCAAAGGGCAGTGTGCTTGAACACACCGGTTTATGAAACTATAGAACTGTTTCCTAGTTACAGATAGGCCTGCTCTCTCTCAGGCTATTCACAAAACTTCTCTTGAAACAGAACACATTTGGGGGCGCCTGAGTGGCTCAGTGGGTTAAGCCACTGCCTTCGGCTCAGGTCATGATCTCAGGGTCCTGGGATCGAGTCCTGCATCGGGCTCTCTGCTCAGCAGGGAGCCTGCTTCCTCCTCTCTCTCTCTCTCTCTACCTGCCTCTCTGCCTACTTGTGATCTCTCTCTGTCAAATAAATAAATAAAATCTTTAAAAAAAGAAACAAAAAACAGAACACATTTTGTAATAGCAAAGGTAATTGACCAAGGTAAGCCTTTAAACCTGATGTTAGAAGGTAGCCATTTTTTCCTTTTTTGAAGTGCTCCAGGTGGTAGATTCTGACACATCTCTCATTGCAAATGCTCATCATCTTATGACCAAACATCCTCCTAAATTGAAAAATTTTTTAAAAAATGTATGTATGTGTATATATATATATATATACACACACACACATATATATACACACATACACACACACACACACAAATACACAGAAACACACACACACACACACACATATATATATATATATATATATATATATATATATATATATTCTGACCGAACGTAGATGACATTTGCATACACAAAACTGTTGAGCTTATAAAAATGCCTCTAGTACAAGCAGATGTCTTTATGCTGACAGCCCTGCCCAGGGCTTATTCATTGTTCAAAACATACCTCTATTTTGACATTTCCTGGAAAGGGAAATCCTTTTGAATGCATGCAGTAATAGCTTTAGTCACTGAGATTTTTACATGTAATAGTTGAATATTATCATTCGTTTTGATTCCCACATTATTGGAGTCCTTTTTAAGATCAATTCTTAAATTATTCTTCAGTTTTTAAGTCGATTTTTAAGATTTTTAAGATCAACTGAAGTTGATGGATCCCAACAGGGAACTTTCCCCGTTTTCCTGCTGCTGTGTTATGTAGAACCATTTGCAAGAAGAAAAGCATTTTGCTACTTCAAACATCCCAGGTGGCTGAATTGCTTGTATGATTGAGGGAACAGTGGTCTGGCTCATCAGATTCACATTTGCTGTTTATATTTTCTAGAATATATGATAAAAATGGGAATAGTTTGAACTATGTTTTCTCACTAAAAATCTGTCCAAAATTTATATTGAGCTGCAATTTGACCAAAAGTGAAAACATTTATGTAAATTTTAAAAACTAAATATAAATAACTCAAAAATACTTCATGATAAAAAGTCAGAATCTGGGGCACCTGGGTGAATGGGGCAGTTAAGTGTCTGCCTTCAGCTCAGGAGTCCTGGGATTAGAGCCGGGTATCTGGCCCCCTGCTCATCGGGGAGTCTGCCTCTCTCTTTGCTCCTCCCCCTACATGTGCTCTCTCTTTCTCTCAATCTCTCAGATAGATAAATAAAGTCTTAAAAAAAAAGATGGAAAATGATCTAAAGCTGTGTGTGTGTGTGTGTGTGTGTGTGTGTGTGTGTGTGTTAGGATTTTGATCATGGAGCCATGTGGAGGCTCAGCAACCCCCAGGAGGTAGCTCTCTTGTATTTTCTGCACAGGAATATACAGGGAAAATCCAACACATCAGGGAGGATAAGAAAAAGAAGCCCTAGATGGAAAACCAGCTGGTGGTGGTGGGAAGATGCTGAGGGGCTTCTGGGGGTGGTAGATGGGGGTTAACCATGCTTTCTGGAGGGGGAGAGGAAGAGGAAATCCTCTTGTCATAAACACCATCTTTGGATCCATTGGAAAACTGGATTTGGCAATAGAGGAGGAAGAAGAAGGTTTGACTCCTCAGACACACAAGGATCCGCTTTAGAAGCTGAGTGTCATGCCGTTCTGCTGTGTCAGGCCTACAGCTGCCTCCTGTCATGAGGAGGCTTCTTGCAGCTTCCCATGCCCTCATTCAGTGACCAGGAAGAGAACCTGCTTTGAGAAGAAGAGACAGGGACCCCTGGCTGGTTTTGTCAGTGGAACGTGTGACTCTTGATCTCAGGGTTGTAAGTGGCAAGATTACCTTGAAAATAATTTTTTAAAGGTTTTATCTATTTATCTGGCAGAGAGAGAGAGAGAGAGAGAGAACACAAGCAGGGAGGAGAGGGAGAAGCGGGCTTCCTGCCAAGCAGGGAGCCCGATGCAGGGCTCAATCCCAGGACTCTGGGATCATGACACAAGTCAAAGGCAGATGCCTAAGGACTGAGCTACCCAGGTGCCCCCCAAAAACAAAATCTTTAAAAAAGAAGAGGAAGAAGAAGAAGGAGAAGAAGGAGGAGGAGAAGAAATCGTTCTTTAAAGCTTTTTCTTCAGGTTTTTGTGTGGCTTCCTAAGGTTTCCAGCTCTTCATCCTCATGGCTCGTCCTGCCATTTGCCCCAGAGTCTTCCTCCTCTTGCTCCACATCATGATCTGTCTGAAAGGTAATGCCCGAGAAGCTCCATTTCTTCTGGACAAATGGTTGTCATTTTATTTCCCCTCTCCTGAAGCTTGCAGATTGTACTTTGAGTTAGGCTCTCATCTGTCGTGTACATTTTGTGTTCTCTCTTTCAGAAATATTGGCATAGAATTGATTTTTCTCTCTCCGCTGGGTATTTAAATGCACACTTAACTTGGCCACGTTGTTCAGCTTCCTCCTGGCTCCTCTTACCTGCTTGTTAGCATGGTCTCTGTCTCCCGAGTCCAGGTTATCACCTGTCTTCCTTCTCCAAGGGCAGCTGCCATGTCTTTGACCTTCGCACACATTCCTCCAGTCTTTTTTTTTTTTTAATTTAATTTTTTCATCATAAGTATACTCTTTAATCCCCATCCCCTATTCACCCTCCTCCCCACGGGTAACCGTTAATTTCTTCTTTGTAGTTAAGAGTCTGTTTCTTGGTTTCTCTCTCTCTCTCTCTATCTCTCTCTCTTTTTAAAAAAAGATTTTATTTATTGATTTTGACAGAGAGATCACAAGTAGGCAGGGGTGGGGGAAGCAGGCTCCCTGCTGAGCAGAGAGCCCGATGTGGGGCTCAATCCTAGGACCCTGATATCATGACCTGAGCCAAAGGCAGAGGCTTAGACCACTGAGCCACCCAGGCACCCCTCTTTCTCTCTTTTTTTTTTCGTTTGCTCATTCGTTTTGTTTCTTAAATTCCACATATGAGTGAGATCATAGGATATTTGCCTTTTCCTGACTTATTTCACTTAACGTTATATTCTTTAGATCCATTCATGTTGCTGAATGGTAAGATTCATTCTTTTTTATGAGATATGTATTTATGAGATACACACACACACCTCGCACCTTTTCTTTATCCATTCATCTACTGATGGACACTTGGGCTGCTTGCATGATTTGGCTAATGTACATAATGCTGCAGTAAACATAGGAGTGCATGTATCCCTTTGAATTAGTGTTTTTGTATTTGTGGGGTAAATACCCAGTGGTACAATGATTAGATTGTATTTTTACTTTGACAGAAAGAGATCCCAAGTAGACAGAGAGGCAGGCAGAGAGAGAGGAAGGGAAGCAGGCTCCCTGCTAAGCAGAGAGCCTGATGTGGGGCTCGATCCTGGACTCTGGGATCATGACCTGAGCCAAAGGCAGAGGCTTTAACCCACTGGGCCACCCAGGCGCCCCGTATTTTTAATTTTTTAAGGAACCTCCTCACTGTTTTCCAAAGTGGCTGTACCATCTTGCATTCCCACGAACAGTGTAAGAGGTTTCCCCTTTCTCCACATCCTCTCCAACACTAGTTATTTCTTGTGTTTTTATTTCAGCCATTCTGACAGGTGTGAGGTGATAGCTCATTGTGGTTTTGATTTGCATTTCCCTAATGGTGAGTGATGTTGAGTGTCTTTTCCTGTGTCCTTTGGCTCTTGGGATGTCTTCTTTGGAGAATAGTCTGTTCATGTCTTCTGCCCATTTTTTAATTGGATTATTTTTTGGGTATTGAGTTGTATTAGTTCTTCATATATTTTGGATATATTTGGATGTATTTATTTGGATATGCCATTTATATTGAATATGCCATTTGCAAATAGCATCTCCCATTCAGTAGGTTGTCTTTTTAGTTTTGTTGATTGCTCCCTTTGCTGTGCAGAAGCTTTTTATTTTGATGTAGTCCTAGTAGTTTATTTTTGCTTTTGTTTCCCTTGCCTCAGGAGACATATGTAGAAAAACGTTGCTACAGCCAACGTCAGAAGGATTACTGCCTGTGCTCTCTTCTAGGATTTTATGGTTTCAGGTCTCACATGTAGGTCTTTAATCCATTTGGTCTTACTTGTTTATGTTGTGTGTGGTATAAGAATGTGGTCCAGTTTCATGCTTCTGCATGTGTCTGTAGCCTTCGTCCAGTCTTGATCTGACTTTCCACAGAGACTCTAGAACTCTATATGGAATCCACAGGATTTTTTATCTGTTGCCCTGAGTAGTGTTGAGTTTGTTGTAGCTTTTCCATGGCATCTGTGGATATAGTTTCTATAGAGATTCTTTCTTGCAGTATCAGACATCGGCTCATCTTGTTTGGAACATGGAGATTTCTCTTGTCCAAGTTGGTTTGCTGTAAAGCATAAGGTGTACCGAATCACAGGATGACTATGTCCAAGACTTTCATCTTCTTCCACCACAGGGTGAGACTGGACAGAAGCTTTCCATTTTTCTAGAACTGGGTGGAGCTGTTAATGTTACATTTCTTGTCTCTCTATATCAAAAAGCTTTTTTTCAGTGACTGAAAATTCTGTTAAAAGTAAGAAAACTGGCAGCTTACTAGCTGTCCAGGCCCAGGTCCCTGTCTTCCATTTTTACTCAGGGGGGGACGAGCAGCCTCCCACTGTTAGGTACTTCTGCCGCACTGCAGTGCAGTGTCCCCCATGTTAGTCCAAAGTGCAGCTCATCCAGGGTGTTCCAAGCTGCCACAGAATCTTCTATAGCCGTCCTGGGCAGCTGGGTCACAGCCATCCTGCTGAACACTGGGCATGGTTCTGTTTGGCACCGAACTTACACCTGGCACCTGGAATGGACCATGAGGGTCAGTGGGGATGCAGAGCTGGTCGGAGAAAAACACACCTTCAGCCCTGCCCACGGCTCCTTCTTTTCTTATACTTACTCTCCATGGCTCCAGAGACCCAACTCCCATGCTCCGCACGTGTGGTTTCTTCTGCCTTGAATGCCCTACCTCTCCCTGCATGCGTGGGAACATCATCCCTCCTGTGGCTTCCTCCTCCCTGTGACCACCATACCCAGGACACAGCCAGGGGCAGAGCACATGTGGAGTGTTCCCTGCAGGGTCCTGGAAGGAAGAGGGGAGGGAGCGCGTGACAGGGGCAGAGCCCCATGTAGCACCCTTGAAGACTGTGCACTCATGACCCGCTGACTCAGCAGGGGGCTCTTTTAGGAGAGCTCTGGACTCCTTTGAGAATTCTGAACTAGGAGGTGGTGGCACTTCAGGCCTGGGCTCCTGATCCCCGCCCCACCCGCCGCTGAAGTAGGTTTAAAGCAGCGTATCATGTGTAAATTGCCTAGTCAAGTAGCAAAACTAGCAGTGACTCCTGCTCCTGGTAAAATTATAATGCCAACTCACGACTTCTGAGAGATTTGCTCTGTAACAACGGTGGATGCAGTATGGTAGAGCTTGTCCTCTAAAGAGAATAATAACGGCCCCAGAGAGCTGCTTTTTTTTTCCTTGTCAAGATCTCTGCTATTTGGGACTGACGGGTAGTACAGGAAGAACACCGCAAAGGGCCAGGCTGGCCTTTCCCTCGAAAGGTCCTGAGACCTAGAGCGGGTCATAATACATCGTTACATCTTCTTTTTTGTCCCCCTAATAATTATGTCTTAGTTCAAGCATCTGACTTGTGCCAGGCACATGGTAGGCCTCTCCTTTATATTTGTTGAACAAACAGATACAGTAAATACTAAATACTCCTTAGTTATAGGTAGTTGAAATTAAGAGTACAGAAGTGTCTGATGATTACTGTGTGTTAGCCATGAGCAAATCTTTCTTTTGTTTTGTCTAGTTTTTCTGTGACGTGACCTTTCTTGCTAGTGGACCTGTCACTTCCCTTCCTTCCGTCACTTTTACAAATGGCTGCAGGTTTCTCCACCTCACAGGTACTCCTGGAGCACCCCCCCCCCCCGCCACCCGGCTTTGAGACGGGCCCCAGAGGAAGAGAAGGTTTCCAGCATTTATCTTAGCTCACCCCTCTCCTCCTCTCCTCCCCAACTCCAAGAAGCCAGTGCTGTTTTTACCAGAAAAGGTACAATGGTTTGTTTTTCAGAGCCATGCATACAGTTGAGTAACAGATGTTGACAGAGAGGCCCGGGGTGGGGGGTGTTGGGGGGGCAGTGAGAGTAAGCCAGTAGGATGAGGGTGAGCAGTGTGAGGGCTGCTTTTCAGGTGTGTGTTCTTTCTTGTTCCATGCTGCTGGCTGCTGTGGCTCCTAGCTAGAGTTTGAGTTTGGGTTTCATGGTAGAAAAAAAATAATAACCCAAGTGAACACAAAAGTTTGTGTTTTCTGACTATGGAAAGTTGAAATTGGAAGTGTTCCGTGCCTGTGGTATGAAGAGTGTATGGTTAAGCTGGGGGTTGGCCTCTGCCCCACACACCCTCACTTGCTGTCCACCTCTGCAGTGCCCCGCTGCACCCAGGATGAGGAAGGAGAGCACACCAGGCCTACGTGATGCCACCTGAGCTCCTCAGGCCAGGCCCGCCCAGCACGCATAGCTGCAAAGTAAAGCTCTTCACCTGGATGTGGGAAGTGCTGACTCATGATACTGTGCACCTAAAATCAGTAGTACACTGTACTTTAACTAACTGGAATTTAAATAAAAACTTAAAACAACAACAACAACAACACTCTTCCCCCAGCCTGCAGCATATCCACATGGCTGGTCAGCTTCATCCTCGGCGAGAAGGATGCTGACCTCCCCGCCAGGCTCTCTGCTCTGTCCCTTTCCAGTCCTCTTCTCCTGGGCCCAGGGGAAAACTGGTTCCACTGTAAGTAAATGGCCTAGCCTTTTGCCCCTCTTCATAGCCTTTTTCTCCAAAACTTTGTTTCCACCTCATGCTTTCATCTGCAGGGAGAACACATCCTTTGTGGCGCTTCCTAGAAGCTCTGCTCCCTGCTTACCTCCGCACTGCACAGAGTCCAGACATCTTGCCATCCTTTGTACAGAAGCCCTCCCTCTTCCATGGAGTGAGGCCACCTGCAGGACCGCACCATCTCTTGTTCCTTGTGACACTCAGGGACTTGGTTCTCGGTCACTCCTCCACACTGATGGAGGTCTTCAGTCATTCTCTGTCTGCATCCTCACAGCTTGCATCCACTGGCCTTCACCTTCACACCTGAGTTGTTACCAGAAGAAACTTCTGATGATAAATACCTCCTCTCTTCTGGTCCCTGTTTGTCCTTCCAGTTTTCTTGCTTGGGTGCTGCCTGCATACCTGCTCTGTAAGACATACCCCTACCCAGTCACTTGACCCCTCTCTGTTCTTTTCATCATCCCCACACCACGTGGTCTTTAGCTCACCTGCTTCTCTTGAGGTGATTTTTGACCCCTATCAAAGCTGATCACCCCTTCTCCTGAACCCCCGGGCTAACATTTGAAACATATTAGTATATGTAGAAAAGAAACTGGTCAAGGAGGTAAATCTGTGCCTTCCTCCCCCTCAAAAAAAGTATGGTGTAGCAATGGAGGATTGTAGGGGAAAAAACTATGATTGAAATTCTGTTGTAGAGATTCTTTTCTAAAAAAAAATTTTTTTAAGAATTTATTTATTTATTTGACAGCGAGAGATCACTAGTAGGCAGAGAGGCAGGCAGAGAGAGAGAGAGAGAGAGGAGGAAGCAGGCTCCCCACTGAGCAGAGAGCCCAATGTGGGACTCGATCCCAGGACCCTGATCACGACCTGAGCCGAAGGCAGAGGCTTTAACCCACTGAGCCACCCAGGCGCCCCCCCACCTGCAGGTCTTGAACTACAGGGCCAACCATTTTTAAATGTTTGGTTTTTTGTTTTTCTGATGGCTACTGCCATGTTTCTAAATATTATAGTTTAATCTCAAATAGGGCTAATGAAAAATAACTCCTAAAATAATGAAATTGTAAGATATGTAACACTGAATTATTGTTACCAATTTCATTATGAAAATTATTGAAGAATATTCTAGACAAATGCCTTTAAGTCATGATGATAGGAAGTCAAAAATCTTCACCTCCCACTTTCTCTTTTAGTATTAGGAATGTAATTTTAAAAATATATTTTGGGAGTATATTTTATATATTATTTTGTATATCTTAATGGCATAAAACAGATGTTTTCTCTAACCCTTTTTCTTTTTCCTATTCTTTTGCCTCTGGAGGCCCTGTGGTTTTTTCATTGCTTAAGGGTACAGAAAGCTTATAGCTCCTCATTAACAAAACTATGATAAGCACTTTGCATAGTTCTTTAAAGCTTTAAAATAAGCTACAGCTTATTTTGTCTTTGAATCTTATCTCTGAAGGTGGGCTTAGAAAGAGGCTGCATCTCTAAGCCAGGGTTGCAGGAAAGGCTACTGAGGAGAGAAAAAAAAAAAAAAGCATTCTAAATGCCTCATTTTAGAGTGCAAAATGGCTGCCTGGTAGGTAGAGACTTTAGTGGATTTAATTAAAGTACTGTGTTAAAAGAAATTGTAGCAATTATATATTATTAAACTAAGAAGTGCCAAGGCTTTGAAGTTATTTGCTATGGCCCATTATTTTCCTTGATTGTATGCCATCTGAGATTGAGCTGGGCCGTTCAGTTATGTGGGCATTTAGAAGAAGAGCAACATAGTAAATCCAAGTACAAAATTAGCATCTTTGGAACTCGGGGCTACATACTCAAGCTTTTGGGGAATGAAGCCGGTCTTTTGCTGCCATGGTTAGTTTGACTGTGATTATGCTGCTGCCCCTGCCCACTCCCCAGTCAGACATTATTTAGGTTATTGGAAAATACATGTTGTATATGTCAACTAAAAACAGGGTGTCATTTTGGGGCTTAAATGGAGGAGGATTTTATTTTAGATGAAGTGAAAGCATATGGAAATTGATGTGAGAAGAGCAGTGCTGGGTCCATTATTGTAAGAAAGTCAGCCTTTGCAAATGTAGGGCTGAGAAGTCCTTACAGGTGTGTTAGGCAGCAGGAGGGCAACTCTGGCTAACAAGAGATCAAACAGTACTTTTCTATATTAATAACTCAGAGTGGCAGAAGTTTTCAGGGAGAAGAATAAAATAAGGTTCTAGATCTGATTTTATCATTTTAAACTGTACTTAGCTGCAGTTATTAAATAGAAAGGTTTCCTGAGTACCCATGACATGCCTGACAGCTAAAATTTGACAGCTGAAAATGACTAGGAGTCATCGGCTGATCCCTTTATTCTACAGAAGAGAAAACAATCGTGAGAGCCAAAGTGACTTGCCTAAGTGACCTTGGACAAATCCCCACATAAATAAGTCTGCTACATTTTATTTGTATTAGCTGGGAACATTTAGATGTATTTTAATGTTCGTTAGAACTTTGATACTGTAGTTACATCTGATGTTATAGAGTTTCTTTCTGTGTTCACTGAAGGAAAGCCTTCCTCTGTTCACTGAAGGAAACATTGAGCATTTACTGTGTTCAGGGCACTCTTTTGTTGCTTTATAAGATATGGCCTGTTGACCCAATACAAAAGTTAGTGTTCAAACCCAGACCAGGGTCTTTCTTTGGTTCCTCGGATCATTGGCTTTATCCCATGTGGCAGTTGTCAAGCCTCTGTAGAAAATGTAGGTTGAACGTGTGGTTGAAAAAGATTATGTAGGGCTGCCTGGGTGGCTCAGTGGGTTAAGCCTCTGCCTTCAGCTCAGGTCATGATCTCAGGGTCCTGGGATCGAGTCCCACATCGGGCTCTCTGCTAGGCAGGGAGCCTGCTTCCTCCTCCCTCTCTCTCTCTCTACTTGTGATCTCTCTGTGTCAGATAAATAAAATCTAAAAAAAAAAAGAAAAAGATTATGTAACTGCTAGCCCTGCATTGCCCAAAGTAGTAGTACAAGAGAGAATTCTGTTTTTCTTCTTTCCTCTGCACTCAGCTCTCAATATGTCTGTCTACCAAATGTGTGGTGATTTTTCCCACACCAAGCAATTTTTAGCAGCTAGGTGTCCTACAATTTAACTCAATTGTGACCTGTGATTTTTAACTCAATTCTGACACTGTCTACCTGGAGGCACCATCCTATCTCCCAGGGTAAGGGCTTATCCCTACAAGGCTGCCCCCCACTTCAGATGTCATTTCCAAGTCCAGGCTGTCAACTTGGCTTCTGACTAACCAGCTATTAATTAGAAATTCTGTTGACTTCTGTCGCCCCCTCAGGTTCAATGGTTATCTAGAATGGCTCACAGGACTCAGGAAAACCATTTACTTATACTTCTTTATTATCAAGAGATGCAACTCAGAAACAGCCAGTTGTAAGAGATGCATAGGGCCAGGTGTGGGGGAAGGGGTGTGGAGTTTCCATACCCTCTCCAGGTACTACCACGTGATCACCAACCTAGAAGCTCTCAGGATGCTTTCCTTTGGGGTTTTTATGGTGACCTCGTTAAATAGGCAGGATTTAGTAAATCATTGGCCATTCATCAATTCAATCTTCTTTACTCTCCCCTGCCTAGAGGTGGGGGAGGGGGAAGGTGGGGTTGAGAGTTCCAACTCCACAGTCTCGTGGTTGGTTCCCCTCCTAACTAGTCCCCAACCACAAGGGCATTCCAGAAGTCACCTCATTAACATAAACTGAGGTTTGGTTGAAAGCGGCTTATGAATAATAAAAGGCACTCTTTTCACTTTCATTGCTTTTTTTTTTTTTAAGATTTTATTTATTCATTTGACACATAGAGAGAGAGAGAGATCACAAGTGTAGGCAGAGAGGCAGGCAGAGAGAAAGGGGGAAGCAGGCTCCCTGCTGAGCAGAGAGCTAGATGTGAGGCTCGATCCCAGGACCCTGAGATCATGACCTGAGTTTAAGGCAGAGGCTTAACCCACTGAGCCAACCAGGTGCCTCACTTTCATTGCTCTTATCACTTAGGAAGGTCCAAGAGTTTCGTGAACTCTGTGCTGGGAACCATGGACAAAAACCAAAATGTATATTTCAAAATGTATATATCTCTTTATACATCAACAATATCCCAAGTAGCAACTAGTCACTATTTAAATTTAAATACGTTAGGGGTTGTGGGACCCTCCTGTTTACAGTGACAACCTGGATCTGTAGTTGGCCTCTGAAGTGGGATCAGTTTTGTATGATTGAACCCTTAAACCAGTAGGGTCTGTTGCCACTTCTAGATAGTTGATTAAGTGGTCTGACTACACCACTAACCATCAGCTACTTCTGACCCTGTATGAACAGAGTTTTAGTAAATCTAGATGTTTTGTGCAATTACCAGAATTCCAGTACTCATTTTGTTTAAAGAATTCCAGGCTCATTTTGTTTAAAGCTCTGAAGATACTCTAGAGACTATGTGGGTAGGAATGATGATCTTTTTTATTTTTTTTATTTTTATTTTTTTTTTTATGATCTTTTTAAAAAGCTTCATTTCCCAATATTTATTGAAGAATGCTAACTCTGTGAGTTGTTAATTTGGAATTATTTGAAAAGAATTCAAGAAGTAGTCAGATGACTTTGGGGAACCTTGACCCTGTGACCCCAGATATGTTTAGAAAATATTTCACATTGGATTTGATTGGCCAGCCTTTCTTAGTCAGTGAACCCTGCTCCCAAAGAACATGTAGGAAGCTCTCCTTGTCCCCATACAATGTGGGTAGCAGTATTCTGGAGAATGGTGGTAGAATGGACTGATCTGGTGGACCTCTTTTTATGCAACAAATGTAAGTTGAATGTTAATTAACATTGAAGAGATCATAATAAGTTACTAACTTTTTGTAATGTCAGTGAGCCCTTGAATTGTTCATTTTTTGGCAGGGTCAGATTTTGTTTTTAAATAAAAGATCTGGTCATCATAAAGCCTATTTACTAGACCATATGTGCTATTTTGATGTAGTTTCCGTAGGAATAAATATTGAGATTACTTTTGTTTAGAGCATTAGGTTCATGTGCTCCACAACAACATGTGTGGCTAAATTTAGGGGATACAAGAGTGTGAAAACCAAGGCCATTAGATCTGTAGTTGGAAGAATAATGTTTGGGCATGCCAATCATGGTCTCAACTTTACTATCACTACATTGTTTTAATGACTCGGTTATTTGGGACAAAGGGATATTTTCTCTCTCATCAATGAAGGCTGTGCACAGTCAAGAAAGGAGGTGAAAAAAAAAATTCCTCTAAAAGGAATTAGTGAGCCTTCTATTTAGGCAGTAACTCTTAAACATGCTCTCAAGAATTCCTTTGGTAACAACCTCAATTTACCTTGCCTGCTATTTCAGATGTGTCTTAAAATAGCATGATTTCCCACAGTCCTATTGAAATTATGGTGTTCTCCACTTAGTAAAATGTTTCTGCATTAGATTTCATTTAACTGCCTTTATTCTGAGCCTCAAATTCAATTTGGGAACACAGTTCACTAATACAAATATTCTGGATATTTCATTTTGGTTAGCACTTAGATTTGGGGAGGGGGATAGATTTTTTTCCTCCTTGATGCTTTCCAAAGGTATTTCTAGATATTAATATAGAAATCAGAGAACAGGAAATCACAGAAGGCCCACCCACTTGCAGCTTAATATGTCTCAAAGACTGAGAAAAAGAAAGGTTGAGGGTCATGGGGTGGTGGTGTCTCATCCTGGGCACAGCTGCTCTGCGGTGATAAGAAAATGGGGCTCAATTTATGCTGACCTTGTATCCAACCAAAGTTTATCCTGCGAGCTGTTGGAGGACGAAAGGGAGAACTTCCTGTGAAATACAGCTCATGTTGGCCTTTCAAGGGTTGCAAAATGAAAAGCTGGGAGCATGATGCATACTGGCAGGGGGGGACTCCAATGGGGACTCCAACAGGATTTCCTGCGCTGAAAAGGAAGCTTGTTGGAAGCCGTTTAATTCATTCAAAAATGTGAAGACCAATATGGCAGCTCAAAGCTGGGTTTTGAAGTTACAGAGTCTAATCTAATACAGTCAGTTCAGTACATCCCATATATAATTTGTAAGAAAATTAGGCATTCTGTATTCATTCCAGACACTTAGTATTATCTTGAATGGGAACATTTTCCTTGACCATCTCATGTATTCCCTTCTGGTAATTTTAAAACATAATTCCGCCAGATAAATGGACGCTTGATTGGGCACTTCAGTCTCTGTTCCAATATGGGAAATTTCCCTCAAGTTAAAATTTAAATTATGCAGAGTTTTAAACTGGATGTGTTAAGACTTTTAAAAGATTTACATTATATTACATAAATATAATAGAACTGAAATAGACACCAAAAACTATTCAGTCAGAATCATTTGTGATAATAGTATCAAGACTCAAAGCAACAGTTATAAGCTAATAAATGCTTATTGGTATTTTAGTTCACTTTTTTGGAATCTTCATATTTACTATTGTTAGATATTACTTTAAAACTTTTTTTATGTGTGTGTAAGATTGAATTCAGGTATACCTTTTGGCAAAAGCTATGCTAAAGAAGCCACACCTGCTTGTCTTCTTTGCTTCAAATTGGTCCAGTTTAGTTGGGAGAGTCTTGAATATATGTATTTCATTTCTTATTGACCACATGTCATTTGTTAAGCTTTACCGTAGTTTTTGCTATCTTATTTAGAACCAACTGAATTACTGTGATTAGATTAAAATTACTATAGCATAGTGTGCCATACCTTAAACTTCTTCCAGAATTAAGTTTACTTTCTCAAAAACAGGACCAGTCTTGCTACATGTAGGAATATTATAAGATGTATATTTATTGGTGTGTACACATGATTTTTTTTAATCTCTGTATTTTGTATATATATAGGACTCTAAGTAGCTATGAAGTGTCTCCTTACATTTAAACTATATCTGTTCTGATACATCAGACTTTAGAAATAACTGATTAGTAAATGTGAAGCACTGAACTAACTCAAAGCCAAGGGGGTATTAGTGTTAGAGGACTTTCTAGAATCTCTATAGAAACTCTTTAACAGGGTTTATTTATTGTTTTTTATTTTAAGTGTTGGGAGGCAGCTTGGGAAAAAAGATATGTAATAAATAATGGTTTAAGGTTATACACCATGGGCACCTGGGTGGCTCTGTCAGCGGCTCAGGTCACGATCTCAGGGTCCTGGGATAGAGTCCCACATGGGGCTCCCTGCTTAGTGAGGAGTCTGCTTTTCCCTCTCCCTCTGCCTCTAACTTGTTTTCTCTCTCTCAAATAAATAAATAAAATCTTTAAAAAAAACCCACAAGGTGACACTCCAGATATACCAAAAGACAAGGACTCCCCATTACTTCCAGTGGACCATTTTCTCTTCTTGGTCAATAAATGGTGGGCATGAGAACAGCTCTCCATTTGTAGTTGTGAACCAAGCAATCTCTCATATCTCCATTTGCCTTTTTAAAAATTCCTAATTAAAAATAAATTATAAGGAAGACATTATTGTTTAGAATTCTGTATTATTGAGCTTAAAGACTTAAAGAAAACCATGCATCCATGTTATTAAAAATAACAGGAGGAAGTGGTAGATGTAATGAAACACATCTATTTGGTTTTTATAGAATGTGAACTCTCAGTCAGACTTAGGCACCTTTTTTTTTTGTTAGAGATAGTCATGGCCTGCTGGTTTGGTCTATTGCTATGAGGCTATTGTTCAAACATTTTTCAGGCATTCTTGGAACTCTTACTGTGTGCCAATTACTGCCCTAGGCGCTAAGAATTTATAAATGAATATAATTAAGGATCTTATCTTGGAGAAATTTCATAGTTATAGCACTTCAGAAGTGCTATTCCTGAGGTTCCTGGGTGGCTCAGTCAGTCAAGCATTGGGCTCTTTGATCTCTGCTCAGATCTTGATTGTAAGGTCATGAGTTTAAGACCCAATTTGAGTGCCATGCTGGGTGTGGAGCCTATATAAAAACAAAAATTTTAAAAAACACTATTCCTGATATTCTGTCTTGTCTACACTGAGAGATGGGGAGCCCTAGAACAAATAGGGTTCTAACAATATTATATTAATCATTAAAGAAAAAGCCATTCATACTCTGGCCCCATGTTTATCTGTATGAGTGTATTTTCCCCAGGTCTCCAAAGTGAAGGCTCTTTTCACTTTGTCCTCTTGTCTAGTCTCATCATGGCACATGGCAGATGCTTACCCATCTTTCTATCTTCACTGTAGCTTGTTCCTTTCGCCCTCTGACTATCTGAACTGTACTTAAGCTTTAAGGCAGAATGAAATTTTGCTTCATGCACCTATGACACAATTTTTTTCTGGTTTTCTGAACTCTGTTGTCCTGCACCATCCTAGCTGGCATCACACAGTTTAGCATCTTATCACATTCTGGTGGGTAGAATATGTTTTTCGTCCCACCTCCCCAGCCTGATTGTCATAGCTTTGCCCCAAGCACCTTCTAACCACAGCTTGGATTCCCAGCTGCTTTGGGAAGCAAGCTAGACTAGAGCACGGGAGAAGGGGCACCAGAGAGCCTGAGATTAAAAATTAACCAGATTTTCATCAAAGAATGTAACCCAAATAAGGAATAATTAACTCTAAGTTAAGACTGTAAATCAGAATTATTTAAGCCCTCTAACTTGCCAATATTTTGTTTTAATATCCTCTTAATGCAATTACCATGGTTCTCCATAAACACTTAAATTAGGCTCACCAGAGTTAGCTTGCAAACCGGCCTTGTTTGGCCTTCATGGTGTTTGAACAATCAGGATATTTTACAGAAATTCAGCTCTCTAGTTTGTCTGAAATAACCTCCCCCACCCCAGTGAACCATAGGGGAACCTTAATGAGCCCATTTTCAAAGAGCCATGGAAAAGGGGGAGAACAGCAGCAGCAGCAAACTTGTATGGAATCTTTACTACATGCCAGGCAGTGTTCCCAGAACAGGATGAACCTCACAGTATCTCTTTTAAGTAGATATCCCAAATTTTGCAGATAAGGAAACTGAGGCACAAAATGGTTAAACATCTTGTGGTGCCTTCCCATGGCTTGCAGATGGTGGGGGAGATTCAGACTAGAGCAGGCTGACTGCAGACCCCCTCATCATGCTTTACTGCCTCCTTGAGAGGGACTGAGGCACCTGTTCCCAAGTCTTCCCTAAGATGACTGACAAGATTTGGTGAAAGAGTAAGAAAGTGGGTTTGTTTGTTTGTTTGTTAAAGATTTTATTTATTTATCTGACAGACATCACAAGTAGGCAGAGAGGCAGGCAGAAACAGAGGAGGAAGCAGGCTCCCCGCTGAGCAGAGAGCCCGATGTGGGACTTGATCCCAGGACCTTGGAATCATGACCTTGTGACCTGAGCTGAAGGCAGAGGCTTAACCCACTGAGCCACCCAAGTGCCCCAACAAAGTGGGTTTTAATGTGTGGAAGTAGAACAGTAGTTTATTTTCTTTCCATTTGCCTAGATTGCATTTAACTTGATTCTTCACTTTGAAGCAAAATGACAGCTGCATGAAGAGGCCTGCACAAATCTGTTTGCTTAAAATTAGTTTGCATGTTTCTTATTTGTATTAACTGCTTACTATTTTTGTCACATTTGCTCATTTCCAAGGGTCATAGCAACCTCATCTTTCCTAAACCAAACTGACCCCTCCTGTCTCTGGATTCTGGTTGTACTTCTCATGTCACCCTGCATCATACACTGTCTTATTTTAATCTTGGTCTTCTAGTCAGACTGTAAGCCTTTTAAGGATAGCATAGTCCTTCGCTTCTCATATCCGTAGAGCCTATGCATGCATGTATGTATGTATGTAAGTAACAGCATTTAGGACATGAAATTTTACTAGGCTTTTATTTTATTTATTTAAGTTTTTAAAAAAGATTTTATTTATTCATTTGAGAGAGAAAGAGGGAGTGAGTGCACAAACAAGGGGAACATCAGGCAGAGGGAGAGGGAGAAGCAGGTTCCCTGCTGAGCAAGGAGCCCAGTGTGGGGCTCGATCCCACCGTCTGAGCCGAAGGCAGACACCTAACCGACTGAGCCACCCGGGCACCCCAGTTATGCTAGGTTTTTAATAAGTATTACGGGTCAGAGGAGGGTGTTAAGATGGAAGTACATGTATGTATATGGTGTATATATAAAATTTTTGTTCTAGAAGTTTGCAAGCATACTCAAAAGTAGAGGGAAGAGTATAATATATCCCCATGTACCCATACCTTGTTTCAACAACTCTGATGTTTTTAAATTGTGAAATATACATAATCAGTGTCAAACACACACTCTTAAAGGAATAACAATGAAAAATTAAACCCCATGTTGTAATCACCTGGTGCACGGGGGGAGGGGCACAGGGAGAGAACCCCCAAGTGGACTCTCCACGTAGTGGGGAGCCCCATTCTGGGCTCGGTCCCATGGCCCATGAGATCTTGACCTGAGCTGAAACCAGGACTTGGATGCTTAGCCTACTGAGGTATCAATCTGTATTGTTCGTTTCCTACTAAAGGGTTGTCGGAAAGAACTCTGAAGCATTCTGTGTTCACTTACAGAAGAGAATGTTATGATCATTTATCAAAGTCTAGGCAGAGGAGGAGTTAGTAGCTGCCTGTGTCCAAGTTAACTGACAACTAAGCTGTCATTATTTCTGAGTTCCTTAACAGCTGAGTTGGTAAGAGTGGAACAGAGTCCCAGCACAATTGTACAGGGCAGTCTAATATCTTGGTAAAGCACCAGCATGTTTTTGAACAAGCCAAATCAATGTAGCAGAGCTCATGCTGTTTACATACTGGAGAGTTGAAAAACTCTACTCAAAACCTCAAACCCCAGCTTTGATTTATATACAACTCTAAACCAGCAAGTCCCAATCACAGAACAATGGAGTCAGTACATGGGAAAACAGAAAAGGGGGCTCGCTATCAACAGGCCCACAGACAGCAGTGAGAAGTAACAGCAGACAGGATGACAAGAGAGGAAAGATTTAAGCCTGGGTAGGCTACGGCCATTCGATGGGTGACAGACACGTCCACATACGTCAGTAAGCTCTTTTGCTGTGTTGGCACTGTAACACAGCAAAACGCAATACTTAGTGTTTTTGGAGATCAGCCTGAGTCATCAAGATAGTGTACTCAGTGCATTGTGTTTTAGAAGTTGATAATCAGTCAGACCCGTAGATGAATGATAACTTATAACCTTGAGCCTGTAAGATAAACAACCTAGAAAGAAGACTAAGAGATTCAACTGTGTTAGAATTAGTAACCTCTTCACACAGAAAAAAGGAACTGAAATAAAACCAAAAAAAAAAAAAGAACAAACTGGGAAAATCAGTTTTGCTATTTATAATAAGCAAAGGATTAGGGGCACCTGGGTGGCTCAGTCAGTTAAGCGGCTCTTTTCTGCTCAGGTCATGACCTCTGGGTCTTGGGATCAAGCCCCACGTTGGCCTCCCTGCTCAGTGAGGAGTCTGCTTAAGGATTCTCTCTCTCTTCTTCCCCCTCTTCCTTCACCCCTGTGTTCTCACTCTCTTTCTCCAAAATAAATTAATAAATCATTTTGAAAAATAATAAGGAAAACCTAGAGAAGGGTCTGAGAGTTTTTATTGGAAGACAGAAAAGAGTTCTGCAGTTGATAGGTTAAAAAGAAGAAGAAGAAAGGAAAGTTACAAAACTGTAGAACTATAGGTTATTTTTAAAAACATGTATTTTTACAGTCTTGGGTTGTTTTGTTTTGTTTTTTTAAGTAGGCTCCACAATGGGTGTGGAGGGCTTGAACTGGTAACAATGCAGGGCTTGAACTCATGACCCTGAGGTTGAGACCTGAGTATAGGCCAAGAGTGGTGATGCTTAACTGACTGAGCCATTCAGGTGCCCCTACAGTCCTGTTTTTAACAATAAATGCATATGAGGATAAATGGAATAGAACAGAAAAGGCATAGGGCTTTGTATAAGGCACTCTAGAAAAATGAGTATATAAAACTTTGCTGATTTTTGTTGTTGTTGTTGTTTTGTCTTTTTGTATACATGCAAAAGAGGGTAAAAATATTTAGTTCTCCAGAAAACTTTGTTAAGACTATTTTACTCCTTGGCGTGATTTTTCTTAACTACGTAGTGATGAGTGGGGGCTTTCTCAGAGGTAAGTCCCTGAATTCTCTGTAGATTTTTATTTAAATGCTTTAGAAGTTTTCTCTGTGCTCTTCTTACAGGGGTGTATTTTGGATTATGACTTCCTGACCTGTTGCCTCGCATTTACTCTCCCCCCCAAAAAGCTTCATTCAGCTGAAATTTACATACCATGTAATTCACTTGCTCTAAGTGTAGATTTCAGTAAATTTATAGAGTTGTACAGCCATCACTGCAGTCTAGGCCTGTTGTTGTTCGATTGTTTTCAGCCTCAGAGTTTCAGTCTAGATTGAAAACATTTCCTCTACCCCAAGAATAAATCCCTCCTGTTTATATGTAGCGAATCCCTGATCTAGCTTGCTCTCCTAAGTACCCACTGACCTGCTGTTTGTCTATAAAAATTTGCCTTTTCTAGACACTTCATATAAGTGGAATCCAACAACCTGTGATATTTTGCATCTCTCCTTTTTTAGTGTGGGGTTTCTGAGGTTTATCCACTTGTGGCGTGTCGGTAGTTCGTTTCGTTTCCCTGCTGATCAGTGTTCCATTGTGTGGATCTCACATTTTATTTATCCATTCACTTGTTGATGGACATTGAATTGTTACCAGTCTCACTGATTTTTGCTTTTATAATCAAATTGGTATTAATGACCGTTATGGGGGCTCCTGGCTGGCTCAGTAGGTAGAGCACAAGACTCTTGATCTCGAGGTTCTGAGTTCAAGCCAAGTGTTGTATGTAGAGATTACTTAAAAATAAAATCTTTTAAAAAGATAACTATTATGAAGCTAAAATTATGATACTGGGTTTTTCAGTTTGAGGTTTTTCAATGTTTCCAGGATTCTTTTGTATTGAAAAAGTTCATCATTATTCAAATTTGAGAAACATTGTTCAGGTATATAAGATTTGTCAGCAATTTTACTAGTGCCTGGATTTACCTCCTTTTTCTTAAAGTTTTAGACATAATAATGATTGTCTTATAAAGATTGTTTTATAAAGATTGTTTTATAAAGATTTTATTTATTTGACAGAGATCACAAGTAGGCAGAGGCAGACCGAGCGGGAGGGGAAGCCCCATGGGGGCTCGATCCCAGGACCCTGAGATCATGACCTGAGCAGAAGGCAGAAGCTTAACTCACTGAGCCACCCAGGTGCCCCCTGCGTTTTAATGATTTTTTCAAAGATTTTATTTATTTATTTGACAGACAGAGATCACAAGTAGGCAGAGAGCCATGTCGAGAGAGAGAGAGAGAGAAAGGAGAGGGATAAAGTTTTAGACATAATAATATTTATATCTCTATCTGATTTGGTAGTGAATACTGTCTCACTGAAAAGCATCTTTGGTCTCTGCCTAGTGAAGTTAGAACAACTATTTGTTACAATAACCTATCAGTATCACTAGGTGAATTCCTAACAGAACATTCTGTATCAGAAGTTCTTCAGGAGAAATTAGTTTAGGTCTTGCACTTTGTCTCAGTAAATCTTGTGGTACTTGTATGCATCCTAACTGCCTTCACTGAATATCCAAAAATAATACTTTTTTCCCCCAGTAGAAACTGACTTAGGGTAACCTAAGCAAGGAGGGAGGAATTTATTCAGATTATAGAATTTTAATTATGGGAGATAGATTTGAAGGAGAATTGAACAGCCAGAACTAGGGCAGCTGTGGGAAACAAAGTTAAAAGAATCCAAGGACAGTGTCTCTAAGCTGCTAATATTCAAGTAGCTCAACTCCAAATGCATTTAGTCCTATTGCAGTTCAGCATCCCATTCCTGGGAGGTCAGGCTACTTGTTTATTCCTGAGGAGTTGAGTGTGGAGGGTTGTCATTAGAGACCTACCTTGAGGATACATCAAGCTCCCACACTTTATTTCCCTCCTTTTCTGGCAGCACCTTCCCTTTAACACATCTGCTCTATTTTGAAAAGGTTTTCTGCTTAATCCAGTTTGATTATCCAACTACATCACATCTCCCTGTTTTTATGGCTTAATTGAGCTATACTTCACATTCCGTGAAATTCACACATTTAAAGTGGTTTAATGGTTTTTAGTATATTCACAGTTGTGCAACTGTTGCCCCACTATAAATTCAGAACATTTTTAACACCCCCAAAAGAAACTCCTTACTCATTAGCAGTCACCACAGTTTTGCTCTCCTTTATGTCCCCTAACCCCACCCCAGTCAAGCAATCATTAATCAGTCTGTTCTTGTGTACTAGTCTCTTCTGGCCATTTCCCATCAATGGAATCATAACACATATTTGATCTTTTGTGTCTGGCTCCATTCTCTGAGCATGTGTTTTCAGGGTTCATCTGTGTCATAGCACCTATTGCTAGTTCATTCGTTTTTATGACTGAAGAACATTCCATTGTATGGAGATACTCCATTTTGTTTATCCATTCATCAGTTGATGGACATTTGAGTTGTTTTCTTTTACTATTATGAATGATGCTACTATGAACATTTGTGTGCACATTTTTTTATGGACATAAATTTTTCATTCTCTTGGGCATATACTTGGGAGTGCAATTGCTGAGTCATACGGTAACTCTATGTTTAGCATTTTGAGGAATCACCAAATTGTTTTCCCCGTGGGCTGTATCATTTTATGTTCCCACTAGCAATATATGAGGGTGCTAATTTTCTTCACATCCCTCCCAACACTTGCTGTTATCTGACTTAGTGATTTTAGCCATTCTAGTGTGAAATATTATCTTATCATGGTTTTGATTTGCATCTCTCTGATGGCTAATGATATTGAGCAACTTTTTATGTGCTTAATGGACATATATCTTTTTTTGGAGAAATGTCTAGTCAAATTCTTTGCCTATTTTAAAATTGAACTATTTCTCTTTATTGTTGTATTGTAAGAATTCTTTATATATTCTAGATACCGATCCTTGTAAAAGATCTGACTTGCACTTATTTTTTCCCATTCTATGAATTGTCCTCATTTTCTTGATGGTGTCCTATGAGACATAAAAGTTTTAAATATTTAGGAAATTCAACTTACCTGTTCTTTTGTCACTTGTGGTTTTAGTGCCATAACTAAGGAACCATTGCCTAAACCAAGGTCATAAATACTTATGTATTTTCTTCCAGAAGTTTTATAGTTTTAGCTCTAACATTTAGGACTGTGGTTCATGTTGTGTTAATTTTTGTGTAAGGTATGACACAGTGGTCAAGATTCATTCTTTTGCATATGGATATCCATTTGTGCAACACCATTTGTTGAAAAGACTATTCTTTCCCCATTCAGTTGTCTTCTGTTCACTGTTGAAAATCTGCCATAAATGTGAGGATTAGTATCTCTTTTCAACTGCATGAGCTTTTTTCTTTTCTGTAGCAAATCCTCTTTGTATCCTTTCAATCACAGGTCTTTTTGACTATCCACCAATGCCCCAGGCAAATAGAGGCACTCCTTTTATATTCCTCCTGTCTTTTGTACTTGGTCCCACTATAGAAATCATACTGTTATACTGGATTCTTTGAGTGTACACTCTTAGACATACCTTAATAAGGCATCTTTGTAGCAATGTATTCCTCCTATTTGCTTATAATTGCTCATAAGCGTGTCTATCAGTCAAGATTCTCCAGAGAAACAGAATCAGAAAAATGGTATTGATGTCGGCAAGTTCAAAATCTACTGGGCCGGCTGGAAACTCAGACAGGAATTGATGCTGCAAACTTCGGGCAGAATTCCTTATTCTCTCTGGAAAACCTTACTTTTTGCCATGATGGGTTTTCAGGTGATTGAGGCCCACACACATTATGGAAGCTAATCTCCTTTACTTAATGTCAGCAGTGTATAGAAGTTTTAAACACCTACAGAATACCTTCACAGCAACATCTAGATTAGTGTTTGATTACTGAGTATTATGTCCTATCCAAGTTGACACAGAACTAACCATCAGAGTACAAATTTCTGCAAAAGGGGTTTGAATCTATGTTTATCTTTTATTTATTCCAGGAAGTCAAATGTAGTATTACATAATTAATAGTTGTTTTAGAAATGCATCTTTGGATGATTGAATGAACAGGGTCAAATTCAAAATCTAACTTGGAGGCATGAGAGTTGTAATTTTGGGAAGATTAATGCTACTTAGCAGGTGTTTTATATTGTTAGATATTAACAGGAAATTGTTTTCCTCAATCTCTGGCAGCCTAATCATTTTAACAAAATATATCAATGACTTCTGTTCTGGGTTTATTCCTCCCTCAAGGTTACTGGCATGTAAAGTACTGTTTTATTTTCTTAAGTTGACTATCTTTTTTTTTTTAATTTTTTTTTAGATTTATTTCAGAGAGAGCATGCAACATGTGTGCATGCAGGGGGAAAAGAGGAAGAGGGAGAGAGACAAGGCTCTCCCTAAACCAGGGGCCCTATCCCAGAACACTGAGATTATGACCTGAGCTGAAATCAAGAGTCGCACACATAACCAACAGAGTCATCCAGGCATCCCTGTTGCCTATCCTTCTAACTCTACTTGATTATTAAATTTATCATCGCAGACTAACACAGGGTAGCCCAGGTCCTTCCCTATCCTGTCTGGTCCCGTTTTGAACTTGTAAGCATTGAGATGCCACTGTTTGCATCCTCTCTCAGGTAAAGGTTATACTCGGTATTTTGAAACTCGTGGAAGTCATGGCACATTGTTAAAGAAAAAAAATACATGGAGCCTTACAGTAATGTTTTATTAATATCTATGAGACATGGTAACAAAGCAGAATTAAGAGGTTAAAAATATAATGAAAGCAAATATGCAATAGAGAAATGGTTGATCATAGTTCTAGATGCCATAATAACATTTTCTCTTGTACTTTTATGTTCTCTCCGCAGGTGATGGTAAAACCAATATAATTTTTTGCATTTAAGGGACAATGCTTGTACTTAACTTCCTATAGGTCTGCTCTTTGGCAGGTGAGAACAGGGTCTGGCCTAGCCTGGTCTTAAACAGCCACACTTGGGATTAAAGAGCTCTTCCCTTTGTCCCAACAACTACAGGATGAATAAAGATGTGGAAAGTTGTCTGGAGAACACAGGAAAAGGAATAGGCCTCAGAAACAATAACTTGACAATAAATTTGCAGCGTAAGGAGAAGAAAAAAGCTTCATATTACCCAGGATACTGAAAGCCTCCTAAAAGCATTTGCAAAGTGCCTTTAGCATCTGTAAGGTGGCCCACAGAATTCCCTGGCCTCCAGAGTCTTCAGGTTTCTACATATGTGCCAGCAACATCTGAAGTAGACTTGGCTCTACCTCTGTAATTTGTGCTGATCCTGGGAGACACAGTGCCTGTCCGTGTGGTGGTGGTGTTTTGTCTAGACGGCTGTGCCCTATGCTGATCTCCCTGAAAAGGCTTCTCTCAATTTGGCTGCTGCCAGCTCTGCAGCTGCTAAATTAAGATAAACTCTTACATTCCTGACCCAAAATTATACGGTCCCTCTGCTAAAGCCTCTGTGTGAAGTAGCAGGCGTTGCTTACTCCGGGGGTCCCCAGTTGTGAAACTCATGGTGAACTCTCCCGACCACCTCAGACTTTGAAATATTTAAGCATTGCCTTGATTACTTTACATTTCTAAGAGGTGCTCAATGTTTTAAATAAAGCCTGCCCAAACAGTCTTGTCTCATTCCGGTTTCCTCTCTCGGAGGAAGTGTCTTTCCATAACCCCAAACTACTAGCTTCTAATTTTAGGGATCACTAAGGTAGGATCAGGATGGAAAACAAGCTCTTCTCTATTGATTTGCCTTAGTCATTTTATTATAAAGCCTGTAATTAGCTCTATTTTCTCCACCTGTAATACATGTTTAGGTTGAAGAAATAGTGGATAATGTACAGGGTTAGAATTTAGGGAGCCCACTTGGTCCTACTTTTGGATACTTATGTGAATGACATTGTGGGGTTTGGGGGTGGGGGAGAAAAGGGATATTACACATTCATGTATTTCCTTTTATTTTTAGTGATATTAACTATTGACTCTGATCAGCTACAATTTGTCAGTCGCTCTAAGGAGTGCTTTTACTTAGGAGTGTATTAATTTAATCCTCATACGGTGATAACCCTGTGGGGTGGACTGTCACCGTCCCTCTTTTGTAGTTGAGGAAACTGGAAGGGTAAGTGAATTGTCCACAGTCATGGAGCAGGTGAAAGTTCGCACTAGACAGAGCCCACATTCTTTTCTACTTTGACCATCTGTAAGGAAAGATGGCAAAGTAAAAATGAAACAAACAAACCGGGATGAGGAACAGAAAACCTTGTCCCTCCACATCTGAACACCCTAGGTCTGGCATGACGGGAGCTTTTCTCCATCATTTTAAAGCTATGACAAAGGTTCATTATCTGCAGTATTAACTTTAAAGAAAGAGGAAGTCACATAATTATAAGGTACTACATATTTAATGAACCCCACCCAGGCGGCTTAGATTCACTTGTGACTATCCCCGGAGCTGTTTTTGTAACAATATTTTAAACACCCAGTAAAGGAATCAGCTGCTTTCTTTTTTCACTCTTAATGAAATTTCACCAGATGAGGGGCTGTTCAGCTCATAATGCTCATATGTGGCTTTTAACCCCCTCCTTGACTGGTCTTCCCTTTCTCTCATTACTTAACTTTATAGAAAACTCTTGCTTTTCCCCCCTCTGTGTTACTTCCTCTGCCTGGAATGCTCCTCACGGTATTTTTCTGGGGAATCCTCCATTTTTTTTTTTAAAGACACGGTTCAAAGATCACATCTTCCATAAAGGTTTTCCTTATATTAACTCTGCCTCTGTTCGTAAACCGATCACTTCCTTCTGTGTGACACCAGCTTATATGCTTTTATTTTAGCTTTGCTAAAATATGATACTTCTATATGATACTATGATACTTTGCTACAGTGGTTGTCCATGGACTGAGATATGTTACTCTTCTTCCTGAAGTAAGTACAAAAATGGAAGTGTTTAGAATTTTTATTTCATTTTTCTAGGTTTCTTTTTAAGTATCAGTCTGTGAAGGATCCAAAGAAACTGGCCCTTCACCATGATGATTTGAGAAGTACAAGTTGTCATTTTTTCTTATCTGTCCTCTCTGCTCTACTATAAGCACCTTGAGAACAAGCTTGAGCTTTGTATGGACAGTATTTTTGTGTCAACAGTGATGAATTTCATATTCCAAACAGAGAAACTGCAGCTCTCATAAGACGGTGTTTCACATCAGATACTTGTCCCTTTTTAGAGACTGAATTATATACTCTGTTTTGTGCCTCAGTTATTATACTTTGATGGTTTTATCTTTTCCACTGGATTCTTTTTTTTTTTTTTTTAAGATTTTATTCATTTATTTGACATACAGAGAGAGAGATCACAAGTAGGCAGAGAGGCAGGCAGAGAGAGAGGAGGAAGCAGACTCCCTGCCAAGCAGAGAGCCCGATGGGGGACTCGATCCCAGGACCCCGAGATCATGACCTGAGCCGAAGGCAGAGACTTAACCCACTGAGCCACCTAGGTGCCTCTTCCACTGGATTCTTAAGGGTGATTAAGACTCGGTTGGCATCCCAAATGCCAACCATAATGCTTGGTACAAAATGAATGCTTGGTAATTGTTGTTGATTGAGTGGATGAATTCCAACTATTTATTTCTTATTGGTAGTGACCTTACTAACTCACAGGCTCCATAGATTCCTTATGATTTAACCCTATATGTTAAAGGAATGTTTAAAACAGGTCCAGAAAAACTAATTTCTATTGTCTACCTGTCTATAAAAATCTACAGCTTAATATTGTTAACTGTAAAAATTATTAGCCTAAATTTAGGTAGCTCTGGTTTTTTTTTCATATGAACAAAGTGTTTGCATTCTTTTATTTATTACCTGTATTAACAAAATTCCTTTGTATCCTGTTGCCACTCTTCTCATGATCATAACCCTGTGGCATCAGTATTTCCCTCCTTCCAAGATTTGAACTTGGATCGTTGTCCCTGAGCTGTTCCTCTTTTCAAAAATATAGTAGTTACAGGAAAACCCTGCAAGGATCTCTCTGTGAATCATTTACCATATATTTTATTTCTAGATGTGTTCCTTTCCTACAGGTTGACCTAATTAGGATTTTGGAAACCCTCTGAATGATTCACCTTGTAATTTACATTGGGATTCTAGATTTCAGTAAAGTAGCTCACCTTGCTTGGAGAGTGCAAAGACTGTTTTCAGATACTGCATTTTAGCTTTCCCCATTTATTGAACAGTCAGTACTTAGATTTTGTTATAGTTTATTAAGCATTTTGAGTTCTTTTTAGTCTCACATATTTGTAAGGAATAGCCCTCAGGAAATAATTGAGGTATTTGAAGTGTGAATAATGCATGCAGAACCAAATAAAGGTATACTTACATTAACTTTAGTCAAAAGGGGACATAGAAAAGATACATATGTTTTAAAATTAATCTTGTAATATTCCAAGCCAAGTTTGGGGTGCCTGGGTGGCTCAGTGGGTTAAAGCCTCTGCCTTCGGCTTGGGTCATGATCCAAGGGTCCTGGGATCAAGCCCCGCATCGGGCTCTTGGCTCAGCAGGGAGCCTACTTCCTTCTCTCTCTCTCTGCCTGCCTCTCTGCCAACTTGTGATCTCTGTCTGTCAAATGAATAAATAAAATCTTGAAAAAAAAATATTCCAAGCCAAGCTTGTTAAATAAGCAACATAATAAGAATCAGCAGGTCTAGTGTTTTCATTGTTGATGCTTGGTTTTTTGCAGGGCAAATCAGTATCTTTGAAAAAGAGGGGATAGGCAGAGAGGACTGTCCTATGAATAATTTACTTTCAGGGAATCAGGAAACATAAAAGTATAAACGATATTTCTAATGGACTGCCAAGTGTTATAATCCAAATAAAAGCATTTCCAGGGAACCAAAAGAACCAGGGATATTCTGTTTGGAATATTACAGGTTTAAAAAATTATGAGCAGATTGCATTCATAAAGAAATAAATTCCGGGTGAGGACAAAACCGCTAATAAAGAGGAGATGAGAGAGAATAAAAGCAGCAGTCCACATTTTGAAGATTTTTAGCCGGGGACACTGAGTGATCATAGCAACCGTCTCCAAGGAGACCTGTGGAAATGTGAAAAACGCTGAGGTCACACGGGCGCCCAGAGAAATTCCGTATTGATTAACAACTTCTGGATGTATCTCTCTTGCTTCACCTTCAATGCCTTCAGCCTTTTAAACAGCATTTATTAGAAGGATAAAGGAAAACCAAATGTGATTTACCCAGAAGAGAAAAAGTAATTCTCAGAACAGAAACTCTGCTCAAAACATTGTGAGCAGCCTTTCACTGAACTTCAAAAGCTATTCAGAAACTTGGATATTAATGAAGTGAGAAGTCCCAAGGACTAAATGGAAAGCCTTGGTCATAGGTGGTAGTGATGGTTATTGTTTCACAGAAAAGGATGCAAGTTTAAATTCTGGGGCTGGAAGCAAAGCTCCCAGAAAGGGTTCTCATGTAAGTTCTTCATTACTAACCAAGCAGCTCCCGCTGCTCCAGGGACCCCTCCCTTTCTAATCCTTCCATCCACTGGTTCTGCAAGGGCATTGTTTAGGCGGATGGTGAGAAATGATGTGTTGTTCATGCGGAGCTGTGGTTTCCTCGGTTCCTTCAGTGAGTTAACCTTATTGCTTGTCTGCAGCAGCCCCACCCCCTCTTTATCAGACACTGGGAAAGCAAATGTCGCCCGTGGTCTCGAGATGCTAAAAGGTTAAAGAGGAGAGGGACCCCCCCCCCCAAAAAAAAAAACCATGAATCCAGTAATTGCATGGGATAGGAAACATGCACAGAATGTTTTAAACCTAGAGAGACTAGAGGGAGATGATAGAGACAAACTGGAACCAGGACGACATTCCTAGAGGAAGTTTTGGCTGTGCGGAAAGGCCAGAAGTGGGGATAGGATGCCCTGGGGGATGTTAAGTGATGGGATATAAGGTAGGTCTGGGATTTGCAGGCAGGCCAGTAAACTGTGAGCAGTAGTCAGGGTGTGGAATGGGACAGAGATAAAGTACTCCTCTGCACTCCTCCTCTTCATTCATTAATTCTAGAGTAATAGCATTTTGGGTTGGAAAATGGGGTATCCTACTTAATCAAACTCAAGAGGCCAGGCCACTGGGAGCTGCTGACTTTCTTACTAGTGGGGACCTTTGGGGATTTCTGCCCTGGCCTTAACCTTGTTCTGCAGGGACACTGCATGTAGATATTGTGTACTCGTTTTCCTGGGTCTCACAGGATTTAGTCAAATTGCTAGCCTTCTATCTAGACCCCATGGAGTGGTCTAGATGAGACTAAATGAGTGAATGTATTCAAAGCACTCAATAAATACGGCCTAATAAATAGGTAAGAACTGTATAAAAGGCCCACTTTTGTGAGTCAGTACTGTTATTAATCTGGGATTCTTTCAAGTCACTGGAGCACCTGGATTGTCCTCTGTCCCTAGCCTGAACAGAGCTGGAGCAGGTCTCTTGGGACTGAGGGCTTGCCACAAGGGTGTGGTTCCTCTGCAGGGAGGGATGCCCTGGGTCCTTGGCTATAGTTCAGGAAGAAAACATGGGTTAATTCAGTGAAAGTTTCTTCTTTATTGTGAGTGTTCCGGGAACTCCATGAGCCAGCAGCACTGCGGGATTTGAGCTTTTTGAGGCAGAGGGGTTGCTATAGCAGTTTTTAGAAGGGACCACATGGGTTTCACAGCAGTAAAGGCCCTGGTTTTTCACTATATAATAAGACATCATTTAGTGTGTGAAAGATGGATTTTGCTCTTTATGTGTGTCGTTTTTAAAAATTATTATTATTTTTAGAACAGGGGGCAGAGGGAGAGGGACAAGAGGACTCCACACTGAACATAGAACCCACATCGGGCTCGATCTCACAACCCTAAGATCATGCGCTGAGCCGAAATGAAGAATCAAACACTTAACCAACTGAGCCACCCAGGCCCTGCTTGCTTTTGTTTTTTGGTTATTTTAAGTGGAGGTATTACAGCTGGTAGTGCAAAACTACTCTCAAGAATTGCTAATTTCCTTTTGAGTATCATCTCCTTAGCAGAACCTGCTTAGGCCCAGAGTTTAAAACAGTTTACAATAAGCCTGCCTCTGGAGTTCTTGTACACATCGACTTCCCAAGCTAGTTGTGAAGAATTGTCAAGATGATGTGCCTAAGTTGTTTAGCTTAGAGAAAGCCCTCCAAAGATGCCAGGTTCTGTTTTTCCTCTTCTCCTCTGGCTGATCTCCTAAGTTGGTGGCTAGGGCCCATGCAGGAGTAAATTGTTCTTCCTCACTGGAAGTTTGGTGGTTACAAGTTTTCCTAGCACATCTTTAGTTTGACCAAACTACAGAAATAACTATAGGATTCCAAATTGGTCCGTGATTTAAACTTGGGTGTGGAGGAAATTGGTCATAGAAAAACTGCCTTAATAATTCCAGTTGCTTACACCCACTGAGATGGACATCGTTTGGCGGGGGGGGGGGGGGTAGGGTTATGTCATTATTGTATGATAATAATTTTGTGCCAGGCAGAGTGCTAAATTCCTTTTCTTCCTTTTCTTTCCTTTCCTTTCCCTCCCTCCCTCCCTCCCTTCCTTCCTTTCCTCCTTTCCTTCCCTCCCTTCCTCCCTCCCTTTCCTTCATTCTCTCTCTTTTCTTTTCTTTCTGTTTCAAGTTTTTATTTAAATTCTAGGAATTCTAGGTAGTTATCATATTGTGTAATACTGGTTTCAAGGTAGAATGTAGTGATTCTTCACTTACATGGAACACCAGCGCTCATCATCACAAGTGCCCTCTTTAGGACCCGTCATGCATCTAGCCCCTCCCCCACCCACCTCCCATCCAGTAACCCTTAGTTTGTTCTCTATAGTTAAGTAAATCCTTTCTTTACTAATCTTAACCACCCCATAGCCCTATTTATAGATGAGGATACTCAAACACAATGACATTAAGTAATTCAGTTTAGGACTGACTAGAGTTTGGACTGAACCCAGAGGTGTGTGACCCCAGAGTCCCTGCACAAAATCTTTAGTGCCCTACTGCATCTCGGCCATTCATTCATGCATTTATTCATTCATTCCATAAATATTGTGTATGTCAGGTATTCTTCTAGGCCTTGGGAGATACTGCAGTGGACAAGAATGGGAGTTAGGGAGTTTGCATTCTAGTGGGAGGAACTTAAGCCAGAAAATGAATGTGTGTGTTATTTATGTACATACACAAATGTACCTTTAGCATTAATGTGTTCTGTGAAGAAAAATGAAGTCTAGAGAAGGACAGTAGTTACTTTAATAGTTAGAGAAAAAGTAACTAAAAAGTTACCTAAAATAGTAACTTTCTCCATCTTATTTTAGCTGTTACTTTGTATTTTAATTTATATCACCTAAATTTAATATATACATGCTACCATGTTTGTAAGTTAGGAAGCATAACAGTATACCTGCAAACCTACCGCCTAATCTCAGAGCTAAAGCATTATTGATTCTGTTTCATCACCCTGTACTCATTCTTATCCCATTTACCTATCCTTTGAAGAAACCACTTCTTAAAATTTTTTGTTAAATTCTTCTCTTGCCTTTTATAAAAATAGTATTAATCACTTACAGTTATATCCATAGAGCTATATTGTTTCATTTTGCTTATTTATTCTGCCTTATAAAAATAGTATTGGGCTCCTGGGTGGCTCAGTCAGTTAGTCATCTGCCTTCAGCTCAGGTCATGATCCCAGGGTCTTGGGATTGAGTCCCGCATCGCATGGGGCTCCCTGCTCAGCGGGGAGTCTGTTTCTCCTTCTCCCTTTGCCCCTCCTCTCTGCTCTTATGCTCACATTCTCTCTCTCTCTCTCACACACACACACACACACATTCTCTCTCAAATAAATAAATAAAAACTTAAAAAAAAAACTGTATCATCATTCCACATTGCTGCATGTGGCTGTAGTTCATTCATTTTAACAGCTGAGTTATGGTCGTTGGGTGAATGTGCAAAACCTATCGATTCACTGCCTTGTTGATTATTTCCAGCCTTTTACTCTTTGAATAGTGCTGCTAAAAACATTCTTTTGTGTGCCTCTTCATGCACATATACAGAAGTTTCTCCATGACATTCCTGAGAGTGGAATTGCTAGGTCATTATTTAACCTCACATGATAATACCAAATTGTTTTCTAAAGGGATGGTACTGGTTTATATTTCCACCTAGAAGTAATTAAGAGTTCCAGTTGACCCACTGGGGATGAGGAGACATCTTCATTTTTGCCAGTCTAGCGGGATAATGAGATAGTGAGATAATGTTACATGTGGTCTTCATTGGCATTTCCCCAATAACTAATGAGATTGAGTCTCTGAGAAAATGATTTTTGAGGAAAAACCAGACTGAAATGAACGAGCAAGCCATGTAAGACCATGGAAGTAGAACATTCCACGGCAGCATTTCAGAAGTAGAGACTATCAAGGAGCAGCAAGAGATAGTTATGAAGAGAGAGAAGTGAGCCAGAGAAGATGAGGTAGGGAAGGCAAGCAGGCACTAGGTTTCCCAAGGTCTGGGGAACCCATGGTCAACACTGTTTTAAGCTTTATTGTAAGAGTTTCGGGAAGAAATGGGAGGGCTGTTGGAGGACGAGGAACGTGGTTTGATTGATGCTTTAAAAAGATCCTCTTGGGGTACTTGGGTGGCTCAGTCAGTTAAGCATCCAACTCCTGAGTTCAGCTCAGGTTGTGATCTCAGGGTTGTGAGATTGAGTCCTGTGGTGGGCTCCATTCTCAGTGAGGAGTCCGCTGAGATTCTCTCCCTTCCTTCTGCCCCTTCCTCTACTCATGCTCTTGTGCTCTCTCTCAAAGAAATAAAATCTTTAAAAAATAAAAAAATAAAAAAGATTCTTTTAACTTACATGTGAATAAACTCTGAGAGATGATGAGAACGAAACCATAGGTGGGAGTTGGAGACATGCAGAAGGTAAAGTAAGAGATGAATCTGGCTTCAACCAGAATGTTGGTGGAGAAGGTGGTGAGAAGTTAGATTCAGGACACATGCTGAAGGTGAGGCTGGTAAAACCTGTTGCTGGTTTGGATGCAGGTGTGAGAAGAGAAGAATTAAGGATGATCTCTTGGTTTGAGAGTGAATAATAGAGAGTGTAGGGTCATTAGCTGAAATGAGAAAGATGGTGGGAGAACAACACTAAGGAGAAAATAAAAAGATTTTTTGCTATGGAGAATATATATTATGTATGTAGATACCTACTCAACAAGTCATCTGTTGATGTCCTAGAAGTACCTCCAGTTAAACATGGGCAAAACTGAACAAGTGCTCTGTCATCCCACATCCTGGACCGTTGCTGTCTCCATGTGTGGTAGCCCATCCATGTGGTTGGACAAGCCATAAATTCAGGAGTCCTTTCTGATAACCTCTCTCTGACTTATCACCATTACCACTCCACAGCATGCCAGTTTTACTTCTGAGATATTTCTGGAATCTGTTCAGTTCTCCCCATCTCTGCTGCAATAGCCTAGTCTCAGCCAACATCAGTTCTCACCCCAAGTGCTGCTCCATCCTCCTAACTGCATTTGTTCTGGTCCTTGAACTCATTTTCCACTCAGCAAGCAGCTCACTTGAAACCCCAAGTTCAAAACTTTCAAAAGTCTCCTTTAAAAATTTGCTTTTATCATAAAAGTCTAATATGACCAAAGTCCATGGGTGAGCAGACCTAGTCTAGGTCTCATGTCTAGGTTCCCTCCTCCGGACATCTCTTAGTTTCTTGAAGGCACCTGTCCCTTTCCCTTCCTGGGCCTTTGCACAGACTGTTCCTAGAATACTACCTCTTGTCATCCTACATAATAACATCCTTCAGATTTTAGTTCAACTGTTACTTCCTTGAAAAAACGATGTGCACTATTCTTTCTCTAACTCGCTCAGGTTTTCTTTTTCTTCTTCTTCTTTTTTTTTTTTTTTAATTAATTTATTTATTTGACAGAGGGAGACACCGTGAGAGGGAACACAAGCAGGGGGAGTGGGAGAAAGAGAAGCAGGCTTCCCACCAAGGAGGGAGCCTGTTGTGGGGCTCCATCCCAGGACCCTGGGATCGTGACCTGAACTGAAGGCAGATAGATGCCTAATGACTGAGCCACAGGTGCCCACAGGTTTCCATTAACAAATATAATTTCAAGCTTTTCCTTCATAGCACTTACATAACACATATATTTGTATAGCTATTAATATTTCTCTTTCTCTAGAATGTAAACTATGTGAGGCCCATAAGACTCTATTTTGTATACTGTTGTATTTTCAGGATTGAGTATGGTGCCTGGTACATAGACACCATTTAATGAACATTTGTTGAGTAAATCAATAAAAAGGGAGGAGGAAGCCTTGTTTTATATCTGAGTCAATTTTTTTAGGTCTTTCTAAGAGAAATATTTTATTGACTGTGATAGCTTCTTTCAAACTTGCTTGAAATATCCTAGTTCTGTTTTAGACTTCCTTATCAGTCACAATTTTGCATTTAGTGTTTACTATAAATGAAATAAAGAATCAATTATTTCTAAGAAATTTTATTTCAAACTTAATCTCGACAAAGAAATTTGTGGACATAAATTTGAACTCAATTGAGAATATTCTCTTCATCATTCCAGAGCAAATGCCCAGATGTAAAGGAGGATGGTTGAAAATAATAAACATTTCAATAGCATTTACAGATTACAAACCATTTTTGCATTAATGATGCCCTGGAATGAGTGAAGTTTTTCTTTATGCAGCATGTAACTTCACCACTAAAATCTTTCAAATATTCTCCATTATCTACACAATTAAAGTTTTCGTTCTTTATCAAAATAGACCAGGCCGCCATGATTTACCCCAGCCTACTTTTGTGGCATCAGCTCTTAACACTTCTCAAGTTATCCTTCACATTCCAGCAATACCAGCCCATTTGTAGTTGTCCCAAGTGAGATCAAGTGCCCCTCCTCTGCACTCCTGTGATACTCTGGGCATATGTTGCATGGTACACATCAGTTTACTTGTTTCTCAAATGGACTGTCAGCTCTTTGAGGGAAGACACGATGTCATTTTTTTATGCTCAGCCCCAGTAGCACAGAGACTGCTATAGAGTCAGAAAACTCAGTGAATGCTTCACGAGTAAATGAACGTTCAATCACAGGAGTAGGTCTATTTGATTACTAAAAGGGGCATACACCTTAAGACTTATCACTTGATCAGTACTTCACTAAAGACTTACTTGATAATCAAGAACTTCCTCTATAGGTCTGTATCTACTCCTAGCATTTATGTCATTGAGATTAACCTTTGCTCTGAGTTGTGGGACTCTAGAGAGTTCCTGTTTAGGAAGCAGATAAAACAGAAAACCAAGAAATAAACCCACAATGACATGGTCAGTTAATCTTCAACAAAGGAGAAATGAATATACAATGGGAAAAACAGTCTTTTCTAAGAAATGATGTTGGGAAAACTGGACAATCATGTCCAAAACCATGAAACTGGACCATTGTCTTTCACCATACACAAAAATAAACTCAAAATGGATTAAAAACCTAAATGTGACACCTGAAACCACATATATCTTTGAAGAGAGCACAGGCAGTACTTTCTCTGACATGGGCCATAGCAATATTTTTCTAGATAGATCTCCTGAGGTAAGGGAAATAAAAGCAAAAATAAACTATTGGGACTACAACAAAGTAAAATATTTCTGCACAGCAAGGGAAACAATCAACAAAACTGAAAGGCAACCTACTGAATGGGAGGAGATATTTGCAAATGACATATTTGACAAAAGGTTGTATCCTAATTATATAAAGAATTGATATAGCTCAACACTTAAAAAATCCAATTAAAAAAATGGGTGGAAGACATGAATAGACATTTCTCCAAAGAACACATACAGATGGCCAACAGATACATGAAAAGATGCTCAACATCACTCATCATCAGGGAAATGCAAATCAAAATCACAATGAGATATCACCTCATACATGTCAGATTGGCTAAAATAAAAAATACAAGAAACAATTGTTGGTGAGGATGTGGGGAAAAAAGGAACCCTCTTGCCCTGTTAAGAGGAATGCCAGTTGGTGCAGCCACTCTGGAAAGCAGTATGGAGGTTCTTCAAAAAATTAAAAGTAGAACTACCCTGTGATCCAGTAATTGCTCTATACTGGGTATTTAGCCCCAAAATACAAAAACACGGATTCAGAGGAATACATGTACCCCTATGTTTACAGCAGTATTATTTACGATAGCTTAACTATGGAAGCTGCCCAAGTCTCCATGGATAGATGAATGAATAGAGATGTGAAGTATATATGGAATGGAATATATACAGCCATAAAAAGAATGAAATTATTCAGTCATAAAAAGAATGAAATTTTGCCATTTGTGATGACATGGGTAGAGCTAGAGAGTATAGTGCTGAGTGAAATAAGTCAGAGAAAGATAAAATACCATATGGTCTCACCCATATGTGAAATTTAAGAAACTAAACAAAGGATCAAAGGGAAAAAAGGGAGAGAGACTAATCAAGAAACAGACTCTTAACCATAGAGAACAAACTGATCGCTGTTACCAGTTGGGAGCTGGGTCGGGGGATGGGTGAAGTAGGGGATGAGGATTGGAGAGTACACTTATCATGATGGGGGAAAAACAAACAAACAAACAAATCAACCAGGGTAACTCACAGTGTAACCATGTACTAGGAGAACATTTTATAGCATCTGTTGCAGGACATCTGCACTGTGTTGACTACTATAATTCATGAAGATTCACCTAGTTAAGTATGAAATCATTATATTGGCCAATCCATAAACTAAAATGTTAATTCTATCCATCAGAGATAACACTGTTAATATGTAGTTCCCTACTCTTCTTTTATCTGGGCATATATAATTTTCCTAAAATGGGACCAAACTGTGCAACTTTTTGGGTAATCTACTTGTTTTCTCTTTATATATATTGATATATAGAGAGAGGTGTACAGATATATATTTTTTAACGTATATTTATTTATATTATATAGAGAGCTATATATTTATATATAGATACAGGTAATATTTATATAGATATATAGATAAATTTATATATACTTCTATCTTATCTGTGTTACTATATATTTTCCATACTTATATCATTTTATAAAAGCTTCTAAATATTTTGTTCATAGTTTTGTATTTTAACTTTGTACTTCTTTATGCAAGGGATGATTAGGATAAGGAAATAGTTCTCAATATTTTTCACCAGTCATACCAAAGAAATATTACGTGATTTCATATAAAGAAGAGAAGAATTTGAGATTATAGCTTCTCGGCTACATAATTATGATGATATTTAATAGCTAGCCTCATTCTGTCTCTCTAATCAAAATTACCTCCAAATGCCCATTTTTAAATTCATTGCATAATATAATCAAGATAATTTCCTCCCTTATTAGACTAAGTAAGATACTTTGGTAACAGTCTCCTTTGAGTTTCTTAGTTTTATATAAGAAGTATACAAGATAACTGTTAGAAGTTAATTTTAGGGAAAGTCACAAGAAAAGACTATAGTTTGTACCTTTGGCTCTGAAGGAACTAAACTAATGGGTAACTTGAACACTCTACCCACATAAGACACTTACACAATTTGATATGTGACCCAAAACTGTGAGCTCCTTTGTCTTCCTGTTTTCGTTACCATGCTAATCTTACTTCAAGGTGCCTCAGTTTATTATAGTCTTCTGATTAAGCCTCAGAGAAAGTAGGTATCATCTTTCTTTTAAGTTGGGTTTCTGTAGTTGTGTTGGGTTCCTATAAGACACTCCCCGCCCCAGCCTAGTGCTACATGTGATCAGTTAAGTAGATCACAAATGAATTCTGTGTTAATTTTTCATGTGTTCCCTGATTTAATATTTTAGTACATCTTCTAATTTAGGCACCACACAAATAGTGTTCCGAAGAAGAATCAGGATTTTTTTTAATGCCAATAGCTGATTTATTTTAGGATTGCCCCCCCCCCAGATTTTTGTAATTGTTATCATAGCTAAAGAGTATAGGACTGAGCAAAATCATATCTTAATGAACTTTGCCGCTTAGATGAGTCACGGCTTCCTTGACTGTATATTCTGGGCCCAGGCCACCTGTTGCCGAGCCCCGAGTAGGGAGCAGTTTGAGGAACTCACAGAGGGATCATCCCCTTGGGCGTTATTTGGTTGCTTTGCAGCTCCATTCTTGAGAACCACTTTTTTGAGGACGTGAAACTTGTAAAATGTGTGAATGCCTCTAAGAGACTTCCAACCTTCAGGCACTGCCTTTCTAGTGCCTGGCACGTAGTACTAAGGCAATAAGTATTTGCCAAATGAATGACTGAAGTGAGGAATTAATTATTTTTAAACTTTTGTTTAAAAAAATGAGATCACAGCTTGAGCCAAGCCATCCCATCTGGTTGAAGGTTATTTATAGCTCTTAAGTGGTATCATTGTGCCATCGTACCAGAGGGGTGACTGTCACCATACTTGATGTTATCCTGTGTGTCCGTAATGCTTGAAAGAACAGATGATTTAAAGTAGGTGTGATTTGTTGCCTGGATCTTGATTTAGCAGCAGAAGCGCCTTTGGATTAAGTGGCCCGCCTTCTCCAGCCTAGAATCAAACAAAGATAAGCTGCTTTAGACACGTATCAGACCAGCATTCATACATTCAGTGTGCATCTGTTGCTGACATCACTCTCTCTCTTCATTATGGACTCCTTGCTTCCCATATCAACAACTTAGTCTCTCCTCAAGGCAGTTGAATGCTAGGCCTTCACATTTTTATTGCATGGTCATTTGAAAAAATAAATGGAGGTACAGCATCTTAATTTTTATTAAGTCTTAAGTTATAATGGAAGAAAAAAATGCTAATATTTGCACACCTTAAAAAGTGTCATTGTTAAAATTATGCCAACTAAGATAAACCTGCAGTGTGGAAATTAAAATTTGTAAGTAATCTCATCATATCATGTTCAGTAACCTAGAATTCAAACTTTCTGGCAAAGTGTTATAGCAAAGAAAAATTGAGGGAAGTGTTAACATTTACTGAGAATTTATGTTACCTAATTTTAACAGTCACCAACATGTTAGCATCAGAAATAGAAAATCCAAGGGCACCTGGGTGGCACAGTTCCTTAAGTGGCCAACTCCTGTGATTTCGGCCAAGTGGTGATCTCAGGGTCCTGGGATTGAGCCCTGTGTCAGGCTCTGTGCTTAGCAGAGAGTCTGCTTGGAGATTCTCCCTCCCCTTGCTCTATTTCTTTCTGTCTGTCTGTCTTTCTCTCAAATAAGTAACTAAGTAAATCTTGAAAAAAAAAAAAAGGGTAGAAAATCGAGCAAGGAAGAAAAGGGAATGCAGGGAAGTAAAGAGAGGGAAGAAAAGATTTGTTTTTGGTGTGAAATACTGGATGCATTAATAGGATGTTCCTGTGTGGCAAGTGGCAAATCGGTTTGAAATAAGTGGGACCACAGTTTGGCTGAAGTTTCAAAGGAGTTCCATTACAATTCTTTCCTCCAAATTTAATATTATTTCACATGCTAAAAATTATTGGTAAGTCATATTTACAGTACTTTGATATTGTATCAGGGTACACGGTTTTCTCTCCTTCACACCAATTATATAGCCCTTTGGGGTGGTCCAAAATTACTTTTCTAATTTAATATCTCAACCAATAAGTAAGTGGATTTTTCTAAATATAAATAATAATAATAACTATGAGTTACTAAGCCAGAACCCTGTGTTAGGTACTTAGCTGTTTGATATCCTTCAATCTGCGCAACACCTATGGGGAGGACGTGAATGTAGTTATCATTCCAGTTTCACACATGAGGAAAATGAGGCTCAGAGAGGTTAAATTCCTTGGCCAAGGTCACCCAGGTAGTAAGTGGTCCAGCTGGGATTCAAACCAGCTTTGTCACCCTCCTGAATCTGAGCTCTGCCTTCTTCCTGGGTAGGACTTGCATCTCTTTTTGTTTGCAAATCTAATGTTATCCTGGTTTTCATAGAATTTAAATATAAGACTTGCCAATAATATTAAAATTATTTTATTTGTTATATTGTTTATTAATGAGCCCAGACCTCTCTTTGAAAGTTTCATTGTGTTTGCCAAGCATCTCCACCTGGATATTTTCCTAATACCTCATAGTCTTCATCTCTACACACTCCACTCTTCCTGCCCCCAAATGTATTGTATAGTAATGGGGGGGGGTCAATGACTAAATATACATACATATTTCGTTTTTATGTCGCTGTTACTACTTTCTTCTGGAATTCTTGAATAGATTCTGCTCTTTTGGCTCAAGGGACTCTGGGTGGTTATCCATCCCAATTCCAGAGTTCTAGAACTTGCTTTCGGGAAGCAGTCTGTGCCCACCCCTGCAGCCCTGCAAGACCCACAGGAACAGGATCATTGTACCCCGATAGCTGTGTGGTCCTGGCTGGCCCATATGATGGGCTTGGGAAAAATGGGTTGACTGCCTGTATTGCTACCCTTATACTGTTGCTGACCAGCAGGCAGCATATTAGAGATCACATCCTCATATTTACACGGGAAACTAGATTCCCCGGGTCTTACTCCACTCTTCCTTACCACACGGTGACCCGGTCCTTTTGGCACAATGTTTATTTATGCCCTTCACACTTCCCATTCTGTTATTTACTTTATGCTCTAAGTCTAGAATGAGAGCCTTCCTGCTATCACTATTCATTTCTATAAGTCTAAGACTCTACTGTCCAACAAAAGCCATTTAAAGTATTATCTCCTTCATGAACTCATGCTCAGTCTCCTCAGACAGAGGTAATTGCTCTCATCTCAGTCTCCCAAACAATGTAACATTGGGAACATCATAATCTGCCTTTTATTTCTTTACTCAGAGAACCGGAGGACGGGCACCCATGAGATCCACTGGCTTAAACATGACTAACTTTCCTTACTGTTGCCTTATTGTTGGGCTTTTCAGAGCCTGTGTGCATTTAATATGCTGAAATGCGTCATGAATCTTCAAGTGAGGGGTATATTTGTTGGTTGTGTTTGTTTTTTTTTTTTTCCTTTGTTTGCCTAGCAACACCAGTGTTGTTGAGTGCCCATTCTTGATATGCTGCTATAGGACAAGTACCTGTGGTGGGGTTACTTATGTTGCATTTTCCTTTTCTTTCCTTTTTAAAATTTTGTCAAATAGTGAATCCTTGTCACATTCTAAACTCCTTCTCCTTCTGGATGCTTTGCCCTATGAAGGTAGCAACATGCTCTTCCCTAAAAGGCATTCTGGGATATGCCTTGCTGATGGGAGTATAAAATGGCACATCCACTTTAGAAAATAATTTGACCTTTTCTTATGAAGTGAAACGTATACCTACCATATGATTCAGCATTTTCATTCCTCTGCTTTTAACCTCAAGAACACCTACATCCTCAAAAAGACTTGAATGAGAATATTCCCAGCAGCCTTATTCATAACAACCCCCAATGGAAACAATGAATATAAGGTGTTCTTCAGTAGATCACTGAATGAATAAATTTTGGTGTGTCCATACTACCGTAGTCCACAGAGAGAGAGAGAGAGAACTACTCATACACATAACAACATGGATGAATATTGAAACCATGAAAGTGTTTTAACTCTTGGGTTGGGTGGTCCTTATATGGTGTCTACAGTTGTCAAAAGTCATTGGAGTGAGTGCCTAAGGTCTGTGCATTTTATTGTGTATGATTATCTCTGGGAGAAGGAGGCCAGCACACCAGTTAAGAGCCTGAGACTTGGAGCTAGAGTGCCTAGATACAAATCCTGGTTGTACCCCTCATTGTCCCTGGGACCTTCGATAAATTGCTTATGTAACTGTTCGCTTTAGTTTCTTCCCCAGTCAAATGGGACTGAAATCAGTATCTGCCTTATAAGGTTGTTGTGAGAATTAAATGAGTTAGATTTTTAGTGGTTTTTAAGTTCTTATTAAGTAGAATTTTAAAATAAAACACTCTGACCTTCATGACAGTACCCCCAGGTTTTTATCCCTGGCTGCAGGTGAGAATCACCTGGGGAACGTTCTAAAAATAACAATACCTGGGCTCCATTCCAAAGGATACGGATAATTGGTCTGGGGTGGGGTCTGGGGATTGCAGTTTGGGTTTTTTTTTTTTTTTTAAGCTCCCCAGGTGATTCTAATATGCAGCTAAAGTTGAAAATTACTTGGTTGTTGGTTTTTTGTTTTTTGTTTTTTACTATATTTTGACCAGTAATGCTTTATGGTATTGAAATATTCCCAATTTCCAATAATTTTGGTGCTGTGAAACAGACTGGACTTTATTTTCTTCATTTCCAGTAGTACCAGAAGCCTTTCCAGAGAAAGCAAAATAGATTGGCTTAATAATGGACTTCCATAAAAATTATTGGTGCTTACTTCATTGGATTTACATGGAGAAATAACAGAAAATCCTAACATTCACAAGGGAGCCCTAAGACTTCTTCTTTTTATTCAGATCATTTTTTTTCTTTTCCAGGGTGAAATATTGCCTATCTAAAATGCTCCGGGGTGGGGGGGGGGGGAGAAGCAGTCCATTAAGTTGAAATGATAAAGCATAGAAACTTTAAAACACCCCAGGTGCAAATTGTGAGGCCTTTCTATTCATAGCCCTCTAAATGTTAGGTGTCCCTGTCCTCTCTTTAGTGGTGAATGCAGACAGTGCTGGAAGAACAAGAGTCCCTGATTAATATGAGGAAATAGGTTACATTAACTTTTTAGTCTCTCAGAAGGAGGAAGTCAAAGTACCTCACTTTTATGGAGAGTGACTGTGTGAATTGTTTACAATTGCATTAATGAGAAAGATGACTATATTCATTGAGATAAGACGTTGTAAATTCACAAAGTGTCAAGAGTGTCATTAATGAAAAAGCCGCATATGGCACTAGAATAATAGACATTTTGAGTATTATGTAGTGCTAACTATACATTTGAAGATGAATATGGCCAGACAACTTTTTGCATAAATGCTTTCTGAGTTAAGAGTTTATAAAAACTTTGTTTATATTTGTGTGCCTCTTACTGTTAATCAGCAGCTAATGACCGCTTTATGTTTCTAACTTAATCCCAATGTATTTGTATAGTTGGTGTGTCTTCACCCTCCTACCACCATTTGTTTTTAAGTGAGAAATAACTGAGTCATGTAAAGGAAATCTTTTATAATTATTGCAGTGTGTTTCTTCACGAGTAATGAAGTAATGTTGGTAGTTTTATTTTTGTAGATTTTGGCCAGTGATTCACATTTGTACTGTGTCTGGGTTGACTAAAAAAATCCATGTAGAATAATATACTTGAAATGAGACCAGTGGCCCTTCCTTGCTTTTCTCATCTCATAACCACTCTGGGTGTTGGTTTCTACATATCAAAAATGGTTTTCTTTTCTTTTTTTTTTTTTTTTTTTTTTTTTAAGATCTTATTTGTTTATTTGAGAAAGAGAGAGAGCACAAGCAGAAGGGAGGGGCAGAGGCAGAGGGAGAAGCAGACCCCGTGGTGAGCAGGGAGCTCACTGCAGGGTACAGTCCCAGGACTCTGGGATCATGACCTGAACTGAAAGCAGATGCCTAAGTGACTAAACCAGACAGGTGCCCCTAATGTGGTTTTAATTTGAACAAAAGAAGGTGATGGCCGAAATATTATTGATCAATTGGTGAAACCAGTCACTTTTTTTTTCCTCTTTATTGTTGACACTCCTCTTGTTTAAGTATCATCAAAATAAATAACTTATGCATTGGATGTTATTGTTCCTACCATACCCAAGACATGATGCCAGGTACTATGGGTCTTACCAAGATGAATAAGGCAGAAATGCTATGAGTGTTCAGAAATTAGATATCATATTTTATTGAGGAAGGCTCAAGATTGAGGAATGTTTTACAAAGTAGAAGACATTTGATTGATACCTTAAAATAAGATAGATAAGATTTTTACATATTCAATGGAAAGTACATTCTAGGAGGAAGGAAGAGCATAAGCAAATGAATGAGAGCTGGAAAGCCAGGCCCAGATCATGAGGTCTAGGTTAGGGTTTAGAGTATACATAGAACCATGTAGGGTTAGGTCTGAAAATCAGAGAAGCCCTTGAATGTTGTCAGTCCAGAGAGTTTGGATAAATGTCTGCATGTCCTTGGGAGATTTAACTGAAGACACTGGGACAGGGGCTAAACAGATTTTAAGAAAAATTCTTAGGTGTTGTGAGTTTGAAAATAGTTGTATGTCAAATCAGATATATGATTTACTCTTACCATATGTAGTTTTGAGATTTGCCTTTAGAATCTCTGTACTTATTTTAGATTTGCAAAAAGCCCATGCAAAGGATAACATATGCAGATGACTATTTTCCAGCAGACCTTAAACATATGGAAATTAAATTTCAGTCTTTTGCTGGTGTGACTGGTGGTCATACCAGGAAATATTTATCATGATTTCTTTCAATAAAAAATAAAATTCTTTCAGTGAATCTTTTGGATTGTGTTCCAAAGCCCTTGAAATATACTTCTAGGGACCTAATACACTAATGAATTTTCATCGTGTCCTAGTTAGCAGAAGACCCAAGTAACTTGGTTTTATCATTGGTGTTTAAGATCTCACTTGCACTGTGCCTTCTTGGGTATACAAGGGAGAGGGCTGCATTGTTTGCTCCTCTTCACTTCCCTGCATTCTTTTGCATTTTCTCCTCTATTCTGATCTGAGCCTGGCTGACGTAGATAATCACCTCACAGCCAACCATGTGCCTGAGTTAACTGCCAGAAAGCATACTTACTTGCAGACAGCAGTTTGCTTTTCTTGGGAGACTGTGTTTTGGAAGAAGGTTTCATTCAGTGACACCCAAAGAATGCACAAGTAGAGGGGTAATGCAGGTACAGACCTAGGTTATAAATGTTAGAGAAGGGAAAGGGATGGGGAAGAGGAAACTATTTTCCATTCAGTAAATTGGGATATAGCAATGTCTATATGAACTTGATCCCTAACGAGGATTAGAACATGCAAAAACAAAAACCTAGTTAACTCATGCTGAGAATATCCTATCTACTCAGTACTATTTAAGAGATGTAGAAAAGGGGTGCCTCTGGCCCAGTGGATGAAGCATGCAATTCATGATCTTGGGGTCGTGAGTTCAGGCCCCATATTGGGTATAGAGCTGACTTAAAAAAAAAAAAAGATGTAGAAAAGAAGACAACATTCTGTCTCACTTAGGGGTGAAAAGGCTCTCTGAAAAAAAGCTAGTTTTCTTTCATGCCTTCTTGAAAAGGATGTACAAGTACACGAACAGTAAACTATTTAGAACAAAAAGCTTGAATAGTTAGAGCTGGACTCTAATGTGGAGAAACTCATGGAGCTTATAAAACTTGAATAAGTAGCCCCAGGTTTAATGAGGCAGTCTTGCAACTTTAAGTGAACTAATGGTAATTTATAGACATTCTTAGTGTAATGTAGGATAAAATGGAAATGAATGGTGGTATAGCAATGTTAACAAAAGGACAAGCTATCTACTGTAGATGTAAGTAATTCCGGCATATGTGGGAACGCACCCAGGGGAAAAACCCTCACGGCCCCTTGAAATAACCTTTACGCAAAAGCAAAGCTTAAGGTGGAGAAGTTGTGTCCAAAGCCCTTAGAAATATTGTCTTTCTGCCCTAAGATAGAACCCTCATAAGGGTAGAAGTTTTAACCTGAGAAACAAGGAAGAGACACTTTCTGCTTGTATCAGTTAATTATTGCCCACACGGAAGCCATGAACTTGACACGGCATAGAACTCTTGAGAGCTCAGCTGTTGTGCTGCTTCAGGGGTCCACTGTCCATGACCTGGGGGTCAGTAAACACAGGCCTGACCGCTTGACAGAGCTCTGCTTCCATATTGGCAGTTGCCTTCGAGTCCATTCCATGGAGCTGGCCTCCCAGGGACATTTCACCTGCCAGAAGTGGCTTCCCTGTCTCTCTTCCCTCCTCCATTTCAACCATCCTAAGAGGGCCTGAAGCTACCCCACCACTTTCATTAAATCCTTGGAATGTGCATTGGCCCACTGGAATCTTTCCTACCTCCAAACTCATAGAACTCTTTACTCTTCCATTTTTTGCTTTGTTCATTACCCGCCTTCCAAAAATTCTTACATTTTGTCTATTCCTATACACTATTATTTCAAGCGTATGTTGCCCTTTAGGGCTCTGTAGTCTGTGATTCTTCCAAGATCTGAGCATAGGCCCCGCCATGTGCTCAGTATATAGGCTGACAGATTGCTTGGATGCCTTGAAGATACTGACTGCAGTAAGTTAATAACACACAAGGGTAGAAGGGAGTTGGAGGGGTCATCTCAGCCACAGCTTGTCCCTTTCCTCGTGAACTTTCTTGATGTTCTCTGTGTTTTCATGCATGTCTTGTGGAGGTCCTCCCACATCCCCCAGCACTGGTAACGTACCACACCACCCCCCCTTTTTCCCATTAAGTGTTTTAATCTGAATTCCTTTTGTTTCTTACACACTTGTTTGTTCTTATTTAATGCACAAAGACGGAGAAGAGAAAGGCAAAAAGATTGGGAGAGCAGATGCTTTGTCACTGGGGGCTGTTACTCGATAGTCTTCAGGTCCCTAGAAGCCCTTCAGCAGGGTTTTTGGGTCCTTGCTTCTACTCTGAACACCAAGAAAACTGAGTATGCCTTTGTTCTTACATATCACTCAATCACCAGCAGTTTGCACACAGCCTGGCACATGGTACATATTCAGTAAATAAATACTTGTTAAATAAAAACAAACTTGGAAGGGTTTGAGCAATGGAAGGTTTATCATTTGGATTTCATGCCACATAGAATTGTGCCTTAATTTAAGAAAATCCTTTTGGTAAAATCAGAGACCAAAAACCAGAGAAATTATTAGTTTATTTTTTATAATATTGATGCTTCAAATAGCTTCTACAGTTCTTTGAAACTGATTTAAGTGTATAGAAATTTGCTTTACATGAAAGTTTTGGAGATCTTACCTCTTATAAAGGGAATTATTTGAGAACCATGCTTTCATTTTTTTTTTTTGTAATTTTATTATTATTATTTTTTTACTGTTCCAAGATTCATTGTTTATGCACCACACCTAGTGCTCCATGCAATACATGCCCTCCTTAATACCCACCACCAGGCTCACTCAACCCCCCACTCCCCTCCCCTCCAAAACCCTCAGTTTGTTTCTTGGAGTCCACAGTCTCTCATGCTTCATCTCCCCCTCTGATTTCCCCCAACTCCCTTCTCCTCTCTAACTCCCAGTGTTCTCCATGTTATTCCTTATGCTCCACAAGTAAGTGAAACCATATGATAATTGACTCTCTCTGCTTCACTTATTTCACTCAGCGTAATCTCCTTCAGTCCTGTCCATGTTGGTACAAACATTGGGTATTTATCCTGATGGAGGCATAATATTCCATTGTATATATGGACCATATCTTCTTTATCCGTTCATCTGTTGAAGGGCATCTTGGCTCTTTCCACAGTTTGGCGATTGTGGTCATTGATGGTATGAACATTGGGGTACAGACAGCCCTTCTTTTCACTACATCTGTATCTTTGAGGTGAATACCCAGCGATGCAATTGCAGGGTCATAGGGTAGCTCTATTTTTAATTTTTTAAGGAATCTCCACACTGTTTTCCAAAGTGGCTGCACCAACTTGCATTCCCACCAGCATTGTAAGAGGGTTTGCCTTTCTCTACATCCTTCCAACACTTGTTTACTGTCTTGTTGATTTTGGCCATTCTAACTGGTGTAAGGTGATATCTCAATATTGTTTTGATTAGAATTTCCCTGATGGCTAATGAACATTTTTTTCATGTGTCTGTTAGCCATTTGTATGTCTTCTTTGGAGAAGTGTCTGTTCATGCCTTCTGCCTGTTTTTTGACATGATTATCTGTTTTGTCTGTGTTGAGTTTGAGGAGTTCTTTATAGATCTTGGATATCAGGCCTTTGTACTGTCATCTCCAGTTCCATGGGTTGCCTCTTTGTTTTGTTGGCTATTTCCTTTGCTGTGCAGAAACTTTTGATCTTGATAAAGTCCCAAAAGTTCATTTTCGTTTTTGTTTCCTTTGCCTTTGGAGACGTGTCTTGAAAGAAGTAACTGTGGCCAATATCAAAGAGGTTACTGCTGATGTTTTCCTCTAGGACTTTGATAGATTCCTGCCTCACATTGAGGTCTTTTATCCATTTCGAGCTTATCTTTGTGTATGGTGTGAGAGAATGGTCGAGTTTCGTTTTTCTGCATGTGGCTGTCCAATTTTCCCAGCACCATTCATTGAAGAGACTATCTTTTTTCCATTGTGTATTTTTTCCTGCTTTCTCGAAGATTATTTGACCATAGAGTTGCAGGTCCATATCTGGGCTTTCTTCTCTGTTCCACTGGTCTATGTGTCTGTTTTTGTGCCAGTACCATGCTGTCTTGGTGATCACAGCTCTGTGGTAAAGCTTGAAATCAGGCAACATGATGCCTTCAGTTTTGTTTTTCATTTTCAACATTTCCTTAGCAATGCAGGGTCTCTTCTGGTTCTGTACAAATTTTAGGATTGTTTGTTCCAGCTCTTTGAAAAATGCTGGTAGAATTTTGATTGGGATGGCATTGAAAGTATAGATTGCTCTAGGCAGTATAGACATTTTAACAATGCTTATTCTTTCCATCCATGAGCATGGACTGCTTTTCCATCTTTTTGTGTCTTCTTCTATTTCTTTTGTGAGTGTTCTGTAGTTCCTCGAGTACAGATCCTTTACCTCTTTGGTTAGGTTTATTCCTAGGTATCTTATGGTTCTTGGTAAATGGAATCGATTCTCTAATTTCCCTTTCTATATTTTCATTGTTAGTGTATAAGAAAGGAACTGATTTCTGTACATTGATTTTGTATCCTGCCACATTACTGAATTGCTGTATGAGTTCTAGTAGTTTGGGGGTAGAATCTTTTGGGGTTTCCATATAAAGTATCATGTCATCTGTGAAGAGAGAGAGTTTGACTTCTTCTTTGCCATTTCAATAACTTATTTCTTTTTGTTGTCTGATTGCTGTTGCTAGGATTTCTAGTACTAAGTTGAACAACAAGGCAAGAGTGGACATCTTTGTTGTGTTCCTGATCTCAAAGGGAAGGTTGTCAGCTCTTCCCCATTGAGAATGATATTCGCTGTGGGTTTTTCATAGATAGATTTTATGAAGTTGAGGAATGTTCCCTCTGTCCCTATACTTTAAAGCAATTTAATCAGGAACAGATGCTGTATCTTGTCAGATCCTTTTTCTGCATCAGTTGAGAGGACCATGTGGTTCTTCTCTCTTCTCTTATTGATTTGTTCTATCACATTCACTGATTGGTGAATGTTGAACCACCCTTGCATCCCAGGGATAAATCCCACCTGGTCACGGTGGATAATCTTTTTAATGTACTGTTGGATCCTATTACCTAGGATCTTGTTGAGAATCTTGGTATCTGGGCACCTGGGTGGCTCAGTTGGTTCAGCTCAGGTCATGATCCCAGAGTCTGCTTCTCCTTCTGACCTTCTCCTCTCTCTTGTTCTTTCTCTCTCTCTCTCTCTCAATCAAATAAATAAAATATTAAAAAAAAAAAAGGAATCTTGGCATCCATATTCATCAGGGATATTGGTCTGAAATTCTCCTTTTTGATGGGTTCTTTGTCTGATTTGGGGATAATGCTGGCTCTATCAAAAGAGTCTGGAAGTTTTCCTTCTGTTTCTATTTTTTGAAACATCTTCAGGAGAATAGATATTATTTATTCTTTGAATGTTTGGTAGAATCTCCAGGGAATCCGTCAGGTCCCAGGCTCTTGTTTTTTGGGAGGTTTTTGATCACTGCTTCAATCTCGGAGAACCATGCTTTTTAAATTTATATTTATCCTACCTAGTTTGGTGTTATATTTTTAATGGAAGACTAGCTTAATTGTAAGTATAAAGGAAATTGCTAAACATCAGAGAAATTACACAATACTTTCTTGTCTGAAAACAACACTTACAGAAAGCGGTATATCTTATTGCCAGGAAGTTTAATAAGCTTTCTGAAAAGTCTTGGTGAGAAAGAATGTTTGAGAAATTAGTGGACATATTTTGGAATGTTGTTTTATTATATCTTCTTTCTTAATCCCCCAAAGAAAAAGAACAGCTTGTTTAAAACTTTCTTTGTGTGACTACAGAGTTTGAATCAGCGTGCAGTTTTTTTTTTTTTTTTTTTAAGATCCTTTAGCTATATGGAGGATGGAAAGACACACAGGGAATCCCAGCCCTCAGTGAGTTTGAATTTTTGTTGGGAAAGCCAGGAACATTTATACCAAACAAAGACATTACTATCCTACATGAATAAATAGGAAAAAAGAAAAAAGTAGAAGATAGTATTCTGAAATATTAATAATGGTTATCTCTCATGATGAGACTAAGAGTGATTTTTATTTGTACATTTCTGAATTTTCTTCCATGAACATATATTATTGGTATATGAATTTTCTTCCATGAACGTTTATTACTAGTATAATTCATTTTATTTATTTATTTATTTATTTATTTTTAAAGATTTTATTTATTTATTTGTAAGAGACAGAGGGAGAGAGAGCAAGCAAGCACAGGCAGACAAAGAGGCAGGCAGAGGCAGAGGGAGAAGCAGGCTCCCCGCTGAGCAAGGAGCCCGATGTGGGACTCGATCCCAGGACCCTGGGATCATGACCTGAGCCGAAGGCAGCTGCTTAACCAACTGAGCTACCCAGGCGTCCCAATTTACTAGTATAATTTAAAAAAATTATCTTTAACTGCTTAACACTATGCAGCAAGTACGCTGCATGAGAAGTTGGAATAGAAAGGGCTAGAATAATCCAGAGGAACTCAGCTGGGCTTGTGTTGTGAGGATACACAGAAGAACTGGGGCCTGTGCTGGGCCTTAAAGAGTGGGCAGTACCATAGTATCCATGGTATCTTTTTTTTTTTTTTTTTTAAAGATTTTATTTATTTATTTGACAGACAGAGAGGTAGGCAGAGAGGCAGGCAGAGAGGCAGGCAGAGAGAGAGAGAAAGAGAAGCAGGCTCCCTGTGGAGCAGAGAGCCCGATGTGGGGCTCGATCCCAGGACGCTGAGATCATGACCTGAGCTGAAGGCAGCAGCTTAACCCACTGAGCCACCCAGGCGCCCCGTATCCATGGTATCTTGAACTTATATGTTACTTCTGCATCAGACTGATTGCCTCCTCAGTAAACATTTCTTTGTTGAAAGAGTCTCAGTTTTGATTCCAGTTAGGCTGTGATCATATAGTGGTTAGTACTCTGTGTTGTGTTTCCAGTTGTTAAGGGATTGTTTGGTTTAAGGAGGATGTGTGACCCAGTCTTTGCCCAAGGCGATGGGTGAAGGGAAGTGTGCTCAGGTGCTTTTGGGAATGTTTCTTTGGACACCGAAAGAGATGATCCTTTATTATCTGTGGAATTTATCTGGTCTGATATGACACCTGGAGCTCCTCCCTAAGAGGAACTTCTTCTGTAGCCATAAGAAGAACCAGATGAAGGACAGTAGAATATAGACATCAAAGGAACCAGAGTCACGGACACCATTACTTAACCACTATGCCTTGGGCAAACTGGTTTACTTTTCTCTACTTATAGGCTTATAATTTAACTAATTTCCTTATCACTTAAAGCCGTTTGGATTGGGCTGAAAGCATTCTCACTGATAGAATAATTCTACAACGTGCTAACCTGTTCATAACCAATATTGACTTTAATCTGAACAACAGCTCAGTGAGATGGATAAGACAATGTATTAGTCAGAGTTCCAAAGAGAAACAAAACTCATAGGGTGTATGGGTGGTGTGTGTGTGTGTGTGTGTGTGCGCACATGTGCACATGCGTGCATGTACATAGAGAGAGAGATTGATTGATTGATTTTAAGGAACTGGCTCCTGGGATTGTAGAGGCCAAGTGAATCAGAGATCTGATGGCAAGGGCTGGCTGGGGCAGGAAATAGTTGTAGGTTGTGTCCAAAGGCGGTCAGTATTGGCAGAATTCCTTCTTGCTGGGGGTGGGGGAGGGTGCAAGGTATCAGCCTTTGTTCTTTTAGGGCCTTCAAGTGATTGGATGAGGCCCACCCACACTATGTCTTACTCAGAATCTGCTGATAAAACTGCTAATCTCATCCAGAAAACACCTTCACAAAAACATCCAGAATAATATTTGACCATGGCCCAGCCAAACGGACACATAAAACTGACCAGGATTACTCCCACATATCGATGATGAACCTGAAATGAAGAGATACAACTTGCCTAAAGGTTCGAATCCAAGTTTACTAATTTTAAATCTTCCTGTGAATGAAGAGTCGCAGTGGTTATGCTCCACCAGTTCTGGATTGAATGCCTGCTCTACGCCAGGCAGCGTTCTGGAGGCCCAGGATCCAAAGTGGAGGAAGGGGAGGAAAAGACAACCAGGAAAGAATGAGAATGTGCTCAGTATTTGGCTGATGGAGTCTTGTATGAGCACTTGGGTGGAGATTGCCTGTTGGTAGTTGGTGATTACCAGATCAGGAAGTTAGGTTAGGACTAGATTGTGGGAACCTAAGAATTCAACACCAAAGAGTTCATTCTTTTCTAAAATCTATTTCTGCTTTATTTATATGGAAAAATGCGTAAAAAGCATATACATCAAATGACAGTTGATTAATCTTTTTTGTTTTAGAGAAAAGCAGTTCTGTGATTGGATGCAATGGACAAGAAGGATTTTAGCTTTATCCATATGATGTGCTTTTTTTAAACAACTGTAAGAAATGTTTATGTTAATTATTAATTACCATGATAATTAGATTGAAATAAAATTCTAGCTGATCATTCTTTATACAGCAGAAAAAGCTGTGATGTAGATGACAGGGTCCCAGAATCATACAGAACAAAAAAAGAAGAAAAATTTTAAAAGCCTTTTTATTTTGATGACAATTTCTAAATTGTTACATACAATTGTATGTATAATCTACCATAAAACTTGAAATAAAGGAGATCCAAAAACCACCGAGAACATTTCATTTTAGATGTGGATAATTTAGCATTATCCATACCTCAAAAGAAATTTATTATTATTTTATGCATTACTTAGTTCAAATCAAACTTGTCTGTGACATCTGGGCCCCATATGGTCGATTAATTAAAGCAGAGATGCTGAATTTGGATAGTCTGATATTCTCTTCAGAGGCTGATCTCCCTTAGGACTAAGACAGGAAAATCCTGACATTTTGATTTCTACATTTACAGGGATCTTTAGCATGAGAACAATATACAGCCTTTTGTAACTTCTTAATGAGAGGTGTAGTGCATTATATTGACAACAGGAGCTTGCCTTAAACTGTTCTCCCTCCCTAATAAGTAATAAAATGAGTGCACTGTTTCTCTTTATTCTGTTCACCCATGTCTGACACTTCTGTTTTTCCTAGGGTTAAGTCCCCCCGCCCCCACACACACATACTGTGTGGGAACAGCACACTGATTCCAGAAGCACCCCTTGGTACGGTTAGCCTGGAGTCTCCAGTGATCTCCCCACACGGCCGTGGTGACCCTAGATTACCAGGTTGGCCAAAAAATAAGTTGGGTGTTTTGCAGATTAGCACACCACACACGTGGACCAAGTGACGTGTAATAGTCTCCAGAAAGGGATGCTGAGTACTTTCCACAGAGACGAGTGCCCCAGGAGGACAGAGAGCAAGCACCCTTCCTGAGAACGCCTCCATAAAGGAACCAGGACAGCGGAGAGATGCAGGGGAGATGGGAGGTGGGAGTCACAGGGTCTCGTGAAGACCCGTAGTTTGACAAGTGTCTGCATGCCTAAGCTGGCTTGGTGCCTTCCCTGTTTCTAAATTTAAATGCTTACATTTTAGTCAGTTCACATTTCACTTCTCTCTGAGCCACATAAATTATGTAGGGACCTTTAAGAGCCCTTGCAGAGGGGAAGAGCAGGTGCTACCCTACCTAGTTCTAGGTGGGTTCTTCCAAGCTTGAAAAGGTATCTGATGTGCTCACCTGTCACCTGTTACTGCTGAGCCAGAATGTGTTCTTTCTGTCTGCCTGCTTGTGTCCTGAAGCTTGAGAAAAAAACCTTACCCCATCCTTATGGGAAGTAGAGTAGAAAAGAATACTGATTGCTTTTTCTGTTCCTCTTTTTTATTTTTTTTAATTCCTTCTTATGTATTATTGTCCAGATAAAAACGAAGCCTTGGGCAGTTGAACAGCTGGAAGTTGCTATAAGTTTTGATGTTATTTGTAAAGGCATGGAAATGGAAACAAAATTTTCACCACACTCTACTGTGAAATTCCTGTAGAAATGTCTTTAATTTTGGGTTTTTTTTTTTTTTTTTTTGTCTGAAATGTCTAGTTTGAATGAAAAGGTGCCTTAAAGGCTTAAGGCTTGCAAACACACTTCTCAATTTAATCCGAGCAAAGGATCATATTTTTGATATATGAAGTTCTGAACTGAGTTTTTAATTTGTATACCAACAGTGCTTGCTCAGGAGGAAGTTTATTCTACAGGAAGGAGTATGAATGCCAGTCTCCAGACTGGTATCGGGCTTGCTGTGACCATGTCAAAGAGAGCGGTAGCACCTGACCTCTGCCCAGGGAAGCACACAGCGTTCCTGGGAAGGGCAGATGTTATAGAAGGTTTCTGTCATACCATTTTTGTTGTTCCAGAAGAGGTTTCAGGGAGTTTTCAAGGATCCATAAAATACAAGAGAACAAATATATTAAATGCAAGACCTGGAAGAAAGGAGAAAGAAAGAAGGCAGAAGAGGGAGGTAGAGATGAGTTAAGAAGTGTGCCCCCACACTGCCCGGGATGCTCCGTTAACTGGCTGGCCCTGGGCTTCCCAGGAAGGTTTGGTTCCTCCTCTGGAGAGGGAAGCCTGCTCTGTGAAACACCTCACAGCAACCATGAAGTGAAAAACATGTTTTTTCTCAGGAGAAGTGTAATTATTCCTTGTGTTAAGATAGCCATTTTCTCCCAAGGGTGTTCATAGTTAGAGAAGCCGTAATTAGGGTAACCGCCTGACATTGTGGCCCTGGGAAGGTAGCTTCGTGGCTCCAAACTTTGACTTCCTGTCTATAAAATGAAGAGATGGAACTCAAAGACCTGGGAAGTCCCTGCAACTCTTGAATCCAGTAATGTGCTCTCTTCCGGCCAAATCTATTTTTTTTTTCCAGAAAGCGAAACGTTCTTTTTTCTTTCTGTCTCCTATTTCTTCTTACTGAATTTAGACACTGTCCTTCCACCCTCCTCTCCCACCCACCCCCCCTTTTGCTGTTGCCCACCAGGAGAGCCTATCAAATGTCTTTCTCAGACGGCTGCTTATCTATTTTCCTACTTTAAAAAAAAAGTGCTGAGCAGAAGAGCTATGACCCTGGAGTGCTGAGCGTCAGGGGAGGAAGGGGGTGGGCAGTGTGTCACCGGGGTGGGGAAGCAGTGTCTGGAGTGGAGGTCGGCCAGGAAACAGGAAGCAGTTTTCATACTTCCTTCACTTGCAGGCCGTTTGAGTATTCTGCGTGGAGGCTTGGGCTTTTTGTGTATAATAGAGGCCACTAGGAGCACTGTCGCTGGGAGTGCCACTGAATGGCTAATTGTTCCTAATTGTATTCTTCTGTGTACAGCCGACCACTAACTACAGCATCAGCTTAAAAACAGTGTTTAGGGAAATTGTTTGTGCCTCCGTTTGTGTCTAACATTCCAGTGTTTTCATGGCTGGAGGCAGCATGCCACGGAGTGTCACCGTGAAGGCTCACAAGGGCACCTGCTTTAGTCTGCAGGTGGCCCGGCCCCTGTGAATTACGCACTGTTGACATACGGAGAATGAAGGCTACCCTAAGAGAGCGCGAGACCCACTGTCATCGCCGTAGTTGTGCCTGACCTCCCAGAGACTGGAGAAGAGGCAGTGTTCCTTGAGATGGGGGCTGTGATTATTTTCTTCCTCGTGTTCCCTAGAGACTGTTGAGCCTAATGGCTTCTGAATGGCAGTGATGCTTTCCTATGGTTGAGTGTTGCTGGTCTAGGAAAGATAAGTTTATTGTGGTAAGTAAGATATTTGAGGCAGAGTTAGTGCCTGATAAATAGATCTTGAATTACAAGGCTTCCTTTCCCTCAAATGTCTTTTTTCCTACTTTTTGCACTTTTGCAGTTTGGTACCGCCGCTGAGATTAACTAGAATCCCTTGTCCTTCTGTTTGAATGAAAAACAGAATGGCTGTCACCATGCCAAAAGGTGTAGTAATTACTTTTTTTAAACTGGAGACCTGGGTGTTAGGGCTTTCATGGTTTAAAAAAATGCTAGCTGGGTCCATTGGATTTGGCTGTCAGCTCAACCAGCGACTTATCTTGAGAATGTCTGTGCTTATCTGCAGTTAATACGATAAGCTACATACATAAAAGATGAAGTTCATGGTGTTCTCTAAAATCATAATTGGGATTTTATTTTAGAATTTTACCCAGAGTTCATCATATCTGGCCTTTAACGATAAAATGTATGAACATTCTTTGCTAAATCTTCAATGCTGTCTGGTGTTTTCAGAGAGAAGGATTTACAGGCCCTTTTCTCAGTACACCAACAAAAGGTAAAAGAATTCAGTCTGTTGAGTGGAAAGCCCTTTCTAGCATATTAGCCTTTTTCTTGCCTAATATCTTTAATTTTGCTGAAAATAATTTAATGCTATTCTCTAGTATAGTGATGCCAGCAAGCCTGGGTTCCACTGAATGGAATGACCCCACCTGGCTATGATCACTGAGCTTTTCTGTTTGCTTTTCTTAGGAAATATTAGGGTGTTATCTTTCCTAGTTGGCACTTCTTTACTCTTTCCACATTTAACCTACTACCTCCATTATGGGTTTGTAAATCAGAGCTCTGAGTGTATTAGAATTCCCTATAAAATAAGAGTAAGTGCATGTTAATAGTAACCTGAGGGGAACTCCTCTGAATGAAGAACCTGAAATCCTCTATGTTTATAACCATGCCATCAATTCTGCAAATCTCTCCCCGTCTCAGCTCCCTTCACTTGCACTCAAGTAAGAGAAAATTAAAGGTAGTCTCATTGAAAAGGTTCTCTATGGACATCAAACCGATGACCCGATAATTCTAGCAGTCCTTGAGACTGTCATTTACACTATAAGGAAGGTACCTTTTTTTTTTTTTAAAAAAAAAGATATTATTTATTTATTTGACAGACAGAGATCACAAGTAGGTGGAGAGGCAGGCAGAGAGAGAGGAGGAAGCAGTCTCCCCACCGAGCAGAGAGCCCGATGAGGGGCTCGATCCCAGAACCCTGGGATCATGACCCGAGCCAAAGGCAGAGGCTTTAACCTACTGAGCCACCCAGGTGCCCCCACCTTTTTTTTTTTTTTTTTTAAATTAGAGAGAGTGAACATGTGTATATAAGTGTGTATGAGCAGGGTTTGGAGGATATGGAGGGACAGAGGGAAAGAGAGAGAATCACAAGCAGTGCAGAGCCTGACGTGAGGCTTGATCTTACAGCCCTGAGATCATGACCTGAGCTGAAATCAAGAGTTGGGCGTTTAATCAACTGAGCCACCCAGGCCTCTCAGGAAACTACCTTCTGATAGTTCCTTAGTTAAATAGAAAGAACATACCTGAGAATAACGATATACAATATGACTTAAATAGACCTTTCAAGCACTTAAGTTAATGGCATATCTAAATAAAGCATATAATATAAATATAAATTAAAATTTTATTGCCTTTTGTTCTAAGCCATCTCGAAGTATGTAGAAAATCTGGTAATAGTTTGTTAGGTAAGATAGCAGTCTTTTTCTTCTTGTTCATTCCTTCTCATTCCTGATCAGATGCTGTTGTCCCTTTTCCAGCTCCAGTCGGGCTGTGGTGATTTTTCTGGTTAGCCCAATGGGGCTTCAGAAGCCTTTTCCCCACTTTGCAATGCATGTCATAGTTCCTCTCTAGCTGCTTCAGCAAACATCTTAATGAACCATTGTTGCCATCACCGAATCCTGCCACTGAGCACTACAGTGCACACTGCTGTTGCTTGTCGCTTCTCCTCTCCCCTGCCCTCTGCACTGCTCCACACCTCCTTCCATATGTCTCTTCTCCCGGTGCCGTCTCCCAGTATGCACTCGTTCCATTGTTCATCATTGGTCATTGTTTTTAGCACAATGCCTGACATATAAAAGTGCTCATTAGATAGACAGATATTTTTAATGAATGGATACATCAAAAAATTATTTTAGCTAGCTTCCAGTAAAAGCATAAAATTGGAAACAAGAAAAGGAGCCCTTCAAAGTAACTGGGGTGGGGGGATGGGGAGAATTTTACGTACCAGAAAATCTAGGCTAAGTCTAGTTACTACAAATGAGTCCCAAATTTAACTCTGTGTGTTTTGAAGGTTTCAGAAAAGGAAGCACAGTAAATTGTGCATCGCTCATTGTCTGGTGGAAGGAAGCATGCCAGTGCACTAGGAGAAACACTTTTTTTCTTAGCACTCATTTCTGTATATATGGTTGTTTATTCAACAAAACAATTGAGAGTCTCATGGTAATTTTACAATGAGCTGCAGAAAATTTTTTCTCAGATAAAAAAAATGTATTGGGCATCTCATATGTGGAAGGCACTGTGCCAGGAATGCTTCCTACAAAGGTGAACAAGAAATACGTAGTCTCTACCATCAAAGAAAAGTCTTTTTTTCTTTCCACTGAGTTAATAGTAATAATTAGCATTCGTTGAGTTTTTAGCTATGTCTCAGGCCCCTAAGTGCATTCTGTATTAGCCTGTTAGTTCTAAGAACATTTGTACTCTTTCTCCATTTTATAGTTGGAGAAACTGAGACAAAGTGAAGTGAAAGAACTTGTCCAAAATTCAGTAGCCTAGCGGGTCCTTGGGGGCTCAGTTGGTTGAGCATCTGCCTTTAGTTTGGGTCATGATCCCGGGGTCCTGGAATCCAGCCCTTCCACAGGCTCCCTTCTCAGTGGGGGAGTCTGCTTCTCCTTCTCCCTCTGCCCTTCCCCCATCCCCTGCCCCTTATGCACTCTCTTTTTCTCTCTCTCTCTTTTTTTCAAATAAATAAATAAAATCTTTTTTAAAAAAAGTTTTAGTAGCCTGTAAGTGTTAAGAGTCAGGATTTGAACCCAAGTAAGGCTGACTAGCTCTCAAGCCCTCACTTAATTTAACAAGCTTCTCTAGGGGCGTAAGAAAAGGAAGAGGAATGGGTTTATGGGGGCTGGAGGTGGGTAGAGGTGATTGGTTTCAAATATGTTAAGTTTGTGTTGCCTGAAAGTATTCCAAGTAGAGATGTCCATTAGGCTATGGGATGTATAGGTCTGTAGTTAGGCAGAGATCTGAGCCAACATTTAGGGGATTTTAGGTGTCTGCAGCATATGCTTGGTATATGAAGTCATAGGGAGAAAGTCTATGAAATATAGGAGATGAATACATTTTTTAAATCTACTCTCAGGATTAAGGTCCAACATATAGTAAATTTTAGTTCAGTAAAGATAACACCACAGGGAGTTCATGTCATGTTGATAAAGGTATTTAATTCTCAGATGACTGGAAGTGTGTATGCATGCTAGGTGCTAGGATTGAACTCAGCTAATAAGGAAGAATGAGCAGTAGTAAACTTTTGGTAGTATCCAGCTGTGTGCTGGGGCATATGGTAGATCAGGTCTCACAGCTCGGTCCAGGAAGATGCTGTTATCTCCCCATTTTATGGTTGAGTAAACTGAGGCCCAGGAAATTAAGTAATGTGCTAAGGTTTGCACAATAATGAGGGGTACAGTGTTAAGCCAGAGCTTTGTGACTGCCCAGTGCTTCTGCCCCCTGCTGCACAAGGCTGGGTGTAGGAAGAGCAGTGGGGGTAAGAGGGAAGTGGATCTGGCTCTCCCCACCATCATGCAGCCTGCCATACAGTTGAAGGTTTGTAGTTGCCTTTGATAGTGCCTGGAAGAAATAACCCAATCTGAAAAGCTGTTGGGGACTAGTGAATGTTACCAGCATTCTGTTGCTCATAAAAGCACCCTAGAACAGCTACAGTGATGGAAGATTTATTTGGGAGCGGGGCAGGAACCCAGATGCATGCTGGGTGAGCAAGCAGCAGAGTACCTCCAGCTCCTTCACCTGTCCCCCAGCTGCTGCCCCCCTCCCCAGGCAGCAAGCACCATTTCCTAAGTAATTGCCCCTAACCGTCCCCTTCCCCCCCGACTGTGCTGTGATGTGGACAGGTCACTCATCCACTCCTCAGTTACTCAGGCAGAAACGGATGACTTCCTGGCAGAGCCCTCAGGAAGCCCCCCCCACCCCAGCCCCAGGAAACAAAACAAACAGAACTCTTCCTAGTCCCCTGTTTTTGACATCCTCTTTCTGCCCACCCCTCCCCCACCAAGAGCAGAAATTAGGGTTCAGCACTTTTACTTTTAACTCTTTATTGACTTTAATATTAATGGGTAATTCATCTTGGAAGAGAAGTGCTTCTCTGTCTGTCTCTGTTCCTCTTTCTCCCTCTTCCCCTTCTGATCATTTCTGGTGTCCAGCTAAGTTCGTAACAGCCATCTTCTCCCCAGTTCTTTTACTGCTGCTCCACATCTCAGCTGAGTCGGCTTATAGACCCCACACCTTCCAAGCGTTACCATCATCATTATTACTTTAGGGACATCTAAATGCTATAGGACATTGTCCCTGTATAGTATGCACACGCTTGCTCTTGTGGGCTTCGTTGTGTGTGTGTGTTATAATCATCATTTATTTTCTCTGTTGGAAATGGTGCTTTCTGGAATGCTCTTCCCTTACCCTGACCAACTTATAAAAATTCTTCCTTTCAGTCTAGATCACTTCCATGAGCCCTTGCCTGTATCTCAGCTTTCTTGCTTCTGCTTTGGGGAGGTGTCTTGGGTCTGGCCGTAGGGAGTCAGATGGAGATTGGAGTGCAGGTTGTTTATTGGGTAGAGCTTTGGGATTAGCACCTCTTCTGGAGGTTGTGCTGATCCCACAGTGGGCTCTGGAGTTGGAATGACCCTGAGGGATGGCGGCAGATTCTTGGGAGAGGTGGCTCCCATCAGCCAGGACAGGGACTGGGGAGAAGCTGAGCTGTGGGCTATCCCAGCCAACACTCCTGGCAGGAGTGAGCACTTCAGTTTCAGAGCAGAGAGCTGGGCAGAATCCCAGCATCCCCTGCAACAACTTTACTGTCCAGCCACTGCACCCTGATCTCTTCAGGCTCTGACGTCGCTTCTGCAGAAAGCATCTTGGCAACATAAAGAGCCTTTCCAGCTAAAAATACTTCCCATCTTCTTTTGCCCTAAACTGCATCATGAACTGGAGATCTTTGTAATGAACAAAAGTAAGTAATTTGTAATGAACTTTTGTAATGAACAAAAGTAATGAACGAAAGTAAGCCAACATAATAATGGGGAATATCTGGTCTCCATTCTCTCCTTTACACTACCATTGTCACTATCCTAACTTTGCCCTTAATTACCTCTCGTTTGGATTGATGGAATGGCTTTTTTCTTCCCATCTTTTAAAAAATAACTACTTACAGTTTTATTGCCATATGATTGGCATACAGTAAACTGCACATATTTAATATGTACAATTTGATGAGTTCTGCTAGTCATATGCCTATGAAATTATTAAAAGAACGAACATTTCTACCACCATCTCTCCTAAATTTTGCTGTGCTCCTTTGTTACTCTTCTTTGAGTCCCTTCCAGCCCACCACTACTCCAGGCAATCACTGATATGCTTTCTCCCTCTAGTTTGTGTTTTCCAGAGTTTTATATAAATGGAATCATGTAGGGTTTTTTTTGGTTTTGGTTTTTTTTGAGGGAAAGTCCGTCTTCTTTCACGTGGCCCAGTTGTTTTGGGATTCTTCCATTGTGGTGGTGTGGGTTTGTGGCTTCCTTCTGTTGTTGAGTAGAAGTCCATTGTGTAGATGAATACATCATAAGTTGTTCTCCACTGACCTAGCTGATGGACATTCGAATTGTTTCCACTGTTGACTACAGATAAAGGTACTATGAGCATATGCATACAAGTCTTTAAGTCATGATGTGAACATCCACTTTCATTCTCTACTCAAGTGAACGTCCACTTTCATTCTCTACTCATTCTCTACTTAGCTGGATCCCATGGTAGGTCTCTGTTCAACTTGATAAACTGCCACACTATCTCCCAAAGTGGTATAATAAGTACCATTTTACAGTCTCACTGTAGTTAGAGAGTAACACCACCACCAACACTTGGTATTGTGGGTCTTTTAAGTGTTTGTCAGTCTGATAGTGCATTGTGATATCTCATTGTGGTTTTATTTTGGATTTCTTTCACCTGAAGGTCACTAAAATGTTTCTCTTGTTTTTTTCTTTTGAAAGGTGTATTTTTTTTTTAAGATTTTATTTATGTATTTGACAGAGATAGATCACAAGTAGATAGAGAGGCAGGCAGAGAGAGAGAGAGAGAGGGAATCAGGCTCCCTGCTGAGCAGAGAGCCCAATGTGGGACTCGATCCCAGGACCCCGAGATCATGATCTGAGCCGAAGGCAGTGGCCTAACCCACTGAGCCACCCAGGCGCCCCAAAAGGTGTATTTTAAGTTTAAGTCAGTGGCCCATTTTGTGTTAATGTGGTATATGGTGTTCAGTAAGGGTTTAATTTTTTTATATGTGGATTCCTGTTGTTCTAGTACTCTTTGTGGAAAAAAAAATCTTCCTTTACCTATTGAACCTTCACAGCAAACAGCTGACTATATATGTATGGCTCTATTTTTAGACTCTCTCTTTTCTTCTGATCTATACATCTATATGCTGATACCACACTTCAGATTACAGTAACTTTATAAGAAGTCTTAAAATCACATCATATAAGAACTTCAACTTAATTTTTCCAAAATTGTTTTGGTTATCCTAGGTCCATTATGTTTCCCCACTAGTTTTGGAATGAGCTTATGGCACCAGCTGGAACCTCTAGTTCTGTGTTGAACAGAGCAGGGAGAATGGCAAAAGGTCCTATTTTAGGGAATAAGCGTACAATCCTTTACTGTTAGGTATAGTATTAGCTAAAAATTATTAGTAGATGCTCTTCATCAGGATGAAGAAGTTTCCTTCTGTTCCTAGTTTGCTGAGAGTTTTTATCATGAATGGATTTTGATGCTGTCAGATGATTTCTGCATCTATTAAGATGACTATATGTTTGATTATATGTTTTTTCTACTTTGTTCTGCAGACATCACTTTAGCAATATGAGGAATCATTTTAGCTGAAAATACCACCTGCCTTCTTTTGCCCTAAACTTAATGAAATGGAGGTCTCCAGGACGTAAAACCAAGAATCACTAACAATGGAGAAAACCTAGATTCCATTTTCTCCTTTAGTTACTATTGTCACCATCCTAATTTGGGCCTGAATTACCTCTAATTTACATGAGGAGACTAGTTCCTAACTGAAAGCAATACCTTTCCCTTTCTGTCTTGGTCTAAGAAAATTTTTCCTAAAGAACACTTCTGGTTATGGTATTAGCTGTGTTCTCATAACAAAAATCATCACCAGCCCCTCGTTAGCCTTAGGATAAGATTCATCTGCTTGGTAGGGAGGTAGGTGAGTGTCTCCCACAATTCATCTCTCTCTAAAGAGAGCCCATTCCTGCCCTTCTTCTTGATCGAATCTGTATATGTCATTTCCCATGGCTGCGTTCTTATATTTAGGACACTTATCACACTGTATGTTTTATTTTTTTCTATATCTGTTTATAGTTCATATTTCTCCTAAGCTGATAGGATCCTGAGGATACAAGGCACGTTGTGTGTGTGTTTTCGTATACCTGTAAGTGCCTCCCTTTAATAGTCCCTCCACTTCCATAAGTACACTTTAACTGTGCCAGCTTCTGAGTGAGTGCTTTTTTCCCATTGGTTTTTAGGGAACATGGAGTCTTGGATCAGATGTTTTCATTTGAAAGGATAGAATGTATTTTAAAATGTGTTGGATCACATACATGGAATTTTATGACTTTGAAGCAGTTTTTCAGTTTGCAAAATACTTAGAGTTACAATTTATTTTTCTGGCCATTACCAGAGTAATCCAATTATTCTTTTGGGGAAAAAAAGAAGAAAGGAATCCAAACTAACACACACACACACACACACACACTCCCTTCACCCTGATACTGATTGAACCTAATAGCTCTTGTTTTGAATTTCATAATTCTAGAAGAGTTAAACTTGAAAATGTATCTCTAAACAATGGAGCCTCTGTTTTCCACCAAAAGGCAGTGATTGTGTTGAGCATTTTAACTGGTTATCAGACCTCAGGCTGCCGGTTTGAAGAGTGAACTTTGGCAATAGGAACTTGGCTCTCAGTGCGGCTCTGCAGCTGGCTAGAATGTGAATAAACTTCCTATTGAAAGAGAGACATATCTTCTCAAAGAAGGAGAGGAATAAAGCCCTCAACCTACTAACCCTTCTCCTTTCTGTCTGCCTGCCCCAGCCTCTACTTACCTTTTTTGAGAGCATCTTCAAGTATTAGAGATGTTTTTAGATTCTCAAAAGCTCAGGAAAGAACTAGACAGCTACTGCTCCCTTGTTATCCTCATCCTAGAGATTTGTCCTTTGTAAAATCCCCTGCATCAAGAGTAAGGTTTGCTTTGTGACTTCTCCCTCATTAAGGAATTGTGCAAATACCGCAAGCCTTTGTGCTCTGTGGAGCTCAGGTCTTTCTCTTTGACTTTTATTAGGCTCCATCTCTGTTTCCTGGTGGGATAATGGTTTTTGTGTACCCTGTATGCTTCCTTAGGTGGCCCCATGTCATCAGCTCATGACTCGCATGAGGCTTTCTCCCACAGCGCTACTTTGGGACATTATCCTGTTAGTCTTGAAAGGGATTTAACTCCTTTCTGAATCCCTCCATGTGTCCCTTCACCCCAGAGGCAACTTAACCAAAATCTTTGAGTTTTCAAGTGAGGTGGTGATAAAAGATGTATAAACCTTCACATTCTATAGAATTTTTTGACATTCTATGAATGTAGCAGAAACATTTGGGATATGTTGCACGCCTTGCCTGGGATTTATCATTTCAAACAGTGAGCCATTCTTGGATGGTCTCTTAAACAGCGTTGTCTCCTCTAGAATGATCTTCTTGCCTCTCCTGCATCCCATGCACCCCATTTCTGCATTAGGGATCCTGCATCTGTGTTTTCTTACCCTTCCATGATTGTTGCTGTCATGACACTTACCCTATTTATGACAGCTCTCTGATTGATGTATTTTTTATTAGGTTAGCTCTTAGAGGTCAGGGAGGAACCCATTCACATTCTTCTTCTTTTTAAATCTGAGGTGTCTTTTTTCTTTTTTTTTTTTTTTTAAGATTTTATTTATTTATTTGACAAAGATCACAAGGAGACAGGCAGAGAGAGAGGGGAAATAGGCTTCCTACTGAGCAGAGAGCCCGAAGCGGGGCTCGATGCCAGGACTCTGAGGTCATGACCTGAGCCGAAGGCAGAGGCTTAACCCACTAAGCCATCTGGGTGCCCTAAATCTCAGGTGTGTTATCTGAGTACCTGACACATGATACATATTTAATTCATGTTTCTGAATGGACCACTTCATATGCACAGGTGCCTGCCTGGCTCAGTCAGTAGAGTATGCAACTCTTGGTCTCAGGATTGTGAGTTCAAGCCCACACTGGGTATAGAGATTACTTAAAAATAAACCTTTTTAAAAATTTTTAAAAATTATGTATGTTTCAGCAGCCACAGCGGTGAACCTGATTTGGAAAATAGAATTTTGTTTTTCAAATCAGTGTAGTATTCTAGCCTCAATTTTGGCTGCTATTTTTAAGAGTGTTGTACATCTGATTTATAAAAGCAGATTAAACTTGAAAGCTTCTCTCACCATTGCTCTTCATTTCTTCAGCATTTTGGTTTATATTTTAGTCTGACTTTCAGAATGTTTATGCGGATAGTATGAAGATGAATTTTCTTAACTTCCAGACACTTTGGTTCCTGAGGCATCCTCCTAATTTCCTCACTTAAAGGTTCTTGCTGTTGGGGGAAAGGGGATCTGTTTATTGGACTTGGTAATTGATAAGCTTATGTAACCATTTATAGATTATTAACTTTTTATGCCTCAGAGAATATATCTTTACTCAGTGGATCCAGCATTTTTTTTTTATAACTTAAGTATAGTTTAGCCAACTTCTCTATAGGTAACGGGGAATATAGGAGAGGGGCAGCTGCTCACGTATCACTTGTGCTGGAAATGACTTGTTGGCCTAGATGTTGTAGCATCTTTATCACCTAGGTCATGTGACAACTTTACCATTTGTGTCCTCTTGATTTTAAACACACTTTCTCCTGTCTCTGTTATACACACACACACACACACACACACACACACACTGGTATGCTTCCTGTTGTCCTGGTAAACCAAAATTGGTGAATCAAGATAGAGAAATATAACTATACTCCTGAGCCTGCCTTCTGATTTCTGGATGAGAAAAAGAAGCATAATGCATTTAGAACACTATGGAAGTTAGTTAGCCCTAGAGTGATCAACACAGGGGAGCACAAACACAATTTGTTTTACTTGACTTGGGGGATAGAAATGTACCAGTGGAGCCTTTACAAAGAGCCCCTACATGGGATATTAGAATATTGGGTAAAGCTAAAGTAAGTATTCATCTGGAGAGGAGGATGGAGAGCAGGAAGAAGAGAATAAAGGTGCTATCAATTTTAAAACAATTTGTATATATCATCTCATTTAATCTTTATAACAACCTTGATGGCAGGTTTTGTTACCATTTTACAGAAGAAAAACCCAGGCACTAAAAGAAGAAGTTGGATGACTAGTTAGTGGCCGGGGTGGGGTACAAACCTCGGTCTCTGTGCCTGCAAGGCCAGTATTCCTTTTGTTACCCTAGACTGCCTAAGGTTCATGGTTAGTGGCTGTTTATAGTGCGGTCACACCATCTCAGGAAGTGGAAAGTGGAAGTGGAAAGGAGGGATGCTCCTGTCAGTAGTGATGTCTGCCACAGAGCTGAGGTAGACCAACGGGGAACCACACGCAGAGACTTTGACATCATACACTTTCTCTTTAAACTTCAGTTTCTCCATCTCTGTAGAGAGGGCAAAGATATGTTATTGCTTTGTGAAGCCTTTGCCATATGCTTACATGGGTCTTCGTTTAAGTTTCTTGAGTTAGTTTATACCCTTCATCTGGGAGATGATAAGCTATAAAGTTAAAGGGAACTGTTCCTCCCAGACTTTTGTCCTCACAACTGCCATCCCAGCATTTATTAAAAATAATATGAACTTGGCTTATGTCAACACTTCCAGCAATGGAACTGTAGTTCACGGTGTGAATGCATTTAGGGGCTCTTCCCTTGGCTTATTTCTGAGCCTGATAACTATCACTGACCAATTCTTCTTATATACTCATATGTGAAAAAATAAAATTTTTTTGTCTTACAAGACATTTTACTAATTCTTTTTTTTTCTTTTAAGATTTTAAATAATCTCTATACCCAGTGTGAGGCTAGAACTTATAACCCCAAGATTAAGAGTCATGTGCTCTACTGACCAAGCCAGCCAGGTGCCCGCTACTAATTCTTTTTAATATTTTGCACACATATTCCCTTGCTAGCACAGACCCCATATGCGTTGGTCTGATGTTCTATAAATTTTTGCAAAAATAGTTTCTCCTGTCTTTTTTCAACAAGCTGTGGTTTCAGAGTAGCAACACATTAAATGGGCTCCCCACCTCAAAAAAAAAGAAGGTAGTCTATATACCAGGAAGATATCTTAAAAGGTCACTATATTAATGTCACAGGGTATTTAACATTTAGCATTTTTTTTATTTAATTACTTTTTCTGTAAAGCTTTTCTTGGCCTAGCAGTTTTTTGACTCATTTTCTTTTATCCTTTGCTCTATTTAGTTGAGTTTTCCACCCCCACCCTCCATTTTTCATTAAAAACAAAAAGCAATACACAGTGTTAGTAGAGGCAATTTGGTATAATGGAAAGATTTCTGAGCCCCACGGATGTAGGCTTGAACCTCAGCTCTGCTGCTGCCCAGTTTGTGGGGCATTGAGTAATTCATACCTTCTTGGAGCACCCATAAAATTATGATGGTAACTGCTCTCATGGTTGTTTTAAGTAAGTGAGGCAATGTATATCGTGTCAATAAATGTTGGTACTTTTTCCTCCTTTTTCTTTCCCTTCTTTCTAAGTATTGAATTTAGTTAGCTAGACTTAACACCCCAAATCCAGCCCTGTGTAAAGGGCTAAATAAGCACCTAGTAAATTGAGTCAGTTAAAATGTAACATTTAGAAAAACTGCATTAAGATATAAAATAAGAGCAGCTCATAGAAAAGGCGACAGTCCTGCTTGTTGGGTTTTCTTTTTTTGGAGTGATACCCGAAACTGAGTTGTCTTTGAGGTAAAACAGTGAACTGCTTATGGACATCTGAGTTGGGGGTAAGAAAAAAAAAGAAACTTAGAATACTGACAGATGCATTTCTTTTAGATGCATTTATTTAAAATCATTTGAGGATGTACAGTTCTGATTATAAGTCATTGCCCTAAAAGCACTTTTTGTTTTCTGTCTAAAGAAGACAGAGGATGAGCTAAGATGGGGGCCCTCTTTAAAAAGACGCCATCCGGCAGTGAGCCTGTGCTTGGGAGTTTGTTATGACTGAGCCATCGATTGTGTAATGTGACTTGGACACGTTATTGAGGTCTCTTAGCTCCATTTGCATGACATAGAAGTGATTCATACTCTTAGGCAACCCAAGTTTGTGAGAATGGGAACCACTGAAAATGGTATGATATTTTGCAAACATATAATATGGTTTGAAATTTTTGGTAATGGTGTTTAATCATAGTCCAGGAGATTAACCAGAAATCTATCCTGAATACCAGAAAACTTCAGTTGTTGAAGTTCTTTATAAAATGTAGAATTCAACTAATCAGCAAATATTTGAGTGCCTACTATGTGGCAGGCAGTGTTCTTGGCTGAGGAGAGAGTAGTAAACGAAATAGGCAGATAATCGGGCACCTGGATGGCTCCGTTCATAGAGCATGTGACCCCTGACCCCAGGCTTGTAAGTGTGAGCCCCACACTGGGTGTAGACATTACTTAAAAGTAAAATTTTAATTTAAAAAAAAATAAGAAAGAAAAAAACTGGGGTACCTGGCTGGCTCAGTTGGAGGAGCATGGAACTCTTGATCTTGGAGTTACAAGTTAAAGCCCCACGTTAGGTATAGAGATTATTTAAAAAAAAAATTTTTTTTTAAAGACCTAGTTCTGCTTTCATAGGGGCTCCAGAGGGAGGAAAGCAAACAATAAATACATAAGTATGTAAATTATATTGTGTGTCAGATGGTGGTAAGTGCTACAGAGAAAAATTAAGCAGGAGGATTGGTACATTTTTAGTTATGATAATCAGTAAAGAACTCACTAAGAAGGTCAAGTTGGGGCTGAGATATCAAGGAGGGGAGGAGGCAACCTCTTTGGGACATCTGTGGGAAGAGCCTTCCAGTTGAAGGAACAGCTAGTACAAAGGCCCTGAGGTCAAGCATGCCTGGCATGCTAGAGTAGTGACACAAGATGGAGAGCTGTAGAGAAGGAACCCCTTATGAAATAGTATGTAAGGGCAGTGGATGAGACAGGTGTTGGTTTTGACCTATATGGGATAGATCTTGAGTAGAGAGGGGACATGGTTTTATTTTCTGTTTGAAATAATCACTTTGGCTTTGTGGTTTTTTTTTTTTTTTTTTTAAGATTTTATTTACTTATTGGAGAGAGAGAGCAGTAAGAGAGAGCAGAAGCAGGGTGAGGGGCAGAGGGAGAAGTAGACTCTCCACTGAGCAGGGAGCCCCAACATAGGGCTCAATCCCAGGACCCTGGGATCACTACCTGAGCCGAAGGCAGAAGCTTAACCAACTGAGCCACCCGGGGGCCCCAGCTTTGTGTTTAAAGTGGACTCTATAGAGCAAGGTGTGGAGAGGGGCTACTTTCCTGCTTTAACAATACAATTATAGTAAACAATGTTGTTTTTTTGTATTTTTAATGAAGTGTCTTTCAGAATAGGTAAGCGACTTTTTTTAAAATCACAGTGCCTTGTGATTATCAGTCTGAAACCCAGTTTTCATTAAGCATTTGTTTGTTCAAGTTTTTATATTAGCCCTGGAGATCATCATGGATGTGGCATCGGAGAAGATACAAGAGTAGAGTCTGACTAAGTGCAAAAATTCCTGGAAGGTTTTTTTTAAAAAAACAAAAAACAAAAAACAAAAACAATTGTATTTTATCAGCTCTTCAAATTCAGATTTACTATTTCTAAAAGTGAAAGAAAAAATAAAATGAAATTGAAGGTCTTTGTTTATTAGGTTTAGTCAGTCAAGATTCCATGATTTATTTGCAGATTAAAAGAGCTTATTTTTTTTAACCTTTTTTTTTAAACTGAGGTTATTTTTTTAAGCAGGATGTACATCCTTCGTGTACAGCAGTAACACCGTCAATTTCACAAGCATTTGCTGAATTTTCACTGTGTCAGGCACTGTGCTCTGTATGGAAGATATCCAGGTGATTGAGATGTCGTTGCTGTCTCTGGAGCTCAGAATGCAGAAGAGACATGTGGATATTAATTTCAACCCACAGTGGCTTTACTGTGGGTCCTCACAGAGATCCAAATGAAGGTTAATGGGAGTATCAGAGACAGTACTCTAATTGGGAAGATCTCAGATGGCAAATAAAAAAATACCATTGTGTGACATTTGTAGAGTTTCATGGACCAAAAACACTAACACATTTTTCACTATATAAATTGTCATTAAAAATTTGATCCATTATGTAAGTTTCCATCCGATTTTAAAGATATAGATGCATAAATTGGTCAAGGAGTCATCAGTGTCAGTCAAAACCAAGGTTTGAAAATTCAATTCTCACTATCATTAACTCATTTAAAAAGAAGAAAAGGATAGCTCAAGATCATCAGATGCTTGATAGTAGAGAAGCATGTACATATACAATATATACTGGAAGAGAGGTAGGAAAATTACAAATAATTAAAACACAGATGTTTATAGTAGCTCTATTCATAATTGCCAAAAGTTGGAAGCAAAGATGTCCTTCAGTAGGCAAATGGGTAAAGTATGGTACCTCCAGAGAATGGAGTATTATTCAGTACTAAAAAGAGATGAGTTCTATCAAGCCATAAAAACACATGGAGGAAACTTAAGTGGATATTTCTAAGTGAAGAAGCCAATCTGAAAAGTTTACATCCTCTATGATTCCAACTATATGACATTCTGGAAAAGGCAAACTATGGAGACAGTGGAAAGATCAGTGGTTGCCAGGGCTTGAGTTGGGGGAGAGATGAAGGCTGAGCACAGGATTTCAGGGCAATAAAAACACTGTGTATGATTCTATAATGGTGGCTACTTGTCATTATTCATTTGTCCAGACCCACAGAATGTACAGCACTAAGATAAACACAATTATAAACTATGGAGTTTGGATGATTATGATATGTCATAGTAGGTTCATTGATGATAACAAATGTGTCATTCTTGTGAGTGATGTTGGCAAGGGGAGAAGCTATACACATTTGCGGGTAGGAGGATATGGGAAATTTCCTGTACCTTCTGCTCAGTTTTGCTGTGAATCTAAAACTGCTCTAAGAAACTAGCGTCTTTAAAAAATTATTTCCTGATACAACAAAATATAAGGGAGCTCCTGCTATCTGGCCCAAGGTTATAGGCATGCTCCCTTAACTGATAGAATATAAGTTTGTCTTTCAGGGGTCACTAAGGGACAACATTTCTTTGGTAACAGCTTTAATATTTGTCCTTTTGTGACTGGCTTCTCTCATGTAGCATGTTTTCACAGTGCATCCATGTACCAATACTTTATTCCTTTTTATTTCCAAATAGGAAATAAAAAAAACTCCATTAGGTTGGATACACAACATTTTACGTACCTATTCATCAGTCGGTGGACATTGGGGTGGTTTTCCCTTTAGAGTTATTATGAATAATGTTGCTATGAACATTTGAAGACACAATATTTTGCCAGGTCATGTCGTCACTGAGGATTATGGACAAAGAGGGCCCTACTTTGGTGGGCCTCACCATCACCTTCACTGGTCCAGGCAAGGAGCAGGTCATCAGGCAAGTTGGCTCTGGTGACCTCCTTAGGCACCTTGCTCCTTGGCAAACGCAGTTTGTCGGTTTGCTGCTCAGGTTCAGTCCTGAAGCAGGGGACTGCCACAAACAAGAATGAATGCCCACAGCCAGACCAGAGAGCCGGCACCTGTGCCATGAGAGAACATCCAGAAGTACCTGACCTTGGAACAACGATGGAAGGGAGGGACCAGAGTCAGTGCCTACTGCAGCCTGGCCTGGGCAGGGGCCCGTGTGTAACTCAGCTTTCCCATCTGCAATGTTCTAGGATACTTGGTGTCTGCGTAACTTTTGTACAAAGTAGATGTGTGCCCACTCCTGCCCCCTCCGCACCTCCAATTTCATAATGAGAAAGAGAAACCATATGGGAACTGAGAGTGAGCATATGGGTGTGAGGAAAAACATACGGGCGGATGGAGACAGGGCTGCAGTACCCGTCTGCTTGTCTTTGTCTGCTGGCTTCCTAATGTGTTCCCCCCTCATCAATTTTCTTCTTGGAAGGCTTACCTTTTTTTTTCTTTCTTTCTTTCTTTTCTTTTCTTTTTTTTTTTTTTTTGGCCTATACATGATTTAATCTTGAATGAGCCATGCTGTAAAATATCTCCCAAAATTGTTCCTTGGTTGGAATTGCATCTCCATCCATGTTGACTCAATGAGCACCTAGTTGGGGATAATTAATAAATGCTGTGGCCAAGGGGAACCCCAAATGGACAACGGGAATGCTGCCACCAGAGGAATCAAGAGAGCAGTCTTGTTGAGCGACAGGTAAAATAGCGTGGCACTCAGTGGTGTTCTCACGGCCCTTGGACTCCTTCCTGAAACGTTGAAGAGCCCCCAGAGAGCTATGGCCTGGTCATCCATGCTACCCCCCTCCACGCATATTATTTCGAGCCATGCCTTGGCCTAATCCTCGGCCTAATCCTCGTCACTCCCCAGAAGACTTAGGAATTAGAGCTCTCTCACAGGAAAGCTCACTGCCACCACTTAACTCCTAATTACGAAATTGTCTCTTTAACGTCATGGGCGGGTTTTTATAGTGACCATTAACTACGATTGATTGTCCTTGTTGAACAACTTGACTTTTATGAGCAACTCCACTGGGCGTTTAATAAGGCAAAGTAGAGTCCAGAGGATATAATTTTTAAAATACTGTTTGTGAACAGCAAAGATTAGCATTTAATTTGTTGTCCTTTGTTAATTGGGGTTTGCAAACAGGACGTCGGTTGGACAAATAGTGTCCCTTTGGCTTACTTTGACAGCCTGTATCTTAAGTTGTTTACCTGCTTTCTGCAGTGTTCTCAAAAAAAAACCCCGCAACTATGAATTTGAGTCCTGTCCTAAAAATTGTACACCACACTTTAGTACAGACCTTATCAACAGAATAATAATTTTTTATCATTTCTTTATATGTAAACTCCAGTATCCCCTTCTCAGACATTTTTTTCTCTATGCTTCAGATTAATGGCATATCTATTCATGAAGTTGTCCCATTTATCTCAAACATTTATTGAAGGTGGGTAATTTGCTCTCTTGAATGTATGTGAAATGTCTTGCCCCAGGAAGGTAATACAAACAAATGTATTGTACCTTATATAGTCCGTCTTCCACTTTGTCATTTACAGGATGGGATGTATTTTTCATTACCAGACGATGGGGATTTATTTACCACTTCAGGCAAAACATGACCCTAGCAGGATCCAAAATTTGACATGGAGAATCTGTTTAATTTTATCTGTGCCAGAATGCCAGATACCATCTATCCTAATCCTATGGCCAGTTTAAAAAAAAAAAAAAAAAAGTTACTGTATTTTTCTAGCAAAACAAGTTTCTGAAATTATTGCTGGGAAAACAAGTTCTGATTACCAAAATCTAATTTGCAACATACATAGTCCTTCAGGGACATAGCTCGTCCATAAATTGAGGACACCTGTCTATTTAATTTTTTTCTAACTCAATACTGGTATCAGGGGAGCTGGTTAAGCTTGGAGTATTTTATAATGTTCCTTAAAACAGTAGTAGAGCCTGATGGGTTCTTTAAAGCTGGGATAGAGAAACTAAGGAAATTCAGTTCAGCTGGCATTTATCCTGAAGATTTAAATCCATGTCATTAGATTATCCACAGTTATTCTCTGAGAATTTGCTGATATATTTCTTTCTGTATTTGAAATTCCTACTTGTGTGAGGTTTTTTTTTTTAATCCATTTGGAGAGCCTTATTAGAATTATTAATAACAAACTATGTTTTTCTGGTTATGATTCTTTTAAATAAGGCTTTCAGTTAATAACGATTACCTTTATTGATTACCTACTTTGTACTGGACATGAAATCGGATATTATTTAACCCTTGTAGAACCATATAATATGCATCATTAGCTCTTTAAAGATGCTGTGTAACTAAAGCTCTTCAAAGGTCACAGAGCTAGTATGATGGCAGAGGCAGTATTTGAACCCAGCTCATTGAGATATCAAAGCTTTGCTGAACAGGCTTTAACCACCATACTACATTCAGATGAATCCACCAGACTGGTTTTGAAACTTGCAAGTTCCTTACACTATACCTTTAAAAGGAGCAAACAAAAAGGAGCAAAAAACAAACTCCTGAGCCCTGATTGACATGCCTTGGCACTAAGCTGAAATTGACCAAAAACAACCCAAAAAACAAAAAACATCTGGAGGCCAGAATAAACCTCTTGCCTTTTTGTACAACATCATGCATTTGCATCTTTGAGCACCTGTTGAAAGTCCTACATAGTGCCTGCACGAGGAACCAGCTTTTTGTAACACCTCATAGTGTGAAAAATATTTTTGTGTTTTGGTCCATGAGTGGAATCAATTTAAGTTCACATCAATCATAGGACAATGACACAAATACTCTAAATCACCAACTGGACTAACGGAACACTAAACATTAAAGTTCTCCCATTTCCTTCCCACCAGCATCCCTTCAGGTCAAGGTTCCTTTCTGGAGGTCCTGTGGGTTCTACATCTTTACTACTTTTCAGCCTCATACTTTCTTCTCTTTTCCCACCTCCACTGACTAGTTTTAGGCATCTTCTCACCCCACCTCTGCCCTTGCCTTCCATTGAGTGGCTTTGGTCTTTGGTTTCCCTGCCTCACTCTGACTTCCTTCCAATTACTCTGCTATGAGAATGATCTTTTCATATCCCCTTCCTGATGGAAGTCTTCCTCTGGCTCTCTTGTTTTGCTCTCCTTATCTCCATAGCACTCAGTAACCTGTGGTAGGCTGAGTAATGGTCCATCAAAGATAACCTTATTTCCAGAACCTGTGAATGTTACCCCACATGATAAAAAGGGACTCTGCCCACATGATTAAGTATCCTGAAATGGGAAGTGGGTATCCACATGAGCCATGATTCTGTTATTTTACTGATCCTTATTTAGGTATTAAAAATCGCATGTCTCTGTACATGCAGACACATACCCTATTTTACAATCAGAGGTGTTACATTCTAGTTGAAGAGAACTTTTATGAAGTAAAACAGTGTGTGTCTCTCAAACAGTGCAGAATTACCAACATACTGTAAATTTTCTCCTCGACCTAAGCTTTGCAGTTAGGGGGGTAGATTCTCTAATCCCCACTGTGCTTTCAAAACCACTCTAGAGAACCACACTGCCCAGGATGGCAGCCACTAGTCATATGTGGCCATTCAGCATTTGAAAAGTGGATAGTCTAAGTTGCAATGTGTTGTAAGGGTAAATACACACCAGATTTTCAAGACTTAATACAGGAAATTGCAAAATATCTCATTAACAGTTTTGTGTTGATTACATATTGAACTTAAAATATTTTGATATGTTGGCCTAAATAAAATATATTTTAGATTAATTTCATCTGTTTCTTTTTCTTTAGCTACTAGAAAATTTAAAATTACATACAGGGCCTACTTTTATGGTTCATGTTCTGTTTCTACCTGCTAACTTTATGAGGTTTCTTGTCTACACTTTGAGTGTATCACTTGAGTGTATAAAAATACAGGGGAAGGAGCATATTCACCAACAGCCACAGACTCATGTCTATCCTGTATAATATTTAACTGTATAAGAACTGCTGAAGAGGGAAGAATTGATAGTCTACTGTTCAGTAGATTACTAAAGGTTTTTTTGAAATATGACTATGGGAGACTTTAGAATTTGATCCCCATTGCATAGTTTTCTTCTTCTTAGGTTTTTTTCTCAGAACTGAACATTTGTCATCCCTTCCAGAATAAGGCATAATTTTTCAGGATCATCGGGGGAAAATTTTAATGAGAACCATCTTTTAAAAATTTTTTCACAGTAGTTCTGCTTTTTATTTTTTATTTTTTGAATTTAAATTCAGTTAATTAACATATTCTGTATTAATAGTTTTGGAGGTAGAGATGAGTGATTCATCAGTCTTATATAATCCCCAGTGCCCTCCTTAATGTCTATCACCCAGTTACCTCTTCCTCCCCACACCCTTCCCCTCCAGCAACCCCGCTTGTTTCCTATGATTAAGGGTCTATTATGGTACATCTCCCTCTCCAGTTCTGTCTTGTTTTATTTCTCCCTTCCTTCCCCTATGATCCTCTATTTTGTTTCTTAAATTCCACATATAAGTGAGATCATATAATTGTCTTTCTCTGATTGGCTTATTTCACTTAAAATATTACTCTCAGTTCCATCCATGTCATCACAAATGGCAAGATTTCATATTTTTTTGATGGCTGAGTAATACTTCATGGTATGTATTTACCACATCTTTATCCATTCGTCTGCAAATGGACATCTGGGCTCTTTCCATAGTTTGGCCATTGTGAACATTTCTGTTATAAACATTGGGATGCCTGTGCCCATTTGGATCACTATATTATATCTTTGGTGTAAAACCAGTGCAATTGCTGAGTCATAAAGTAGCTCTATTTTCAACTTTTTGAAGAACCTCCATACTGTTTCCCAGAGTGGCTGCACCAGCTTGCATTCCCACTAACAGTGTAAAAGGGTTCGCCTTTCTCCTCATCTTCACCAACATCTGTTGTTTCCTGGTCTGTTAATTTTAGCCATTCTAACTGATGTGAGATGGTATCTCATTGTGGTTTTGATTTGTATCTCCCTGATGCCGAGTGATTTTGAGCATTTTTACATGTAACTGTTGGCCATTTGGATGACTTCTTTGTAGAAATGTCTGTTCATGTCCTCTGCCCATTTCTTGATTGGATTATTTGTTCTTTGGGTATTGAGTTTGATAAGTTCTTTATAAATTTTAGATACTAGCCCTTTATCTAATAAGACATTTGCAGATATCTTCTCCCATTCTATAGGTTGTCTTTTGGTTTTGTCACCTATTTCCTTTGTTGTGCAAGAGGTTTTTATCTTGATGAAGTCCCAAAAGCTCATGTTTGCCTTTGTTTCCTTTGCCTTTGGAGACATGCCCAGCAAAAGGTTGCTGTGGCCAAGGCCATAGAGGTTACTGCCTGTGGAAAACATCTTTGAAAGAATTGTGAACCCTTAAAAATTTTTCAGATGAAATCACCTGATATGCCTAAAAAAATACTGAAATAGACAAAATAATTGTTTGTTTGTTTTTTTAACCAACAGGTTTGTCAGAAAAACTTAAACATAATTTTCTCTTTAAATTGGTTTTATAGGGGGGCGCCTTGGTGGCTCAGTGGGTTAAAACCTCTGCCTTCAGGTGAGGTCATGATCTCAGGGTCCTGGGATCGAGCCCCGCGTTGGGCTCTCTGTTCAGCGGGGAGCCTGCTCCCCCCCCCCCCTTCCTGCCTCTCTGCCTACTTGTGATCTGTCTCTGTCAAAGAAATAAATGAAATCTTTTTTAAAAAAAATGGTTTTATAGGGGCGCTTGGGTGGCTCAGTACTTAAGTGTCTGCCTTCAGCTCAGGTCATGATCCCACAGACCTGAGACTGAGCCCCACATCAGGCTCCCTGTTCAGCAGGAAGCCTGCTTCTCCCTCTCCCACTCCTCCTGCTTGTGTTCCTTATTTTGCTATGTCTTTCTCTGTCATATAAATAAATAAAAGCTTTAAAAGAAAAAATAAATTGATTTTATAAAGAAAATCATGTAATTAGAAATAGCAAAAGTTGTTGAAACAGTATATTATATTTTAGAATTTGTCCCTGGTGGGGGTGGAGCAGAAGCTGTTGGAGATGGGAGAAGTAAAGGCTTTTAGGAACCTTCTTTTCATGTAGTTAACAGCATTGACTGGAGTCAGACTATCTGGATTCAGAACCTAACTTCACCTACTGGCCAAGTGACCATGGGCAAGTTTATTGTCTGTAAAATTGAGATAATAATAACACAAAAATTAAATGAATTGATTCATATGAAACAGAACAATGCCTGACATAATTTGCACTCGTCACTTGTAGCTATAGGAATGCATTTTTATAATTGTCATTGCCTTTATTAGATACCTTACATATGCATGGAAAATTTAAGTTTTCTAAACCCTTTGTCATTTTTAACCTTCATCCTCTGACAACAGTGTGAGTCCATGGTGGAGAGAGAGGGAAGGGAGTATTTCTTATAACTGTTCTAGAATGATGGGTTCACTTGAGCCCAGAAGCGGGTCAGTAACCTGCCCAAGGTCACACAGGTTTATTTAGTGACAGAGCTGGGAGTCTCATCCAAGTCTCTAAATTCCCTGTTGTTCCTTCCCAGTAGTCTGATAAGCAGGACTATGAAAACTCGGGGTAAGTTTCACTGTGGTATACATTAAGACCATGTAACTCCCTAATTACATTTTGGGTTTTCCCTCTTTGAATTATACCCCAGGAACAGCTCACCAGTGAGTGCTTGTGGGTGGCTAAAGAGTGTGTTTTTTGTTTCTTTTTTTTTTTTTTTTTAAAGGTTTTATGTATTCATTTGAGAGGGAGAGCATGAGAGGGGGGAGGGTCAGAGGGAGAAGCAGACTCCTGGTGGACCTGGCCCCTGGACTCCAGGACCATGACTCAAGCCAAAGGCAGCCGCCCAACCAACTGAGACACCCAGGCACCCTGAGAGTGTGTTTTGTTAGTGTAAAATCCTGGCAAACTCTAAATTTCAACATCACATAGCAGAGAGTTATATTGTATTAAAATGATGGTGTCCTCATCTAACTCATATTTAAAGTCCAGCTCTAGCCCTCTTCGCTATGGAGCTTTGAGTCACTTTTGTCCTTTGGTAAAATGAGAGTCATACTACTTTACTGCCCAAATAAGGATCTGGATTGTTTGTGTTCATTTAAGTGTTTTCAGATAGAGACTCTGTATCTCACTTACCTTTAGCCTGCTGCTTGGGGAGGACATATAGGCTTTGGAATCTGACAAAGACAGATTGAAACCTAGCTCTGTCACTTAGTGCTTTGAGGGGTTGGACTATTCACCTGATCTTTATGAGTCTTAGTTTTCTTATCTGCAAAACAGGGATATTGGAATGTATTTTGCAGGACTGTTGTAAGGATTCGAGGTAACCTAATAAAGAACGTGGCCTGAGGAAAGGACCAGTGATGATGGTTACTGAGGCTCTGGAATTTCTACCTGTACACAGGTGGAGTCATAGTTTGTGTACCAAAAATGGCATTGAATAAACTATGAAAGGTTGGAAAGTCAAAATTGAAATAACCTAGAGCTTTCTGTATTAAAAAAAAATATTTATATAGCAAAATGTTATCAAAATTAACTTCCTCATGATAGAAAATCAAGTGGGTTTTTTGAAGTTATATCTTCTAACATTTTACAGTATATGTGTCTGCTTTTGTAGCAATGAATGGGTTTTTTTTAAACACAAAAAATAATTGTACCATATTAACAGGTGTGTGCCCAAGATGGCTGATTTCCCACCTTCCTTCTACTTTTCTAATCTGCTAAAATGAATATGTTTGCATGAATAAGAGAAAAATTAAAAGTGTATTCTTAATAGGCATAATCACCACCCTCAGACGGAATCAGCAGTGGATTAGAACACACAAAAATGTGGATTTCTTGAGAAATACATGAAGATATTTTAGGACCAATAGATGTAAAAATGATATATTTTTAAAATATTTTATTTATTTATTTGAGAGAAAGAGAGTGAGAGAGAGCACGAGAGGGGAGAAGGTCAGAGGGAGAAGCAGACTCCCCATGGAGCTGGGAGCCCAATGTGGGACTAGATCCTAGGACTCCAGAATCATGACCTGAGCCCAAGGCAGTTGCTTAACCACATGAGCCACCCAGGCACCCTGAAAATGATATTAATAACAATAAGTACCATTTGTTGAGAATTTTCTATGTAAGGCTCTATTTGAATTCTTTATAAGCATTATCTAATTTATGCCTCATAACAATTGGTTCTTGGTTTCAGTTGAAGTTTAAGTTTCTATACATTACCCAATGTCAGGACTCAGAATTTCAAAGGAAAAAAAAATCTTGATTATACTAACAGAGGACATTTTCACTTCTGCTCAGCCAGGGAAACAAAGCTTTGCACAAGATTTATGACTGAGTTCTCATTGGACTGGGCCCTCTCAGCTGTTAGCTGTCATGCAGACCTTAAACTATCATATAGTAAATTCTCTTTCTCACATTTCTCTTAATTGGGCAACTTGTGGGTAGAGGGGCGATGGGGGTGGAATTGACTGAATATCTTTTTCTTGAATTAGGCTTAAGGGACAGCATAGCAGAAAAAGGATACAGGTAGCAGTAAGGGAAGAGCTTTATTAAGTAGTCATATTGAACCCTGGTTTTGTACCTCTTCAAGTATGGGAGGTTCTGGGTGAGTAAATCTCCTTCAATAGTAGGTAATGAAAATGAACTTGGTATCTGTCTTCCTTTTAGCCTTTGGATCCCAGAGTGATCAGGAAGAGATGTTAGGTTAATTTTGAAGGAAGTCTCAAATCTGAGTGTTTGTACCTATTTCCCTGCTGACTATTAAACCTTTTCTTTCTTTCACATATTGCTGTATTCACAGCTCATGAATTGTCTTATATCTTGGACTTTTTGATGGGTTGGCTTTGTTTTGTCTCTTGGGTGTACTTACTCATGCAAAGAACCCTTTTGGAAGTTTTGAAATGTAATTTTGAAAGTATTTTTGTGAGTTCTTTACAGAGGAAGAGGGATGTCCCAGCTTATTCATCTTTATATAAAAGCAACTAGTATGAGTCCTATCATTGGCATTTTGATACATTTTTGTCAGACAAATGGATGAGTTCTTGTTTTAGTTCAAGGAGACTTCTCTAAGTATTGGAGTTGCCAGATGGTAGCACAGGCTGCTCTTGGGAGACAGTAAATTCCAGGCAGGCATGGACTTGGGAGAATTTGATCACCAGACAGCAGATAGGGCCAAATGATTTCTAAGGCTTATTGTAAACTTGAGATTCTGTAATCCTTCTATTCTCTAACATGTGTCCAAAGAAGAGAGATACAGAAAGTAAATTGGAACACATTATTCAGTAAAGCCTTTGATATCAGAGATGGTTAATGGAATTTGTACCAGCCCTGGGAGAAGTGTTTTTCTCAGATTTCTTGAGTCAGCATGAACAGTTCTTGAAAAAGAGTTCCAAAAAGATTGGACTTCAGATCATCTTCCAGATTTAGGTTGAGCCCCAGGAGAGAATGGTGAGAAGGAGAAACTGTTCTAGTATTTACAGTTCCAAGAGAGTAGTGTGAGGGCCCCTCGGTGGCTCAGTTGATTAAGTGACTTCCTTCGGCTCCGATCACGATCACGATCCTGGGGTCTCGGGATGGAGTCCTGCATCAGCCTCCCTGCCCAGCAGGGAGTTTCCTTTTCCCTCTGACCCTCCCCCATCTCATGCTCGCTTACTCGCTCTCTCTCATTCTCTCTCTCTCAAATAAATAAATAAAATCTTTTTTTAAAAAAAGAAAACTAGTATGAGTTTTAGAGTAAGTCAAGCCATTGTCATCCAGTTTGCAAATAAATTCACTTAAAAGCTGAGAAGTAACATTACTTACTAAATGTCACCAAGTTTTGATTGGTTTTCCATACACCATTTACACTGCTGCCTCATTTCTGAGGTCCCATCAAATTATCATTAATCTCAATTTTGTTTCTCTTGTTACATTTGTGACAATTGAAGAAGGTGTAAGTTTATCCAAAAAGCTTAGAATTTCTCTCTGTCAGAGAGTACAAATGGTAGTCTAGAGGTAAAATCTGGCACAGAGCTGGGTTTTGTTAGGCCTGTAGTCTGTTTTATTTTAATAGAATTAATTGCTGACATTTAAGAATTTGGAAATTTTGCCCCAAAATCCAAATTTCAGGCTTCTCTCAAAAAACAAAATCAGATTTAGCTTAACCTCCATCAAGCTTCCAATGTAGCAAGTGCTACCTGGAGCTTGGTGGCTAGACAAGCTATGGTCATTTCCTTCTCTTGTTGTTTTACATCCTGTCCACTTCCCTCATTTATGGGACTTACCTGGCTTCTGAGGGCATTGGAGTTTTTGACCCTGGCTCTGTATATAATGTTTGCATGCAGATCTTAAGACTCTAAGTAGCTATTCTTTATGTCCACCTCAAGAGGTGACTGCTAAACAATGTAAAGTATTTCACTGGATTTGGGCAGAATGTTCTGCCTTTGGGATGATCCTAGCCAGCCAATCCTGTAACCAGGGTGAAGAAGAAAAATCGTATCCATCCTGTGCTGTGCTGCCGGCATCCAGGAGAGCCCTAGTCCAGGAGACCAGGACTGAAGTGCCCCGGAGATGGTTGCTTGCCTAAACTCAGGGTTACTTGGCACCTGCACTGGGGAAGCATCCAGTGGCATGGCAGAAGGCTTGATGCCATCCATTCAGACAGCTTTCTCAATGCCGGCAGCTAAGAGAAGATCAGCTTTGCTTGTGAGTAATGTGGGTTCTCACCAGAGACCTCTAAATTTAAAAGGGGGGGGGACATTGTGCTTTGGGTCAAAGTGGAAAGTTTTTGGTCTTGCTGAATTAGTCTCTTTTACATAAAAGGAAGATGGTATGAGAATTCCGAGCACTTCTGCCTGGTTTTAGTAGCCTTTCCATTCTACCCCTAAGGTGCCAAGATAATTAAAAATGTTCCAGGGCTGCAAAAATTAATCATGAAAATAGAAAGAATACAAAGAATTTCTACTGTTTGGTCTCAGAGCTCCACTTGAATCAGAGTCCCGTGAAATATGATCCTGGAGGAGTCCCGCGCTCATCCTTTGAGCTTGAAGTTCCATTCAACGTGAAGTGATACATTCATGGCCAATTCCGATTTTTACCTAGCTTTCTAAAGGCTTAAAAGGGACGCTCTTATGATTCTAAACAACCTGCGCTTTGGTTCTAATAAGAAAAAGGAGTTATGCTTGACCTTGAAATTTTATCCTCATGCTGGCCTAAGATACCCGAAATTTGTTAAAAGCAGAATGTACTTTTGAAAAGGCTTGGAGCCCGAGGACAAGCCCGAGTAGATTAAAGTGCTCTCAGTCCCTCCGGTGCCCAGGACTGACTCAGCGACTTCCTGAAAACCTTCATCACTTACTTTACATTTATTTTGTTTTCTTCACTTGCCCCCTTTCCTCACACCCCCTCCTCATTTTTCCTCTCTTACTTCTCTCCCTCTCCTCAATTCTTTTCTCCTTAAGCTGTGTCTCTTGATCTCTTCTTGCTCTCACCTTTCCCACTTTTTCCCCAGTCTGTTAGTTCATTGTCTTTCATTTTTGTCTTTTTGTGACTCCTGCCTCTACATCAGACACAGGGGTCAGAAAATGGAGGCAGGACAGTAGAGTATCCCCCAAACTGAGAAGGCACTTAACGATCAGAAAGCGAAGCAGGCCAATCCACACAGTTGACTGAGTCTCATTCAGGGTAACTTGCTGGTGGAGGTTGGGGCGGTCAGTGATCCAGCTGCATGGTTATTTTCCACAAAGTCCAGACCTTAGTCCACAGATTTTGTAGAGCAAGCAAGGGGTCATGTGGGGCATTGTAGTGAGATCCACGGTTCCTTCACATGCTCCTCGAAGGGTTTGCATGCACCTAACTGACAGCTAACCTGTAATTAGATCTTGTGGCCCTACCTGTGCAGGTAAGGAAAAGACTTTGTTGCCTCTCACAGAGTCATGGGAGGCCAAAATGTGCCTCCCCTAGCCTGGCCTTGGTGGGCATTTCTAAAGTAGGTGAAGTAACGTCCAAGGGTCCTGGAACACACACTTCCATGGAAGGTGATCCGGCAAACATGGACAAGATGGCGGGCCAAAGATGGAGTCACTGTTGTTCGTGCTCCCACCACAGAGTGCTGTTTAACAGAGTGAAACTGAACAGAAGTAGTACACAGTTTGGGCAGAGACGTGGGAAGGAAAGTTTCAAGTAAAAGGCCATGTCTAGGTCATGGATGTGTAGCTAGGAAAGAGGTGGAGAGAAGCTCCCTGGTACTGGGGATTTGGAGGAAGGGCAGTGTTTCACAACAACACACTGGGCTATTCCCACATCGATCCTATTTAAAAATGAATCTCTTCCAGATAAAAGCAGCTATGGGAATGAGTGGACCTGGCAGAGGCCATAAAACTTAGTATCTGAGATCTTACAAAGAGCGTATCAAGAGGTATAATAAGATTAGGAAATCCTAGCAGTTTTACCTTAGTATTTCTGAACTGCTTTTTGTTGTGAAGATTAAATGATACAATGTCTTTTAAGAAGTGTACTTTTTAAAGTAAATTATAAGACGAATGGACCCCAAACAAGACAAGAAAGGTAGAAGATAGGTATTTTAAATAATGTGTCATTTTAAGCTACTTTTTTAATTTAAAACTTAAATCTAATTAAAGGAAAATAGAAGTCAGCTCTTTTCATGTAGGTACTTATAAATCCTTCCATTCCATATCCTCAGTATTGTATTGAATGTGGGTGACATTTTTCTCCCTCATCTAAATTAACATAACGTAATTTTAAAAAATCTGTTGTTAAGGATTTGGCAGGAAATGTCATTTTCTGGTAATTTCATCAGTTAGAACATAGTTCTACAGCTATCTTTTCTAATGTGAATAATATGCATTTGTTTTTAACTTAGTAAATATATAAATTGAAACATTCACAATAGTAAGTGAAGGTGGAACAGAATAAAAATAGTATCCCTTACCCTTTTAGAGGATTTTTTTTTTTTTTTAAGATTTACGTGTTTGAGAGAAAGAGAACACATAAGCATAGGGGAAGGGACAAATGGAGAGGGAGAGAGACTCCAGCACTCTCCACTGAGTATGGAGCCCGGCATGGGGCTCAATCCCACGACCCCAAGATCATGACCTGAGACGAACTCAAGAGTTGGATAGTTAGCTGACTGAGTCACCCTGGAGTTCCTAGAGTATTTACTTTTAAATCCTCCTAGTAATTGATGAGCCCCTGCTTATCACGGTGCAATATGGAACAAATTGCCATCTGTGTAATACCCTGAACTTTCCAGATAGTCCTGTGCCTGGGGCTTTGCTCAGGCTGCTCCTTTTGCCCATAATACCCTTACTGTACCCACCCCCAACTTGGCACTTTCCTACTTGTCTGTCAACTCCAGTTTACGTGGGCAGTTTGCTGTTTGTTCCTGTGTGTTCTCCCAGCACATGCTTCCATTACAGGATTTACTGCATTGCACTGTAAATGATGATCATTATAACAACAACAGTTATTTGTTTTCATGTCTGTAGACTAGGAGCTCACCTGAGAGGCCCTGGGGCACGGCACGAAGCAGTTGTTTTGTTTTCCCAGAGCTCAGCACCTGGAGGGTGCTCAGTAAATGTTTGTCGGATGACTAGCGGAAGCCTTTCTTTTCTCACTTGCTTACTTGTTAAATGGACATTGTTGAGTGAACCTGTTGAATTCCATTTTTTGCAGATTGTGTGGGTATAAGTTGCAGGGATCAGAAATACCATTTTAATACAGAGTTTGGCTCATATCTGAGGATAAAATAAAAGAATGAAATTTTTGATATGAAGGTAGTCTATCAAATTAGATATTTTATTTGGTACTTTGAAGGGATACTGTAATGAAGAGAATTAATGTTTCTGACATTTGAAAAGATTTATTTATTTTTTTATTTGAGAAAGAGAGAGCACACAGTGGAGAGGGGCAGAGGGAGGAGAGAGAATCTCAAGCAGACTCCCCACCGAGTACGAAGCCCGTCTCGGGGGTTGATCTCACAGTCCAGCTATCACCACTCTTGAGCTGAAATCAAGAGTCGGACATTCGACCGACTAAGCCACCCAGGAGCCCTCTGTTTTCTACAAGCCAGTTTTAATGAGCTGGTTGCTGTTCAGTATTTTCTTAAGCCTGAAAAATCTTGAAAGATGCACATATTAATATACGTGTGTGTGTGTGTGTGTGTGTGTTTTAATGGTATCTCTTTTAAGGCTTTTTTAGCCTGAAGCTTGAAAGGCATTTATTCTATGATCGAGAACTGTGAAAGTCAGTAAATGTAAACTTTATGTTGAGGAGCACAAGCACTTGACCACTTTCTGCTTGCCTTGTATCATCACCTCCTGGGCCAGAGTTCCAGCTCCTGGGAGCCAGAAGTCATTGGAGCTCTCACTTACTGAACTATAGTTAAGTCAGTGTAAGATATAAAGTTGCCAATAGCAATTGAATGAAAGTCTGTGGTAGAGACTTAAAGAAAATTAAGTGAAATGATTAGTGTTTCCTTTGGCATTTTCCTAGATGAAGGTATCCTCTGTGGTAGAAGTAGAATATAAAATTCCTTTAACTGGGAGATGTGTAAAATATGATAGTCAGTGGTTTTAACTAGAGTCTCTTCCACTGTTCACCAAATAGGGCATGGTTAATGGGGGAAACCTTGTGGGGCTGGATGCCAGAAGGACCTGATGGAGCAAAGAAAAAGGAGGTAGTAATGTGACAATGACCTTGGGGAGAGGGAAATGGAAAAACCATTTTATGAATTAGCAGAATTTGGGTCCTGAGTCCATAATGTACATAACTAAGCCTTCTGACAACCTGCAATCTTTACTAAAACATTCACCAGAGATAGTTACTGAACATCTATTATGTGCTCTATGGAAATTTAAAGACATGATATTTGTATTCAGGGATTTATAATCTGTGTAGTTCAAAGCTTTACAGTAATTTTAACATACTAGCAATTTATAACAGTTTACAGTTTAAAAGAGCAACTTAAATAAGCACAATTTAAGAACAGCAGTAGTAAACCTAAATTCACAGTTTCCCATAAAGTTACAACATTCAGGAAATACTAGGGAATTAGTATTAGTCACTTAACTAGTTTTTATAAAATATTTGAGTTTTTCAGGGAAGGAAGAGGTTCTTTTGGCTTTCTTAACTAAGTAAATACTAGGAATGTAAACATTGCTTTTCTAAATGATGCTAGCGAGATTCTTGGAAGTTAAATTTTATTTGATACATTAAGTTATATACAGTGTCTGTATACATTCAAACAAATTACTTAGAAGGCCAACCTGGATCACTTGGGCTTGCTTTGTGTAATTATACATTATGCGTAATTGTTGAACATTATAATTTTATATCATAAACTTTGGAGTCAGACAAACCCGAATGGAAATCTAAGATTTAGTACTTAATAATTGTATGACTTTGGACAAAATATCCTCTCTCTACTTTGGTATCCTCTTCTATTTAATGGAAGCACTACATAATATGATTGCTGTAAAAATTAAATGAGCTAAGCTGTATCAAGTACCTGTCACGGAATCTGGAACATAGTAAGAACTCAATAAGTATTCTCTTGGTATTTACCATGTAAATGGTAAATTGCTTGGGAGGCTACATTGTACACTTTAAAATTATAATTACTGCAATGAGGAGAAGAGCCTTAATTTGAAAAAGGCTCAGTTTGGGGGGCCTAACTGGTTCCATCAGTAAAGATGTAACTCTTGAATCTCACAATTGTGAGTTTGAGCCCAGTGTTGGGTGTAGAAATTATTACTTAAAAATCTTTGTTAAGCCTCTGCCTTTGACTCAGGTCGTGATCCCAGGGCCCTGGGATTGAGCTGCCACATCGCATCAGGCTCTCTGCTGAGCAGGGAGCCTGCTTCCCCCTCTTTCTCTCTGCCTGCCTCTCTGCCTGCTTATGATCTTTCTGTCAAATAAATAGATAAAAACTTTTTATTTTAAAGAAGTTTTCCATTCTTAAAACTTACTCCAAAAAAATATGCAAGCTTTTCTACTTATTCCATGAGACTTCATGTTGAATTATATCAGGAAAGAATGTCAACGTTTTGAGAATGCCTTGAACCTTTGAAAGTTCAGCAACACAAGCCATTCCAAAATGTAAATCTTAGATCAATGGTTTTCACACATGGTCTTTTTCTGGTAGTAAAAATCAATCTACTAATACAGCCTGAAATGTCCTTGCTTAATTATGGGGAAGTTAATGAAATCTTACCTCTTGTGCATTCCAAATACAGGCAGGACGATGAATCATTCAGCTCTGTACTTCCTTAAACTGGCCTTTCCTGCAATGTATTACACTGCAATTGATCCCCTTAAGTTACTGCCTTTTATCCTGGCTAACTGGCTTTCATGGGGGGAGGGGTGCAAATTTGTTTTCCATACTTGACTTGAAAATGTTATCTAGGCCAAAATGTAATATTTGGCTTTCAAAGGCTATGAAAACTGAAGCATTTATACTAAGCTTTTATCCTAAAATAATACTGAGGTTAATGTCCTTTCAAATGAAGATGTTGTAATGACAACGCAAGGAAATGTGTGCAGCCTCTCTTTAAGTGTCAGAAATGTTGTAAAATTGACTTTACTTTTATATCCCAAACAATGAAGATTAACTGTACCAAGAGGACAGTTAACCTTGTTTTATTCCAAAAGGTTTTATCATAATTCTACTCCCTCCACAAACGTGCTAGCCATCTCTAGAGTTCTAGGATGAGAACATGGTTTTTAGCTTAGAATGGAAGCAACTTGATTTCATATAAGTCTATGCTATTTAGTTTGCTTCAATTGTTGGTGATTCCCTAATTTAAAAGTAGAAAGACTAGAGACAGGCAGTAACCTGGAAGGTTACATTTGGTCCAGCCATTTGAAGCTTCCTTCCCTAGAATATAACTCTTCTGGGCCAGAATATCAAAAATATCATTTTTACTTTAAGGAACTACATTTCCATTCCCCAAATTTGCACAGCCTTCAAAATCCTGCATATCCTTTGAAAGCAGTACAGGGTCAATGCCCTTTGAAGCTGTCACTGATGATAATCCCAATTGGCCCATGATCATTTCTTTTCTGAAAGTCCTTTAGGCTATGTAGTCAATATTATCAAATGTAGAACATCTTTCTTCTTTTTTCATTACATATTTTATGATAATTGGCCAATACAGTTCTTTACAAGATGAGGACGTCTTTTCATTTCTTGTTAAAACCTTTCATTTTCTTTGGAAGGGTGAATAGACATCTATAATTAGCAGTCATTCTGCAGTTGAGGAGTCCAAAGAAGTCATTCCTTCTCCAAGGTCACACTCCTAACTGCAACTAGTGTCTTGCCTCCTCTGTATTCTGTCCCATACGTGCATTGTGCTTAAGTTCTGTCTTCTCATCAAACCTGCTAATTCTTCAAAAACCTCTTCTGATGAGAACTCCACATTTCAGATTTCACCTATGAGAAACTTGGTTGCTAATATCCTCAGATCCTAGAGGAGCTTTGTCCTAGAGATGGGCCACATTTCTAATTTTAGATTTTTTAATAGTTATTTTTAAGAAGTGAAAGGAAACAGATTAACAGATAAAGTTAATGTCAATCATGTCTTTTCAAAAGCCAATGTCTAGAGTTTTTTCCCAGTGTCCACATTTTTAAATGTCAGCATTAAAATTATCAGTGAGACATTTTTACATCCTTCCTTCTTCCTAATAAGATGTTGAAATCTCACGTGTATTTTTACCCTGCCAGCACATCTCAGTTTGGACTAGCCACATTGGAAGCTCTCAGTGTGACTAATGGCACCATATTGGCCAGCACAGCTCTACAGGTTTCTCCACAATGTGGTTGAAAATCAGCTTCTGCTTTCTGATAGCAAATTAAATGGAAATACTTATTAGTTCCACACCAGATGACAGAAATGAGTGATTCATGACTAATTAAAATAATAGGCTTAGGCAGGGGAGAACATGAATACCATTCATTCTTGTGAGAGTTTTATTGTTGGTTTGTTTTGCCTAATAATTCATAATTCAAACAGGGAGCCATACAGTTTACAAAAGAAATTCTGATTTCTTGAGGTGTAAGATGCTTAGCATTTCATTTATTTAATTAGTTATTTGTGTGATTTTCTGGAATGCAAGTCTGATTATGTATCCTCCTTAAGCAGAATTGTTCAGTCCTTTGCTTGTGTTTCCTGAAGTAACCCAGTGAAAAGATTCACTTGGGTATTTAGTGAAAATCCCCCATTCCAGGTCCTGCCAGACCAACAAGATAAAAATAGCCAGCCAAGGGGATTGGACACAGGTATTTTTAATAAGCACCCCAGGTGGTTTTTATCATCAAACCAGTCTGGGAAACTGACCCAAGATAGAAAATCTTACTCCTTAGTTCTCTGCAAGGGGCTGCCCTAGGCTTATGACCAGACCCCCTAGCAGTCCAGGGTTGGGTTTCCACAGCAGAGACACCCTTGGTATAAGTCTCCTTGTTCTCTCCCTCCTCCTGCAGGTGAGTTTGCTCTTCCTTCAGCCCAGAGTACCCTTACCCCTATGTGTATCAGCAAACTGCTAGGTCAATCTCAAGGTTACCTTCTCAGTGCTTGCCCCTCTGCCCAAGTATGGAAACTTTGCCAAATACCTCCATTGCTCTTTGACACACATACTTTAAGACCCTGAAGGTCACTGGCTCTCACTGTCTTCTCACTGAGGATGGGGCTCTGGACTTTCTGCCTGTTCTCTATAGTGCCTAGTAAGGAGCCTGGCACAGAAAAATGGTCAGTGAATATCTTTGTAACAAAAGCCTGCAGATGCTAGTAATAATAGCATCTTTACATTTTCCCAGGTGTTTTGCAGATGGCAGCGTGCTTTTCGTTTCTACTCATTTAATCTTCCCCAGTCTTGTGAGGTGGGACTGTTCTTTCACAAGGTGAAAATTGAGAGGTTAAGTCACTCGTCCCATGTCCCATGATTTTTTTAAAAAGATTTATTTATTTATTTATTTGAGAGATGAAAGAACATGTGCAAGTGGGGAAGGGAAAAAGGGAGAGGGAGAGAGAGAATCTCAAGCAGACTCCCCACCGAGCACAGAGCCCCAGCTGGGGCCCTGAGATCATGACCCAAGCCAAAATCAAGAGTGGGACACTTAACCCTGAGCCATCCAGGCACCCCTGCCGTGATTTTTAATACTACCACTAGAACTCCTGTCTGTGTCCATATTGATGTCACCTAATTTCTGTGTGAAGTATAAGAGAAGTATAAATCTTGGATTTCTACTGAAATAGAGAAATGGTCTTTGTTTATGTCTTTAGATTTTTAAAAATTTTATTTATTTATTTGACAGACAGAGATCACAGTGGGCAGAAAGGCAAGCACAGAGGGCAGCGGGGGGTGGGGAAAAGCAGGCTCCCCGCTGAGCAAGGAGCCCGATGCGGGGCTCGATCTCAGGACCCCAGATCATGACCTGAGCTGAAGGCAGAGATTTAACCCACTGAGCCACCCAGGTGCCCCTGTGGATTTTTTTTCCTCCAAATGTCTAGCATAAAAAATGTATTTGCACCTGGCAGTTAGCTAATTGGCAACTGAAAGAGTGTAAAAATATTCATGTAAGTAGTAAGCATGTGAATAATTGACAGAACCAGTTAGAGCATCACTGGGTTCTTCTCTGAGACATTCCATTGGCTCTTACCTATCATTTGGGAAAATACCTTTTATTCATTAGGTAAAGGTACTGATAAATTTTAACAGAATGTATACTTTTTAAATTATCATAAGGAAAATCTGACCAAATAAGACTATGAAATAATTGAGATGGTTTGTGACAACTTAGAAATGTTGCATTTCTGTCTGCTGAGCGATCGTGAGAGTCACACCCAATCTATCGATTTTATGTGCTAGTGCTAGTCATTTAGTAACATATTAAAGAAGCAGTCCCATCTCATGGACTCAATCTTTCCATGAACTATGCATCATTCTGTGGTCTCACACAAATTTATTTCCAAGGATTAGGACTTCCCTTTCTTTATCAACTATAGGAAGAAATGTCTCTGTTTCCTCCTTCCCAAGACAATTTTGTTTTATTTAGTATTGTCAGCAGATTTTTATAGCTTAGAGGAACTGTTTCAATTTTGCTTAACAGATTGAGTAGTTTGAAAGCGTACTTTTTGTGTACTATTTTTGGATTGTTAATGTTGATACTTTCTGTGGTGGCACTCTTAGATCAGAAATGAAATAATAAGTCTTTTTTTCAAAAAGCAGCAACTTTTAGTCCTGTTAAAATGGCCATTATTATTATTTAGTAGGTCCTGACCTAGATTTAAATAATGACCGCTTAGAACCTCCTCAGAGATGGTATTTTTCTGCCTAAAAGAGATTGTGCTATTTGGGAGTCATGGTAATAAGCCCCTCCTAATGTTCTATTAGGCAAATCTTTTCTATACCATTAGAAATTGTGACAATTAACACACCAATGATGCTCATAGTTAGTAAATTTACTATTCTGGCTTACAAACAAATTCAGGATGAAGTAAAAATACTGAAGCAAGAACCACCATGAAGACATCATTTTAAAGTACTTACCTTTATGTTGTCAAATTTGATTAACTACTAAAAAGTGCTAGGCATGGGAATATGAGGAGTTATTTTGTTAGTACTGTTATCGTCATTCTTAGGAATGTATTCACAACGAAAATTTCATGGAATTGTGATACAGCAGTATATCTTTTGTATAATAGCTGTAAGTCACATATTTAATTCACCCACTGAAAGTGTGTAATTCAGTGTTTTTAGTGTGTTCACAGGTTTGTAACCATCACCACCATCACTTCTAGAACATTTTCATCATCCCATAAAGAAACCCTATACCCCTTAGCAATCCCTCCCATTTCTCCCCAACTCTTCCAGCCCTAGTAACAACTCAACTGTTTTCTATGGATTAGTCTCTTCTAGACATCTCATAATGTAATCAGTTTCCGTTCATGACTGATTTCATTCACTAAGGTTATGTTTCCAGGTTTTATCTATGTTGTAGCACAAATCAGTACTTCATTCCTTTTTATGAAGCCTGAGTAACATTCTATGGCTAGACCACATTTCGTTTATCTGTTCAATTTATGGACAAGTGTGGTGTTCTATTTTCCAGCTATTATAAATAATGTTGCTCTAAATATTTGTATATAAATTTTTGTGTTTTCATTTTTCTTGGGTATGTACCTAGGTAGAAGTAGACTTGCTAAGTCTGTGTTAACTCTATGTTTAACCCTTTGAAGAAATTACAGATTGTTTTCCAGAATAGCTGTGCCATTTTGCATTCCCACCAGCAACAAATGAGGGTTCCAGTTCCTCCACGTCATTACCAACTCTTGTTATTACCTGTCTTTTTTATTATTATAACCATCCACACAGGTGTGAAGGGGTATCTCATTTGCTTTTGAGTTGCCTCTTCCTGATGGCTAATGATGTTGAGCCACGTTTCATTTGCTATTGGCCATCTGTAGATCTTTTGCGGAGAAAATATCTGTTTAGATTCTTTGCCCATTTTAAAAATTGGATTACTTGTGTTTTTGTTGTTGAGTTGTAAGAGTTCTTTATCTAGATAGAAGTTCCTTATTAGATACATAGTTTGCAAATATTTCTCCCAATCTATGAATCATCTCTCCACTTTTTTGGTGGTTATAGCTGTATATTTTATACAGGACATTGTGTCTTACAGGCTCTTCCACAGTCTACCACTGTCCATTCCCCTTTCCATAGCTTCCTGGTACATTTCTTCATTACAACACTGATGTACTGATACTATCAACTTGGGATTTATATTTCCTACCAGAAGGAGTTGTGCATCATAAATCTTTGTAACTCCTGCCTAACACAAAATAGGGGCTCAATAATGGCTTGGTTAACTAAATTAAAATGAAGCTTGAGTCTCAAAAAAATGGTCCAGGTCAATACTAGATACACGAAAGCTAATAGAGTCCTGCGAGAGTGTCTTTAAAGAAGGTGAGTGGGAGGTTGCAATCCCTTCTACAGAAGTAAGACTCACACATTTTCGAGAAATCATTCTTTAATGTGATGCTTTCACCAGTTCCAGCCCTCATGATGACAGTGGTGCTATGTCCTGTAGCCCCCTGTGGTCCCATGAAGGATTGATAAGGTGTGGGGTGCAATACATCATTGCCTTCTTTGATCTGTTCTGAGCGGTGAGCCAGAATTTATATGACTGTTTATTTTACTCATTTATTAAAAAATCTTTTCAGTTCATCAGTGCCATATAAGGTTAGATCACGTCTAGTGAGGTCATGTTAATAAAGCTTTACCATACGTGCAGTGAAGTGAGCTCCTCTGACATTGTGCTGCCTTCGGCTCTGGTTTGGTATGAGGAACCCAAAGGTTTTCTCTTCCTAATAAGGCATGTCTTATGGTAGTACCTTTATACTGATATTTTTTTTTTCCTTATTTTCTTTTTTGATGATCTTTACCTCATTTGTCCCCAACTTGTCTAAATTAAAGAGGTGATCAAATGAATTCTCCTTCAGTTTTTGGAGCATGTTTTATTTTCTTACAACAATACCCTAGATTCTGTCCCTTCACATTTTCCTTCCTAAAAATGCTGTTACTGTCCTGTTTTCATGGGGAAATTACAGATAATATGAAGTAACAGTTACTGCCTGCAAAAAGAAGATGAGTTTTTTTAACCGTTTAAATATAGTCCTCCTTCTCAAAATCCCCTAGCTCTTGATTTTTTAAAAGATTTTTTTAAAGATTTTTAATTTAATTAATAAATAAATAGAATAAGTTTTATTTATTTATTTGACAGAGAGAGAAATCACAAGTAGGCAGAAGTAGGCAAAGAGGCAGGCAGATCGAGAGGGAGAAGCAGGCTCCCTGCTGAGCAGAGAGGCCGATGCGGGGCTCGATCCCGGGACCCTGAGATCATGACTGAGCCGAAGGCGGAGGCTTAACCCGCTGAGCCACCCAGGTGCCCCTAGTTCTTGATTTTAAACACTGAAGGAAGCAAGCAAGAGAAAAATCTAAGAATGAAACTGAAGAAGGAAGCCCACAGAATTTTTGTGTAGTTCTATTGAGATCTGTACTCTTGGCCACTTTTAATTCTTATTTGGCACTAACACTGCTTAAAAGAGGAAAAAAAAAAAAAAAAGCCTAGTTGACAGCCTAAGACGATTGATTTATTTTCTCTTAGCGCAGCAAGATGTGCTAAAATTACTAAATCTTAAAAGACTGACTGAGATTCCTGAATGAGAAATATCCCCACCCTTGATTTCTTTTTTCTTCATGAAACAAAAATAGTTCTGTATTTGTGGGGAAAAGAGTTTGGCAGACATGGTGATTATAATACTGTATTGAAAAACACTTACTTTGATTGACTAAAAACCAGATGCTGTTCCTGGTAGTTAAAAGCCTGTAATAATGTTTTCACTCTAGTGATCACCACACTTCTATGCGATTAATAATGGCTCCCCCAACCTAGAGGTAGAGAAACCAAGGAGAGGACACTTGAGAAATGCTTCCTACGCTCCCCAGAGCAGTGTTGCCTGGAACATGACCTTACTGAGGGCCTCATTTCATAGTTATTTGGGCCTTTTTTGCCAGGATAAAGTATTTAATCTCCTTAAATCTCAGTTCCTTTTTTGTAAAATGAGGATAATACTCCTACCTACTTCAGTAGGGTATAGAATAGTGTTTGATTATTGTTAGCCATTATTACATTGAGCACGTTTCCTGACTCCCCATTGAGAATTTGACTACCCTTCTGTTAATGAGTTTGATTAAACATGGCCAAGTGTATACATACATATTGTGAACTCAGTCTTTCCCTGTTGAAGAATAATAGGAAGGAATTGAGATGTTATTTGGACATTGATTTTTCCTCTCTCCTTTTTAAAGATTTTATTTTTAAGGAATCTGTACACCCAGATGCACCCAGATGTGGGGCTCAAACTCATAACCCCGAGTTCAACTCGGGGGTGGAGAGTTACATGCTCCATGGACTGAGCCAGCCAGGCGCCCCTGGACATTGATTTCTATCAACTGTACTCAATGAGATTCAGCTCTCACTTTTAGGGAATACGCACTGACTCCGGGAAGGATGAAATAAAGTTTTCCAGTATGAATCTGCTTGTGTGGAAGAGAACCCTGGATCTCAGACAAGAATAAGTCCGTCGTTATGGCTGTATCTCATTTTCCAGAACACACCGTTTTCATTGTAATAGTTGTTTACAGATAGTTTTGCATGATACGCCTTTGCTTTTGTGTTTTCCCTAAATCATTGAAAGACTAACCTTCACCTTCCGAATGTATTAAAATCATCAAAGGATTCTCTTCAGGATTACATGTGTCAATAGAGCTGTTAGTTTGAACGGTGTATAAAAAGTGAAGACCAAGCGAAGAGCCTTTGATGTTGTGACCAGAATAATGAAGTGCAGTCTCAGGACTCCATTTATGAATGGATTATTTGGATATAGAAAGAAATTATTTTTAGGCACAACATTCCTATAAACCCAGAAGCTACATGTTTTACAAACTAGAAATTTATGCACTAAATACAAATTACCAGCTGTCAGTTTCTGTATGTGCCAACTGGCAAATAGGCGGTGGTTCAGAAGTCTGGAAGAAATGATGCTCGCATCTTTGCCATTCAAACTCATAAGGGATAGTTGAGGGAAAATGCTGTTGAAGAAATTACAATGTACGCAGCACCTCAAAGATGTCACGTGTCATGAATTGTTATCTCCAAGGCTTTAATTTTTTTGCCTCATGACTCCATGCATGTTTGTGGCATTGCAAATGTAACCCATGTTTCTGTTCTAATTTCTGACATTCTTTCCTGGGACTTGCCTCATTCTTTTAAAGGGTCAGCAGATTATGTAAAGAATGAATCTAGACCCAGCAATCTCGTAAAGGTCCAATACAGAGCTAAATGTGTCGTAGGATTCTTTACCTTTATTTTGCACATACCAGCACACCTCACTGATTTTCACAAAACCATCCAATGGATTCTCTTCTTTTCTTAGAAATTCGAGCTCAGCTGGTAGAACAGCAAAAATGCCTGGAACAGCAAACAGAGATGAGAGTTCAGCTTCTCCAGGACCTGCAGGATTTCTTCCGGAAAAAAGCTGAAATTGAGACGGAATATTCTCGGAACTTAGAGAAGTTAGCAGAAAGGTTCATGGCAAAGACAAGAAGCACTAAGGATCATCAACAGTACAAGTAAGAGAGATTTGACTCAAATTTGTCTTTCCAAGGTGATAGCCTACCTTCTTAACACCTCCTTGGTTTTAGAATTTTCCATCTTTGAGAAGCTGTTGATTAGCATATCTCCATATATAAAAGGCAACTCTTTGCATTTATAATTTATGAGCATCAATGTATCACATTTTAAAAGTGATCTCTTGATATTTTTTCTTGCCAGTAAATGTATATTTGTGGATAACTTTATAAATAAAGAAAAGGTGTGTGTTTATAAAATATCTGATTACAGAAAAGTGGGAGTCACTCTCTACCAGGTAGATGTTTCAGTGGGCACATTTAAGATGGCTGCTTCTTCAAGCAAAGATCTCAGGATTTCTGTAGTGATTTGAAAATAAGCAGTAGGGGTTGCTTATGTTTAGGTCCCTCCCCGCCCAGTCATATTTGTGGTTACTGCAGTTGAGACTGACTTAAAACAAGGATCTTTAGGAAAATAATATGACCAAATGCAATTAAACCTTGAATTAATTAAAAAAACAACAACTTTGATGTACTTCCTTTGTTTAAAAAATATATACAGATTTTCTGATATGAAATTTGCTTTGTAATTTAGATCCTAGAGACAGACAAGTAGGCAGACAACTTTAATGGAGAATCCAAGTACTGTGACAGGGTAAGTGCAGACAGACCCGATGGAAATCCATTTAGTAGTGGAGATAGGGAAGGGAAGGTCAGAGAAAGGTCTTGGAGGAAGTGACACGTAAGTGAAACATGAATGACTAGTTGGCAAGTTGAGGGGCCCAGAAGAGGAGGTTCCAGGCAAGGGGAACATCCTGCATCAGGGATTAGAAGGAAGGGGTGTAAGGCAGTTTTGTGGAACAGAAGCAGTTGGGTGGGAGCGAGTAGTGAGGTGGTGAGCAGTGTGGCTCCAGATGAAATTGTGCCAGGTCCAGGAGGCTTGTAGATCACACTTGGCAGTTTGGACTTTGTCCTGAGAGCATGAGAAGCCTTTGGAGAGTTTTAATTAGAAGACTGGCCAGCTCAGACCTGGACTTTATTTTTATTTTATTTTTAAAGATTTTATTTATTTAATTTGACAGAGGGAGCAAGACAGCACAAGCAGGGGGAGTGGCAGGGAGAGGGAGAAGCAGGCTCCCTGCTGAGCAAGGAGCCCAATGTGGGGCTCCATCCCAGGACCCTGGGATCATGACCTAAGCGAAGGCAGACACTTAACCAACTGAGCCAGCCAGGCACCCCTTAGACCTGCATTTTAGAATGATGACGAAGACCACAGATAGGACTATGGACGAAGAAGCCATAGTGGACAAGGGAGACCATGCAGGGGGCTCACAGTAATGGCGTGCACTAGCAACACTAAAGGGACAAAGAAATAGACTTCTCTGGGAGATAATTAAAAGGCAGCACAATCTTCCGGAAATATAGTAGACTAGGTAATCTGAAAAGTATTTCTTTTATAAAACCCCCAGAAATGCGATTAAAATATGATAGACATCATTTTGAATGTGTAACTGAACTCATAGGAAAGTAAGGGAAATTTCCAGGGGCCAAAAAAGGAAGAGGAAACCGAAAACTCAAGTGGACATTTATATCCACGCTTTAGTCCCATATGGGGACTAAAGGTGAGGCCTGTGCAAGGTAGGGCGGTGGGACTAGAGGTTTTCTACCGGCAACCCTTTTGCGCTGCACTCCAGCATAAAATTGGGACCAGCACAACGACTGTCTCAGTGCGTTGGTAAAACAGAAAACCACCAACCCCCTGCAACAACAAGGCCTGTCTGCTCAGCCTGAGCTGCAGACTGGAGGGGTGTCAGAGAGGCCTGTCTTTGTCTTCATCGCTGGCTTTGCTGTTTTCTTTTATACCCTTCTGTGGCCTTAGATCCTACATAAAAAGTAGGGTGGGCAGTATCCCCAGGGTACTTTTGCAGAAGCAAATGCAGAATAATTCTAGATAGGGAATTTTTTTTTTTTTTAAATGGCAGCCTCTCGTGTTGGCCCAACATAGAAATAAATCTTAGTCATGGTTTCCAGGGTGGACAGATGTCCAATGTACTTGAAAGAGACTAGAGCTGGAAAGGAGACTGAAGCCAGTACTCTATTATAGTAACTGTCCCTTTTTAAAGTAAGAAAACAGCCCATTCACCCATTCAGTAAATATTTTTTAATATCTTCTGTGCACTTGGTAATTGGTTGCAAACTGGGTATGAGCCCATGCACCTTAGTCTGATCCCTTAGGGATTCAGCTGCTCCTTTTTCTTCCTCCCAGTTTGTGGATGTGTTTTTGTCAAAAGGTAAACCGTTTGGAATTTTCTTTGACTTGGGTAAGTTTATTGAATATGGGAATGAAGGTAAGATGGATAATGAGTCTACAGAAAGGACAAATCAAGGGTAGGAAGAAAATCAAGGACAGACTTGATGAAAGAGCTAGATCTGGTTCGAATACTGGCTTTGCTGTGTGGTTTTGGTCATTGCTTACCCTTTCTGAGCCTTGGTTTCCTAATTTGTACAATGAGATTTTGTGACCATTAAATGTGAAACATGATGAAGTGCTTGATGTGACTGATAGTCGGCATGGATTATGTACTCAGTGTTTCCTCTCCTCTCCACCAGATACTTGTTAAGTCCTGGGCACAGCACTCAGCTTGGGGATGTTCATCATGTAGTTTATTATGTCCTTAGCTTAGAGTTACCTCTGACAGAAGACCAAGGCTTAGATCAGCCTTCATCCTACTCAAAGACTCTGAAACCAGCTTTGGTCTTAACAGCAAATCAGCGTGCCTCACTAAGCCTCACTTCTCTCACGGATAGAGGGGATACAAAGAATTTCTGCCTTGAATTGTAGTGGTAAGGATTATGTAGAGTTACTGTGTGTAAAGTCTTTAGAACATCCCCTAGATAAAAATAGCGTACTTTGTAGAGCACTTATTATGGATCTAAGTAAGCATTAAAATATACATATATTAACTGAAATAATCCTCATAAGAATCTTATAAATACTGTTATTTTACCCATTCTCCAAATGAAGTTACAGGCACAGAGAAAAGCTTAAACAATTTGGCCAAGATCACGTAGCTATAAGTGTAGCTGTGGGAATTGAACTCGAACAGTACAGATCCATATTCCTTAGAGTAACTGATGCATGCCCGACAGCTACTGCTGTTAGTGGTATTGGTATTTTGATATTGTTATCATTTATTAAGGCAATATTATGTGTTTATTCAGTGAATGAAATAACATTTATTAAATGCTTACCATGGGGAAGGCACTTAGGATACAAAGACATAGGAGATGTTGTCAAAGTAAGAAATGTTCTCAAAGAATGTATGGGTTACTTCAGCATAAAGGACACATGTAAAAGTCAGTATAACAAGGTGATCTTTATCTCTTAGGCTCACAGGATAGAGAATGTCAATAGAAGGGCTGTTGTCTGTCATAGAACCAGTGCCCCTTGCTTGATGGCTTTGAGAAAAAAAGGACATTTTCTAGGTTGGGGCTGTAGTTCTGCTGTGCCAGGAGGCTTTTCTAGTGTGAGCCAGGGCTAGGACCCCAGAAGAGGACTTTCCCCCTGCACCTGTTCCTGCTTCTACTTCCGTCCTCTACTTTCTCTTCCTTCTGTAGAGCGTTCGGACTTGATTCATTATCAAATCCTGAATCTGAGGAACATATAGGCAGAAAGTGCTGACTTAATGATTTCTTTCCTCAATTAATATTTAGAGTCATAAGTGATCATGAGTCGTAGAATAACATGTCTGATACAGATGGCTCTAGTGTCCCTGAGTTAGCTTAAGCCTCTGGTGCCTTTTCTTCATTTTTCAGTTAGACTTCAAAAAACAAAAAGCATTATACTTTTTCCTTTTTTTTTTTTTTTTTTTGAAGTAGTAATATCCCAGTTAGTTACTTGTTTTGCTTGGAAGTTTTCTTTAAGATTTTTTACAAGTCGTCTTTTGTGGTTTATATTCACTTTTAGGCTTATTATCTAGAATAAAATGAGGTAGGAGCACCTGGCTGGCTCCATAGGTAGAGCATTGCTGCTCTTGATCCTGGGTTTTTGAGTTCGAGCCCCACGCTGGGTGTGGAGCCTACTTAAAAAGGTGAATTAAAATAAAAATATTGGAATAAAACAAAGTATGTTTACAAATGTGGAATAGTTTAGTGACAAGTTATAAGTCAGTAAACTTCTTGGTTCTGTTCACGAGCCTCCCAAGAATGTTGTCAAGTTCTGATTCCCAGGAACACATTTTGGGAAGCTAATGTTTATATATCAGGGGACTAATAAATAATCCTCAAATGTATGTTCCACGGAAAGCATACCTAGCCAGATCTCTTTTCCAGCAGCAGACTGGACATTCAAAGCAGACTTTGTGCGTAGTGGCAAACCACAGTCTGTCTGTGAGACAATAGTCAATAGATTTTTATGTAAATATAACTACTTTCTTCACAATGGGGTGTTTAAAGCTGAAAGCCTGCCTGTGATTGTGTATATTAGGATCCAATGGCCCATGTCAGGAGTGTGGGTTTTGATTGGTGTTCTTGGTCCAATTTTTTTTGAGTCTAGGGAATTGCTGGCTTTCCGCCATCACAGCGTGGAAGGCTCTTCTGCTGTTTGCTGAGTAGCCCTCTCTGAGCAACACCCAGAGTAGGAAGAAGAGCGACAATACCCATCTGTTGTGGCTCCTCGTGTGCCTTGGTGACTTCCCTCAGCTGCTTGGACAGCTTCGAAATTGATGGTAATTCCATTTTTTTTTTTTTTTTTTTTTTTTTCACTTCTCAGGAAAGACCAGAACTTGTTGTCTCCAGTGAACTGCTGGTATCTGCTTCTGAACCAAGTGAGAAGAGAGAGCAAAGACCATGCAACCTTGAGTGACATCTACCTGAACAATGTGATTATGCGGTTCATGCAGATAAGTGAGGACTCGACCAGGATGTTTAAAAAGGTACTTTCCATCTCAGTCCTGCCGCAGTGTACTTTCCCATAACCTGTGCCCCTAAGCACGACTGAGAAGGGTCTGGTGCCTTCGTTCCTTAATTGTACTCCATGAGTTTTTAGCTAAAAGAAGGAATATTTTAAAGACACAGAATAAAAAAGTTTAGCCGGAGCAGGCGTATGTACAGAGTTGTAAATTGCTGAATCTGTGACCTGAACAACGTGAGCAAAATTGCGAAATGAGATGTACCTGCAGATTGCCCGTCTGTCCTTAGGAACGCATTGCCTACAGCTGTGAAAAATGAAACCAGAGGGGAAAAGCCTTAGAGTCTGTGTTTGGTGCTCACACATGATCAGACACTTGTGAAGGACAGGATAACCAGATGCGCTGCTCTCTCGGGAAAATGTTATCATGGTTTTTTTCTTTGCTCTCAGCAGACTAGCAGCGGAGGTGGTGAGAGGATGACATGAAGACAATCCCAGAGGGCACAGAAAATTCAGGCTCTTACATGCCAGAGTGCTTCCGCCTTCCCAAATCCATTTACAAAATAGGAGCTGGGCTTTTAAGCCTTCTTATCATTGTTACTACTCTCAGCCAGCTCTCAGTAATTTTATTTTTGTTGAGAACAGTCACAGAATTGGACCATATCCTGTGTGGGGAATGCAGCTACATGCCCAGTAAGACTGGCTTTCCTTTTCTATGTTTATAGGACAAGGGTTCTCCCCACCTATCCTCAGCTTTGTGCTAGTAGCATGTGGTGCTTATATCCATAACTGTACTCTGGTCAGGAAGTAAACATTAGTTTCAGAAAGGGGGGGCCACCTTGTAGATTAATGACATATTTATGTTTCAAAGGGGCCCTTGGAAACAAAGATGTAGTGTTAGGCCGGCCAGCTGGAAAACCTCTCAGCTGTGTTTGATGTGTCCACGTTAGGTTCTCTTTCTGACCCAGAAACAGAATTTAGCAAACTCCAGGTCCTCTTTTGCTGTGTGAAATAGGAAAAAAAATATAAATGATTCAAACAAAGGAGGAACTTAAAACAATTTGAAAGAGCCTATTAAGATAAGAACAGATAGAGAAATGCCCAATGGATCTTAAAAACTAGAAATGTGAAAAATAGTTTATAGAGCCATGAAAATGATTTTCTCAGGTGTCAGCTCTTTCGGCCAATGGCTCATTTAGTTCATTGGGGTTTTTGAACATCTATGAGCAGGAGATGGTGTTAGGTCTTGGAAAGGCTACGTAGAGGATGAAAAACCAGTCCTCATGCTCAAGAAGGTCACATTCTATCCAAATTTGGATGGTGCTATGTGATGCTTTAGGCGTGGGAAGGCTGGCCTCCATTCAGCCACACCGTCTCAGCCAACACCTCAGTCGAATTCATTTATGTATCTATTCAACAGAACATCTTTAAAATGCCTGAGGAAGCAGAGTTAAAAGACACGTCCCTGCTTGCACGGAACTCATTATAGTAATTAGCATTTACCAAGCTAAAGGGACACACAACCTGCTGTGGGAGCTCAGAGCTGAAGATCTTAAACCTTTTGGAAGGGTCAGGAAATTCTTCACAGAAGAGCGAGGATTGGAGTGAGACCTGTAGGAGAAGCAGGTGGTCATCAAGCAGCAAAGACAACTGTTCCAGGGAAAGCGGTAATATGGTGTGTTCAGGAAAGGGTTTGATGTCCCTGGGCCAGGGTCACGTGGGAGTTGAGTGCTGGGATGTGAGGCTAGGAAGGATGGTTGTTATAGAAAGGTGCTTTGTATGTCTTACTAAGATGTGAGGATTTGAATTTTGTAAATCAAAGTCCAGGGCTTGATACAGTTGGTAGAAACCTGGGGCAGAGAGTCAAAGAGACTTGGGGTTGAACGCCAGCTCTTTTGGCTTCCTTGCTTTGTGATCTTGGGAGATGATTCAAGAGATTCAAGAGTGTGCTTCACTCTTGCAGGGGGTGGGTAAGGCAGGATGGGGCAGAGGGAGAGAAGCTGAACCTCAGGCTGTGCTGAAGCTAGAATGGTCCTTTGGAGTTGTGTCCTGTCCAGATGAGGAGGCCTCGCCTTTGTTTTGCAGTCATTGGATTTGAGCTACCCTTGGGGAGGCTCTAAGTAGTGTTAGGGTGAAGCAGCTCCTTTTGGTGGAGGGTTGTTCCCAAGGGCAATTCTCAGAGCGGGATCAGCTGTGAGTTTCACCAGCCGATATTCCCAGTTGTTGGGGAAATAACTTCTCGGCTCTTGAAGAAAGAGTCTGGGGAATGTACAGTAAACACACAAGTGCGTGTGTGTGTACACACACACACACACACACACACACCGCCTGTTTGCTACCTAGAAGTTTTCTTCCTTCCAGATTTCCTGGGACTCTAAAGAAGTCTAATTCTTGGAATGCTGTTTATAGGGGACTACTGGTTGCTTTGGCATTTAGTGGGGCAAACCATCTTCTAACCATTGCTGACCAGCTGGAGAGTAAACAGTCATTACAGTTACAGGTGTCGAATTCTACCTTTCTCAAGCAAACCCAGCACACTACATCCCACACTTTTCCATATATTGTTGCTGGAAAAAGAAAGTGTAAGAGAAGAAGGCAAAAGGGAAAGATCGGAGCTTATTGAGAAGCCAAACCAGCCCGCTAGGACACATTTGTCAGGAAGAACAGGAAGCTAAATCCATACCTATCAAGCCCGGAGAACTTTAGGTCCCTTTAGATTAAAAAGCAAGACTAGTCTCTTCTGCCGTTTTTTTTTTTTTCTTTTTTTTATTACTAAACCTTTCTCTTCAGTCCAGCTCTTCTTCCATTATAATGGTTCCAGAAGCGTATTTTCTATCAGAATGGAAAGAAATCATCAGAGCTAGTCTGAAGTGACCTTTAGAACTCTTATGGAATTCTTAGCACAATGCTTGTCTTTTTTGGGGAGAGGATTTTGAGACTTCCTCATTTTTTAAAAGTATCCCCATGTCTGTATGGAGATGGAGCGAGATAAATGCTGGGTACGTGACAGGTTCAGCCTCTTACACAGCTGTATTGTATTCCATCTAGCCAGCAGTAGAAAATCCTTTTACCCAAACTGTTCTGTCAAATAAAGAGTCTGAAGCAGGTAATTCTAGGAATGTTTTTGTGCCAAATGGACATAACAATCCGGAAGATACTTAGAAAAATATCTATCTAATTCCATGCATAGGTATAAAGAATAGGTATAAGGAATAGCTTTAAAACTTAAATTTTAATCACATCAGAAATAGTTGTGATTTTCAGCAAGCAGAAATGGTGAAACTGTGTTAAAAAACAACAATATTCAATTACTCATATATTGATTATTTCAGATTTAGGCCTTTCCAACTGTAAATGAACCCTGTTGGTCAGAATTACATGTAGTGGTTCATCTTTTAGGCTCTGAAATCAGATACTTTTGGTCATGTATCTTGGCTTTGTCACTAGCACGATCTGTGTGGGCTTGGAAATATTTGTAAACATTTTAGGTCTTTGTTTCTGCATCTGTAAAGTAGATATAGTGACCTATTCTGGGTAATTATATGGAGGATTCATGAGTCATCCATGAGAAGCCACTTAGCCCGGTGTCTGGACTTAAGAAGTCCTAGGTAATTTTTAACTATTATCTTTTAACTGTTATCTTTACTATTGTCTGTATTCTAAACCCTTACTCTGTACCATTATACTAAATGTTTCTTCAAGCCGTTATACTCAGTGTGTCCTCATTCTAAGGAGAATATATGTGATGACCCCATCCAGATCATTGCATATTGTTGGTTTATCACTTACTAGGATCTTCCAAACCATATTTGTAAGCACACTCTGGGGAGTGTCTTCCCAGTGTCCTTGATTATCGCCAGATTAAAATTTTGGTTCTCACATTTCCTCAGTGAATGGGAAATCAGGGAATAACCCAATGCATACTGTGTTGGTCAACACCCCCTCACCCCCACTCCAGATCCCTGAAGTGCCCACCCCCCAGGTGTTTCCCATGGAGAGTCTTAACTTTGGGGCTTCACTGAGGCCTTTTTAGGAGAAGGTTGGGAATTGGAGCCTCCTTGTACACGTGGGTTTGTGTCATTATCAGCCCTTGTTTCTTTCCGGAAGAACAGGAGGTAGCAAGGTGTTTCTTTCTCTGTTCTCCAGCCGTGCCTCCCAAACTGATGAGATTTTGCTCTTTCCATTACTCAGGCTGAAAGAGAGGGTCCTGCATCTGCTTGGATACTGTAGCCAGAAAATGTGCTGCTCATGTGACGCACAGAACAATGTAATTAATGCCAGCAGGCAGAACTGCAGGAAAGGACACAGCCAGCTTGCAGTAATCACTTTATTTAAGCACCTTATCACATGATCTTATTTCCCAATTTTAAGAATGTTAAAAGAAGTGTATCATTTAAAGGGAGCCCAGTAAAATGGTAGCCATTGAATATGCTAAATTATCTTGGTGTTTTCGTTTTTGTTTTGTTTTTTAAAGATTTTATTTATTTATTTGACAGAGGGAGATCACAAGTAGACAGAGAGGCAGGCAGAGAGAGACAGAGAAGCAGGCTCCCTGCTGAACAGAGAGCCCACTGAGCCACCCAGGCACCTATCTTGGTGTGTTTTAAATGATCTTCAACTCTATCATTTCTCCATGGATTGTTTCCAAAGTATTCATGTTTTTGTCCTTCTTTGGTTTGCATAAATATGCATCAAGTATCAGTTTATTTCTATAATGACCTCTGTATATTACTACCACTTAATTTTAACTGTGCACCAAGCACTGTACTTTGCATTTTTCAGACATTCACTCACATGTGCTGCCTGTGAAACAGGTATTATAATTCACATTTCACAGAGGAGGAAATAAAATACTCAAAGATATAAATTGTAGAGCCAGGCTGGTGGGTAGGTATTTTGTCTTTGCCCCCATGTCTTAGCTCATAGTTACTGTGGCTCTGTTGGTACTGTGGTAACTGGAGATGTTATTCAGTGTATAGGTAAGATATTTCATAGGATTGGGACACTCTAGTCTTGGCCCAGTGTATTCATTTCTTATGAAAATCCTGAAGAATGACAGTTTTGGGGGAGATAGCAAAACCTGCCCATCATCCAGTTATAGGCAGGGTTTCAAAGCAGCAGAGACTGGTCCCAGGCCACTGAGAATTACTCCATTTTGGCGTAAATGCTGTAGGTTATCTGATTCAGACTCACAGGAATTAAATTAACCTACTTTTGGGTATCGTTGGTTGTGTGGCCCAACCTGAAGGAAGGAGAGATTACTAGTAAAATTTGAAAATTTGTAGTCATTTTATATTTTGATCAAGGCCAAATCCTATTCTACTTAAATAACCCAGTATGAAAAGAAAGAAAACAAAAACATTTCCTAGGGAAAAAATGTTGCATTTTCATTTAGACCATTGAAAATATTCAAACAGAGACATAACTATGTCAATAAAAGATACCAGTCTACAACACATCTGTAACACTCTAACCTTTTTTAAAGAAAAGTTCCATAAGATTTTTTAAAAATCTGAAAACCACCAATCTGTGTATGAGTCTCTTTCTTAATATAAAAATATATATTCATTGTAGAAATTTAGAAAACATTAAAAAATAGAAAAAAATTCTCTATATTAACACTACCTGTGATTGATATCTTACGTTATATCTTCCTAGTATTTGTATATAGAAACATATTTGTGTAGTATACAAACATACATACATGTGTATTTTTACAAAATTTGAGATTTTGTTGCATATAGCTTGGGACCTTGTCTTTTTCATGTGAAGTTTGTTAGCATTTCCCATGTCTGGAAATAATCTTTTAAAACAGGATACTTCGTGCCTACATAGTGTTTCACTATCTACATGGCCATGTTCTTTTCCTGTTGTTGGACACTTCAAACTTCTACACATCTATGGTGTTTTTTCTTATGCTGTATTCCTTGGAGTAGAATTATTAGGTCAAAGAGTGGTATTAAAATGTCATGCTTTGGATAAAATTTTTATCTTTCGCCTTTTTGGAGTAAAGATGGTCGTAGCTGTGTTTTACCAATGAGTAATCCATTTCCTGAAAAATAAATTTCCTGTTTTATTAACAGAGAGCTACCACATGTAATTTAGGATGCTGATGCAGTGGTAGTAAATAATATAACAAGAGGAACTTTTTTCAGAGCATTTCAGTGCGGTGTAACAGAAGAATTAAATGGTATGCTCATGGCATCAGGGGGCAGTTTAATTATGGATGGGACCAGGACAAATAAGTGTGAATAGTTCAAGCAAATACTACAGTCTGGTTCTCTTGAGTTTTATTAACTATAGCTAGCTCATTTTTCTGGAAATAAGTCAAAATTAAACTCTGATGTTTTACAGTGATAGAATTTTCTGAAATACTGTAGAAGATGTTTTTAATTTTAATTATAAGCCACTTATAAGTTGCTTATTGGTGTGGCTAGCACAGAGTACTTAAAATTAGCAGTTGTCATTGCTGCAGTGCATTGACTTCGTTGCCTGTATTAGTGACAAAAGGACATGTGTGATTGGCCTGGCTATACATTTAGCCAATTTATCTCACTAGATAAGAACATTCACCATCAATTCAGAAGCTTTATTAAAGATTTTTAAAGAGGACACTAAATAGGTGATACATGTACGTCTCCTTGGAAAGTGACAGAATTCAAAACATGACGTGAGCAACCTTGGACATTCTGTCGTGCAGCAGGGTGCGGTGGTCTTGGCACTCTCGAGTTAAGAGAGTAAGTATGGTTGAGCCCATACTTACATTGAGAACAGTTGTTGAAAAGCCCTTGAAACTTATTTGTGGTTTAAAAAACAAACAAACAACTGGGAGTGTACAGGCCAAAATTATTTTAAATGAATATTTCTAAATTACCTTTTTTCCTTCTCTTTGCTTATCTGTGATTTCTGATTTTTGTACAGTGAACCTATTTTATAAAACACACAAGAAAAGAATTGTTGTAAACTAAAACCTTAAAGAAACTTGGCCCAGAGTACATGAGTCAGTGTTTACTGTTTAAAAAAAAAAGAAAAGAAAAAAGTGGGGACATATAAACAGTAATTCCACTCCAAAGGCTGTTTGATAATGAAGAGTTGGCCTGCTCTTCAGGCACACTTGAAAGTTGTGCATTGAACATATGGAATTCAAATGATTAAAATGAAGAGACATGGGTGCCTGGTGGCTCAGTCATCAAGCATCTGCCTTCGGCTCGGGTCATGATCCCAGAGTCCTGGGATCGAGTCCCACATCGGGCTCCCTGCTTGCCGGGAAGCCTGCTTCTCCCACTCCCACTCCCCCTGTTTGTGTTCCCTCTCTCGCTGTCTATCAAATACACAAATAAAATCTTCTAAAGAAATTAAAAAATAAAATGAAGAGACATAATATCAGGGAACTTCTGAGCAAGGTGGCAGGTTGTACATGGACCCCCAACTAACTATCTTACCTCCCAAATTATCTTAGAAATGATTGATCCGATACATGACTAGGAAAAATGAAACAATCCTTTTACCTTCAAGCAGATCTCATTACTCCTTTCCTCACTCTCTTGACTCCCATCTGACTCTGAATGACAGTCTGCATCCCCACCTCCCTCCTCTCAATATATTTTTCTCTGAAGCACTTATCTCTTTCTGACATACTGTATATTTACTTAATATGTATTCACTTCATTTCCCCTTGATTTAAATGTAAGTTCCTGAGGCAAGTGTCCTTGTATCATTCATGAAACACTAACTAGCACATAGCAGGTGCTCAGTTAGTATTTATCAAATGAATAAATAATGAATATTTACATTTATATTAGAAACCAGAGATGAGTGTCACCTACATAACAGAAATGTCAAGGCATTTCAACGAGATCCAGTATCAACAGCTGGATTTAAGCGACACGTGTATGCGGTCTACTTCCCAAGAGCAAGAAATCAGAGGAAAATCACATGGGAAGTTTGTGGCAGAGTGGGAGAAGGGGTGACCCAAGGAATCAAAAAGCTCCAGGGAGATGACAGAGGCAGTGAAGATTAAAAAAACAGTGGCATGAAGTCCTCCTTTTTTAAAAGATCTTATTTTTTAGTGCTTTCTACATGCAGTATGGGGCTCTTAACTTACAACCCTGAGATCAAGAGTCACACATTCCACCAACTGAGCCAGCCAGGTATCCCCCATGAAGTTCTTTATGAACTCCTCAGCTTACCCCTACGCTGGATATGCTTAGGTCTGATTTTAAGCAGTATACCTACCAAAGATTTTGTGAACTGAGCCAAGGCTTCCAGAGCTGGCTTCCAGAGCCTGGCTTCCAGACTGAACACTGGATGGTACATGTATAGGACAGATGTTTTCAACATCTTTGTAACAGAACTGACATTGAAACCACAACCTATAGAAGGCTGGTCAGAATTTGCATTCTGAATCCCAGCAAGGTTGATTTCTTGATAAAAGAAAAATATTAACATTTTCCATATGGTTTCAATAAGACTCCAGATCTCATAACATAATATTCAGAATATTCAAAATACAGTCCAAAATTACTCCGCCTGTAAAGAACCAGGAGAACTTCATGGGAAAAGATAATCAACAGATGATTCTGAATTGATGCAGATGTTGGAATTATCTACCAAAGACTTTTAAAGAAATCATGATAAAAATGTTTCAAGAAGTAAGAGCAAATATTCTTGAAGTGAAGGGAAAGATAGAAAGTAACGAAAATTTTTTAAAAATCACTGAATCGATTCAGTAGCAGAATGGAGGTAACAGAGGGAAGAGTCATATTAATTTCTGTTAATCTGGAAGACAGATTCATAGAAGTTGTCCAGTCTGAACAACAAGTAAAAAATTGGGGCAGGGGAAGATCAGTGCTCATGGACCTTTGGGACAATACCAACTGTCTGACATTTGTATCAGCAGACAGCAGAGTCCCTGAAGGAGAGGAAAAAGAGTTTATGCAGAAAACGCATTTGAAATAAGAATTGCAAGAGAACTGTTAAGGTTTCATCAAAAGGATGAATCTTTAAAAGTCAGTACACAGATACATCATAATGAAACTGAAAACCAAGGAAAAAAAATATTAAAAGTAGCCAGAGGAAAAAATGAGACCTATTTATGGGAGAACAAGAATTGAATGACTAGATTTCCCTACGCACTACATGCCAGTAGTACCTTCCCATTTGTGACAACCAAAAGTGTTTTCAGATATTACCAAATGTCCCTGGGCATGAGGAGCTAGCTCAGGTTGAGAACAATTGATTCTTATTGAGTTCTCCATTCTCCCAAGCACAATTTTTTTTTTAAAGAAATGTCCCAGTTTGATTTTTCAATTACACGTTTACAACTATAGATTAAATGAACAAACATGGAGTAGGTCAAAAGGTACCCAACGTTTCACCTCCCATAAAGAGGGGTAAAAAAAATAATATTCAGAAATACTAGTCAGTCACTTATAAAGATCAGAAGCTCTATGGTTCTGAATCCTTACCATTCTTCTCATCTCAGAAGGAAATTGCAGGCTTAAGTAAGGAACTGATGAGGAGAGAACATTCCTACCATATGTCGAGGTGTCTGCAGTTGAGATCAACAAAGTCTAAAGCAACCTGAAAACAGTATTCTGGTCGCTAGCCAAAGCTTCTTACCATTTGAAGACTATGTTTAATTTCACATGGTAGGTTTCTGGAAGATTTCTAGCAGCTGTAAGAAATGCCATATTGGGGGATATTGCACATAGAGTAAATATTTGAATTAAGAAACACTGGTGATACCTTGAATTATAGCAACCCAAAAATATGCATTTGAATACAGAACTATGGCTGTCAGATTGATGTCAATGGAAAAAAATTACTCATTATTAGAGAAACAATTAAATACAGTCAAGCAGAAATTTTGCCAACTAAATACATTGTCAGATCAACCTAGAAAGTTATGAAAACAAAAAATGTTGAAGCTGAATATGTGAACTATTTAGATTGGGAAAAATAGTAATGTTTAATAATTGATAGCTAATAAATATATGCCCTATTTTGCTTTCTAAACTTTGATAGTTTTAAGTGACCATAGAATCATAATTGACTTAGTGCACTGGCTTGAATAAACATGCCCATAAAAATTACACCTACTTGGCTCTTAAGATGGAGATAGCAGGGGTCTACTAAAATAATATTTTATTATTTGGCAAGGTCTTATAATTCCACTGAACAGTTATGACAAATCCATTGTAACTTCTAGTTTTCTTTCTCCTTTTTTTTTTTTTTGAAACTTTTCTGAAATCAGCTTTCCTTTTCAAAACAAAACAGATACTTTATTTTATTATTCATTCAACAGATGTGTATTATCCTTGTGTGACAGGCACAATGGTAGGTTCTGAGGTTACAAATGTGAGTAAGACTCAAATCCTCAGTACACCAGAGGAGCTCATAATCTAATAAGGAAAGGAAGCATAGAGATAAAAATTACGTTATGAATCAGTAACTGCTCTTACAGAAAAAGGACCTAAGACCACAAGAGCACAGAGGGGATTGTAAGGCATACTGCCTAGGAAAATGGAGAAAGATTTCACAAAGAGAGTGGCATTTGATCATCATCTTAAACTTAATGAGGTTTTACAGAGGAATTAGGACAAGTGCATTCTTTTATACAGAGAGAACAACAAAGAACAAGGTCCTGAGGTTCTGATCTAGGAAATGGTGGTAGGGGAAGATGATGGTAGGTGGGACTCTTGATGACCCCATCTACCTAACTCTTTTTATTTTTTAGATGTTGATTTCTTTTTTTATATTATGTTACTCACCATAAAAACCCATAGCAAATATCATTCTCAGTGGGGAAAAGCTAAGAGCCTTTCCATTAAGATCAGGAACTCAACAAGGATGCCCACTCTTGCCACTCTTGTTCAACATAGTACTAGAAGTCCTACCTACAGCAATCAGACAACAAAGAGAAATAAAAGGTATTCATAATGGCAACGAAGAAGTCAAACTCTCTGTCTTGCAGATGACATGATTCTTTATGTGGGAAATCCAAATGACTCAACCCCCAAATTACTAGAGCTCATATAGCCATTCAGTAATGTGGCAGGATACAAAATCAATGTACAGAAATCAGTTGCTCTCTTTTACACTAACAATGAAATTATAGAAAGAGAAATTAGAGAATCAATTCTATTTACAATAGCACCAAAAACCATAAGATACCTTGTAATAAATCTAACCAAAGTGGTAAATTATCTATATTCAAGGAACTACAGAATATTCATGAAAGAAATTGAAGAAGACACAAAAAGATGGAAAAACATTCCAAGCTCATGGATCGGAAGAATAAACGTTGTTAAAAATGTAAATGCTGCCCAGAGCAAGCTGTACTTTGAACACCATCCTGATCAAAATACCATCGGCATTTTTCAAAGTGCTGGAACAAACAGTCCTAAATTTGTATGGAACCAGAAAAGACCCCAAATCGCCATCTGCCTAATCTTAGCAGTAGTGAGTTGTAAAGATATATTAGGCCACCTTGTTTTTGCCCCAATCTAAAGGTCATAACAGCTACACAGCTGGCTAGGGTTAGGAACGTAGCCTGTAGGATGGTGAAGCATACACAGTGGGTCAAAAGCTATCGGGGATTTAGAAAAGCATATCTGGTGGGGGTACAGGGGTGGAAGTGCAAGAATTTTCTTAGTTTGAGGAATTGGTTTGTCATCTAAGCAACCAAGGAAACCAAGAGAGACTTTTACTCAGGGAAATGACATAATCAGCTTATGTTTGTTGAAAGCTTTGTGAAGAGTAAATTGGAATGAAAAACTGGTCTTGAGAAAGCTGTTGCATTAGTAATCTGGCTGGTCATTTCTGCTGTGTCATGAATTACGACCAGAGAGTAGTTCCGTATGTGTGATGATACGATCTTCAGAAAGTGTGCATCTGCATAGATTGAGAATTATTTAAATGCTTCATTATTGTTGCTGTTGTTTTATAAAAGGTCTGTCCTAATCATATTTCCTTAAGGCTTCTCCTCTTTTATCTGATTGCTCTTTACCCTATTGGAAAAGAAAAAGAACCTAGCAGTGATTCCAAGATTCCTGGGCTTTTAGTAACCATGCAGATGGGTTTGGACTGCTTCCACAAAACAGGGGTGGGGGGAATCCTTTCAAGATTTTAGCTTCCATCCCTTCAAGTATAAAGAAAGTGTCTTTGATACCACTAGGTGCAAGAAAGTAATAACCGGGGGTGGGGGGTGGCATGCAGGGAGAATGCTGATTTCCTTAAACTGTGTCACGTAAGGAATAAATACACTGGGAATGTTTAGTACAAGGAAAGTACTTAAGCCTTAGCTAGGACAGAGTAGCCATCTTTGTGTATTTGAAGACCTGTCCTATAGAAGATAGCTTACATTAACTAGCTCTGTAAGTCTACAGGAGTTAAGACCAATTGATAAAACATGAGGGGAGACAAGTTCCTTAGCCTAGGGAAGACATTCCAACAGTTACCGCTGTCTGATACCAACAAGGGAGCTCCGTGGCGTTTTGCTCTGTTGTAGCTTTGGAATGCACTTCATCTTCCTTGCTATGGTACCTCAAACAAAAGTTAAGCATTCTAGAAAGAAAGTCTTGAATTATGTTGAAGTGACCATCTCAAACTACTGAGTTGAAAGTCACTATGAATACACTTGTGCCAGCAGGTAGAAAAATGGAGGGTGACTTCATGAGATGAAACAAGGATGTGACACTGCATAATGTGACATAGCAACATTATGACAGAACCTTCATTTATAGAGTTCTTCAAATGTGTTTGTGCTGGGCACAAACAATGACTGTCTCCTTTAATCCTTATAAGAACCCTAGCGAGTATACAGTTGACTCTTGAACAATGTGAGGGTTAGGGGAGCCAACCCCCTACACAGTTGAAAATCTGCATTTAACTTTTGAATCTCCTAAAACTTAACTACCAGTAACCAGATGTTGACTGGAAGCCTTACCAAGAACATAAACAGCCAATTAACACATATTTTATATGTATAATTTACTATACTCTTACAATAAAGTGATCTTGAGAAACGAAAATGTTATTAAGAAAGTCATAAGGGAGAGAAAATGCACTTAAAGTACTGTGCTGTTTTTGTATAGCTGTTTTTCGAAAAAGCCTGACATATAAGTAGGTCCATGTAGTTCAAACTTGCATTGTTCTGGGGTCAACTGGATATTGTAATATTCTCTATTTTACAGATGAGTAAACAGCTCAGAGAAGTAAAAGATATTTAAATAGTCTGACCCTAGACCATGTTGAAGATTATGGGTTTTTCTTCCCCCTTTCAGATAGGCTGTCATCCCATGTACATTTGCCCACTAGCCACAAGTGTTTGTTAAATTTCTCTGGTTGTATTAAAGGAGCCAAGTCCTTGGTGAAATTCCCACTTACCTGCGGGAATATTTTTCTTTTTCCATCCTTTACTTAAATAGGTGGCTAATTCTATAAACCAAATAACCACTTGTAGTTCTGAGATGGTACTATTAGTATTAAGCTAAATATAGAGCAGTAAAGGAAGATTCTGATTTAAATTCTTTTTTTTTTTTATTTTTAAAATTTTATTTATCTGAGAGAGAGAGCACGAGCAGAGACGGGGGAGGGACAGAAAGAGGAGAAGCAGACTCCCTGCTGAACAGGGAGCCCAACGTAAGGCTCCATCCCAGGATCCCAAGACCATGACCTGAAAGGCAGACACCTAACCGATTGAGCCACTCAGGGGCCCCTAGGTTGTATTCTTGAAAATTGATTAGTTTATTAAATTTTGAGTTTGGCTCAAGATTTGTATGTAGAGATTTTACTTGGTTCAGATTATTTGAATAAGCATGAATCAGACTAGATTGAAATGGTTGTGTTTACCTCAGTCACTAGACTGTAAGGCTACTTTTTTTAACCTTGACACACAGAAGATACTCCTAAAAACTGGTAGAATGAATGAGTGAATCCATGAGTGAGCACATGAATGAATGAACTTTTATTAGTATCTCAAAGAATCTCTGCCTTTTGCTTACTAATTCAATGGATGACTTATAAATGAGCAAATCTACTTAACTGATGTATTTCTGTAAGTAGTCCCTGGATTTTTCTTTTCTTTTTTTTTTTTTTTTAAAGATTTTATTTATTTATTTGACAGAGAGAGATTACAAGTAGGCAGAGAGAGAGAGAGAGGAGGAAGCAGGCTCCCTGCCGAGCAGAGAGCCCGATGCAGGACTCGATCCCAGGACCCTGAGATCATGACCCGAGCCGAAGGCAGCGGCTTAACCCACTGAGCCACCCAGGTGCCCAGTCCCTGGATTTTTCTTACTGCAGTGCTATTAAGACTGAACCATACAGTGTGGTTCCCTACACGATGTGGTCTATCTGGCTTCACCACAGACTACACTCATAACCCCAGCCAACTGTGCCATTGAGAAGCAGTGTGGCTTAGGATCCCCGCACACGACATCTACCACAGGCAAGAAAGACACTTGGCTTTGGTGAGAAATTTGTGTAGAAAATATATTATTATGTCCTCTCCATGTTAATAAACATTTTCTTACTATGCTCGTAAAAAGAAATGTTTGTAAAGTTTGAGTTGATAAATCTTTGTAAAGTTCAGCATATTGGAAAATGCTGTGGAAATACACATTTTGTATATTTTCAGTTAATTATATTACAGCCTGAACCAGAATTTCATCACACATTCTGTTTTTAATTGGGTGGGTTTGCTTATATCAGCTACTGAGAATATATGGGTAAGTGATTATTCATTTATTGACACCAAAAAGATATTTCTAATTTATCTTTGAGTAGAGAAATAACCCTAGCATGAAAAAATTGTTTCTTGAAGAGTTGAGGATATACAAGCTGAAGATTAAAATAGTTGTCCCCTCTTCTTTATTCTTGTGAGATTTTAAATGTGAATCTTGAGTTACTCAATCTTTCTGTTCTGGTGCTTTTATACCTGGGAGGTTACGAGTGACAGTATACATAATTTTGCGTCTTTCAGATTGTTGGCTTTCAGGCTAAACACAGGCAAGAGCAGACCTTTTTCACATAGATGCCAAATGCCACATTTGCCTAGCAATTTATTAGTAAATATTCTAGGAGATGTTCCAGATACATCCTTGAAAATTAAGTTTTATCTTGTTTCAGAACAATGTTCTGTTTCCCATGATCTATGATTCTGATTTTCTTACATTTTCTAATGGCATGGAATTTGTCTAAGAGAATATTGTTTGGTTTTCTCCTCAGAAATGAAGTAGGGCGCCTGGGTGGCTCGGTGGGTTAAGCCGCTGCCTTTGGCTCAGGTCATGATCTCAGGGTCCTGGGATCGAGTCCCACATCGGGCTCTCTGCTTAGCGGGGAGCCTGCTTCCTCCTCTCTCTCTCTCTCTGCCTACTTGTGATCTCTCTCTCTGTCGAATAAATAAATAAAATCTTTAAAAAAAAAAAAAAAGAAAGAAATGAAGTAGATTGTGAGGCTAATTCCATGCATTCGTACTTAGTTGTGCATTGTAATAAACACAAAACCATGTCACTTGACGGAGAGAAGGGAAGAGTACAGAGACCCTATTAAATGTTATCCAGAAGCTTGGTTCAGACCATTAAGACTATCCTAACTTTCCCCATTAGGCACTTTGGAGGATGCTGCTACTTCTGTCTTCTGAATTTGCATGATTTAGAAAAATCTATTATTACAAAGACACATGAACAGGAGCCTTGGAAACTTAAAAGCACACACACTGTGGGAGGATGGACTGACCCTTTTAACCAAAATTTACATCCAAAACTCACTGAGCGTGAGACACCAAAATCATTTAAAATCTTCTCATTAAATATTTAATCTGGTTTTCTTCTTCCCCTCTTATTCTCTCTCTGACTCAGCATAAGGTCAGGATTCTGGTCATCACAATGGATTTACTTCAAAAATTCCTCTGTGAGAAGCCAGAAACCCTCTGAGTTGGTCATTAAATCCAACCATGTAGATCATTGATTGATTGTTCAGTATGGTTTTATTAATTATGCTCTTTCTTCTGCCTTTCTCTCTCTTATTTCTGGGAGTTTCAGAGAGCAAGCCTGTAGGCTTCCAGGATTAGAGATCCTGGCCAGGGCCCACACAGCATAGTGCTTATTACAGTGCTCTGTATAAAAAGCTGTTTTGGCATGTCTGGCTTTTTCCATGAGATTTTAAACTGTAGAAGGCAGAAGCCATGCTTTATTTACTCAGGTCTGGGCCAATCATTCAAGAAATGGGTATCTAGAATCCATACTATGCCCACTACCCAGGCAGGCCCTGGGCCATAGTGCCTGCTCTCAATGAAACGCTCTTTGTTTGTGAGGAGAGAAAGAAATGTGGTAAGTGTAATATTAGTGGGTAGCATCAGCTTAACATTCACCGTATGCCACATTTTGTGTTAAATAGCAATAAGGACCATCCCAACAAAACTCTGACTTAGAAACTACTGGTGTCTCTATTTTGCCCTTGAAAAATATTGAGGTCTCACAAAATTATTTAACTTAGGCACAGATTATAACAGGTTTGAAAATAGGCAGTTCGATTTTAGAGTATAAACTCTTAACTACTAAATTATGCAGCCTAGGGGTTGTGAAAAATGAACATATTATAATATCACAGAGAAGGGGGCGGGGTGCCTGGGTGACTCAGTCATTAAGTGTCTGCCTTCCGCTCAGGTCATGATCGCAAGGCCCTGAAATCAAGCCCTCACTGGGCTCCCTGCTCGCCTTCTCCCTCTCCTTCTGTCCCTTCCCCCTGCTTATTTTTTCTCATGCTCTCCCTTTCTCTCTCTCCTTCTTTTTCTCTCTTTAAAATAAATAAATAAAATCTTTTTTAAAAAATCACAGAAAGGGGAAGATGTCGTTTCTTTCTTTGGGAGGCAAGGTGAAATTACAAGAAGGTTTTCGGAGTAGCAGACAGGACTGTAGCAGGGAAGAAAAGAAAGGAGAGTCCTGGCAGAGGGGGCCAGCCTGGGGAAAATACAGAGATGTGAAATCAGGACAGGTGAGGTGACATTTTATGACCAGCCTGAAGAATATCGTTTGAGATTTGTGGAAGGTGAAGTAGGCTAGGTAGGCAGGGGAGGTTACGGGTGATTTAAGAATTTTGAACTCTATCCTGAAAAATTAGAGCAAGCCTTTGGAGGGCTTACTCAGAGAAAGGACGCAATTAGTGTTTGGGTTTTTTTTTGTTTTTTGTTTTTTTTTTTAAATTCTAATGGCATGCAGAAGAATGAATCAGCCAGAATAGATAGGATTGGTGACTCCTCCTTTAGGGAGAAGTGAATCTTGGGTGAACCCCAGATTCTGACCTGAGTGACACTGTTGTTCTGGAAGCAATACAAATTCATTAGAACCCTTTTAGAAAATGATCTTCTGATATGTATCAGGGGTCTTAGAAATGTCAGTACTTCCAGCCTGCTAATCTCATGTCTGGGAATTGATCTTAGGGATACAACATAAAATGCAAGATGTGCCCTCAGGCCAGTATTTATGATAATAGTTAAGAGTGCTTAAGGCAGATTGGTAAAAGTGAATGAATAACTAAATAAATAATTGAATGATTAATGGAAAATAGTAATGGAAAAAACAGTAACCATAATAGAAGAATGGTTAATATACATTCACTGATTAGTTAATATGAATCCAATAATGATGGTTCTGAAAATTATGTAAGTACATGGAGAAATGTATTGTTACTGGGGAAAAAAGCAAAGTAGAAAAAGATACTTCATTATGATAGAACGATTACAGTGCAGACCCATGTTTAGATGAAAAGCTTGAGGGAAAATCCCCAAACTATAATGGTGGTCGTTGTGTCCCTCTGTTCTCTATTTTTCCAGAGTTCTTCATGGTATTTAATTCATTTTTATGATGTGAAAAGGTAAATACCTTGGGACTGTTCATTTTAAACTTAATGTCTGATGTGTCCGAAACATCAAAGTGACAATAAGTAATAATTAGAAATAAGCTTGGTATTCAACCCTCAGTGTACAAACTGGAGACAGTAAATGACAACTGAATTGAAGCTCTAACCATTTTCCTTCCCTTTGGATCAGAATCTCAGAGTTCTATTATAATGTATTAGAAGTTTTACCATCGCTGGAACTTAACATAGGCTCATATTAATGGGGAAAGAAACCTAAATCTTCCCATTTCCAACTCCACCCAAGCAGTTGAAGGGACTCTCCTGCCCTTTGCAAAAGTGATTTTATTTTTTTTCAAAGATTTTATTTATTTATTTGACAGACAAAGATCACAAGTAGGCAGAGAGGCAGGCAGAGAGAGAGGAGGAAGCAAGCTAAGCTCCCTGCTAAGCAGAGCCCAATGTGGCGCTCAGTCCCACGACCCTCAGACCATGACCTGAGCTGAAGGCAGAGGCTTTAACACACTGAGCCACCCAGGCGCCCCTGCATAAGTAATTTTAATCTGCCAATCTCCAATAACATAGAAAATACCTGATTTCAAACATGCATCATTTCATAGTTATTCTTTTCTCTTGTAAGGGGACACATTGCTTTCCTTAATACCGAGGTATCATCTTTCTTACTTAGCAGTTCTTGTACAAGGATCAAGGATCTGCTTCACTGTTTTCAATTTTTTAAAAAAAAGATTTTATTAGGGCACCTGGGTGGCTCAGTGGGTTAAAGCCTCTGCCTTCGGCTCAGGTCATGGTCCCAGGGTCCTGGGATCGTATCCCACATCGGGCTCTCTGCTCAGCAGGGAACCTGCTTCCTCCTCTCTCTCTCTCTCTCTCTCTGCCTACCTGTGATCTCTATCTGTCAAACAAATAAATAAATAAAAATATTTTTTTAAAAAAGATTTTATTTATTTATTTGACAGAGAGAGAGAGAAATCACAAGTAGGCAGAGAGGCAGGCAGAGAGAGATGGGGAAGCAAGCAGGCTCCCTGCTGTGCAGAGAGCCCCACGGCGGCTCTGAGCCACCCAGGTGCCCCTGTTTTCAAATTTTTAATGAAATAGAATTCAGAGGGATATTTAACCTACTGAATTTTGATGGGCTTCAGTAATCCAGATATTTTCTAATTGGAGGGTTTCCATTTATTAGTCTAATATTGCCATGTACTAACTGTGTGTCCCAGAAGGTATGTTTTGGTTTAAGGTCATTTCTTTTGGGGTCCAGAGTAGCATTTTGAAGACGGGACTGTTTTTCACTGTTAATGTAGGAATTTGGAGACATGTTTGTTTTTTATTTTTAAGATTTTATTTATTTATTTAACAGAGAGGAGCACGTGAGCAAACTAGGCAGAGAGGCAGGCATGGGGAGAGGGAGAAGCAGGTTCCCGCTGAGCAGGGAGCCCGATGCAAGATTCGATCCCAGGACCCTGGGATTATGACTTGAGCTGAAGGCAACTGCTTAAAAACAGAGCCACCCAAGGCATCCCTGGAGACATGTTTAAAGTTGAGGTGGGGCTAACATGAGGTGATCCCTTCACCACTTCCATGCTCACAGCACAGACACCATGGCCCAGCACTCGACGGGGACTTGATGTTGTGTCCAGTCGGTTGTGTATTTGTGAAGATGTGCCGTGAATTCATGTTTCAGGCATTAGTCACATGAATGAGTGCTTCAGAGTGCAGTGCAGTTCTATAACAACCTTTGCACACTAAAGAAGTTGTGGTGGGAAGAGAGTACTTAATTTTGAAGTTACTTCCTAGATGATGGAGGATTCGGACTGTGAATTAAAGCAAATGGGCAGCAACTTTGCTGGTGTGTCATGAGGTTAGGCAGGGTTTACCAACCTGAAAGGAACTCCCCACCATCTTTTCAGAACATCTGAAATTCCCATGGATCCGTAAGTCCTCTTTCTTGATTTGTATTTGTCTTTCATGTTGGCTTGAGGAAATTTCCATTTCCTGGTATATGTTCGATTAATTCATCGAGTACCACTAGTGACCCCCATGAAAATGAAACAGAGAAAGGTAAGTTTTGTGTACATACGTGGCAAAGGACTGTGGATGGAAATAAAGCCTGAGGGCTAGAACACAGCTCTTGGGCCCTTCTAAATTGGGTGTCACCTGGAGGGACAGGGCAATGGGCAGGGACAACAAAATCAAATCAACCAGTATCTGCCAACCACTTTGTACATGAAAGTCAATGCAGCAAGTGTCCTTACAGATCAAGAGAAAGAAAAATATGACATCGCCTTTTTGCTTGAGAAAGTTGTCATTACAAATAGTGTCTGGGAAAGAAATAATTATAATATTTATGGGATATTTATTGTGTGTCAGGTATTAATCTAAAGGCCATGTATGCTCTCATCAACCTGTGAGATAGGTACAATGACTATATTCAGTTTACAGATCTCGAAACTGAGGTCCACGGGAATCCAAAATCTTTGAAACCTAAGACCCAGGCACTGGGACTCTGGAGTCCTTGCTTTTAAGCGTTATGAATACAGCCTCTCAGGCAATTTTTTTTTTTATATTTCAGGGCCTCTGGGAAAAGGTGAAAGGAAAATGTAAGAGTATGCTTGGTAGATCATAGTTTGTGATGCCAGCCAGATTTCTTCTACCCCATTACCTGAAATCTTATAAAATGTGAAATGTTCAAAGAATCTTCTTGCTTGTTCTAAGATATTTGACCTAGGACAGCCTGGCAGAACTCTTATCACCCCAAACCCAAGTCTTCAATCTGATTTTAAATATTCTCATTCAGGGCTAATCGGACCTAAGGGATTTTTTGTTGTTGTTATTGTTGTAAGTCTTTGCCAAGAAATACTTTATTTTTGGACTTTCTACCTGAAATGTGAACAGCTGAGCAGAGTCACTCAGTGGCCTTTGATCCCATTAGAGAGTTCTGAATTGGTGACCCAGATCCTTGCATGAAATTTGATATTAAAATAACACCAAACTGAAGACATAGGAGATTACAATGTAATGTATACGGTCAGAGTAACAAAGACTCGAGGAAAATAAAATGAGTTTCACTTGGCTTCATTTGCTCACTTGTGACTTTCCTTTCACTCTTGAGTGATTCTTCACCTACCTCTTCACATATCAGGGACACAGCAAAACACAAAGTCTCTAACTCCAATTTAAGGATGTTAGAAGCTAGTGGAGCTTGCTAAACAGCAGTACTCTTTATCGCGTCAAGAAGACCTAGTAACAAGTACTGCTAATGAATTTGAATTCCTCTCAGTTCAGGTACTACCCTGTTGTCATCTTTCCACACTGTTTTATCTTCCAGGAGTTTATGCTTTGTCACATTTGGCCTTCTTTGAGGGAGCCCTGACCCAGTGACTGTCCTGGGTTTGCAGATGGACTGTGTTTCCTCTCGATCCTAATATTTTTATTTTTTAAAGATTTATTTATTTGAGGGGCACCTGGGTGGCTCAGTGGGTTAAAGCCTCTGCCTTCAGCTCAGGTCATGATCCCAGGGTCCTGGGATCGAGCCCCGCATTGGGCTCTCTGCTCTGTAAGGAGCCTGCTTCCTGCTCTCTCTCTGCCTGCCTCTCTGCCTACTTGTGATCTCTCTGCCAAATTAAAAAAAAAAAAAAAAGATTTATTTATTTGAGAGAGAGAGGAAGGATGAGTGGAAGGGGCAGAGGGAAAGAGAATCCCAAGCAGATTCCATGCTGAGCACGGAGCCCGACATGGGGCTCTATCCTATGACCCCGAGACCTTGACCTGTACCAAAAGCAAGAGTCAGACACCCAACTTTCTGTGCCACCCAGGAGCCCCTCCCCTTACATTTTCTTAAGAGTGGCCTGTGGGGCTTTCCTTTCTCCTCTCTCACCAGGGGCCAGCCTTCAGCATATGTAGTAACTACCTGAGCTATTATAGAGACACAGTATTTCAGCGGGTGTGTGGGTTTATTTAGCAAGCGTTTATTGGAAGCTTCCACGTGCACCCACTAGCCAGGGAGGGAATCCCGCCTTACATGCCATACCATTGGTGCCTCACCTGCCTTCCCCTAGTCCTGGCCTGGTTCCCAAGTACTGTGCAGGACACCAGAGTCCCAGAGCTGGCCGAGATATGGCCCTTACCCCCCATGCGGACATCCAGTGGGAGACACATAAATGATCCAGTGGATGTTTTTCTTGATTCAAATTGTAGCTGAAGCCCACACTACATTTTTTCCATTTTCTGTAGCTGACTACATCAGGAACTCAAAACAGGAAGAAAATAAAAATTAATTTGGATATATTATTTCCTTTAAAATAGCTTATAGATTTGCTGGAAAAAATATTCCAATACTCAAACATCAAACTCACAGAATTAGCCTAGTGAAGACTGTTTTGAATGCTGGTTGTTTAACAACTGAGCAGAAGCATAGAACTCTTTTTCATCTTAATGAAAATAATAAATGCAGATGAGCACCAGGTGTTGTAGGGAAGTGACAAATCACTAGGCTGTACACCTGAAACTGGTATTACACTGTAGGCTAACTGACCGGGATTGAAATGAAAACATTAAAAAAAAGTTAATAAATACAGAAGCAAAAGCCTGTGGATGATAAGTGGTCTCCCTGTCTCACTGTTTTGAAAGTGCTTTCTTAAAACTAAAATTATAGTCAATCAAATAAATAGTTATTTTGGAAAGGGAGAATTAATTTCTGTTTTGGTTTCTAACCTAGCTTTTTGGGAATCACAAGATTTCTTTGTGACAGTACTAAGATGGGATGCTGAAATTCATCTTTTTTTTTTTTTTTTTTTTTTAAAGAAGGTTCCACACCCAGTGTGGAGTCCAGTGTGGGGCTTAAACTCATGATGTGATCAAGACCTGAGCTGAAGTCAAGGGTCAGACACTCAACCAACTGACCCACCCAGGTGCCCTTATTTCTGATTCTTTAATGAATAATGCAACTAAGTTAAATTGTGTTCTGAGAACCTACTTACTTTTTCTTCTTGTTAAAGTCTGATTCGGGTGGTGGGAAAGCCATCGTATTCTACTTATTTGCCTCCTATCCAGCCTTTGGTGACATTTGTGCATACATCTAGTATCTAGAAAGGACCATTTAGCTAGAATCAAAAAGATAAATAACTGATAGCAAGGATGTGGAGGAAAGAAGACCCTTGTGCACTGTTGCTGGAAATGCTAATTGGTGCAGCCACTGTGGAAATCAAAATAATAAAAATAGAGGGACACCTGACTGGCTCAGCTGTTGGAACATGCAACTCTTGATCTCAGGGTCATGTGTTCAAGCCCCCACAGGATGCAGAGATTACTTAATAATAAAATCTTTTGGGGCACCTGGGTGTGCTCAGTAGGTTAAGCTCTGCCTTCGGCTTAGGTCATGATCTCAGGGTCCTGGGATGGAGCCCCGCATCGGGCTCTCTGCTCTGCAGGAAGCCTGCTTCTCCGTCTCTCTCTGCCTGCCTCTCTGCCTACTTGTGATCTCTCTCTGTAAAATAAATAAGTAAAATCTTTAAAAAAAATTAAATTTTTTAAAAAATTAAAAATACAAGTATCATAAGATCCAGTAATTCCTCTATAGATTATTTACCCAAAGAAAATGAAAACACTCATTTGAAAAGACATATGTCCCCTGTGTTTATTGTAGCATTATCTACAGTAGCCAAGATATGGAAGCAACCCAGTTTCCATTGATAGATGAATGGATAAAGATGCTTGGTGGGGCATGTATATCTATAGTGGAATATTACTGAACCATAAAAAAGAGTGAGATCTTGCCATTCGCAATAACATGGATGGACCAAGAGAGTATTATGCTAAGTGAAATAAGTGAGACAAAGAAAGATAAATATCACATGATTTCATTTACATCTGGAATCTAAAAAGCAAAAACAAAAAGCAGAAACAGATCCATAAATACAGAGAACAAACTAATGGTTGTCCCATGGGAGGGAGGAAGGGGCATGGGCAAAATGGCTGAAGGGGAGTGGGAGATACAGGCTTCCAGTTATAGAACGAATAAGTTATGGAGATTAAAGATACAGCATAGGGAATATAATCAGTGATACTATAATAGCATTGTGTGGTGACAGATGGTAGCTGTGCTTGTGGTGAACATAGCATGAATTACAGAGATGTTGAATCACAATGTTGTACACCTGAAACAAATGTAACATTGTGTGTTAACTGTACTGTAATTAGAAGGAAAGAGGGTAGGGGGGCCTCACTGGCTCAGTCAGAAGAGCATGTGACCCTTGATCCCAGGGTCCTGAGTTCAAGCCCCATGTTGGGCACAGAGCTTACTTATTAAAAAAAAAAAAAAAAAAAAAAAAGATTAAAAAAAAGAAGGCAGCTTGGTTAAAGATGTTTATTATATTAAAGACATGCTGGCTTTCCATTGTATTATACACATTATTCTATTTTCAGTCACTGGACTTTTTAAGATATAATTTAGAAACAAGTTTCTATTACTTTTACGTTTTAAAATATTCTTAATTTCTTCTTTATTATAGAGCAAAGAGATTGCATTCCAACTTCATGAGGATTTGATGAAGGTCCTTAATGAACTCTATACGGTAAGCACATAATCTTTCTTCTTTTGCAAGAATCTTTGGTTTAGAATTTTGGTTTGCAGAAACATTGCTCTTAGAATTTATTCTAAACTAGGATGTTGATAGATGCTCCTGTGGTTGAAATGTGGAACTAAGTAGATAGATGCACACTACTACATTTGCCAAATCCTCTCAATTTGGGGAAACTGTATTCAAGTAAATATGTATGTGCAATTAGCACACTTTTAAGAAACTAGAGTATAATTGTCCCAGTAAGACATGTTTTTAACTGGTTGAATTATAGGTGATATGTACATATATTTAATTCCAGAGTATTTTGTCTTAAATTGTTACCATTCTTAAATTAGCCATTCTGGAATTTGAGTAACTTAGAGTTGCTTTATTCTGTTACTTTAATTATTTTTTTCCCCATTTTAGTTAAATTGTTTGGTTAATGACCTAATATATTAAAATTACATTTGGGCAGGTATATATTTTTCTCCTTGGCAATAATCTGCTTTTTTAAATTTAAATTTTATTCAGGTTACTGTATATAATCATAAGAAATTAAATAACTTAAAGCTATTTTATTTAAAAAAAAAAACAGTGAGGCTGCAGGTTGGAATTAGTCATATGTCCATGTAAAATTTTTTTATACTTAATGATCATATTATTAAACACAAATTCCTTCTGGAGGAATTTGATGAGTTTTTATTTTAAAAGAGAGAACAACATAATGAGAAATGAATAACGTTAATTTGTATAGCTATAGATATTTGCATTTTTATTGTATAAGATTATTTGAATTCTTATTTATAGGCAAATTAAACCTGAAACATTATTAACTTATGTTTCGTGATTTACAAATCCCATTTGTTCTTAAAAAGCCATGTGTGTAAAATGCGATTTTGTAAATCATTTTTAATGCTCCATTGATACTTGCTAATTAAAAGACACTGTAGTTTTAAGCTTTTTATTTATAAAATGAGTGATATTCTTATAAAATTCACTTTCCAGTTTTTCATACATGTGTGATAAATTTGTATTTTTTTCTCATATATATGTATATATATTTTTTATTTCTTTTCAGCGTAACAGAATTCATTGTTTTTGCACCACACCCAGTGCTCCATGCAATACGTGCCCTCTCTAATACCCACCACCTGGCTCCCCCAACCTCCCACCCCCCCTTCAAAACCCTCAGATTGTTTTTCAGAGTCCATATTCTCTCATGGTTCACCTCCCCTTCCAATTTCCCTCAACTCTCTTCTCCTCTCCATCTCCCTATGTCCTCCATGTTATTTGTTATACTCCACAAATAAGTGAAACCATATGATACTTTAAAAAATGTATTTATTTTAAAGAGAATGCATGGGAGTGGGGGAGGGGCAAAGGGAGAGAAAGTCTTAAGCAAATGCCTCACTGAGTGCAAAGCCCCACATGGGGTTAAATCTCACAACCCTGAGATATGACATGAGCCAAAACCAGGAGTCAGTTGCTTAACCAATTGCCACCCAAATGCCCTGCTAATGAAATTGAGTTTTTGATAATAAAGGCCATTTATTAGCTCATTAGTTTTTGTGTGATTTGTTCATTTCTGATACCCTAAGTTGGCAACCATTTTTGGATTTAGAATTTAAAAGTTAAGTGAACATCATGCCTCTGAGGCATCCAAAGAAGAAATTCTATATCTTCTTCCACCAAACTATTCTAAGATGAGAGCTTTGTGACATTTTCTTTGTGGATCCTTTTGCTTGGACATTGTTTTTCCTAGAAATATAAATCAATCTCTAATACTTTAAAAAATAGATCTTTCTCCCTCTGACTTCTCCCCTCTCATGCTCTCTCTCGCTCTCTCTCAAATAAATAAAAAAAATCTTTAAAAAAACAAAAAATGGGTTCCTGGGTGGCTCAGCTAGTTAAGCAGCTGCTTTTGGCTCAGGTCATGATCCTGGAGTCCTAGGATCGAGTTCCACATCGGGCTCTCTGCTCGGCGGGGAGTCTGCTTCTCCCTCTGACCTCTCTCCTCTCATGCTCTCTCTCTCTCTCAAAGAAATAAATAAAATCTTTAAAAAAAAAATAGGTCTGCTGATTGTCATGACATCATAGACAAGAGCATATTGATTATGGTCTGAAGCTAGTAGTACTAGTCAGAGCAACAATGGCAGAGTAAACTTGATTATTGAGTATGAGGAAAATCAGTAAAATGCTGTGTGAAGATTTTATCTCAGAGATGGATGTGCGTAGTGAAATTTTTCCTCTATTCAGCCTATCAAATGGACTTACACATTTATCAGACTCTACATAGATGTATCAAGTAAGCTGATATCTGAAAACTCTCATCATTTTTTCTGAGCCTGAAAGAATAAAGGAGCCAGGTTCTAGAAGAGGCCACTGGAGTTTCAATGACCCTGTCAGAGTCATTTAACCTCTCAGAATCAGTTAAGAAACTAAGAGGTATGGGGCGCCTGGGTGGCTCAGTGGGTTAAAGTCTCTGCCTTCGGCTCAGGTTACGATCCCAGGGGGGATCATAGCCCCACATCGGGCTCTCTGCCAGCTGGGAGCCTGCTTCCTCCTCTCTCTCTCTGCCTGCCTCTCTGCCTACTTGTGATCTCTCTCTCTGTCAAATAAATAAATAAAATCTTTAAAAAAAAAAAAAAAAGAAAGAAAGAAACTAAGGGATGGTAGAGTTGAGCAATGAGGTTCTGATTAGGTAGTCTGTAGATCACTTTAAACTCTTGGAAAAAAAAATTTATCCTGAGGCACCTGGGTGGCTCAGTGAGCTGAGCATCTGACTCTTGATATTGGCCAACCTCTTGAGCTTGGGGTCTTGAGTTCAAGCCCTACATTGGACTCCCTACATTTGGAAAAAGAAAGATCTTTACCAGAGAGCATGTTCATCCAAGGTCAGAGGTCCTATTCCTTTGGGAAAGACCTTCATTACACACACACACACACATGCGTACACAGTTCACTATAAAAGATAATGATGTTTGGTCTCTCTTGCCCTTTAAATTCAAATATACAAATTCTGTCTTGTTGAAACGATATCTATTCATTATACATATTCAGCTTACATTCAGAAAGAAAAGATGAGGATTATTTGAACAGGGGACCAGGAGTTGGGGGAGTGCTGTTGAGGTTTCTTGTGCAAACATTGACGGGTCATGGACAGATGATCATCAGAGTTACATCATGCATAGAAGTTTGTACAGCAGATGATGTAGTAATGATTGCTAAAGCAACAGGTACAAAATATGTAGCCTTAAGCAACTGAGGATGCTATTGAATTCCCTTCCTTTTTTTTTTTTTTTTTAAATCTCTTGATACTCCTTTAGAGTCAAAAACATCTAAAAGTACATTAGCTTCCTTACAATGGTATAGCTGATGAGTGCGGAGTGCTTTTTTAAAAATTACAGTCAACCTTAGTGGTGAGCAGCAGCCTTATGTGTGGCTTTCCTTACCCAAAGATATTTCTCCCAGAGGCCTCTTGGTTATTCCAAACATTCTATCAGAAGGTTAAAATACAAACACCCAGAAGGAGCCAAAAGAAATGCCTTATGATAATTTATACCTTAGAGTGAACTGTGTTTTATCAGATCCTTTGAGTAGAGGTGTGCGTCAGACATAAAGGCTAGACTTCTGAGCAGAGGAGAGAGGATGGTGGCATCAGAGTGCCATCCAGAAGGGGAGGAAAGGCTTTGAGGACATTCATACCCTTCTCTATATTTTTTCCTCAACCTTGCCTTTATTTGCAGAAACAGAGCCTCAGGATGGTTGTGTCTCACCTGGAAGACACATAGGGCAGAAGAGTGAATTCTCTTTTTCAGCCCTCATATTTTGTATTCAGGCCCTCACCAGATTGGGTGAGGCTCACCCACATTGTTATGAGGACTAATTTATTTATTCAACAAACATTTTTTATTTTTATTTTTAGGATTTATTTATTTATTTGACAGAAAGAGAGAGAGAGAGTGCGCATGTGGACAAGCAGGCAGAATAGCAGCTAGAGGAAGAGGGAGAAGCAGTCTCTGTGCGGAGCAGGGAGCCCAATGCAGGGCTCATTCCCAGGACCCTGAGATCATGACCTGAGCTGAAGGCAGACAGATAATGACTGAGCCACCCAGGCACCCCCCCAACATTTTTTAAATGCCTATTAGAGTACCAGGCACTTTAGGATATACTGGGGATGCAGGTATGAGTACAAACAGGCCACATCTTCTCAAGGCATTTATATTCTAGTGGGCAGAAAAAGACAGTAAACAAATATATGTATAGTATGGCAGTTATAAGTACTAAAAGGATAAATCTGAATTAATACAGGCATTCAGAACAATGCCTTGCCCACAGTAAATGCTTACTAAATGTTAGCTGTTAGTGTCACCCTGGTCATGTCATCCTCTTCGTCAGTCCTTGAGGGGGGATGGTAACAGCTCTTTGTGGATATCAGGGACGATAGCAGCAGTAATTACACATGACTCATATATGTATATATACACATATGTACACTTTTTCCTTATAACGGATATTTATTACTTTTGTAAAAAAGGGAAAAAGAAGATAATTTTCCCTAAAAAAAAAAAAATCAGGGCTGCCATTGGGTTAGTAGGGATGTGGAAAAGCAAAAACAAAACAAGGATGACACGAAAAGTCAGAGGGGGCATTCAAAACTAATTTTGCCTTCATCAGTCTGGTAAACAGTGATTTAAATTGCTAAGACACTCCTCTAATACCAAAATCTCAACAGGTTATGCTGCATTTTAGCAGAAAAACAATAATCTGTCCTAAATTAATATGTCTTTGCTTTGCAGCATTATACTCAGCATTTTAAAAAAACAAAGGGCTTACCATCCTCAGTAAGCAAATTCTAACAAAGATTAACACAGACGGTCATGATAAATCCACATGAAATTGATCGGTAATTATGTGTAATTGATCATCACACTCCCTATACATCAGTGACACACACGGTTAGCTAGAGTCAAGAGGTAATCCATCCTCTGTTTCCATTAGCATTATGAGGAAAGAACTGAGAAAATGAAGATTTATCTAGCCCTTATTATGAGGCAAGCACATTATCTCATTCATTTCTTGTAGCAGCCCTAGGAGGCAGGTATTCCTAATCCCAGTGTAATGAAGGGGAACTGGGGCTCAGAATGATTAGTTTAGGATCACACAGTTAATGAATGCTCCAAAATCTAAACCCAGCCTCGTCCTCCCTAAGGCCCATCAGTTGTCCACCTGACAGCTGCCGGAGGGAAGGCAGAGCAGGGCAGGTGGGGGAAGGAAGGGTGGAACATGATCTAATAGATAAAACTCATAGCTAAAACTCACACTGCATGCTCTCCTGGATACTTGTAAAAACTCATTTGAGCTTTCCAGACAGTCTGGTGGGTTACAGAATGGGAAACCCAAATGATTTTGCACTTTAGGCTTTAATGTTGGCGTATGATCATTTGGAGTGCCTCTTTAAGATACAATCTTTCATTTATCTTGAATGTTATATGTGTCAACACCACCTGTGCAGCTGTGTGTTCATACACGGTGATTACTGCTGAGGATCTATTGCTGGATACTCCATTCACCTTTGTTTCCTCCTTCTGACTGCACTTCTGATTTGCCTAACAAATGTAACTAGAAAATGGAAAGGCTGTCCTAGCACAAACCCAGAGGTGCTGAGCATCTTCTGTGGGAGTTGGAAAACGGGGTTGCTACATGTACACAGATATCCACCCTGGTCTTTACATATCTTTGAACCATTTATCTGTTTAAAATGATAAAATAAAAAACTAATTATTTTTTAGAAGGGCTAAGAGGGAAAACACTGTTTGTTATTTCAAGCCCTTCCTTGAAAACACCTCAGAGGACTGCTGAGGAAAGCTTTCTTGGATGGCTTCTGAGCCTCCCACGAACCAGGAGCTAATGCATTCTTCTGTAACAAAGAAACATGCCCAAGGCAAGGTTGAAACATCCGAGTGAGCCCCAGGTACTGCCTCCACAAATGGGAAGATTTTTCTCTGAGCCTCAAAAAGGGTTATTTATTTATTTATTTATTTAGGCTAAGTATTTATTTTAGCTGGAGGGCATTTTAAGTATTTGAAATACATATCTTTGTAGTAAAAATGAAAATTCATTCCTTTGAGATGGACTATGAAAAGGTCTCATCTCAGAACAAAACACTGAACAAAGAGAAATAAGGCAGAAAAGAGATGTGAAAAGCTCCTGAATTGAAAACCTCTTGGGCAATACCACATTCTCCACGATGCCACCTGGAAAACTTTTTTAAAAAGCAATCTATTTAGAGATCTTGGGCTGACAAAGTGTTCATATATATCCTTCTGGCATATTATTACTAGGCACTTCGATGGAAACAGAGAGAGGCGTTGGGATCAGATGACTCTGCCAACTTCTGAATTCTAATCTTGGGGTTGACACAGACTGACTTTGGAGACTAAGTTAGCTAATGTAGCCTGGCTTCATTTTCCTCCCAAAATGTTTGGGATTAATAAAATTTTTCCCATTGCATAAGTCTCTGAGGACAGCTGCTTGATAAGAACTTTATACATAAATGCCTTTTAGGACACCCTGCTAATTAATGAAGCCAAATGATCCCAAGTGCCTGCTTGGAATTTTCATTTTCTCTCTGAGATTTGAGATTCAGTTACGGTTGGTGCTTATGAATTACAAATAAGACTGTCTTCTGAAAGAAGTGAGCAGTATGAACTGGGGATAAAAAATTATTTGGCTTGGAAATGAAAAAGAAAATGTTAGAAAGTGTAGTTAAGAAAAAAACAAAAAAAAATTCTAAAGAAGGTGTCATACCAGGGCACATGGGTGGCTCTGTCAGTTAAGCGGCTGCCTTCAGCTCAGGTCATGATCCCAGGGTCCTGGGATCCGAGCCCCACAACAGGCTCTCTGCTCAGTGGGGCGTCTGCTTCTCCCTCTCCCTCTGCCTGCCGCTCTGCCTACTTGTGCTCTCTCTGTCAAATAAATAAATAAAAGCTTTTTTTAAAAAAAAAGAATGTGTCATACCAAGAATTCTTCTCAAGGAATATTTTATCCTGACTATTACAATTCCAAAATACAGTTTTATGACTTTTAAGTAGTTACAGTGCTTTAATAGCTAACATCTTAATCAGAATGTTTTGTTTTTGTTCTGTACAGTATTTTGCATTGTTTATCATTGCTTATCAAGCCCAAATATATAGAGATAACAGATAAACATAGAATAAATTAGGGGCATTTTGCTTGGATTTATTGTCTCCAAATGGACCAGGAATGTTCACCAATAAAAATATACAAGTCATGTGACAAAAAAAATCAAGATCTAAATCACTTGCATCCATTTCAGTATATCTTAATACATGATTTTATAACTCACGTGATTATCTGAATTTCATCCTCCTGTAGGCTGATTGTAGAATTGTAGACTATAGAATTTTAAGTGCTAAATGACCTTTAGAAATAATCAAATTAACTTCCTCATTTAAGGAGAATATTACAGAGGCTCAGATTAAGTGATTAACTAAAGTCCCGGGTTGAAACTGAAACCCAGGTTTTATTTTAATTTAGGTTAGTAAATATTCTGACTGCTTCAAGCGAGAGTTACCAGTCAGGCTTCCAATCTAAAAGAGTAAAGCTCAACCAGAACATAATAACAGCTCACTTTTGTCAGGTAACATTCTAAGCACTTTACATTAATTCGTTTTCTGAATTCCCCCAACAGCCTCATGGGTAGGTGAGGCACAGAGAGGTTAATATACTGCCAAAGGTCACACAGCTAGGAAATCTCAGACCAGACACATACTCTAATCTCTTTTTTACTGGCAATTATAATCTAAAGTTATTAGGTACCAACATTATGTACCAACAGAGGTTCAGGCAGAGGGTTTGGAAATACAAAGGGAATTTGAGAAACATTGAGGACTGAGAAAAATTCTGAGAGGAAAAGGCAAAAGTAGACAGGATTTCAGTACTAAGAGAGAGGGAGAGGGGGCGGGGAAGGTTTTGGAGGCAAAAGGAGTAATGTGAGCCAGTGCACACAATTTGGAAGAACATGAGGCATATTCATAGAATTTCTTTCTGGATCCATATCTAGAGAGAAAGGACAAGTCAGGAGTTCAAGGATTTTGAGAGAGTACCAAAATGAAATTGTCATGAACACAGGGAAGCAAAAAATGGTTAGACATCTGGGGCATCTGGATGCCTCAGTCAGTTAAGCGTCTGCCTTCAGCTCAGGTCATGATTCTGTAAGTCCTAGGGTTGAGTTCCACATAGGGCTCCCCACTCATCAGGGAATCTGCTTTTTCCTTTCCCTTTGCATGTCACTTCCCCTGCTTGTGCTTTCTCTCTGCCAAATAAAGTAATAGTCTTTAATAGAAAAAAAAAAATGGACGTCTCACCGAAAGCAGTTGAAACTCAAAAAGCTTCTTTGCACAGATTAAGTTCTTTCACCTTCCTTCTTTGTTCCCCTCACCTTTTTTTTTTTTTTAAATAAATGGAATGACATGTGTTGGATTTAAGGCACAGGATATGTTTCAAATTCCAAAGCATTTTTCACTGAAAGAAAAGGATTCTACACTGTTTTTTTCCATTGTAGTTGATGTTACAATTCCAAACATTGTAGGACTTTTGTTTTATGATTCCAACTGTCTTGTGTTCTCCATTTAAATATTTCATGTACTAAACCTTATAACTGGGACACCTGGGTGGCTCAGTTAGTTGAGCAGCTGCCTTCGGCTCGGGTCGTGATCCCAGGGTTCTGGGATCGAGTCCCACATCGGGCTCCTTGCTCGGCAGGGAGCCTGCTTCTCCCTCTGCCTCTGCCTGCCTCTCTGTCTGCCTGTGCTCACTCGCTCTCTCTCCCTCTGTCTCTGACAAATAAATAAATAAAATCTTTAAAAAATAAAAAATAAAAAATAAATAAAAATAAACCTTATAACTTAAATGTCTAATGCACCCATGTAATGCTGTATATGCGTGCAGGGGAGCAAGAGCCCCTAGCTTCAGGAGTCCCAAAGAGACCTGGTCCAGCCACTCGCTGCTGACACAATCCAAAGGCAGAGAAAGGAATGATGGTGAAACAGGAAAGGAATTTATTTCTGTGAGGCCAACATGAGGAAGACGGGAACTAGAGTCTCAAAGACTGGCCCCAAAGTGCCAGAAATGCTCCAGGCTAATACCAGGAAAATGTGGGGCAAAGGTGGGTACGTACGTGCAGGTGGGCAGTGAAGGTCAAATCCATTATTGCCTTGGGGGTCAATCAACAGGTAGGGTCTTGCTGGCTCAGGGCAGCCCTTATGGCTTGAAGGGGTAGTTTTGCTTCCCCTCAGAGAAGGCTTTGCCCTTAGAGTCTTCTACCTGAGCCAAGAGGCTAGCTGGAAAGAACCCCACTAGCAAGTCTGAGGTCAAAAGGGAGGAAGCTAACATCCTCTTTCAATGTTGAAGGCATGTGAGACATTTCCCGGAAAGAATTAAATATTTAATACTGTGGGAGACTTTGAAATTCTAGTAAATTCTTTGGCTTTTCATTTTACATATACTTTCCCCCTCAACATGGCCAACTACTTCAACCTTTCCCATTGTCACTTCTGCCACTGTGTTCAAGGTGGTCCCGATTAATAAGTATTCCAGGTGCCAACTCTTGGGTATTTTTTTTTCAGTAGATAAAACTTGTATTTCAGTGCCTCTGAAGACTGTCTGAAAACCCCTTTTGGAACAAGAGCTTCCTGAATGACCTTCTCTCTATTACTGACTGTTCTCTGTTGACTTGTTGGGCAAGGATTAAGTCTCTTGGCAGGTCTGTTTCTTTGATGCATAAGACAAAGACCATCCTTCTGTTTTTAGCCTCCAAGGTGTGAAAATAAACAAGTCAGTCTTGGTGGGACTGAGGCCATTGTGGGCTTAAAGGATGTGAATGAAGGGTGTTTCACTTAGTGCAATAGCACCCATTAAGCATTCACTGTGTGTCAGTCACTCCTGCAAGAGCTTGATATATATTCTTTCATTTTCTCTCCACAGCAGCCTTACAGGTACTATTCTTAGTCCCAGTTACAGGTGAGGAAACATTCTACAAGGCAAAACGTAGATTTGAACCCCAGTCTGCTGCCTGAGTTCAACTATTAGAGCTGGTGAGAAATGAAACCGGCTATCTTTTAAGACCCTGCCCTCCTTCTTTGGAGGACGGTTGCCCAGCAAGTATGCGGAGGAGGCCTGTGGTCTGTGATGTCCTAGGATTTTGGGAATGCAGTTATTAAGCTTTTGTCCCAAATCTCAGAGTCTCTTTTCTGTCTCTAAGTAAGTTGAATGGGAAGCGCTAAAAGTATTGTTGCCTCTGCTATAGACTTGTTACAGGGTCATCTCTGTTGTATCCAAGTAATACACAGCCAGTGGCTGGGGCGGTGGGGGGAGCCTTTCAGCAAATATGGAGGTCCTGGAAATGCATCGATGACAAGCACGTGGCCCTGTCATCAGTGAGCTATACTAGTGAGCTATTTCCATGTTTGGTGTTAGATTCTGGACTAAGTAGAGAGACAGGTCTCCACAGCTCTGTGCAAAGCCCAGAGCCACCGGGGAGCCTGATTTCAGTGATAGTCACTGTGACACCTGATTTTAGTGATAAAGGAAGGATGGGAAGGGTGCTCCAAAAAGCAATTCGTACATGAGGCAAAGCACTGATGTGTGAAACCACAAATTGCCTGTGCAAGGAACCCCATGTGCTTGAATACTGCCAGAGCATTAGCAAATCATTGGTATAAAAATAAAGGGAGTAGTACATTGGACTTCCTAAAAAAAAATCCTCTGCCCTTTCCAGCATGTGAAGTACTTGAGAGATAAGGAAAATAAACAATGAATTTTGGAACACTGAAAAAAAAATAAAATTTAATTTAAAAAAAAGAAAAAGAAAATATCCTTCACAAAATCAGAATTTTTTGGATACAGTGACATTTATTTCATGTTAGAAATCTCTGATAATTGTGAAATGGGCAGATATTATACCACATTAATTGCTCTCATGAAAAATTACTCTTAGGCACTAATGAACTGGTATCAATCAATAAGCAATAAAATATAATTGGATTTCTAGTAATAAAACATAATGGAATCAAATAGGACAAGGCCTATTTGTGGTACTCAAGAAATGTTTGCTGAATATGAATGTTTATTGAGAGTTCATAAACAAAACCAATAACCCCTATCTATGACTGAAAGACTTAAATTAGAAACTGCCTCTAGTGACTATTGCAAATAGAGCTAGGACAGATAAAGATTAATAAGGACAGGTTACTCTTGTTACAAATAGAAACATTTCTTTTTAATAAGGCCTACAATAATTTATCTTCTTTAGGATAAATTAGTCATTTTTTATTAAAAATTTTTATCAAAGTAGCAAAATGTTGTGAAACTAATTGTAATTTATATTGCCACTTGAAAGCTGTTAAATTTAGCATTTTGAAAAAGATGACTAGCACCCTGTTTTAGCTTAAATATTACAATAAAAAATAAAAGCATGTGTCAAATCTCTGTATCACCCTGTACCTACCAAAGAGTTTTTGGGTTTCCCCCCTTGATGATCACTTGATGATTGATCACTGTTCAGCAGCTAATTAAAGTCACAAGAGTGATAGATATCCTGGAATAAAGTTCATCAATATAACAGTACATTAGCCAGGCTGTCCAGGCATTGTTCATTTCTAGATATTTTCTGTGCAATAGAGCAGATGAGTTATGGCCTCAGAGCCCATGGAGGATTTTAGGAGGAATCCTACTTTCTCAGTGTAACATGGTGTACTAATGGCTGCTTCAAGTCAACAGAAGCAGAAGGAGATAATTAGTATAATTTGTTGTTAAACTGGCTTTTCCTTTCAGTTAAAATTTATTTGGTATTTACCCTGACACTGAAAAAAATCACTCCCTTTACCCACTAAGAAGTATATTATATACACACACGCAACTCAAATCATAAATTCTTAGGGTATTTAGTTGGTGCAAGATTCGTATCTGAAATCAAGGACACACAGCATTTTCGAGTTGGAGAAGGCCTAGAGGATCACGCGGTCCAACCACCCCCTTGATAGGTGAGAAAGCTTCAGGTTAGAAGAGATGAGTGGTCTTGCCCCCAGGTCAGATGGGTGGATTGAGGGCTCACACTCTTGGATGTACAAGACAAGAATGCTGCTTCCCCAACACAGGCTCCTGAAGCTGGAGAAGAAAACAGTCAATTTTCAACTGAAAACAACATTAACAATGGCATGGGTTCTGTCTTCCTATAGACTGCTAAATGCCATCCTATTTTCTTTCCTCTGAGTTTCATCAACTACTACCCTTTTAGTGGGATATTATAAAATCCTCTTAGAAGATTTCTAGTTACATGATCAGTTTTTCCTTCTATGATTTGGTGCATTTTTTTCTTTCATTACACACCTTTCAATGTGTTTGAGAGGCACAGTTTGATTGTCCCCCTAATTTTGGTTATGTAGGGAGAGCTGATGTTGTCATCTCTAGCAGATAAGATTCAGGGCCTGATCGAGGGTCAGAAAGGCTGAGGTTACAGAATTGTTCTCTAGCAAAGCAAGGATCAAAATCCAGATTTATTGGATTTCATAGACCTAAGCTGTTTCCATTGAACCTAGTGCTCTTTATAATTACTCTTCAATTGAATATAATCTGAAATTATAATTACTATTTTTAATTACTCTTGAAACAAAACTTTAACATTACACTAAATAGTAATATAATTATTCTTTTATTTTCTTTAGCCGTGTTTCCTCCCTTCACATATATGTCTTCTCTATTTTCTCTATTTTCCCCTATTTTATTCTCTGCATTTCTGTTGCCCTGTCTTTTAGTTGGTTGGCAGGCCCTAGTCAGCAAGGTCCAGAATCCCAGACAGTGCCTTTTGTTCAAAGCATTTGTTTGAGTTATAAATATAATTTGATGATAAATTCAGACTCTTGTACTGATTTCATTTCAATGGAGTCACAACATACCTCAAGTTCTCCTTGATAAACTAGCTGTAAAGGCAACATCTCATGCTATTTAATTGTCAGCCTTGATCTATTTGCTCATTCTAAAGAGCTTTGCTAAAATTCCTTATTTATTTATTTATTTATTTATCTATCTATCTATCTATCTATTTATTTATTTATTTGACAGAAATCACAAGTAGGCAGAGAGGAGAGGGGGAAGCAGACTCCCTGTTGAGCAGAGAGCCCGATTTGGGGCTCGATCCCAGGACCCTGAGATCATGACCTGATCCGAAGGCAGAAGCTTAACCCACTGAGCCACCCAGGTGCCCCTAAAATTCTTAACATATACATAAGTGGCCTAAATGGAAATACCACCAATTTCCTTCCCTTTACCTCTATCAGAAATTATAATCTTGGGGTGCCTGGCTGGCTCAGTTGGTAAAGCATGAGACTCTTGATCTTGGGGCTGTAAGTTTGAGCCCCATTTTGAGTGTAGAAATAACTTAAAAATAAAATATTTATTTTAAAAAAAATGATCATCTTTCCTGTCATGGAGAAATCACTGCCTGTTTTTACCATGTGTTGTGATAGGCGAGCCTGGATGTCTCAGTTGCTAAGTGTCCACTTAAGCATCCAACTCTTGGTTTAGGCTCAGGTCATGATCTTAGGGTCCTGGGATCGAGCCCCACGTCAGGCTCTGTGTTCAGTGTAGAGTGTGCTGGAGATTTTCTCTTTCTCTCTCCCTCTGTTCCCCCTTACCCCACGAACACACACACAAGCTCTCTCTTTCTCTCTCAAAAATAAACAAATCTTTTTTAAAAAGTTTATGATCATTTTTTTCGAATATCAGTAACTGACATTTACTGTTCACTTATTATATGTCAGACTTTTGGGGCTCTTTTCATGTAAGGACACCTTTAATCCTTCCAACTACCTTCTGCATTCCATGAGTGAGAATGATACACTGGTTTCATAGCAAGGAAATCGAGGCACAGAAAGATTAAGTTGCTTGCCCAAGATTACACCGTGAGTAAGTGCACAAGTAGGATTTGAACCCAGATAGCCCATTCTGTGAGGCTAAGCTCTAACTACCAGTATACTCTCTCAAAGTTGAGTTCTCCCTATGTTATTTTGCAAATATAATGGAATTTTGTAAATTCTGCTTTCGTTGACCTGTGGAGAGCCATATCAGCCTAGGAAGAAGAGGTAAATTTTATGAGAGTTCATCATGTCTGCTCTACAGACCACTCACCACCTCAGGGGTCAGAACTTCTCCAGCCCAAATGCCACGAATGAGAACAACAGTGGTCTGTACCTCTTAGCTTGGAGCATAATATGAAGCTAAGTAATCTGTCTCTGGAGCCCACACACTTATTTCCACATCAGACCGTAGAAACTATCAAGAATCAAACTCTCCGCTCTGTTATGTGCTTCTGTGCATTCTATTATTTAATCCCCATTTCACCTCAGAGGAACGAGGGCCCAGTTAAGAGGCTTGCTGGGTAGGAAGTGGTTTTAGCACAGGAACTCAAATCTGGTTCTGCCTGGCTCCGGAAGCTGGGAGTTGGCTCAGTGCCCTAAAGAGTAGGAAGGCTCGAGGTAGCAGGTGGAAGGATCCTGGCATGCAGTGGTAATGGGTGTTCTCTGACAGGCCCTTCCTGCCTGCTGGCCCTGTTGAAAATAAGCCCTTGGAGAGGCGCCTGGGTGGCTCAGTCTGGGAAGCGTCTGCGTTCAGCTCAGTGATGTTCTCAGGGTCCTGGGACTGACCCTGGCAGCCTGGGCTCCCTGCTCAGCAGGGGCCTGCTTCTCCCTCTCCCTTTACCACTCCCCCTGCTTATGCTCTCTCACTCTCAGATAAATAAATAAAGTCTTTAAAATAAAATAAGCCCTCGGAGACATAGCATGGCCAGGCAGAGTCCATAACCTGGACTGAAGCTGTGTGGCCCCTGGAGGGCCAGGTTCCTTGCAGCACAGCCCCTGGGGCTCAGCGTAGGGTGGCCCGAGGGTCCTACTTTCCTGGGGAACCCAAGAATTTGCTGGGAAACAAGAGGAACAGGCTTCCAAGGCTGTGGCCCTGACTTGGTGGTCGTGTTAGTCTGGCACTTGCAGAAACTCAGTTACAATTCACGCCTTCTCGTGTATTGATTGTAGAAAAGAGATCTTGATTTTGGGATGCTGACAGTTAAGGAAACTCCAAAAATGTAGTTTCTCAGAAGAGCTCTTAGTGACTGGTGAAGTTAGTAAACTAGCAGGCTACGTATGGAATATTGTCGTAAATACACTGCTTTCCATTTCCCGTCAGCCCAACCACCACACCTTTCTTTTCTCAGGGGCCATGAACTCTAATGCTAACTGTATCTCATGGTGAATTTGAACTACTTAGCATCTCATTAGACCATTCCCAGGTATTTTATGGGCAATGCTGTTTTGAATGCCGGGGAGGGAGAAAATAATTCAAGGCACATATTAGGTATTAGGAAATGTTCGTTAAACGACTATATGAATGGACAGGCAGACTGTAAACGGCTTCCTGTCCTTCATTTGTTTCTCACCAAATGCCTATTTTTTTTTAAAGATTTTATTTATTTATTTGACAGAGAGAGACACAGCGAGAGAAGGAACAAAAGCAGGGGGAGTGGGAGAGGGAGAAGCAGGCTTCCTGCTGAGCAAGGATCCCAGTGTGGGACTTGATCCCAGTACCCTGGGATCGTGACCTGAGCCAAAGGCAGACCCTTAATGACTGAGCCACCCAGGTGCCCCCTAAATGCCTATTTTACTCCCACTGTCTAGAAGCAGTATCGAGAATCCAAAGGCGCACAAGACCCTGCTGGTGCCCTGGGTGAACTGAAGGACAGTCCGTGATACTGGATGGCACACAGGTATCAGACCTGTGGCAGAGAGCCCAAAGTGCTGTCAACAAGAAGGCCTTGGCAGTTGGAAGAACACAATAGCTCTGGTGGGGGAACCAGGGAACACTTGGCAATGGGTGAAATATGAATTTGCCTTGAAGGATGAGTCTAAACGTTAGGACAAGGTGTGGGGGGAAGACATCGCAGGCAGTGGGATTGGCTTGGGAGAAGGCCACAGAGGCAGGAAAGCACACATCCTGAGGAGGGAGTGTTCAGTGATTGACTTAGAGAAGTACCCAAAGTGCTCTTTGGGCCAGCGTTAGGCCAGACTGCCCCAACTCCATGGTGGAAGCAGACATCTCAAGTCTGAGGAAATGTCGAGAGAGAGAACAGGGAAAATGCCCTGTGACTTTTTTTTTTTTTTTTTTTTTAAGATTTTATTTGTTAGAGAGAGCGAGCACAGGCAGACAGAGTGGCAGGCTAGAGGCAGAGGGAAAAGAAGGCTCCCTGCCGAGCAAGGAGCCTGATGTGGGACTCGATCCCAGGACGCTGGGGATCATGACCTGAGCCGAAGGCAGCCGCTTAACCAACTGAGCCACCCAGGTATCCCTGCCCTGTGACTCTTATCCTGGATTCACTTTCTTCCCATTCCCTCCTATTTTATGCTAAATGAGATTACTTCACACCCCCAAATCCTCCTGCTTAACTTCACGGGGATTGCTGCTAAAATACGGCTCTGACCATACCGTTTACACCCCTGTGGATTCATGAACACCCATCGAATACTTTTAAATAATTTCTTTGCTTGAGGTTTCAAGGCTCTCCTAATCTGGCCCGACAACTGCTGCAGTCTCATCCTCCAGCCCGGTGACCCAGCCATCCACTTTCCAAGCCCTTCCCTAGAGCCCCTCTCGAAGTTATGGTCTACACACGCCCACCATACCTGTGTGTTCTCCCTACTCCACATACCTTTGCTGGCACTCTCCCTCCAGCTTGAATGTCCTCGCCTTCATCTGTGTCCATCAGATTCTCCAAGGCCCATTTTTTAAATCTCCAAAAATTTAAGCTCTTAAAAGTAGGAAACCAAAAAAAAAAAAAAAAGAAGTAGGAAACCAAGTCCCTATTTTTACACCCATCATTGCCTTATGGACAGTAAATACCAAGCAAATGGTGAGTGAATAAATAATTATCTTTCAGCCCTCTTTCCCTCTACTCCTAAATATAACCAAGAGCAGCTGTATCCCCCAGGAAAGGGGCCTTCCATTTTTATCGTGCTTTAGAATTTCCAAAGGTTATAGCCTATAGCAGTCTAGAATACCCAGTCTGGAACCTTATTGCCAGGGCTTCAACCATTGGTCTGCCAGTTACCAGCTATGTGACCTTGGGCAACTTAGTTCACCTCTCAAGGCCCTTCTTGTCTTATCTGTATAATAGGAAGAATAAAGGTATGTGCCTCATAAGAGTTTTTTAGAAGGACTGAATAAGCTATTATTTATAAAATGCTTAGAATGGTACATGGCACATAGTAAGCGTTACATAATGCTTCATTTGCTAAACATATACATATTACATACATATGTTAATGGTATACATTACATACATACGCACACACACATATTATAAGTACTCAGTAAAGTTTTACATGCACACATATGTAGGGATGCACAATTGAATGTCCACAATGGCCTTGTAAGGTGAGAAGTATAAAATAAATTCCCCCCACCTGGTAATTGGTAGACTCATTCTTAGAACCATGCCTTCTAACTTCTGTGCCAGTAGTCAGAAAGTAAAACGTAGAACCTTAATACACTGCTTCTTCAAACATGTGAACGGTTTTCAGATACATAATGGTTTCATGACACTAAATATTAAAATTCTCTGTAGATATTTTAATTATTTTGATTTAAAGTACAGGAGTAGTGTCAGATACATTATATGGGTCTGTCAGTAAGGGAAAAAATGTTAACAACTTCTGTGCAAAAGTTTTTGCGTAGGATTTCACAATTGCCAAGAAATCTATTTCACTGTATTCTTCTGCAGTTAAGAAAAGATGGAGTAGGGAAGATATGTTGAGTGTGTTCAGTGGAGAATTATGCATGAGGTTTTAGTAGAGAAGAATTCAAATAGGAAAATGTGTTATTGGAGTACATTTAAATGGATATATGCCTATCATGTCATTTGGAATGCAAATGCTTGTGTTTGCATTAAGCTGATGGAGAAGCTATTATTTTCTTTGCAGTATGTATTCAAAATTCACCTTTAAAAATAAGAGCTTTCTTCTACTTTTCTGAAAAAGAGAAAACTGTCTGTTATTTTATTTTAAATACAAAACACATTTAATTCGGTCAACAGCTTACGTTTTAAATAACGTAGTTTGTACTTGCATTCATTATCTGCAATTAGAGTTCTCAAAAAGCTTTTAGTGTTTTTCTCCTCAACTTTTAAAATTCATTCATTGTTATTGTTAACATTTTAGAAAATAGTGGAAACCCTAAGTCACACTGGAAAACTGAACAAAGAAATTTCCCTCTGGAAATTACCATTGAACTGGGTAGAAAATCCTCGGCTATTGTGCTGAACCACATTATGATGGGATATTTACACCCTTTTCTTGCTAGCGTTGGGTCAAGAATGTTTTCCTTTGAACCCAGACTAGTTTATAAGAAACCCCATGCTGGCAGCCAGCTGAGGATCTGTAGTTCATAAGGCTTAGTTTGTGCAAATTACTTGCTTACACAGGTCCTCAGCATCTAAATAAAGCAGGAGTTCAAGTCTTTTCTTCGGGGTGTATTTAGGAGAAAAGAATGCTTAGATACCCAGGGCTGCCTGGGATGCCTTTTCATCTCTCTCTGGTGGGGTCACATGTTCTCATATCTTCCTTTGACTCTTAGCAAGAAGAATACAGACAGCTGAGAGAGAAAGAGGGAGAGTGAGAGAAACTTGTGTTTTGATATTTTGGGTTTTTTTTTACCCTCTCTTTAAAGATGTAACTGGAACCAGGGTCCAAATGGTATGTGGGTTTGCAGGGTGTACAAACAGAGCCAAGCCTAGAAATGCAAGGTGTGTCATCGATTCATTGACCTTACTGTTTGCCCAGCTGTAGGGTGACTCCCTTGTCATTCCCCAGCTGCCCAGCTGCTGCTTAATGCTGTTTTATTTTTCTTTTAAACTTCAGTAGCCAACCAGACTTCTCCTGGACAGGTTTGATAATTACTAAAAACAGATAACACACAGCTCAAGAAAAGCTGCCACAACTTTGCAATTTTGCCCTTACTTTGCTCTTGTTCAGCAATGCCTTTAACGTGATTTGCTAGCTTATGTTTTAAAGGGAAGACATCATCAGATTTTGTGAAAATAAGTAAAGGCTCTTCATTAACCCCATGTTTGACACTTCAAATAGTCACCTTCAGAATGTGCATTAAGTTGAACCATTCTTAAGAATGGACTGACTTTGCCTTTCTTTTTTTTTTTCTTAAGATTTTATTTATTTATTTGACACAGAGAGAGAGATCACAAGTAGGCAGAGAGGCAGGCAGAGAGAAAAGGGGAAGCAGGCTCCCTATTGAGCAGAGAGCCCAATTCAGGGTTCGATCCCAAGACCCTGAGACCACAACCTGAGCCAAAGACAGAGGCTTTAACCCACTGAGCCACCCAGATGCCCCACCTTTTTTTTTTTTTTAAGATTTTTTTTTATTTATTTGTTTGACAGAGAGAGAAATCACAAGTAGGCAGAGAGAGAAGGGGGGAAGCAGACTCCCCACCAAGGAGAGAGCCCACTGCTGGACTCAATCCCAGGACCCTGGGATCATGACCTGAGCCAAAGGCAGAGGCTTAACCCACTGAGCCACCCAGGGGCCCCTTTCTGCCTTGTCTATAACCTACCAATACAGCAATTTCATATGCTTCAACCTAAATAAATACATTCCACTGATGCTTCCAGTTCCCAAACTATTTTAAAACTCATCTTTTTGAAATGAAAAAAATCAAGTTCCTTACTTCCAAATGTTACATTAAATCTCTTCTAAACAACTACATTTCAGTTATAAAATTGACTCTGAATAATTTATGGGTTATTTATAAATGTAATAAAATCCATTTTATGTGGATGAGAATTTGACATAATTTATGGGAAAGCACCACCACCGATGTTTGGATGCTAAGTTCTGGTATGTTCCTTGATACGTCTCTTGAATTAGAGTCATACCTTACCTGTGTTGTCTCTTTTAAGCAGTATAATTGTACTTAAAATAAACAAGGTTTAGAAATGGCCCAGATTTCTGACTCTGCTTATAAAAGCAGATTGAAATATATTGTAAAACTGTGATTTTTGAGGTAAAATCTTTTAAAATCTTTGACCATTACTTTGGATCTACAAGTACAGGGATTGTATACAGATATGATAGTTACTGTAAGAGTAAATATACTTATTTACTATTTGAAAAAATGTTTATTAAAAAAGCATCCATGTTTTCTAAATGCTTTGGGAAATAACTATGTAGATCAAGTTTTTTTTTCCAAAACTGCAGAATGTTAAATTGGCAATATGTGTCAAAAATCTTGAAAATGTGCAGATTGTCTAACTCTGCAGTTCTTCTGAAAAATTTACCATAAAAATTTTTTTTAAATTTAAATTTAAAAAAAGAAAATGTATCATGGAAAATGTGATCATTTTGTACATAAATATTTCTGGGACAATAATAAAACCAAATGTCTAAAGATTTAAAATTTTTTAATTTTTAAATTTTAAATTTTTAAAAATTTTAAATTGAGAATCATTTATATAAGTTTACAGCATACATGGAAAGACACATTACAAAATTTTATTTTCTATATGTTCCTAAATATATTAAAACGTAACTTACGCATATCATTTCTAAGAGAAGAAATAAGATAGAATATATATCAAGAATATATATATCAACACAGCTTCATTTATAAAGCAGAAAGTTGAAATATCATAAAATGTTCAACAATAGGAAATTAGTCAAGCTATGTCCCAGTCATATAAAGAACTATTATTCAGGCTTTAAAATTGTATTTTAGAAGAATATTTGGTAATAGAGAAAAGTGTTCTGATATATTAAGCAAAAAAAGGAGATAGAAGGGGCACCTGGATGGCTCAGTCAGTAAGTGACATGATCCCAGAGCCCTGGGATCAAGTCCCCCATAGGGGTTCCCTGCTCAGTGGGGAGACTGCTTCTCCCTCTTCTTCTGCCTGCAGCTCCCCCTGCTTGTGCTGTCTCTCTTTCTTTGTCAAATAAATAAAATCTTTAAAAGTTAAAAAAAGGTAGATTAAAAATTGTTAATATAGTATGGTACACATTTTTTTAAAGGAGAAATATGTGCCATTTTCAGATAAGAGAGAGAGAGAGTGTGTGTGTGTGTGTGTGTTTTCCTAGGAAAAAGACCAAATGGCTGTACCAAAAATCTTAACAGTGGTGATCTCTGCTTTTTATTTTCTTTTTTGTGTCATATGTTTTCTACATTGAACATACAGTACTACTTTGTGTTCAGAAAAACGGTGTTTTTAAACTGAAACTATGTGTGAACCTTAATATTTGCATTTTGTATTTTGGCCAGTAGATTTTATGCAAAAAAAAAAAAAGTCTCCTTAGTAAGAGCTGTACTGATTTGGAGTTTTTTTAGAAGTCCAAAACTGGGGTAAAATTTATCCATGAGTGATGGTTTATTCTGCAGATTAATAATGCAGAGATTTTAGAGAACACTTTTGAGCTTAAGAGAACTTTTCAAGTGCCCTAAGACTCTAAATCATTTTTTCATCAAAGCCTGTCCCCTAAGTGCCTCTTCCTGGCAGGTGAATTTGCATATTTCTCTTTGCTTTACTTAGAAGCAATAGTCCATAATTCATCTATTTGCCTAACAATCTGGCTCTCCCCCTGCCAGTTGGAAGGTGATATTTTTAACATATTCCTCACACAATGGCTTCCATTCACTCTCGGAGTCACAGACCAGCATCTTGTAACAATTTGGGTCCCGTTTTCGCAGGTGATGAAAACATACCATATGTATCACGCAGAGAGCATCAGTGCAGAGAGCAAGCTGAAAGAGGCTGAGAAACAGGAAGAGAAGCAAATCGGAAGGTCTGGGGATCCCGTCTTTCATATCAGACTGGAAGAGAGACATCAGCGGCGAAGCTCTGTAAAGAAAATTGAAAAAATGAAAGAAAAAGTAAGTGAAAAACATCACAGGGCCTTTCTGTCCTCACTTCGGGTGACAGTACTAAGGACACTGATGTAATAACCAATAGACGCACCTTGTAAATTATTGTGAAATGACACACATTTCCTCCCACAGGAATGAAAAATGTTTAAGAAACGTAAAAATCATGTACTAACAGCTGGACATCATGTAGTGTTGAAGGCCAAGTACTCCATATACAGTGTGGGCAACTTGAATATTAACGAAGAAGTTTCCTTGCAATTGGGCCTGAAGACCAAATATGTTGTTGGGTACTTTTAGTTATTTAAATCAGATTCAAAATGTACTTTTCTTGGAAGACTTCAGAGGTCATTGACATATGTGGAATACATTGTTTAGATTAGTAGAAAGTCATGTATCTCTCTCTGACTAATGACTTTGTTGTCTTTCTCAATACCTGGCTCATCTCCATTTCCAGAGACAAGCAAAGTATTCAGAAAATAAGCTAAAATCGATTAAGGCACGGAATGAGTATCTCCTAACCCTTGAAGCAACCAATGCCTCAGTTTTCAAGTATTATATTCATGATCTTTCAGACTTAATTGACGTAAGTACTTGAAGTTTTCATATTTTCCATATATTTTTAAATTTTTTTTAACTTTTTTTTTTTTTTAAATGATCTCTTATCCCAACTTGGGGCTCAAAGTAATGACCCCGAGATCAAGAGTTACTCACTTTTCCAACTGAACCAGCCAGGCACCCCTATATCTTCCATCGTAAGATGTAATTAGCAGTAACTATATTTCATTGATTCAAAAACACCCTCCTCATTTCTCAAACCAATGTTATTTTTTATAATACTCAGAAGGAAAAACTGCTTCCAATTAAACCTTACATGATACTAAAACACTGTCAACTGTAAGATGCACATGAAAAAATGTGGATCCTACAACCAAAGAAAAGCAAATGATTAGGTTCTGTGAAACTATGAGTTCCTGGTGAACTCAGCTAGGAAAGGACCCAGTCATTTTTAAATTATGCAACGGCACAGCCCTAACTGCATTCATTAATTCAAAGTATATTTCTTGGGCCCTACTATTGTTAGGTGCTCAGGCTGTGGAATCATATACAGTTCTTTTTTGTTTAAGTGTTATTTTAACACTGGTTAGTGAACGTAATAGTGTTATATGAGTTTCAGGAGTATCATGATTGGGAGTTCAGTATCATTCAATACAGCAGCCCTGGCTCATCACAAGTGCCCTCCTTAATCCCCCTCAACTGTAGTGTCCGCCCACCCCCAAGCATATACAGAGCTCACCTTCAGGAATGCAAAGTGGAAAAGGCAGATGTTAAGCAAATGACTACAGACATGATAGCTTTGTTCCTGGTTGTGGTAAATACTGTAGGCAAAGTAGAGTAGACTTAAGCCACGTTTATAAATTTATCTAACACTGTACTTTGTCTCCAAGGATATGCTATCAAAAGCAGTAATTGGGCTCATTTAGAACTCTCCAAGCGTAGACACCTGGGTGGCTCAGTCCGTTAAGCATCTTCCTTGGGCTCAAATCATGATCTCAGCATCCTGGGATGGAGCCCTGTGTCAGGCTTCCTGCTCAGCAGGGAGCCTGCTTCTCTTCTCCCTCTGCCCCTCCCCTCCATTCTCTCTTCCCACCTCTCCTCCCTCTTCCCTGCCCCTCTTGCTCCCTTGCCCTTCTCCCCACTGCTTGTGCACTCACGTGCACACGCATTCTCTCTCTCTCTCGCTCTCGCTCTCTCTCAAATAAATGAAAATCTTTAAAAAAAAAAAAAAAAAACCTCCAAGTATATATGTATACTATTACATCCACGCAGTGATTACTGCTATGATTCCCAATCTTTAACCCTCTGATCAGCGTTTCATTCAGAAAACCTCCAACACTGTAGGACACCGCACAGGTGAAACAGAAATCCCAGTCCAAAAACATCCATCTCTTCAAATAAAAGGAAAAAACTCAGTGTGTTGTAAGAAAAGCACAGAGAAATAATAGAGGTTCAGAGAGATATCTGATGGAAAATGACTCATGTGCTGCTTTGTATTGGTTGAATTCAACAGTTTTAAGATACTGTAAATTTTTTTTTCTGTGGCTCATAGTATCATAATTTAGATGTATAGTAGGTTAAAGCATTTTTATTTTTATGGTGAATGTTTCATGGATTTAGCTATATTAGAGCCACAGTTTGGGACTTTTGCAAAAGAATTGTTAAATAATGAAATTATTTTTTCATTTATTAACACTGATGTGCCTCTTTTTTGAGTCTAAAAACAGTTTTATCTCATACTATCATAATTTCTTTATACAGGACCCTTTAATTAATAAAACCAGGGAAAACTTTTTTTCTGTTTATTTCATACAAGTATTTTAATCAAGTGATTAGTTTTCTTTTAGCTCTGATGAAATGAATTTTTTCTGCTAGACTGCTAGATTTTCTGAGTAAAAATAAACAATTTTTATGACCCCTGTTTTCAATCTTATATTTGTAGGGATTCTGCAAAGTGTATGGAATAAAGGACTAATTCTTTGTAACTAGTTCACTTGGTTATCTTTTGGTTTAGGGCTTATTTTTGGAGTACTTGGCTAGACCCAAGCCAGTTTAACACAAGGAAAAGTCTCTATGTATTGAAAAGCATTTTTGTACCACCTGCAAGGTACCTAGCAATGAATTTGACACTGGAAATCCAGCAGTGAACAAAACAAAGTTCCTGTCTTCAAGGAGTTAATGTCCTACTTGAGGCATCAGCTCATAAACATATTTACATATATACAAACATTATATAGTAGTGACAATGCTGTAAATAAAAATAAAACCACTATCTGAGGGCTTCTTTTGATGGCATTCAGGAAAAGCCTGATACCTGAGCAGAGAAGTGAGCTGGAGAGCCACATGGCTAGATGGGGAAGGAATCCCGCATGCAGAAGGTGTAGAGGCAGTTGTGTGTTTGGCAAGCTCAAGATGCTCAAGCAGCAGCAAAGCAGGAGACCAGTATGGCCAGAGCAGAGTAAGTGAGGAGGAAGGTTCTGGAAGAGAATGTAGGCAGAAGCCCAGTTATTTAGGGTCTTTTGGACGGGAAAGGGATTTAGATCGTGTCCTAAGTATGGTGAAAAGCCATTGAAGGGTTTTACTCAGGGAAGTGACATCACGTGTTTACATGATAGAGACTCACTCTGGCATCTGGGTGGAAAACAGACTGAGGGAGGTGATGAGTGAAAACAACAAGCTCTATCTAGAGTCTTTTGCAATTGTCCAGACTAGAGACAAGACCTAGGGGAAGTGGTTGGTTGGATTCAAAATACATTGAATAGGAATTTTATATAGTCGGTGAACAGAAGGGTAAACAGACTCCTCAGTTCAGGTCCTAAGTAACTAGGTTAACAGTGGTGCCTTTTCCTGAGGTGTGGACCCTGAGGAGATGTGGGTGAAAGGGTAGGAAGCAGCAGTTCTGTCGCATGCAGTAGGAGTGAGATGCCAGTTGGTCATCTGTGTGGGAGATGACAGTAGCATTCCCAATACTACTGGCACCTATAGCATTTCAGGGAAGTCATCATCATTGTCATGGATATTCATTGAGCTCTTACTATGTAACAAGCAGGTTTCTAAGCATTATCTCATCAAACCATGTGAGGTAAATGCTATTTTCTACACTTGATTAAAGAACTGAGGCTTATATAGGCTAGATAGTTTGTCCACGGTCACACAGCTAGTAAGCAGTGGGCCTCATACTCAGACTTTTTAACCTCCAAATCTAACTAACTCTGATGTAAATAAATAATGCTTAAATGTACAAAGTAATTTTCAATTTTAAGAAAGGATGGACTTTTAAAAGATCAGCCTTAAATTTAAAATGGGAGTAATTCTCAAATAATACTTCATTATGAATTTTAAAAGAAATGGGTTTGTTGTCATATTCAACTGAAATTGAATCCTCGCTTAGTAAAAATTATGCATTCATTAATTCACTTTTAAGGTGGTGAATGTGCACCTTCTAAAATGGCTGCTTACTTTGTGGGAATGTAATTTGCATATATAGTGGTGATCCTAAAAACCATTAAGCTTGACCCTTCCTTGTGAAAAAGAAAGACTGATTATTTTGCAAAGGCAGCTAGAATCCTTTGCTTTGTGAGCTTATTTAACAAAATCACTTTTATAGTGAGCTATCTAATAATAATGGGAAGAGTTGTTGTATCTCTAATGAGAAAAAGTCAAGACGTTTTAATTTTGTTTATTTTTATTTATTTTTTTATTAACATATAATGTATTATTTGCCCCAGGGGTACAGGTCTGTGAATCGTCAGGTTTACACACTTCACAGCACTCACCGTAGCACAGACCTTCCCCAATGTCCGTTACCCAGCCACCTTTCCCTACTCCCCCTACCCCCCAGCAACCCTCAGTTTGTTTTGTGAGATTAAGAGTCTCTTACGGTTTGTCTCCCTCCCATCCCATCTTGTTTCATTTTTTCCTTCCCTACCCCCCACAACCCCGTGCCCTGCCTCTCAGATTCCTCATATCAGAAAGATCATATGATAATAAGACATTTTTAATGCTTAACATTTTATATGTGAAATGAAATGAAAGATAACTAAATGTGTCTTGACTGAATCAAAGCAATATAAATAAGAATTCAAATTGAGACCTTTATTTACACCTCTCATTTCCCTTGGTTTCTACTGATGTCAATAATCTGTCTCTTTTCTTACAAATATCCTGGGTAGACTGTGATAAATGGATCTATTGGTATTTAAAAAAAAAAAAAAAAAAAGTAAAATAAATAAATAAAAACAAAAAAATTTTTCAAAGTCATATGAATTTTCCATATGACTTTCCATAGGATTTGTATTTTATTATTTACTTATTTTTTAAAAGATTGTATTTATTTATTTGAGAGAGAGAAAAGGGCATGAGCTTGAATGGGTGGGAGGGCAGAAGGAGAGGAAGAAGCAGACTCCTACTGAGCAGGGAGCCCCGTGTTGGTCTCAATCCCAGAACCCTGAGATCATGACTTGAGCTGAAGGTAGACATTTGACTGAACCACCCAGGCCCCTAGAATTTGTATTTTAAAACCAGTCTTTTTATTATCACAGAATTAGTACATGTACATTATAGAAAATTAGGGAAAAAATTATAAGCAAAAATGACATGATCACATTCTTACCATCTCAGATCATCACTGTTAACATGTAAAGTTTTTTGTGTCCACATACATGTACATCTTTATACCAGAAGAGTATGAAATCATATTTTATATACAGCTTTTTAACCTACTTTTTTCGATCATTGACCCCCATCTTTCCATTTCAGAAAATTTTGAACTCCTCTAATAGCCAGACCATATTCCTATTTATGATCCCCCCCAAAAAACATTTCACAGCTAGTGTGTCTAGACTAGATGAAATTTAGGATCACACATTACATCAGGGTGATGTGTTCCATTAGTCTTTTTTTTTTTCTCTTTTTTTAATCTAACAAAGTCCCTTGTTGAAGAGTCAGGAACAGTTGTTCCTCAGAACATTTCAGCTTCTGGATTTATCTCTAATTTTTGCCATGTCAGTTAGCCTGTTTCTCTGTTTCCTGTATTTCTTACAAAGTGAACATTATATAATGATTTGATAAGTTCAAATTAAGCACTTTGCAACAGATCACAGCATAGGCGATGTTGCTGTGTCTTAACCCACCAGTAGTGATGCTAAAATTGGTCACTGGCTTGGATGATGTGACTCTGATTACTCCATCAGATAGTTAACATTTTTGCCCCTTGCAACAAACTGGGTATTCTAAAACTTCTTGAGTTTAGATCCTACGAAATTGGAAATATACTAACTTGGAACTCAAAGCTGAGCTTAATTTACCTCAGTCAGCAAAATGCTTTTTTGGAGTACAAATTAATAAGGTACAAGAAGGTCCTGGGTAAATTTTAGTTTGTAAAGTTACAATCTCTTAATTTAAAATCAGGTAGGAAGTGGAACAGAGAGTTTTTTTCACAACAACAAAGGATGTTTATTATGTCACTTGAAGATGAAATACGAATTTGGGGCAGCTGGGTGGCTTAGTCGGTTGAGTGTTAGACTCTTAATTTCAACTTGGTTGTGGTCTCAGGGTTGTGGGATCAAGCCGGGAGAAGCTCCGTGGGGAGTCTGTTTCAGATTCTCTCTCTCTCTCTCTCTCCCTCTCCCCCCACTCACGTGCTCTTGCTTTCTCTCTCTCTCTCTCTCAAATAAATAAATATTTTTTGAAAAGAATAATTACAGGGCGCCTTGGTGGCTCAGTGGGTTAAGCCTCTGCCTTCGGTTCAGGTCATGGTCTCAGGATCCTGGGATCAAGCCCCACATTGGACTCTCTGCTCCGTGGGGAGCCTGCTTCCCCCCCACCTCTGCCTGCCTCTCTGTCTACTTGTGATCTCTCTCTCTTTGTCAAATAAATAAATAAAATATTTTTAAAAAATAAAAAGAATAAGTACAAATTGTAAGAAATGTATTACAAATATTGGCCAAAGGAAATTTAATTTATTTGGGAGAATAAAAGCATAATTATAAAGGAAAAATAGATTGTAGTTTTATAAATCATAGGTTTCACTTCTGTAATCATTATTATCTCCAAAAGTAAGTGCAAAAAAGGCTGTAACTAATTCTGTTTAGAATCGAGATGCATTACAAGCTTTACAACCCAGAAGAAAAACCATGCAGGCAACAAATATTTGTAACTGAATGCTGAGATTTTCAAGTGATTATAATTTGCCAAGAGGACAGTACAGGTATTATTTCCCATAATCCTGGGTGTGCAGTCAAATTCACCATTCTCTATATCTAGAATTCCTCAAACAGCTGGTAATGTAGCCTCTTTCAGTCCAGTTCCACACCTACTCACCCTCAAAAGGCATTCAGATAAACAGAGTTCTCAACAGCAGAATTCCATTGGTGCTTTGTCCCAGAGCATCTGCCCAGTGATAATAAAGTATTTATTATAATAAATACTATAATAAATATATAGTATAATATATAAGTATAATATATAAGTATAAAATATAAGTATAATAAAGTACAAATACTTTATTTGTTGTCCTTTTAGTAGGGTTTCACGGTTTCCAGTTACTCCCTGTAAAAGTTTGCAGGTCACTTTAGAGTTTGAAGGATAAATCTTTGTAATTGTTATAGAATACTGCTATAGAATAATCCCTATAGAATAATCCCTACTGCAGCTCATTTTCTTGGTGAAGATGTCTGTCATGCATTTTATTAGCCATTTATACAGAATGAAATTGAGATTACATTACATCATATACTCCATGCCGTGTTTACTCTATCATGTCTAAGTAATCAGCTGTCCTAAAGCTTTTAGCCTTATCCTTTTGTCTCCAGAGACATGTGTTTAATTAAAAAGCAACTTATTCAGAGTTCAGATTTTTCTTAATTAGTTTGACTTATCCCCATGCATAATGGCATTTCGATTTAGCCATGAAAACCCGCCAAATTGTGATACTGCAGTCCCCATTAGGCCTGAACTCTTATTAGGAAGATGATAGAGAGATCATGCTAAATGGGTTAGGATAGCGGAGTTATCATGGAAATTGATTTATGTGAGTTTTTATCCCTTTGTGATGGAAGGCGTATTTAAAAACTGAAATGAGTTGGATGACTGAAGTAGACGGCTTTAAAAGTTCCTTCCAGTGGAGATGCCATGGGCTTTTGTTAAATGAAAATGCACCCATCTGCTTTCTACCTGCAGCATAGCTCCTCTAAGTTCCATCTTGGCTTGACCTCGGAATGTTGAAAGTGGCCAAAGCGTGATCCTTGGCTTTCCGCCTCTTGGTCCCTTGCCTTAAATACTATGTGATGGCTCCTAGATTTTTATCACCTGCCTTGATCATCGCCCAGGACTTAGATTTGTATGTCCAACTGCCTACTGGACATCTCTACCTATTGGATGTCTAATAGGTACCTCGAACATGTCATATGTCATACGCTCAACTTTTTATACTCATTTGCCCTCATCATTGTCCTCATTCTCCATACACATAACTTCTTCGTAACCATTTTTTACACCTCAGTAAGTGGCACACCTTTCCACCCATTTGTGCAAAGCAAATAGAGACCACATAGAGACCCATTAGCCAATCCTGTCATCTGTACCTCCTAAACATCCCAGACCTTGCTGTTTCTTGCTGCTTGTACTGTCTCCGAGACAAAGCTCTCCATCTCCTGCCTGTACTTAGCTTTCCGAGATGTCAGCCCACTTCCAGTAACACCTTCTAATCAGTAATCCATTCTCTTCTCAACTAGACCTGTCAATCCCGACTTAAAACACTCCAAAGGCCTACCGTTGTCTTTAGAATAATATCTAAACTCTTCACCAAGACCCATGTCAACTGCCCACCTGCCACTCTTTGTCATGTGTTCCAGCTTCCTCCTTTAGTTACTGTGTTTTGGCTACATTGGCCTTTCCGTTCCCTAGACGCAGTAAGCTATTTCTTGGGCCTTTCTACTTTTTGTGTAGAACATCCTTCTAGAGCTTTGCCAGACAGAGCCCTTCTCTTCATTCATGTTGCACCCAGCTGCCCTATAAAAAGGAATAACACCCTTTCCCCCAGCACCCCCAGTTTTACTGTCTTATCCATAGCATCTACCAGCCAACCTGTTTGGGCTTGGTTTTATTTCTTCTCTCATCTCCTTTGTGACGTGATTCAGAGTAGTTATAGAGATATGGCCTGGAGAAGAACGCATCTGGTGGCAGCTCCTCTGAGAGAAGCGATTGCCCAAGGGAGTGGGAACAGCATTAGGCCACAGATGATTATTAGTCCTACTCACTGGCTTGGGCATATGCAACCTCTGTTCTCCTCCTGTTTCCTACTTTGTATCCATTTCAGTGTACATTTTGACAGTTTTGTTGCACAAAAGAAACTCATAACAAGTTTGGCTGAATGTTGGTTCGTGGTTACTAAAGCAGCAGTGAGAATTAAATTGTCAGCTCTGCATGGACGAACAGGAACCCAGACATGAGAGCAGGTGTCTAAAGGATGCCGGTAGAATTTTAAACATCCAGTTTAGTCCCTTGAGATGCCCATCTCTCACAAAACAAGTTTGTGGTCTCTGAGGTGAAGCACTTAATAGCTAGAGAGGAAAATAGTAAGGGACAGAGGTAATTTATTCAGAAGAAGTCAGCTTTCTCCATTTGCAGTAAAAGCTGTGAAGTTACCTATTTCTGGCCCTTGGAAAGCCTACCCATGGTTATGTGAAAGCTGTTTTTGTGGCTGTTTGCTTGGGTTGCACTATTGTAGAAGAGACTCAAAACAAGGGGTAGATCAAGTCTTTACCCAATGTCCATGGCTCTGGAAGGGTCAAAGCCAAAGCTTAATGTAAAGCCAGAAATGGAACCCAGGACAAAAGATCATGGAAGCCTCTCAGATAGTGGCAGGAATGATGAAGTTAAGAGGGAATACTGCCGCAGAAGAGTTCCCTCCCTTTCCATCCTCATGACAGCTGTTTAATTCCGTAGTCACATGGAGCTTGGGGCTGCCTTCCAGCCACTTCCACGGCTGCCCCGCACATGACATTGGCTATTACTGTTGTGGAAGCACATGTGGGACTTGTTTCCATTGGAGTCCCATCATCTTCACTCCCATCTTGGACCAGCCTTCTACCCAGCAGGACTACTTATGTCATAAGAGTATATGCAAACAAATAAACAAAGGTCATCTTCCTGAATAGCTATGATCATTTATATGTGACTGAAAAACCACCAAAAATATTTCAGCTGCCCCACAGCCTTTGGAACAAGTCAAAGAATTTGTCACAGTCCTCAAAACCTGAATTTCATCTTTATTTTTGATAAGATTTGCAACCCTTTCGCCTAAAGAAGTTAGCTTACTGTGGCGATTTAGACTAATAATACCTAGTGAGATCTATCTTGGCAGCTGTTAGAATATTAAAAAACAAAACCAAACCAAAAAATGCCCTTCTACTTCCAATACTCTTTCCTTCCCCAGTTTTAATCCATAATTTTATGTACCCATTCAGTTTTTTATCCATTCGGAAGAGGACTGTTTTGTTTTCATAAAATATCTTATTGGTTTCTTATGTATTTTCATCATTAAATGCACTTGGGTTATAACTCAGCTCTGTGCAGAAGCTGGTCTTTCATACTGACATTAATAATTCATAACCTCCATAGAATTACTTTAGGCCTTTTAACCAAGTATCGTGAATCTTAACATAGCGAGTGTCATTTTAGCATCCAGTTCAGAGAAAAGACGATTCTGTGACAGCCTTGCTGTCCCAGGAGACCTTGAATAAAAATTTTATTCGTGTTTCCTTTAAAAGTCCAGGACACTTGAAAAACCTAGAGCATAGAAAACATTGCATATCAGAAGTAACAGAATCATGCTAATTAAGTGGCTTTCCAGACTGATAAGCTCTGTAGGGATCAAAGATGGAAGTTGTCCATCAAGCTCATCACAGAAACCTCCACCTGGGGTATAGCATTCAAGTCCAGAAGACACCTAGGGGGCTCCCTGGACTGGCTACAAAGCCACATGCATACTTCTCCACACCCTATTAGGAAACCACCAGGGAAAGCAGCTACCTTGTTAGGTTCTGTGCCACCAAATCTACCTGGGTGACCTGAGTGTGGAGGCAGGCACAGGACTGTTGGGACTGTGACATTTACTCCCCAAAGAAGCAGCTCTTAGAAATTTGAAGAACAGAGTGATTTAAGTCCGGGAATAAAAAAACAGCCTGTGTTTTTTCCTACTTCAATTAGGTAGTTAGGGTTGAATTTCTTCCACACACCCCCCCTTTTTCCTTTGTTCTTCCTCTCTTTCTTCCTTTCTAAGCTGAAAAGAGACTCATTTTAGAGGGGGGCCTTTTCTCTAGGTTGTTTCTTTCCTTAGTATTAATTTTCTATGTACTCCCATTGGGATCCAGTACTCATAAAATAAATCAGTTTATGTGATCTCCTTCATTTTTATCAAGCCAAACCTGTCTTCTTTTGGAGTAGTGGGGTGTTCTGAAGCACAAGCACATTTCAAAGAAACTAGGCCATTTCCTTTACCCGTTCGTGTTTGCACAAGACGAGGTATTACTGGAAGGTGGAATGATTCAGTCCCTCTGTCGTATATAAAATGGCTACATGGAACCTTTATGAATTATGAAATAAAAGAGGACTTTGCTCATCTGAGCCTAAAATTTTTTAATTAACTCGAAATTATTCTGTATATGCAAGTGCAGCTGATTCCACTCAAAATGTACCAATGATGAGACTTCCATTTCACAATTGTATTTTGCTTGTATTTGTAATTGTGATAAGGCAGCTTCTTTCTGCTTTTTTAAATCAAATAATACTTACTCACCTTGATTCTCTTGCCCACTCCGAGAAATAGCACTCCCAGTGGACAGGGTTTTGGGATCTTTTTTTTTTTTTTTTAAAGATTTTATTTATTTATTTGACAGACAGAGATCACAAGTAGGCAGAGAGGCAGGCAGAGAGAGAGAGAGGGAAGCAGGCTCCCTGCTGAGCAGAGAGCCCGATGCGGGACTCGATCCCAGGACCCTGAGATCATGACCCGAGCCAAAAGCAGCGGCTTAACCCACTGAGCCACCCAGGCACCCCATGGGATCTTTTTTTAATTGATGTTTTAGTGTGGTGCTTCTCAAACTTTAATGTGCATATAAACACCTATGGGTTTTTTTTTTTTTTTTTTAACTTCAGATTCTAATTCAGGAGGTCAGGGCTGAGGCCCAAGATTCTTCATTTCTAGCAAGTTCTAGGTGATGCTAATGGTCTACAGACCACACTTTGAATAGCAAGATTTTAGAATATCTCTATAGAAAAAGTCCCAAATTTAATAATTCTGAAATTGGAGGATGAGGGTAGAATTGAATCTGTGCCTTCTTAAAGGCCATTCTGATGGTTCCTGTCCTGGTCGGTGTGTCCTTTGTACTGAGATTACTTCCTTTTTGTCCCTCTACAATGTCTTAGCAGGAAAGTAATGAACAACGTATATGCAAATTCCTTGCAAATGGAGGTTGTGTTTTACTGTATTCCAGTCTTCATATTCCTGGAGCCTAGCAAATTTCCAGGTACCTAATAGATGGCCAATTAGTGGGTCGAACTGAATCAAATTGAATTGATTGAATTGCATTAGAACAATATAGGGATACCTTTATAGACCACTTCCTCTTTAAAAGATTTATATTATATCTATGTAGAAATGTAAAATTCTTTCAGTAATTTATAACTGACCAGTACCCAGAGTTCTATTATTTCAGTTATATTCTCTTAAAATGTAACATGAAAAAGATAAATGCAAATACAAATAAGAGGTAATGAAAATTTAAGAATCCCAAAATTCTATCTCCCGTGAAAGGACTTTGGCAGTCGTTTCTTATTTATGAATTTTTTTCTAGGGATAAGAAAGAAGACATTATTCCTGAACTTTTTTGGCAGATTCAAACCTGTTCTTCTCACTTCTGAAAGAGTACAGATTATTATGGAGTCCTCAGTAAATTATACAAATCCAAAATATCACAGTTATTGTGTTTACATCCTACAAAGATTTCAATTAATCATAGTCTCAATAAGCATGAACAAATTTAAATGCTATTTTTTTCATTATTTCCTTTCAGTATTTTGTTTTGCCTATTTTATTTTTTGACAGGTTTCTTGAGATATTATTCATATACCATATAGTTCATTCATTAAAAAATCTGCAGTTGGCTTTTAGCATATTCAAATTTGTGTAGCCATCACCATGATCTATTACAGAACATTTTCATTACTCCAAAAAGAAATCCCATAACCCTTAGTCACCACCCTCCAGGTCCTCCATCCCCTAGCAACCACTAATCTACCTTCTATCTCTATAGATTTACTATTCTGGACATTTCCTATAAGGGGAATCCTACAAGGTGTGGTCCCTGGGGGCTGGTTTCTTTCACTTAACATTTTGAGTTTCAAGGTTGATCCTACATGTCGTAGCATGTATCCTCACTCCCTTCTTGTTACGACCAGATAACATTTCATTTTGTTTACTTATTAATTGGACATTTAGATTGTTTCTGCTTTTCAGCTATTAGTAATAATGCTGTTATAAACACTCATGTACAAGTTTTTTTTGTGTGAAAATTTGTTTTTATTTTCTTTGTATATATTACTAGGAATGGAACTGCCAAGTCATATGCTAACTCTGTGTTTCACTCTCTGATGAACTGCCAGACTTTTCCAAAGAGGCTACAATATTTCACATTCCCATTAGCAGCATATAAAAGATTCCAATTTCCCATATCCTCCTCAATGCCTGTTATCTGTCATCTTTATTAAAACCCTACTAGTGGGTGTGAAGTGCTTTTAATTTGCTTTTCCCTGAGGACTAATGATGTTGAGCATCATTCCATGTGCTTGTTGACCATTCGTATATAATTTTGGGGAAATGTCTGTCCAATTCCATTGCTCATTTTTTAGTTACACTATTTGTCTTTTCATTATTGAGTTGTAGGATTTATTTATATATTCTAAATACAAATTTTTTTAAATCAAATACATGGCTTACAAAAAATCTCCCATTCTGTGGGTTATCTTTTTACTTGATAGTGCCCTTGAAGCACAAAAGTCTTCAAATTTTATGAAATCTAATTTATTTTTTCTTTTTTTTTTACTTGTACTTTTGATGCCTTATCCAAGAAACCAATACCTAATGCAAGGTCATGAAGGTTTACCCTATGTTTTCTTCTAAGAATTTTATAGTTGTTGCTGTCACGTGTAGGTCTTTGATCCATTTTGAGTTAATTTTTATATATGGTATTGTTTTATTTTTTTTAAGTGCTGTGATCTTGGCTACCATGCAAGTCTGAACAGAGCCCTGAGAACATATCTCTCTGCAGAGTATAATCTTGAAACTTCCAGACATGAAGGTTTAGACATTATTGAGAATGCAGTTGACAATTTGGAGCCCAGGAGCGATAAGCAGAGATTCATGGAGATGTACCCTGCCGCATTCTGTCCACCAATGAAATTCGAGTTTCAGTCTCACATGGGTGATGAGGTCAGTAATTGATTGTTTCAAAACTAATGAATTGTCCTTCATTATATTAGTTAGTTACTCTTCACCTGCTTCAACCTAAGAGTCGTCAGAATTCCCAGTTGTGTTCTCTCCGCTGCCTTTGTTTGGGATCTTAGCTAGTTATATCCTCAGATCAGCCACCACCACCTTCCCCTGCCCCATCCCACCCCATCCCCAGGTGCAATCACTTTTTAAAGCAAGGATCTAGCACTCAGATGCCCACATTGGCCAACCCTATGGACAAACTCATTTGTAAGCACTACACTGTCTCAGGATAGTTAGTCCTTCCTCCACCTGTAGACATTCAGATCTAAATTCAAAAGGAAATATTTTGCTGCCCCAGTAGAATCTCTCTGAAGATTTCTGATAATCTTCATTTAAAGAATGATCATAATTAAAGAATCATTATAAGGAATCATTATTTAAAGAAAAATAATTATAAATGACAGGAGCATGGGAGAGAGGGAGGAAAATGCAGAACATGTTTTTTAAGACTCCAGTTGTCTCCAAACTGGTAAAATGAGCATTAGAAATGATATATCTCAGGTTCTTTATATGAATTTAGCTTTCTGTCCTATTTTACCCAGAAAAGAATATCCATCTAAGCTGTGTACGAGTGGCAGTGCTATATTTTATTGTCTGCAGCCAGGAAAGCAAGAAGAACCAATTAATGAGCAGGCTAGCTAGCACTTGGTCTTCCAGCTGTGCAAAACAATACTCATAGATTAAAAACTCAGTATTAGCTTATTGTGGTGACAGTGTGTTTTTAAAAATAGATACAATAGCGACGACAGATTCCTTTATTGTCATATTTTTTCTGAGACACCTAGTATTAAGATTTGTAAGATAGGCGTGTGCCTGCTGTATTTCTAACCCAATTTTATATTTGCTTGATCTGATAGAGTAAATCACTCAATAAAAAATAGTAAGCGGTTTTTATGCAAAGTGCACGTGAATTTGAGAGGCAGGTGGCTTACCCCACCCAAAGTTATGTTTCCAAAACTAAAGGACTACTGTTATAATGTTTCAGTTATGGATATGTCAAACATAGAAGGATAAAATAGCACAGAGAAGTGATTGGGTTAGCAGTTTTTCATTTTGCTTTCTTTCCTTTTTTTTTTTTTTACTATTATTATTTTTAATAAAGTGAGTCAGTTGCCCCTTTTTCTATGGCCTGTTCTGCCAGGGAGCAGCGATGTCTGTAATGTTTTGGGGACTCCATAAAAGGAAACCCCCATGTGCCAAGAGCATTTCTGTGACAAGGAAAATGAAAAGAAACTTCATTTCTGGTACAATTTTAATATAACTAAATATAATATAATTAAAAGGCTCTAATTTTGACCTTAACCATTATTGAGATCAGAGCCAAAATATGTTTCTGCTACAGACTGCAAGAAGTAGCACCTTCACATTCATGGTGAATCCCATGATTTGGCTGATACTGGTAAGGCAAGCCATGGTTGAAAGATGCTAATAGTGACGTTTCTTGAGTTTTTACTCTATTCCAGGCAGTGTTCTAAGTACTCTGTACATGAGCTTATTTCATCCCTGCAAGGACCCCATGGTGTAGGAAATGTTAGTTTCCCCTTTTCACAGAGAAGGAAGCTGAGGGTGAATAAGCTACTTCCATCCCCTCTGACTGCAGTCAGGCTCTGCCACCTCCCCTCCTTTTGCCTGTGTGGTTCACGTGGGTCCTCCTTTGCACTCTGCCCCGCAGTCATTCTGAATTCCACCAGTGAGACGTCAGCATCAGAGCTCCCTCTCCAGCAACTGGCCCATTCTTAGATCTCGAGAAGCTTCCCGCAGCTGCCGTCTTCCCCTGTGGTATCCAGGCCACACAGCTGCGCTCCACTCTCGCCACTCGTGTAGCAAGTCCGTATTTAACACCGAAGTTTTGAGGCAGCTCTTCGGGGTAAAGATGTCCCTGGAATCTAGAGGGGATCTGTGTGACTCAGGCAGCATCTAAGTAGGAAACCCATGCCTCTAGAGGCCAGCTCGATGGCCCTGTTGTAACTGTGGTTTCTGATTCCCCCGACCAGGTGTGTCAGGTCAGCGCCCAGCAGCCGGTCCAGGCAGAGCTCATGCTCAGGTACCAGCAGCTGCAGTCCCGACTGGCCACGCTCAAAATCGAGAATGAGGAGGTGAGCACGCTTTCTCCCCCACAAGTAATCTGATTCTAACGTGCACTGGAAGACATTGTCACATGACCTAGGCATACTGAACATTCCCAACGCAATCTCTTCATCATGCATTTTCAGCTGGTTCCTAAAATACCCCTTGTCACAGATGAAGATTCTATAATATACCAACAAAGTTTCTATATTATACCAGAGATGAAACCTTTACCAGGGATTCACTACATACACACGTAAACACACCTTTTCTTTTTAAATTTGTAATTTGTACTGAAAACAGTTCCCCTAAATGATCAAATTCAATATATGTGTCCAAGAATACACAATAGTGTGGAAATAAAACTTGACTGACATGTTAATTTAATCCTAACTTCTGAAATGAGTAATTTCTTTGCTTTTTTATATTCTTTAGATTTTTGGTACTAAGCATGGCATTACTGATACAATAGTACAAAAATCATATTTTAAAAGCATACTTGAATGAGAATAGGAAACTGTTTATTTGCTGATATTAGAGGCTTTAGGTGAATAGAACATAAAATGTGGAGTAAATATATGTTGAGCCAGAAAGCAGTCATACAGTTCAGCTGCCTGTTTCTGAAATTAATTTAATTGGATCCATGATCTCCTTCAATAAAATATACCAAAAATGTTTCGAAGGCTCTCAGTCATCACCTATAAGAACCCAAATCAAACTCAAGATTGAAAGTTTACTTACTGGTCAATGTTTGCATAGCCTCGGGCATAATGGAATCTGTATTCTGATGATATTATCAGGAATCTCTCTTTCCATGATTTTGAAATTATATCTTCACATGTGCTTTCCCTCATCCTGGGATAGCCCAAACTACATGGTCCCTATAACTTGCTGTCTCACCCCAGCCCAGGGTCTTTATCTCTGAACTAGGATCCTTTATTGGCCTGACCTCAGTCATGGGTACTTTCCAGACCAGCCATTACATGCAAGAAGTGGAGTTCTTTCATGGATCAGCGTAGAGCCCTTTAACTGACAGCTCCAACAGAAATCCGTAATTCTAGAGATAATTCCTGAAAGGAAGGAATGTGGGACAGAAAAAGAAAACAATAACAATAAGTCACCTTGAAGGAAGTAAATTAACCAGAATGCACTTTTTTGGTACCCTCTTTTATTTTAATCCCATGGGATGTTGTGAACTCTATGAACATGTGTTTGGTTCTGTTTTTAAAAAAAAAAAAAACAGTGATGTGTTTCTAGACCAGTCTAGTTTGGTCAAAATCCATTGCAGCTTTCTGGCTTCCATTCTTTCCAGCAGAACCAAACCAGCCCTCTTCCACACATGTGTATTTAAGATGCAACCATGTGATTAAGACTTCAGTCGTTGTGTAAAGTCTCACAGATGAGCCTTTCCAAAGGAAAGCTATTGCTCTTCTGGAGGTGTTTTCGAGCTTAGGATTTTGGCGAGGCATCACCAAACACTTGCCTGGTGCAGTTTACTGGATCCTAATAGATCTACAGTTTGTACATGTAGTGAGTTCCAATTTGTGTGTGTGTGTGTGTAACCTTCTGCTGTTTTACTTGGAAACAGTCTTTAAACTCTAGGAAAATAATGTGTTCTACACAAGGTCAAAACTGGCAGCCCACAGACCTGTTTTGTTTGGCTCCCACAGTTTTGGCCTGTTGAAAATGAGCAAGTCTGGTGACTCTGACCTTGCATTGCCTCACGAAGGGAAGAGTGGGATATTTGAATTCTACTTTGCCATAGTCATTCAGCTCCCAATTTTCTTACATTGGACTCTTCCATTTCTGTTGCCTGTCTGGCCTCTGCAGGCCTTTGAGGTTTTGACCTTTAATGTATGCTCTTTGGGGCATATTGTAGAGAAGCATTGTCCTTATAAACTTGATTGGTGGCAAACAGTGCTTTCTGAGGGTTAAAAGCATTTCTCATAGAAACAAATGAATTAGATTGTCCTGACTTTTCCAGTGAGCATGACTGGTGGTTTATGATCGGTTGGATATGGGACTAATGCACTGTCATAGAATGGGATTCCCAACGAAAGGAAGATTTAAGTTGGATTTTTGACAATCAGTAGATTTCCATTGATAGAGAAGGAGGAAAAGTTGTTTCAGTGTATTTCAAAATGTCCTGGAAGAACCTTGATTTCCCAGAGGAATTTGGTCATCATCCAGGCTTATCCTTGAGGATAAGCCAAAGGTGAAGCTGAAGTCAGATGACAAGAGACTTTGGGAGCCAACTAAGGGATTTTGACACTGTTAGGCAGTTCATTTCAGTACAATAAATATTTGTTCATCAACTTCTACGCTCCACATATTTTGCCAGGTGTGGGGAGTACAGAGATGAATGTCACAGTTCGCATCTGTCTTGCATGAGAGCCAGACTATAACAAGTCATTTATATAATACAAAAAATAAGGGAGGTATCTTGGGAAGAAAACAGCAATCATTGCTGATTTAGAGTCCTTTATAGCGCTCTTCTTTACCATAAATAATTTGCCTCTGATCCTCCGCTGATAGAGGTCAGAAAATTGACACATTGCTCTCAAACCAAAGAAGCATGTCTCTGCCTCTGCATAGACAGATACACATAAAGACCAAAATTCACTGGGAAAGAGTTCAGTTAACTAAAAATAATTACGACTTCTCTGTGAAAAGATAAAAGTTGAAAGAGAACTTCATCCAAGTTTACAAAAAGTGTGGACAGGGCAGCTAAATAGAACATGAACGTTTTCACCAAATCTTAAACAACTACACATAATGGGCATGATTTGAAACTGTGGGAAGCTGTTTTAGAAGGGAAAAACCTACACGCCATGGATAAATTTTGTTTGCTCTAAAGTGCTTGATTTTTAAAAATTAGTAGCTGTCATTTCAAAAATTAGAAGTTTTTAAATCTGTTTCCAGTTTCTAAACAATTAGAAAGCCTGATCATACTAGACCTGCATTTCTGCAGGAGGATATCTGGCTGGAGCTGAGATGCTGTGTTTAGACACAGAGCATGTGCTTCTTGTTTGCCATGCTCCCCACTCAGCCCACTTGCCTTATTTCCATTACTTCCTTGGCCCTTGAAGACATTTGAGTTTGCGGCACCGACCTTAGAACAAAGAGCAGTAAGCGTTTATGAAATGACCTCAGTATACTCGCACGTAGTAGAAGCTGAATGAAGCTTCAAAAAGGTTGTCATTGAATTTGGGGTGATTTATAATCAGATTATAATAAACAGATTTATATTTATATTATAAACAGATTTATAATGGATTGTTGTCTCCTCACAACTTCACATTTGCCTGTTTGGCCTTTTGAAATGAGCTTTCAGTTTCAGTGTGCTGCCTGCTCACATCACTGTACCTCACTCCTGATCATTTCAGCCTCCCATCGGCCAGCCGGCCAACACACATTTATTAGTGCCCACTGTGGGTTATACACATAGAGTCAGAGCAGAGCCTGCTGCCCACACAAGTTTACTTCCATTTTTTTTGTTTTCTTTTTCTTTTTTATAAGTTTGGCTTTTTTATTTAGAACATTAGTAAACATTCCTTTTAAAGACAACACTTTGAAAGCACCCTACAGCTAAATAATCACTGATATCTTTCTCACTATAAATATTCTCCACGTTTGTTTCTATCTAATGTTGCATGGTCTTGCACACATTCTTCACGTTTGCTTTTAATCTTTGTTACAGGGATTTCAGCTTGGGGTTCCTTCCCTCTGCTCCTTTCTTTCCAAGCTAGCTCTGGAGTGATTCCCCCAGAGCTGGGGGTCATCTTCACAGTTGGATTGATGAGCCTTCAAGGATGACTAGGACTGTGTAATGTTCATGGCACAGTGTCATAAAATAATGTGTGTTAGAGGTTGGCTTGTGTCCCCCCAAAATGTATATGTTGAAGTACTAACCCCAGTACTTTAGAATAGACCTTTATTTGAACACTAGGGTCTTCAGAGAGGTAAAGTGAGGTCATTCGAGTGGGCCTTCATCCAGTGTGATCAGCGTCCTTGTCAAAAAAGAAAGTTGGCCCACACAGACAGAGGAGGCCATGTGAAGAGACACGGAAGACGGCCGTCTGCAGGCCAAGGATGCGAGCCTGGAACAGACCTTCCCTCATGGCACTAGAGAGGAAGCAGCACTTTGCTCTCAGACTTTTGACCTGTAGGACAATGAACTGCAATCGTTGCGGCCCCCAGCATGTGGTACTTCGTTCTGGCAGCCCTGGGAAACGAATACAGTATGTTTAAAGAATAAAATCAAAACAACCGTTTTGTTTTTTCCAGTGATCATAATGTCCTGTGAGTAAAAGGGCCAAAGAGCTGGTCTGCAGCCGCCTACAAAAGTCACCTCTTGTCTGTCACTCATTTTGATTCTCCTCACATGGGCATTCCTCTCCAGTGCTGTACATTCTTCGGGTTTTTCATAAATGCCTTGTCATGTTTTTGGCCTCTCCTACCAAAGCTAACTGCGTTTTCCTGCTGCTAATAGGGAGTCATTACAAACCTCATATTAGCTGTTTCGTAGTTGCCTCATTATATTCCCTCCTTGTGGTTTATTAACATGACTTCTGTTTCAGAAGCTGGTGTTATTCTTCATCGAGAACATCCCATGGGTTAGTATGTAGTCCCAGCCATTCTGTCTGGTATTTTCTGTCACATTCTTTATGCTTCCTGACAATTCCAAATTTAACCATGACACTCTTGCTTCAAAGAAGAAAGTTAAGTAAAGGAAGAAAAACGGTGTTGTTGACAATGACAGGAATCACATGGCTGCTGCTGGTTCCACAGTTTGTGGGCCTGTTACTGTGGAAGCTGCTGGGTGTGGATCCTGTGTGGTCCCCTGGGAAATATACCGCCTTTAAGACCTGGGGCAGTAAGTCTGGTGCTGGGGCAAGGGTCCACTTCAGAGCCTGCAGTTGGTCCACAGATAGTCTGTTACCAGATGCTTGAATGGGTGTGACACCCACCAGTTTCCTGAACAGGTTCCTAACAGATAGGACTGGCTCTACACCCCAGCTGAAGGCAGCTGGCTCCGAGTCCCAGGCCCCCTCCAGGATGCATAGACAGACATGTCTCCCACCTGGAGCCAGGTTCCAGGGCCACTTCGAGATCTACAGATAGACTGAGGTCAGCAGGTCTGCCTCCAGGACCAGCACTGAGAAGTATGCCTTCTAACACGATACTGAACATGGAAGATTGCTCCATGACCAGGGCTGAGAAGGACTAGAACTACATCATGGGCTGCTGCACGGTTCACAGCTGGGACCAAGGTCAGCAGGCCTATTGAGGCACAAATAGATGTGACTCATCCTGGATCCCTTGGCAGGTAGTTCTGGTGACAGGACCAAAGCCAGATAGGACCATAACAGAATCCCCAGAGGGAGCTGGCTATTTCTGGGTCAGTAGCCAGGACCAGGGTTGGGAAGCCTCCCACCTGGGCCCAGGCCTACTTTCTCAACTTGGTTCTCCTCAGTCCTGGGCTCCACCAAGGTTTTACAATTCTTACCTGGATCCCAAAGCTCCCACAAATGCAATTTTGTCCCAAAGCTCCCACAAATGCAATTTTGTCCCCCAGATTACTTGTGGGGCAGGGAAGAACATGTGCAGGGGAATCTCCTATTTTGCCATCTTGCTAATGTCACCTCTGGAGGGGTCAGTCTTCACTCAGCCTATAAATATATAATCATGACTTCCTTAAAGTAACCACTCACAGTATTTTTTTAATAACCTTTAATATTGATTTATTTTCCCCCAGTAATCTCTCTCCTTTGCATCGTGCACATCCCCAGCAATAATGACTAAGTCTGTTAAATTTTTTTGTACTTTTTTGTTTTATTCTATCACATGATCTCTTTTAGATCGGAACTAATACTGATTAGCATTAATTCTTCCCTAAACAGTATTTTGTTGATTAAAAAAAAAAGTAATTGAAACTATTTCTACTTCCTGTAATAATGAACTGAATCACTCAGCTGATTATTTCACATTTCACTGTCCTGGACAAGATGTCTAGCCAAGCCTGAAGTCCACAGCACAGAGAACCATATGTTCCCAAAATGAAGAGTATCAAATATTTTGAACAAAAATATAACACGGTGATTTTGAACTATTAGTTCCCTGATTTGCTTGGAAAAATAAATAGACATTCTCTCTAGAAGATGATAGTCTCACCCTAACTTAAATAAATCTACCAAATAACTCTACCAACTTCAAATAACTCTACCAAAACATCTAGCATACAGACATCAGATCAAAGAGATGTCCACAGGAACTACAAATATTGACATTATCAGAATGACATTATCAGAATGAAAGAGCCACTTATTGTGTTCAAGGAGCTAAAAGCCAAGCTTAGATTTCAGTAGGGAACATTAAAGTTTGAGAAGCACCACACTAAAACATAAACTATAAACAGTGAAATAACAGATTTTAAAATGTACCATATAGAGATTCTAAAAGTGAGAACTACAATGTCCCAAGTTAACAAATCAGTGGATGGTTTTAACATCAGATTCGACACAGATGAAGAGTGAATTATGAAAGTGGAGGACAAATCAAAAGAAAATAATCAAAATGCAGCATGGAAAAACAAAAGATAGAAAATACAAAGAAAGGGACACCTGTGTAGTTCAGTCAGTCAAGCATCTGACTTAGGCTCATGTCGTGATCTCAGCGTCCTGGGATTGAGCCTTACACTGGGCTCCCCACTCAGTGGGGAGTCTGCTTGTCCCCCCCTCCCCTGCTACTCTACTCCCCACTCATGCATGGACTTGCTTACTCTCTTCCAAATAAATATATAAAAATCTTTAAAAAAAATATTTGAAGAGAAGGGTAAGAGATGAAGAGAACACAGTGATGTTTGCCATACTAATGAAACTCCCAGAAAGGAAAACAATAGAAAAGGAGACAATATTTGCAGAGATAAAAGCTGAAAATTTATTAGAGTTTATGAAAAATATCGCACAATTCAAGAAGTCCAAAAAAATCCTGGTAGAATAAATTTTTTAAATCCTTTCAATAACACATCATGGTAAAACCTATAGTTTAGGGGCACCTGGTGGCTCAGTTGGTTGAGCATCTGCCTTCGACTCAGATCATGATCTGAGGTCCTGGGATTGAGCCCAATTCAGGCTCCCTACTCAGCAGGGAGTCTGCTTCTCCTTCTCCCTCGGCACCTCCCCTCTGCTTATGCTCTCTCTCAAATAAATTTTTTAAAATTTTTTTAATGTAGAAAACTTTAAAAGCAGCTGGAGAAGCAAGCAAAGTAGCAGTGGACTCACAGCAAACGTCTCATCAACAGGAGCATAGAAGCAAGAAAATGTAGTGCTTATCTTCAGTGTATTGAAAGAAAATAAACTACCAACCAGGAAAAAATACTTTCATAAATGAAAGTGAAATAGAAGACATTTTCTAGTCAACAAAAAAAGAGTTCACCACCAGCAGACTCATGCTAAAAGGAATAAAGGCAGGGAGTACTCTTAAAAATATAAGGAAAGGTGGGGCACCTGGGTGGCTCAGTCATTAACCATATATCTTCAGCTCAGGTCATGATCCCAGAAATCCCTGGGATCAAGGCCTGTGTTGAGCTCCCTGCTCCACGGGAAGCCTGCTTCTCCATCTCCCACTTCCCCTGCTTGTGTTTCCTCTCTCGCTGTGTCTCTCTCTGTCAAATAAATTTAAATAATCTAAAAATACACACACACACACACATATAAGGAAAGGAGGTCAAATAATGTAACATATATGGATAAAGCATAATAAATACTGACTATATATAACTAATAAATACTAACTATATATATGTTTTTAAATATATGTTAATATTTTTGTACAAATTTTATTATAATACATTATAAACTAGCATATAAATAAGGAGAAGTAAATGAAGTTAAGGTGCTCTAAATTCTGTACTTTGGGAGAAGGATAAAGCTATTGATTTACACTAGACTTTGATAAACAAAGGTAAACTCTGACCTAATTGTGCAAGGTAAATGTAGAAGACAAAATCTCCTAGAAGATAACATAGAAGAGTATCTTTATGACTCTGAGATAGGGAAATATTTCTTAAATAGGACACAAAAAGTACTAATCATAAAGGAAGAGATCGGTAAATTGATTACATTAAAAGAGACAGTTTATCTAGATTCTAGAGTGAAAAGCCAGAGCAGAGTGGGAAAAAGATATTCGCAGTAAACAAAAGGCTCATATCCATATCTACAAATAAATAAGAGAAAGACTTATAACCCAGTGGAAAATTGAGCAGGAGATTTAAACAAACTATTTGCAAGAGAGGGAATCCAAATTATCATAAACGTATTATAATGAGCTCAATCTTGGGCATCAGAGAAATGCATATTAAAACCACAATAAGATACCACTACACACGCAACACAATGGTTTAAATTTTATAAGCTGATAATGCCAACACTTTATGCGGAGTAGCAGGAACTCTCTTACTGTGCTAGTGGGAATACAATAATTTTGGAAAACAGTCATGTATGCTAGACGTGTGTTCATGGCAGTATTATTCTCAGTGACCCAAAACTAGAAATCAGTCATCTATCAACAGTAAAAGGGATGAATTACGATGTATTCCTGCAATGAATATTCAGCATGCACCAATGAAATACTATACTCTCAAGAAATGAATAAATCTTACTACATAAAGTTGAACAACAGAAGCAAGACAAAAATCATACATGCTATAGGATTCCATGTGTATGAAGTACAAAAAGGCTAAAACTAACACATGATGTTAGCATTCAGGATAATGGCTACTTTGGGGGACGAAAAAGGGGCTTGTGGTAATTGGGAGAAGCACAAAGGTATTTGTAGGGGACTTATGTCTTGATCTGAGTGGTGGTCACATAAGTATGTGATCACTCTGGTCATTCATCAAACAGTACACTTATGGTGTGTATATTTCTTGTGTGTAGTTTAATTTCCAATTTTAGAAGGTTACTTTAAAAAATGTAACTGAGGGGTGCCTGGGTGGCTCAGTGGGTTGGGCCTCTGCCTTCGGGTCAGCTCATGATCTCAGGGTCCTGGGTTCGAGCCCTGCATCGGGCTCTCTGCTCGGCGGGGAGCCTGCTTCCTCCTCTCTCTCTGCCTGCCTCTCTGCCTGCTTGTGATCTCTGTCTGTCAAATAAATATATAAAATCTTAAAAAAAAAATGTAACTGAGAGAGTACCCAGTGATACATGAGACTTAAAGGATCCAAATACGCAGAAATATACTCTCGAGAATGTCTCTGAAGAGAACCTCTCTTTACATTGGTGGTAGTGGGTGTTGTTTTCCTATTTCTCTCCTCTTCTTGGGGCAGGGCCTATGTCTTCGCCTCCGCCTGACAGAATAGATTCTTACTGAGTGTGAGATTCATGAAATCGTGTGGTAACAGGAGAAATGTGTTCCTGTCCCCAGGTGAAAAAAACGACCGAAGCCACCTTGCAGACCATACAAGATATGGTCACCATAGAGGACTACGATGTCTCTGAATGCTTCCAGCATAGCCGCTCCACGGAGTCTGTGAAGTCTACAGTCTCTGAGACCTACCTGAGTAAGCCCAGCATCGCCAAGAGAAGAGCAAACCAGCAGGAGACAGAGCAGTTCTACTTCATGGTGCGTCTGTCGCTTCCCAGCCACCATTGGGCCTCAGAGCTGGGGTCCCCAAACAAGCATCTAGAGTTGGATTGGAATCACCTGGGTTCTTTATTAAAATACGGACTCCTGTCTGTCCTCAGAGTTGCCAATTCTGTTGATCTGAGATAGGATGTGGGAGTTAGTACTTTTGTAAAAGTTCCTCAGAATTAAAGAGGACTGCTCTAAGACCACTTTTTTAAACTGTAACGTACATACGTGTCCCCAGGAGGGCTTGTAACCTTGTGGGTTCTGGTTTCAACAGGTCTGGGGAAGGAGGGATCCAGAAGACTGCATCCCTGATAGGTTCCCAGACGATGGCGGGTGATGCTGGTCTGTGTCAGACTGCCCTCAGAGTAGCAAGGTTCTAGAATCTAGCAGATAAAAGTGGCTGGATTTTAAACATCCCGTGGAAAGTCCCTTGACATGATATACATTTTTTAAAGCTAAAAACGAATCTTTCCTTTTGCAGAAACTCAGAGAATATTTGGAAGGTAGTAATCTCATCACAAAGCTTCAAGCCAAACATGACTTGTTGCAGAGGACCCTTGGAGAAGGTCAGTTACTTGAAGCAGACAGGGAGGGTGACATGGATTTTGTCCTGTGTCACGTTCCCATTCCGTGAAGAGTGCGAGTTGTGGGTTTGTGTTTTGAGAAGCAGAGAACATTGCTTGTTTAGATTGGGCTTTTGCTAGAACTGTAATAATCAAGTTCTCCCAGCAACTCTTTTCCTCACAAGCTTGGTGCAAACCTTGAGGAAGAATAGTGAAAGCTGGGGAGGGCTGAAAAGCCAGCACAGAGGTCCTGAGGAGCGCTCTGCCCAGCCTGGGGCTCCTAACACCTGGTGCTCCTGACGGGAGAAGACTGGGCAGGGCTGCACCTGCTGACCACCCAGCCCCTTCTTCCTCACCCTCTGGGAACCTGTCCGGCCTTCCAGCTCCATCCCCTTTGTTGTAGGGGCCAGTATTTGTTCTCACATCTAATGCCTTCCTGGACTCCAGCAACCCGTTAAACCCGTTTGGGCGATTTTTTTTTTCCCCTTTCTGTAGACATTGATTTCACTTGAGAAAAAAAATCTAAGGAAGTATAGTGCTGTAGCTAATAATAATAACAAAAAACAATAATAGTTGTCCCTTCCATAGGGCTTTCTCTGTGCTAAACTATTGTTCGAAACTATATATTGAGCTGGGCTGTAAATTTCCCCATTTTTACAGATGAGGAAAAACTATGGGGAAGAAAGGATTATAGGCAAAAGGGACTATTTAAATGTTAACTCTCTTTTCATCTTCTTGAAATTTAAAAGGAAAAAAATAAATACAAGCAAATTCCCTTTTTTAAGTGCCTCGTAGTCTGTAACTTTATCTTTTATTCACACTAGACCTTGCCAGAAGTTATAAAAGTGAAAGAATACAGATGGGAGTGGGGGATGGAAGGGACTGAGGTGTGTAACTCAGGCCAAAAAGAGATTGCTGCTCTTTGACCTCAACTCTTGCCCCCTACCATTCTAGAACCTTCCTAGGACAAGGTGATTTTTTTCATCACCTTATCTCCCGGTGTCCTTCAAAGGACACATTATCCTCAGGGAATGAGTACTTGGAGAAAGGTCATCATGACCTAAGGCTCCATGTATTACAATTAGGATGCCAGATTCTAAGATAAAAGGCTGATATCATTTAGAAAAAGAATTAACATTTAAACTACTCGAAAGTGTCTTGTGAAATAAAATAACCAAACACAATATGTGAACTTTCATTTGATTTTGAATCAAAAAAGCAAGTTACAAAAGGCATTTTAAGGACAACTGGGGAAATTTAAATATAGACAGACTGTATATTAAATGACATTATTGAATTCATTTTCTAAGATATGACAGTGGTGGTGTTATTATGAAGAAGGTTCCTATTCTTAAGAAATGTTTGCTAAGGGGCGCATGGGTGGCTCAGTCTGTTAAGCGTCTGCCTTTAGCTCAGGTCATGATCCAGTCCCTCAGTGGGGAGCCTGCTTCTCTCTCTCCCTCTGCCTGCTGCTCCCCCTGCTTGTGCACTCTCTCTCTGTGTCAAATAAATAAATAAAAGTCCTTTTTTAAAAAGTGGCAATATTAAGAAAATGAAAATCAAAATTGAATTTAAAAGAAAAAGAAATGTTTGCTAAGTGCATATATCTGCAAGTTATTTTCAATCAATGCAGAAGAAATGATACAAAAGGAGAGAAGGAAAGAGAAGGAAATAAGGCCAGTGTGGCAAAATGTTAATAGTTGGGAAATCTCAGTGAAGGGTGGCCCTGTACAAGGCTTTCAGCTCTTCTATAACGGAGGTTGGAACTTTTTTTAAAAAAGCCCTTTTTTTTTTTCTTTGAATAGTTGTGTTACCTCAGCAATCATGTCCCAGTTTGTTTGGTTTTTTTTCTTTTTCCTTTCATAGTATCATGTAAGATCATTTTTTCCACCTACCACAAAATGCCTGATATTTCAGTGATGCCCCCAAGGTCAGTTGCCAGTTACCAAAGCATAAATTATTGTTAAGTGTTTTGATGAATGCTTACAGGCACAGAGTCCTTCCCTGCAGGACTGGACACTACTTTAGAAATCGTGAGTTGGAGGCAATTAAGTGGTGGGTGAATTCATTCTTGGCCTGCATGCAGACACATGTGTTAATTCACTTGGGGTCACATTCTGAAACTTTTATGATACTCATTCTACATAGATTCCCTGATGTCTCCTGGAGTGAAAGCCCCAGCGGTTCATACTATTTTACGTGGCATGATTGGAAAGGGCTATATTTTAGCCGGCTTACCGAATCCATAAGCCAGAGTCCATCGTTAGCTGCTGTTTTGTACCTCGTGAACTCTCAGCCGGGATTTCTTTATCTTGGGATTTCTCTCAGTGGGTTTCTCTTGTATCATAGCAACACAAGCTGGGTTCCAGGGTACCAGGCCTTCACCAGGTTGCATTTATTCAGGAACTGGATGGTTCCCATCAGACACACTAGCCTCTGCCCACACGCCGCAGACCTTCCACTCCCCGGCCCTGCCCCACGTGCAGTCTTGGCAGCACACCACAACACTGCCTGGGCTTCATGCTGGCGGCTTTGCCCAGAGAAACCCTGAGCCTGCCCCCATCTTTTAGCTTGACCATTGTGGGCCTCCTGGCTTCCGTGCAAGCCCTGTTCGAGTTAATAGGTTTATACTAAAGGAGGCGAGGAGAGTTAATGGTCCCTGCCCTACAATGAGATAATCCAATGGGGAGTCCTTATGAAGGAGCTCAAGTCTGGGCTTGGTGAAATAAGGTTAGTAGCACAGGATTCGATGGTGCGTTTGGGGACAGTCGTGACTTTTTATATAGAAATCACAGCTCTGAATTATACCAGACTCACTGCTGCAAAAGCTGCCTTCGTAGTAAAACAAATAGGGCCTAACCCAGGGATTTAGCAGTTGATTGTAGACAGCTGAAACTGTAACTACAGACATGTGTTTGGCCTGTCTTGCTGCTTGCCTTTGGCAGCCGACCAGAGGCACGGTCAGTCCTTTGATTTACGACACTGTGAAGCCGCTCATGGGGGCTCTTAAAGGTGCACTGTCAAGATTCAGAATTCCACAACTTTGACAACTGCCGAAATGAAAAGAAATACATAATGAGTCGTCCAGACCAAAGTCATCACCTTCTTCGTCATCCTTCAGCAGCACCGTTACAGTCTTCTGTGATGTCATTTGTTTTTCACCCGGAAAATTTACACCAACACAGTAAATGAGATCTATATCCGTAAAACTGAGGCATGGAAAGTGTTTTTTCCTTTTAGGAAGCAGCCTTCGTGTTCACACTGGCTTCTTTATGTGCAACATTTGGAGTTAAAGGGGGTGTACATATCAGTGCAGTTTTCGCCAAACACAGACAATCTGACACCGGAAGCTGAGTTCCATGTTAGGTTGTTTCTAGACCTGGGTGTGCGGTTTCCCACAAAGGAACTAAATGGCTTATCCTCTTTGAATCCATTGTCTGTCTTTGAGTAGGAGCACAAACACCCTTTGGAAAGAGAAGCTGATTGTGAATTGTTATGTTTTTTTAGAAAAGCAATGCATTCTTAAGGAAGAAAAAAAGGCTGAAAAGTAATGTCAGAGTCCTTATCAGTCATTCTTTAGGGACCCTATTCCCAGTGCCTCTGTCCAGATGGAGCTGGGCACATATTAAATATTTCATCTAGTTGGGGTTTTTTTTTTTGTTTTGTTTTTTTATCTCAGATTGCCACAACACGGTATTTTGGTTTTCCCTTTTAGTCTGTGGTGGTAAAATACACTGGGGAGATGTAACATGGGTGTTTAAGGGGGTAGGAGAAGAATAAATGAAACAAGATGGGATTGGGAGGGAGACAAACCATAAGTGACTCTTAATCTCACAAAACAAACTGAGGGTTGCTGGGGAGAGGGGGTTTGGGAGAGGGGGGGTGGGGTTATGGACATTGGGGAGGGTATGTGCTATGGTGAGTGCTGTGAAGTGTGTAAACCTGGCGATTCACAGACCTGTACCCCTGGGGATAAAAATACATTATATGTTTATAAAAAAATAATTAAAAAAAGAAACACACACACACAAATACACTGGAGTGTGAAAAATAATTCACTTCTTTATTCTCAAGTGAAATGATCGGAGTAGTCAAAGTAGGTGTTTGTAGCAAGAACAAGATAATCCTGGGTCATGGGTCATTTTTTGCCTCCAAATGACTTATATTGTGGGATGGGGAGGGGAGTGAGGGAAGAAATTGTTGTTTTTAATAATTAAATAGCCTTCCAGAGAAAGTGATTGAAATCTAATCCTCAAACCACTGGAAGCTTTCACATTTCTCTGGGAAGCAGATTCTTCTAAGCTTGTGTGTTATTGATCTATTAATGATGATACTGATTAAAAAATAAAACCTCATTCATCAGTTGAGGCGCACTCTGTACTATTAGCTGAACAAAACAATGGATGTGGTGGTGGCGGTTATACCATGAATGATAGTTCTCGAGAAGCTTGCTCTTGGTTCATTAATCAAAATGTATCTTTGATAGGTTTTTAATTTTTTATCTCATACTGTTAACCATGGGTGGATGGAGCAAAATGATTTTAAGCCATTTAATATATGATCTCTTTCTAAAATCTAGAGAATCTTTGCGTGGGATATTTTAACAAGAGTAGCAAAACTTCAAAGATACAGAAGACATTTCATTTTGAAGGAGTTATTAGTGTCTTTATCATTGAATTGCTTGAAAGTGATTAATGCATTATCCAGTTTAATTTTGTAGATACTTTAAATTTTTATTTTATTTATTTTTTAAAGATTTTATTTTTAGGTAGTCTCTATACCCAACATGGGACACAAACTTCCAACCCCAAGATCAAGAGTGGCGCACGCTACTGACCAAGCCAGCCAGGTCCCCCAGGACTTTAAAATTTTAACTTAATATGTGTTATATAATTATATAATTTAGTACATCTTGGCATTTTGTGTTTGATTTTAGCCATATGGAGGAGATAGAAGCAGAAGCCATAATCCCTATTTTTCTTTTATGATTTTCAAGGTATTTTCTGGGGAATAAGACATATTTTTACGATATATTACTTGGGAGCTCAGGTCTAGAATTAAAACAAACCTGATCAAAATAGCATCAACATTTTTCACAGAACTAGAACAACAAATCCTAAAATTAGTGTGGAACCATGGAAGGCTCCAAATAGCCAGAGGAATGCTGAAAAAGAAAAGCAAAGCTGGTGGCATCACAATCCCAGACTTCAAGCTCTATTACAAAGCTGTAATCATCAAAACAGTATGGTTCTGGCACAAAAACAGACACATAGATCATTGGAGCAGAATAGAGAATCCAGAAATGGACCCATAACTATATGGTCAACTCATCTTCAACAAAGGAAAGAATGTCCAATGGGAAAATTCTCTTCAACAAATGGTGTTGGGAAAATTGGATGGCAACATGCAGAAGAATGAAACTGGACCACCTTCTCACACCAGACAAAAAAATAAATTCAAAGTCGATGAAAGACCTCAATTTGAGACAGGAGACCATCAAAATCCTTAAGAACAACACAAGCAGCAACCTCTTTGACCTTGACTGCAGCAATTTCTTGCTAGACGTCTCTGGAGGCAAGGGAAACAAAACCAAAAATGAATTGTTGGGACTTATTCAGGATGAAATGCTTCTGCACAGCAAAGGAAACAATCAACAAAACTAAAAGGCAACCTAGGAATAGGAGAAGATATTCGCAAATGACACATCAGATAAAGGGCTAGTATCTAGAATCTATAAAGAACCCATCAAAATCAATACCCCCAAAATAAATAATCCAGTTAAGAAATGGGCAGAAGACATAACCAGACATCTCTCCAAAGAAGACATACAAAAGGCCAACAGACACATGAAAAAGTGCTCCATGTCACTGGACATCAGGAAAATACAAATCAAAACCACAGTGAGATACCACCTCACACCAGTCAGAATGGATAAAATTAACAAGTCAGGAAATAGCAGGTGTTAGTAAGGATGCAGAGAAAGGGGAACACTTTTGTACTGTTGGTGGGAATGCATACTGGTGCATCCACTCTGGAAAACAGTATGGAGGTTCCTCAGAAAGTTAAGAAGAGAGCTACCCAGTGACTCAGAAATTGCACTATTATTTGTTTATCCAAGGATACAAAAATGTTGATTTGAAGGGGCACATGCTCTCCAGTGTTTATAGCAGCATTATCAACAATAGCCCAGTTATTTTATTGGGAAAGAACCCAAATGCCCATCAACTGATGAATGGATAAAGAAGGTGTGGCTTATATATATGCAATAGAATATTACTCAGCCATCAAAAAGAATGAAAACCTGCCATTTGCAACAACACAGATGGACCTAGAGGGTATTATGCTAAGCAAAATAAAGTCAGTCAAAGAGACAAATATCATCTGATTTTACTCATATGTGGAATTTAAGAAACAAAGCAAATGAACATAGGGGAAGGAAAGGAAAGATAAAATAAGATAAAAACAGAGAGGAGGGCAAACTATAGGAGACTCTTAACTATAGAGAACAAAGTGAGGGTTGCTGGAGGGAAGGTGATCAGGGTGATGGGCTAAATGGGTGATGGGCATTAAGGAGGACACTTGTTGGGGTGACTCCTGGGTGTTAATTGTGAGTGATGAATCACTAAATTCTACTCCTGAAACCAGTATTTCACCATATGTTAACTAACTTGAATTTAAATTTAAAAAATAAAAAAGATTTGTAAATGTGTGGGGGGAGGGGGAACAAACCCAGATCCTAGGGCCAGATGCATCACATACTAACTGTTTGACCTTGAGCAAGTCACAGTCACTTGCCTCCTAAATGCTTGGTCTCTTCCATAAAATCAAAATAACATTACCTGCTTCCCAAGGTTTTGTGAATATTGTGAGTTAATATATAGAAGGTGCCTAGAACAGTGTCTAATAAGTATCGGACATCATTGTTGTTTGTGTTGTTAGTAGTATATTTGACGTCATACTTCTGTGATAATAAAGTTTGTAGCATGACAGAATACAGTACAGCACAAACCTGCTAGTTTCTCTGTCCTCAACCTTTCGCTCATTTTCCTGACTCCCTGTGCATGATCTTAGCTAGGTCCCATGGCCCCAGAACAACCTAAATGGTGGTGACCATCAAATCTTAATCTCCAGCCCTGTCTTGTGTCTGTGCTTTAACCCTGTCCAGCCAGCTTCCTGCCGAAGGATATCCCAGAAGACACCACTTTCTAGCAGACCATCTCTCATACTTAAGAACAGCTAGAAATTATTCTGGGGTTCTCTGTCCACCTTCTACTTTTCTTGTCCCTCAAAATAGCAAAAGGCCAAAAGAGGGAAGAGAGTTCGAGTTTAAAAATCGATAGAACTGGGTTCTATTTTTTAAATATTTTTCCCCTTTCCTCCCACCCCCCACTTCAAGTCAGGGCCCAGCATGGCTTCTAGTAGACCTACAGAGGCCTGAGTCTGGGCTAAGGAAGGTATTCTCTGGCATTAACTGTCACCTCCACCCCTTTTACAAATAGAGCATTAATCAAATCCTTCTTTACTTGCACTTCAAAAGCAGATAATAGAGTAAAAGACTCTGTTGCCTGGGAAGGTGCATTCAACATTTCCAGCAAGACCACTCTATCTACAAATGTTATCCTGGCCTTCTGCAAATCGGAATCACTGCACTATGATGGGATGGGATGGGTGTACCTGTTTGTGCTGCAATGTGACCTTTCTCTGGTAGCTGTAGCTTCAGGCTGTTTCAGAAACAGGTCAAACTGTTTGTTTATTTGCAAACAAACCAGTGAAATGGTTCCCTCTTGCACACCCCTCCCACAGTTCCACCGGAAACATGAGAAAGAGCAGACAGCAACCACAGGCCCCCTTCTCACTTGGAATTAGCACAGATTGTAGGAGCACAACGGAAATGCAGAGCCGGTGTTTAAAACAAGCCAAGAAAGCCTGAATATACAAGAAACTCTTGTTTTAGGTGGCAGGGAACTTTAAAAGGCTATTACCTTACAGGTTGTAGAATGTAGCATAATTTAATGTCCTTAATATCTGCCAGTGTCATTTCTGATTATAAATGCAACTTCTCACCTGACTATATATTATAGAAAGAACACCAACTTAATATAAAGGAAATTGAGTTTCCCCACCCTAATTTGACCACCTTCTAACCCAAGTATCAGTCAAGACAGAGGAAACAACTAACATTCGAACCTTGGATGTATTTTATCTGTATTTCTTTGTTAACCTTAGTTAAGATCAAGCAGCTGTTTCATGTTTCCTGAGTAACAAATATCCCTTCCTCAAATTGCCAAGTGAAACATTTTTCTCCAATCTATAGGATTTATTAAATTTTAAGTATAGGTTTTATGAAATGTTTACTTCAAATTATTTGTCTCTTATGATATGCTATCCTCATGCTTTCCACCATAAAATGTGTAAGTTATTACAAACTCAGCATCTTAAAGTAAGGGACAGGTTACCAAGTGCATTCCATGGATTCCATTCCATTTACTTTTTTTTTTTTTTTCCCTGCAGGTCATAGAGCTGAGTATATGACTACAAGGTAGGAAAATATTTTATCACAACTCTATTTCTCATCCTTTTTTTCTTTCCCCTTAACAACAAGCAGCCATTCAGTGCTGCAAGAATGAACCAATTTTGTTAATGAACATGGTAGATCATTTTGACTCAATAGACAATAGTAACATGAAATCTTTGGGATTCTCACAAAACCAGATTTGCTCCAGCAGATCTGAGGGTTTCCCAGTGTAATTGTAAAGCTCTTTAATAGTAGACTGCTTCAGAAAGACCTAAATCGAATGGGCTTGGTTTATCTAATCCCAAATACTTTCAGTTTCTAGAAATAGTCTGATTTGATCATTTAATTTAACAAGCAATGTTATGTGCATATCTACTGTGTTAGCAAATAGAAAGCATGATCAGTTATTTTCTGCTCCTACTTCTCCTTATGTCATATAAAACTTAGAACTGTACCAATACTTGGGATTTTAGCTGCTTACCCCTTTTTGGTTCACTTTAAAGATTTAAGTTTGTTATTTATTTATTTATTTATTCATTCATTAAGATTTACTTATTTATTTATTTATTTGACTGACAGAGATCACAGGTAGGCAGAGAGGCGGGCAGGGGTGGGGAGCGAGGGGAGGCTCCCCGCCACGCAGAGAGCCCAACTCGGGTCTCCATCCCAGGACCCTGGGATCCCAAGCCAAAGGCAGAGGCCCAACCCACTCAGCCACCCAGGTGCCCCTAAAGATTTAATTTTTAATATTACAACCATATTGCACTCCCCCCCCCCTTTTTTCATTCGTAAAGGGATTTCGAAGCCACCGCTGAGAAAGAAAAGCCTTTTAGGGAAGAGATTCTGATTTGGGTTGGGGAAAGTTTGCAACTTTTATCTTTCTGTGCCAGCCTTTGTGTGAGAGCCAGAAATTATTATAATGGACACAGCTAGACTTTGCACTCTTGAAGTTGAGCTCTCTTTGAGGTGAGAGGCATTTAGAACACTGATGGGTGTGTGTGTGTGTGTGTGTGTTGCGGTAATTGGCAAGTTGACTTTCAAAGCTCTGTATTGTCTGTACCGGGCATTTTATTCAAAAGGAAGCCTCTCTTCTTGGTGAACCAACTAGAAAGATACAGCTACTGACTTGCCTAAACCTCATGGAAAACACCGAGGTTTCTTTCTTCCCTGTGTCAGTGACAAAGAGGAGTGTTACTTCTTCATAGTAAGATGTAGTTGATGGAGCTTTTTTCATATATATCATCTCTTTGGGCTGTCAACTGCTTTACTTTTGTCTCTATATTATAATGAACATAAAGCACTTCAAGAAAAAAAAAATTCTTTTTAAAAGGAAATGCAAATACATGAATTTGCAGTGAGAACCGTCACTGCCCAACAGACTAGATACACACATCAACCTGACTCGGACTTCCTCCCATCCACATGGGCAGGCTGTGTGGTAGCCAGCAAACCAGTGCGTGTCATACTGTTCAAGTGTTGGGTGGCACAGCCCTGATTCTGTTCACCAAATGTGTGCCTAGTAAAGTCAGAGCCATCGGGGGCCTGATGGCTTTCGGCCTCTGCCTCCAAAAGGACTTTAATAAGCGCCTGGGCACTTTGTTTTCCTGTCAGGTTTTTCTCAATATGGTTGTTTTGTTGCATTTGCCTCATACTTTAGAATCGTCAGGAGAGGCAACTTGCAGGCTTCTGGTAGACAACTCAAAAGACATGTCCTCATTTGCCCCAGCGAGGAGCTAAGCTGCTTCTTTCCATCATGCAGGAACAATAATCTAGCTCTACATAGGGGGCTTTGGCTCTAGCTACAAGGTTTGCTTGTCCCACAATTGGTGACCACACGAAATGAGCCTTTGTTCTTATCCTCTTAGCTTTGTCAATGGCTCCCAACGTCACCAAGTGTGCAGCTCTGCTGGACCTTGTAATAACCGTGTTTTCTGGTTTTTCTGTTAGATGCTTTGCTATCTTGGGGCCCTTCTGACCTTGGAGAGACTACCACTCCCTCCAAGAAATAGTAAAGGTCAGGCTCACAAGTATGCCTTTTTTGTGCAGACCCACCAGTCCAGACCTATACCATCAGCTGCATCCTTTACCGTCCTTTTTTGGGTTTTCACGTTCAAGGTCACTCTTCCCCCTTCCCTGATCACCACAAAGCCAAGTCCCAGACAACCCCTATTCCCCAGAGCCCACCAAACTTATTCAACCTAGACAGTCCTAAACCTGCTTACCCTCCCTCGCCCCTTCCTTCCCATGGATACCACAGCACTGCCTGTACTCCCTCTGCCTCTCGATTGACCCTGGTGCTTCCCCATGAACCCCTCCCCCACGGAGTAGCCTGCCCCCTCCCTTTGGGCAGTGTGGGTAGTAAACTGTCCTTTCAGTGGTGTTTGCTTCTGATCTGTTGGCCTCACCATACCTGAATAAAAATAAAGTCTACATTTTAAAACACTTGTAAAATAATGAGGGGCACCTGGGGGGTACATTTGGTTGGGCACTGATGCTTGGTTTTGGCTCAGGTCGTGATCTCGGGGTGGCGAGATCGAGTCCAGAGTTGGGTTCTGTGCTGAGTGTAGAGTCTGCTCGAGGCTCTCTTTCTTCCCTCTCCCTCTGGCCCTCCCCTTCACCCCCTAAAACAAATTAATTATTTTTAAAAATCTTTTAAAAATACTTACAAAGTAATGAAAAGATTGGATGAAATCAAGCACATAAGGTTAAACTCCTTGGTGGGTAGTTGTTCTGGTTTTTATGCCCACCAAATCCTTCTGTGAATATCCCAGAATCAGTATATAAAAGAGGTTTCAGAAATTTCAGCAGGCCATGGCATACTGCCCAGTGGAAGTTTCCATATTCACCTCTGGACTCTTGAAAAAATTCCTCTTAACCTCTCAAGCATGTGGGACTCTGGGTGCTGCTCACAGTACACCCTGTTAATCCTTGGAGCCCACCTACTAGCTGAGTCCTAGAATCCGACTGTGGAAGCCTGTCAGGTTTGCTCCCCTACCTCTCTTGATAACTCCAGATTATGGTAATCTCTTATGAATCTAGTCAGGCTTCCTCATGTCCTTGGGATTTTGTTTCTAACCTGGCCTTTCTGAACATCAATGAACTGAAAAAGTAATTCTTTCTAGACAGTTTGCAGCATAACAAAGGGCTTACCCAATTTTCAAGTGTGACGCATACCCTCCTGTAAGCCTTCCCATGAAGGAGTTAAAATTGGAATGTCTGGAGAGCGGTCCTGGGACTCTCCCTCCCTGTTTCCCATTCAGTACAGTTGCAGAAGCTGAGTCAGATACTTGTGACATCTTTGCTCTAAAGGAAGAGGACAGAAGAGGCCCTGGTTCTCGACAACAGAGCAAGAAGCTACAGGGTCTAAGGGGAACAGGTGGAGCACTGGTTGTGTGTGTTAGACTGGCGCAGCCACCAGAGCAAACAGACTAGAGATGGAGAGTCCAAAGCAGAATAAAGGACATGTGCTAATGTTCTACAAATATTGAAGCGATGAGAGTTCGTTATAAAGAAATAATCATTCATATGAGCCTGTATCTACCTCCTCCCCGAGAAAGCATTGGAACCAAACTCGTTTTTCACTTGTGACCCCATTAATACTTACTTTTGCATAAACTAAAACCCCATTAATATCTGAGGACTATTGAACAGATGTGACGTTACTTGCATTGACAAATTATGTTGTAACTAAAAATATTATATTTAATTTCTTACATTGGGATTTATCGAGAGCCCAGATTTTTATGACTCATTGTGTCTTCCGTGTGACTCATAAGCTGGTCAAGTTTGTAACACTTGGCCAGATAGCTCACAATTCCATTTTTAAACAAACTAGCAAACAAATGTCATATGCAGTATACAAGAAAAGGGTCGTCTGAGGAATAGTTTGTATCATTTTTGATGACATAAGTAAAAGTAAATAAATGGGAAAGGGGAAGGACTCTTTTCCCCCATGGGCGGGGGGGGGGGGAGGTGAAGGGGGCACACAAGAAATCCTGTTTTGTGATTTTGCTGTGACCTATGGGTATTTCATTCATTGTTTGATTTCTGCCATGCTCAGTAATCATATTCCCTTCCCTTAGGCCTCCAAATGTTCCCCCTAAGCCCCAGAAACACAGGAAGTCCAGACCCCGCTCACAGTATAATGCTAAGTTGTTTAATGGGGATTTGGAAACATTCGTCAAGGTACTGGCACCAGCCATCTGGGTGGCTGATCTCCACGCTTCTTCCTATAATGGTCTCAGCCTCTCGTAAAAGGAGGCAGGTCATTATGTCCAAGTCTGTCCTGGGGCTCTTCGCTTTCCCAGAAAATCAATATAATATTTCCTGAAGTCAGAGAGGAAAGAATATTTGGTTTGAGTGCCTTCAGAGAAGGAAATACATGTGAGTATTATGTTGGCAAAAAAAGTAAGCCCTCTTTCTTTCTTAAAAAAAATAAAAAAGCCATAATTTGGGCAAAAAGGAAAAGAGCTTACCTGATAAAATATTTTATTTTTACTTTGTGCAAATTAGATGGCACAGAATCTATTTTTAAAGTACATTGTTAGGGGATCTCTGAAGCACGGCTAGAGTTTGGATTTCCTGTGACTTGAGGAATTCATTATATTGGAGAAATGGTAAGACCCTGCGGTCTGTATCTTGGATCTCTGCTGTGTTTACTCTGTCTTCTTTTTCACCCTGTACCTCTGATAATGCTTCTAGCCGAGGACGAAGGAACTCACACGCGAGACATCAGGTATAGTGCTGCAGGGAGGGGAGGCCACAGCCTCTTTTGCTCTTGATATCATTTTCAAATCATAATCATGCTTGGCTTTAATTGGATTTTTAAGGTCTTTGAAAGAAAAATGTTTGCAGTTGGAAATCAGGTTGAAAAATAAGCTTTACTATTTATGGATTCCTACCTATCTGCTATAGAAAAGAGGTACAGAAATTTGAACACTGATTTAAGAGGAGTTGCCTCTTCTAGCAAAAGCAGATAAACAGTATTTACATTACATGTTTGACAGTTGTACCAAATTTGAGTCAAGGGCTTTTGTTAAGGGAAGTCAGTGTTAAATGCCAAATACGCATTAATACTGGATTAAAGACCCTCAAATAAATTGCACAAAAAAGAGAAGAGCTTTCTTTCTCTTTTGTACCTAACATTTTATGTCATGGATTCCAGTGTTCCTGAAGACTAAATTTATGTAAAAAACCTCATCATTCATGATTCCCTTAATAATATGTTATAGATGTCTTAGTTTCTTTAAAGACAGATCTTCTATCGAATACGGGCACTAATGGTTAAAAAGTGTGTGTGTGTGTGTGTGTGTCATATTCACATGGACAGACACATACACACGTACGTGCATACACACACACACACAGAGACTGAGGGCCTCTGGCAGCCTTGAAAATGAGCCCTAACCTTGGCATTAAGTGAAAAGCCACTGGACAACCTAAATTGCCATCACAAACCCACTGCCATCAGCCTCCAAAGAGCCTTCTTGGCTCTAATTTAATATAAAATTATTGTCAGACTTGATTAGCTAGCTTCCCAGCCCAAGGCTTATAAGCAGGGGCAAATTAGCTGGAGAGAAGGGAAGATAAAGATTAGATGAAAGCACCAAGATATGCAACTGATGGTCTGGCAGAGAAAACATAGAGAAAAGCTCAAAGAAACAAGGGTATGATTCTGTTCTATTTGATAACACAGTACAAGAATGACTGCTGAAGATAACAGGACAGCTCATATTATATTTTTAAAAGATTTTTCATTAAGAACAGTTAACAGAAACCAAATTTAGGGACTAAAGAAGGAGTAAACCAGTTATCCTGGGAAATGCACCTAGGTGAGCTCTTCCAGGTCCCAGATGGCATATTAAAGAATCTTCGGTCATAGCAGTAAAACAGTGGAGACAGAGATCTCTGCCCTCTGGAAAGTGTTAAATGCCACTCGAGGTCCCCACAATATCACTGTGAGAAAGCAAGAGCAAACCATTTTTCCTTTTTCCCAGGGGGAAACTGAGGTACAAAGGGATTGGTTTTTTTAATTCTTGTTTGTTTGTTTGAATAGTGGGTGGAGCACAGTCCATTGTTTCACTTCTTGTGAACGATTTTACAAAAGCATCTGGCATCCATGAAATCAAATTAAAACACATACACACTTATTACTTTTTGACCATAGAATTCATTGTATCCAAATAAAATACTGACATTAAACAAAAGATTAGTGATTATCTTGAGGAAATGTAAAGACGAAAATGTTTTTTAAATAATATGAAAACTTAAGGCATTTTTATTTAGAACTTTCTTAGTGCAAACATTTTTCTTTTAATAACATTTTATTCTTTCTTTTTGTTTTAATACTAAGTTCATCAGAGGTGCAAACTAATATTCTCCTTTTATCACTTACATTTAAATATTTGTTGCTCTTTTAGATTACAGTGTTAAGTGAAACGGTCATATAAAGTTTACCTCCCCTAAAACACACTTGTATTTTAAAGAAATATCCCCTCACAGTAAGTGTTAGTGTAATTACGTTACTATTTTTGAGCCAACTAGTCCACACTAAAGAATTTTTAGTCTTAAGGACCTTCTCTAAGAAATTAATAAACAAACAAAATAACTAATTAGAGAAACTTGATACAGTCTCCAGAAGTGACTGAAGCACTAACTGGTTCACACACTGATTAGATGGTCTTAAAACCTAAACTAAAACTCTTCCTCAAGAACTGTATGAGCCATCCTAGGAATAGTTAAGAGTTTAAGGCTCCGCTGCATTATCCCCAATCCTTCCCCTGTTGCTTATTTGGAAAAGTTAGTAGATTCTGAATTGTTTTCATATATTAAGATATCCCAATTCTTCGTGCGGTTCAGAATAAAATTCCTCATGCATTAGTACCTGATGTCTGCTAATCATTCTGAACCTCCACGTTTCCTGTAAAGCTCTAATTCCTGAAAGAGCAGAGCCTTTGAAGGTATATGAGCATTAACTCCACAGTCGGTACCTGTCTTTAACCACTTGGAGTGCATGGCATTGGTGCATAATTAACTGTGACCCCGGCAGCTCCTTCATCTCACCTATCATCCTACATGTGTTTTAAAACATTTCCAGAATTCACACTTGTTCAGCAGAGTGCACTGACTCTATTACAAGATATAGGGAAAGGGGCCACAAAACTGCCCCTTCCTCAGAAAATGGGGTCTAATGGGACATGCATTTGGGCCATTTTTTCATAATCCTTAAAACATGTAAAAATAACAATGAGAAATCTGTAAGGATGAGTAAGTTCTGATGCAAACCAAACAAATATGTAACACATTATGATCATCTAGAAGACAGTCCTCCTGTCATGCATCTGGAAGCATGTTGTCATCCCAACGGTGTACTCTGGGGATGTCACCAAGAGGGTCCCGGCATGTCTGAAAGGCTGTGTGTAGTGACCTGTACGGCCAGTCAATCCTAAGATGCCGTGGTTAGAATACACAGAGTTCTCTTTAGGTCCATTAGATTAATTACTTATATAAATAACCCTTAAAAAGAGGAGCAATTCATGTATTCACTTTGATACATGAGCCTCCGTGTAAGTAAAAGAGATGAATTCACTTTGACATCTCAGAGGACACTGAAACAGGATTGCAATAAATGTATTGAATGTGGTTTGCTCCAGAACGAGATTGGTTAAATATGGTTTTATTTTTGGCCTTAGTGGAAGATTTTCGAGGGGGGAGTTGGAAATGATCATCAAAAAGAGTAAAAAAGCCCTCTTGAATTAGGGCTAAACTCTGAACTTTAATGTGTGATTTATGCCTCTCTGTGGTTAACTGGTTTCCATCTCTTTACCCAGGACTCAGGACAGATTATCCCTCTCATTGTGGAAAGCTGTATTCGGTTCATCAACCTCTATGGTAAGCCATAAACTATGGAATTCTTATTTTGTTTTTTGGGTTTTTTTTTTTTTTTTAAGATTTATTTATTTAAGAAATCTCTCCACCCAACATGGGGCTTGAACACACAACCCTGAGATCAAGAGTCACATGTTCCACCAACTGAGCCAGCCAGGTGCCCCTGAAATTCTTACTTAAAAAGTAATAATCACTAGGAGTATAGTAGATGTGTCTTTTCATTTAACATTTGATTATTGGGGAAAGAGGGACCTAACGGTTGTGATGGGATTTTTCATCCTTTTCCTCTTCTGTTCTTTTTAGGTCTTCAGCATCAGGGGATTTTCAGAGTGTCTGGTTCCCAGGTGGAGGTCAATGATATTAAAAATTCATTTGAGAGAGGTAATTGTATGTCTATACCCACACACAAGCCATGTTAAAAAGCCATCAGCTGCTCTCAAGTGAAGTGGCATACTTGTTCTGTAGATCCTCAAAATCTTTCTCTTTGCATTCACTTCATTTTAAATGTTGATTTAAGAATCTATTTAGCATAGCTGAGAAATGAAGCCAAAATCATACGACCTTGTTATCAAGTATAGAACAGTATAGGAGCTTGGTGTCTTGGTTTAGGACGGACATTGATCATTCTCAGCATGTGTGTGAAAGGTGGCATGAGAACCCATGAGAAGGTACTGGAAGAGCGGCAGGATAGCCCCAAGCCTACCTAGCAGGTGTTGGAGTTGACTCATCCCTACTGCATGTCGGGAATGCTCTCCTTCCTCTTATTACCATCCCCAGACTCCTTCCCTGGGACCTTAGCAGGTAGTGAACTCTTGATCATTGGCTGTCAAATAAATCCTACTGAACTGTTACTTTGCACCTTATAATTAGCAAAACCATACACTGTAGTGTTAGGCAGAGCCAGAATCAAATCACTCTCCTAGTGACTAATTGTTTGATTTCGGCCAAGTTAATCGTCTCCTACTTTGGCCTCGGTTTCATTACCTGCAGAATTCCAGGATCAGGGTGAGGATTAGGTATTATCAGTGAATCATCATCATCTGTAGGGATGGCTCTTATTTATTAACATGCCTCAATTATAATGATTTCTATCATGTCTACTCCGGGATACATGTGTACCTTCCTTCCTCTGCTTGGCCACAGAGTGAGGGGCATCATGGCATGCAGACAGGGCAACCTTCTCTCTCTCTCTGTCCCTTTTCCCTGGGCAGGGAGCCCTTGAATATTTCAAAGCTTGGTGGAAGAGGTAAACTTGGATCCAGATTGTTTTTCCTGTTCCAAGTTCTCTGACTGATAGGATGTGTAGAGCAGAGCAGCCTCCCCTCTCAGCAGCAAAGTGATCCAAGTCTCTTACAGGAACCATCTTCAGCATAAGTTGAAATGTATAAAGCATCAGTTTCCTGCCCAAGAGGCAAAAAAAAAAGTTAAAATATACAATTTTTGTTGAACTTTAGAACAGACCTGTGAATAAAAAATAGAGTTTGATTTAAGGCTGCATATTGTGTTGAATTTCTCAAAGATTTTATCTCAATTTAATTCTCAGGGGTGTGGAAAGCCATGTCAGTTATGTACATCTTAAAACTGTTTGCCATAAGAAATAACATAATTTCATATTTGTGATACATTTTTTAAGTTTTTATTTTTTATAAAAGTCCCTTGGTACAATTAAGGGTACATTTTCAGATCCCTCTGTCTGATTTCCAAATATCCCACTGCCAAATGCAGCTTTCCAATGTGCTGTGATCGTGCCCAGGCCACTTCAGGAAACATTAATTTAATTGTAGGCATTCACAATTAGGTGCATCCTATACTATTTCTGATATTGTGTCTATATGGTATCTTCTTCCCAGTAGGATAAAAAACAGAGAATGTCCTATTTGCATTCATGTCAAGCTAAGATTAGATTTTTAACTTGATGTCCCACAATACTTTATTTTAAGATTTGGGTAACTCGTAAGGGGTTATTTGGTAGCATTAAGATTTTTAAAAGCTTTATTTTAGCCAACTATTTTTAGGTTAAACATGGGTTGGGATATCTAAACGAATTACTTTTAATTTTAGTACTATATAATCTTTCATAAAGTGTAATTAAAAGATACATGTATATATAGAAATGTGTGCGTATAGAAACATATTTTTGTTCAGAAAAAAAAAAAGAAAAGCACTGTGCATGTAACTAATTTTTTTCTTTTTTTGTAGGTGAAAACCCTTTAGCTGATGACCAGAGTAACCATGATATTAACTCAGTGGCTGGCGTTCTGAAGCTCTATTTCCGTGGGCTGGAAAACCCCCTCTTTCCTAAGGAAAGATTTAATGATCTGATTTCTTGTATCAGTAAGTGGATTTTTTTTAAGTCTTTTAGCACCAGAATTGTCTCACTAACCAATTTCCTGGAAAAGGCAGGGAGCCCTCACCACATATCCTCCCCCTAACTATTACCCCATTACCACCACATCTTCGAGACCATTTGTTTTCTTTTTGGATCCAACATGAGTCATCCTCCCAGCTGTGGCCTCACCCTCTGCTGAGTGGGCTTCGCTCCTGAACGTCAGCAGCTCCTTAGAGCCCAAGAGTTTCCCACTTAGTGGCTGGAATAAAGCAGAAAGGCAGGTGCCAACCAGCTTAGGGGGAACAGGAAGTTGCAAGCATGGAACATAACTTCTGTTTGGCTTTTGGTCCTTGGTTTTCTCCACCAATCTTAGGAGTGTAGCAATTTTCCCATCTTTGACTGTCAGTCCCTTCAGAGCTAAGGTAAAATGAGATCCATGATCATTAGTACAATGCAGAGAAGCAGGTGGTAATTATCTGTCACTGGGCATCCCCCGCGAATAGGCAGAGTTGCTATGGGACTATGTAGGACACATCATGAAACCGATCATCATCAGCAAATAAAGCATTACTGTTTTATTCAGGGAGGCTTTTCACACTACAGGAAAGAAGGTGAAAGTCATAATACCCGGAATTAGTTATTAACTACATTGAGTTCCATACAGCTGAAAATGCAGTGCCTTTTTAAGCCCCACTTCCCAGGCAGGGGTCTGGAGCTGACCCAGATCACACATAGAGGAGAACAAGAATACGGATCAAGCTTGCCCCTAAAAACTTTCCCACCCTGCTTTCCTACCATTCAGCCTCCAATCCTCAAAACTCTCCCAGCTCATGCTTCCTCACCATTGCCATCACCAGCTTCTCACTGGGCTTGCTAGTAATAGTCTCCTAGGTGGAGTCAGCCCCTCCTTCTAGGTTCTGCCCTCTCTTCCCAGCACCCCCATCCTCCGCGTCATTTCATCCTTCACACTGCGGCGAGATCCAACGGCACAGATCTGGTCATATGACTCCCATCACTCCCCCCTTCTAAAACCTACTGCAGTATGTCCCACCTGAACACAGACTCCTGGGGATGACCAATTCACAGAACCAAATTCTTCCTCTTGGATCTCTCCCTGCTCCCTGCTTTTGTGCACACTCATCTCCTGCCACCCGTCTCCTTTTTACTTTATGTATCAACAGTAGCAAGCAGCAAGTGTGCCAGGCCATCGCCCACCCCATGCCTTTGCCCACACTGTTTGGTCTGCTGTCCCGGAGAGCTATTTGACATCTGCTGTGAAGGCTTTGCTGACCTGGCACTCCTCCCAGCAGGCCCTCCCCACCCCTGCCACCCCTAGCAAAATTAGTCACTCCTCCACGAACATTCCACTGTGTATGGAGGTCTACAATTTTTTCTTAACACCCCACATTACAATTTTTAACCCCTTCTTCTCCATGTGCTGAAGAGAGAATTCAGGGAAGAGGTTAAGAAGGCAGGCTTTGAACTTAAATAGCCGAAGTCCAAATTGCTCACCAGCTATGTGACCTTAGGCAAGTTTCTTAACCTCTCTGCATGTGAGTTTCATCAGCTATTAAAAAAGGGAGAACTCTGCCTTCGGCTCAGGTCATGATCTCAGGTTCCTGGGATTGAGCCTCGTATCAGCCTTTCTGCGGGGAGCCTGCTCCCCCCACTCTCTCTCTTCCTGCCTCTCTAACCTACTTGTGATATCTCTCTGTCAAATAAATAAATAAAAACTTAAAAAAAAAGGGGGGGGGGACAACAGACTATTATATATATCACAGGGCTGTGAGAATTAAATGAGTTGATACCTGTAAAGTGCCAAGAAGAGTGCATGGCAAAGAGTATGTTCAATGAAATACCCCCAGGTAACTCCACAGGCCTGTGAGATGTTAATAGATTACTCAGTTTTGTAGCCCTACTACTTGCCATAGTTAATTCCAGGTCCATTAGTAAGTACAGAATCCACAGTTGTTAAAGGTCACCAAAATTTTACCAGAATTCTTTTGTTGGCATTCATGCCTAAAATCCTGGGTCTTGCTGGGTATGAGTTCCCCAGTCATAATTCCTTCCACCCCCACCCTATACAGCCTGATGTCTTGTGTGGGATTCAGAAGTGTGCCTGTGTGTCCATTCCAAGGCTCTTACATAGCCTGAGTCATCACAGCAGGCCTGTGACCCAGCTGAAAAGAACTGAAAAGGAGGTGTCATGCTTCTGGAATTCTCCTTTGGTCTTGTCCAGAGATTTTTCCTTACATCCTAGCCAGAAAGCTTAAATCTGGAAAAATAATAAGCACTCTACAATGCTTTGTGGTTTTCTAGGTACATATATCAACATTTATGTTCACATATACCACCAGTAGGATAAAGTGCACCGGACTACCTTGTCTGTGAGTATTGTAGAGTCACTTCAGGCTTTCACTGGATGAGAAATACTGCTCCATTGTGGTTATAAAAATCTGAACCATAGAGTCAGAAAGCTGAAGATTCAAATTCTAGCTTCTCCACTTAACAGCTTTGTCACTTTGGGCAGAGATTAATACTTAGTCTTACTGAATATCTGTTGCTTTATCTATTTCATAAAGTCTGTGTGAAGAACAAAAGAAATAATTCATATAAAGTATTTAGCTTCATGCCTGGCACACAGTAAACCCCAGTCAATGTTGCTAGCTATCATTACAATGGTTACAACTACTCCCACTATAATCTGAGATCATATATGCCAGCACCTGCGTTAGTCACTTACAGTCTGTTCTTTGACCTAATTATCTCACGTGCATTTAGAAATGATGCTAGTAGAAGTTGTGGTGCTTCCAGCATGATTTTTCCCAGCACATGAAATGTTTCTTAACAATCAATATCAAGCTGTCTCACAGTGGAAGGAAGAGTCAGGCTTACTGAAATGTGAAGACTATAAGGAAAACAATGGAAAATCTACAGCAATATCTTTCTTTTCATGCAGTGAACTGCTACCAGTGCAAATGAAGAAGTTGCAAAGACATCCCCACTATATTAAAACAGTGGATTAATAATCCTCAGGTTAGGGCGCCTGGGTGGCTCAGTGGGTTAAGCCACTGCCTTCGGCTCTGTCTGTCAAATAAACAAATAAAATCTTAAAGAAAAAAAATCCTCAGGTTAATTTTTACAAAAATAGTCTCTCTCGGCAATGAATGCCCTCCATGACCTACATCTCAAAGAAGCAGGAGTCCCTGGGTTTAAGGCTGCTAAGGACACTAGTCAGGAGTGATTGAACCATGCTAGTAATTTAAATAGTATTGTCAGTGTTTTTGTTGATGCTGTTGTTATAAAGTTAAACAGATGTTGAGCTCTCTGTCCCAGCCCTACTTTTCCCCCATAAGTCCTGTTATTTTTAGTGCATTTTGCAGAATAGGATGTTTTTCAAGAACACATAATGAGGGCGCCTGGGTGGCTCATGGGTTAAGCCGCTGCCTTCGGCTCAGGTCATGATCTCAGGGTCCTGGGATCAAGTCCCACTTCGGGCTCTCTGCTCAGCAGGGAGCCTGCTTCCCTCTCTCTCTGCCTGCCTCTCTGCCTACTTGTGATCTCTGTCTGTCAAATAAATAAATAAAATATTTTAAAAAAAAAGGACACATAATGAATGACACTGTTTATAACGACCCCTTTACTTCCAACATCTAATCTCTCAAAAAGGAGGGGATTTCTAGCTATTATTGATTTATCTCTAGGCAAGCATTTTCTCATGGCATTATGACCCTGATATACCATATTTTTTTCTGGATTTTCATTAAATTCTTTGAATATGGTATAGTACATCATTCATCATTATATCCTCTCATTGATATTACACTATTTGATCATTTGAATCATTGATTAATTGCCTGCCATATGTAAAACCTTCTAGGGATTGAAACACTTGATTTTTGCCTTTCAGAAGGTTTAAAAATAGTAAGAGAGTGAAGATATTTACAAATAAATGCAGTCTAAGTTAGTATGTAATAGGAGCACAAAGATTTAGAAATTCTAGTGGAGAGAGGTCCCATGCACGCTGATTGTTTTTAATCTGTGTCATCTTCTCTTAGCATTGCCATAATTGGATTGATTTTCCCTATTAAGATAATTTTATGTGATATTTCCTTTGTATAGAAAAATCTTCCCTTTCATCTTTTTTAAGAGTTTGGATATGTCTCTGGGGCTCCTGGGTGGTTCAGTGAGTTAAGGTTAAGCGTGTCCAACTTTTGATTTCAGCTCAGATCATGATCTCAGGTTGTAAGATCAAGCCCCACTATGGGCTCTGCAAGGAATCTGCTTCTCCCTTTCTCTAAAATTAATAAATAAATCTTAAAAAAGCAAAAGAAGTTTACATAGGTTTCTGGTTACCTACTACTTTTTATTTACTTATTTTTGGAGTTTTGGGGGAAAGATTTTTTTTTTTGAGTGATGAGTTGTTATTGTGCCATTTTTATGTTTCAAAATATTACATTCTTTGGAAACTTGCAAATATGGATAAAGACCCAGTGGACTCCAGGGCAATCTAAATTTGAAATGACAAACTTGGTAGTACCTCAGTTTCTCACCCAAGTAGGTTTTTTAAAGCCATCTACTTTGTAATGGTTTTGTAAATGCTCAAGGTTAGGCCCACACATTCCTGGTCAGCTTCCAGAATGTACATATACCATGGCTTCGAGATTACCTAGGGCAGAAGTCCAAAGGACTTTCCCTAGATCGGCTATTCAAGTGATGTGTGGTGTTTCCCGGCTGCTGCAGGGCCATGAGCCCAGATGGCACATTTGCCCTTAACGTTACCTTATGTGTTACTATCTAGATGACTGCTTGAGCCCCAGGAAGCTTTTTTGGGAGGGTCTTTTCTTTTATTCATCATGATATCAACATATAGTATTGTAGGATACTTGAAAAATGCACGGAAGCACATAGAACAAAAGACTGTCCCACGTAATGCCCCTGCTCAAAGACAATGGTGTGTGTACACCACCATTTTGTTGCATTTCCTTCTGCTCCTTTTGTATTCATGTGCACACACAACTTTTTCTAAAACCAAAGTGGGACTGTACTGTCCATCCTGCTCATCATCAACCTTCCTTTTGACTCTTTTATTATATATATTTTCAAACTTCTATAGAAAGATATGGAAAATTATAATAAATCCCAGTATAAACAATCACCTAACTTTAAAAATTTTCATTTCTTGGACAAAATTATCCCACCTTTATCCCTTCCATCGTCTCCCTGACACATCACTTCCTCTGTATGTATGAATCTCTGGGAGAAAAGAATTCTTTTCTTTTTTTGTACAACATAGCCATAATACCATAATACCATTAGCATACCTTAAAAATAACAATAATTTCTTAAAATCATAAATAGCCCATCAGCACATTTTTAAAATAATTGTTTATTATGCAATTAATGTGTGATCACTGTAGAAAAATTAGAAAATAGAAAAACAAACCATCTATAATTCCTTATACAAAGATAATATAAGCCTTTTTAGTATGTTCCCAGGTTTTTTCTATACATATACCTCTGTACTTTTAAGTTTTTTATACCTATGTACTTTTATTTTAGAGGGAGAGAGTAGAGAGGAAGGACAAAGGGAGAAGGAGAGAGAAAATCTTAAGCAGGCTCCATGCCCAGCACAGAACCCATTGGGAGGCTCAATCTCTCAACCCCGAGATCATGACCTGAGCCAAAATCAGGAGTCAGATGCTTAACCACTGAGCCACCCAGGTGCCCCCATCCCTATGTACTTTTTATTTATTTGGTTTTTTAAGATTTTCTTTCTTTCTTTCTTTCTTTCTTTCTTTCTTTCTTTCTTTCTTTCTTTCTTTCTTTCTTTTGACGAGAGAGATGCAGCGAGAGAGGGAACACAAGCAGGGGGAGTGGAGAGGGAGAAGAGGCTTACTGCCGAGCAGGGCCAACCAGGGATCAGTGTTATGACTCATGAGATCATGACTTGAGCCAAAACCAAGAGTCAGATGCTTAATCAACTGAGCCATGCAGGTACCCCACAATAAGCTGTTTTAAAAAGTCTGGGGCTCCTGGGTGGCTCAATCATTGAGTATCTGCTTTCAGCTCAGATCATAATCCTGGGGTCCTGGGATCGAGCCCCACATCAGGCTCTCTGCTCAGCGAGAAGCCTGTGTCCTGCTCTCTCTCTCTCTCTCTGTCTCTCTCTGCCAGCCTCTCTGCCTACTTGTGATTTCTCTCCCTGTCAAATAAATAAATAAATAAATAAAATCTTTAAAAAAAAAAAAAATAGGCTCCATGTCCAGTGTGGAGCCCAGCATGGGGTTTGAATTTACAGTCTCGAGATCAAGACCTGAGCTGAGATCAAGAGTTGGACATTTCACCTGCTGAGCCTCCCAGGCACCCCTGTAAGCCATTTTTTAAAATTTAGTAATGTTGTTAACATTTTCCCATATCAATATTTTTCAAAATACAGATTTAAATGGCTTTTATTTCACTTAATGGTCTTCTAGTTTTAGAGACTTAGGTTGTTTCCAGTGATTTTACAGTTAAACAAAATATTACAATGAGCCTTTTAGTATATAAATCTATTTGCCCATTTCTAACTGTTTCATGAGAAAAGAAAAAAGCTTTCAAATTCTCTTTTTGGTTCTCCCGTGTATGTTTTCGTTGCTAAAAATTCTTTAAGCTTTGTTGCATACATGATGGTTTCTGTCTGAATTCTAAATTTCTTTTTGATGCCTTATACTAGGGATTACTTTTACCCTTAAAAATGTGGAACAGGCTTAGTATCTGAACTGAATAAGTAAAGCTTCCTAAGCTAAGAGTGTTTCTTTACTAACCTCAGTAATTCAGCAGGAGAAACACTATGTATTTATTTCTACAGTGTTGCTATTTAGCTAGGAAAGAATATAATGGTTTAATTCACAGAACTCAATCTATTAATGATTATTAGAAAGATTTGCAAGCATTTCATTTCTTACTTGGGAGAACAGCTGGTAACTCTCCCATCAAGGCTCAGCTAAAATTCATCTAAATGTACTAGAACATCTCTCTGTTTTTCTCTTTCCCTTTCATTCACACACATACACTATCACAAGCACACAGTTGATTATCACATTGAAATCGATAGAACCTATCAATGAACCTAAAAATGGCCTAGAACTGGGAAACTCACCTTTAATACTGCCCGTTGATCTCTGGAGCTCAGAAATATTTGTGTGCCTGCTCAGTTATAAACCTCTTCTAAACGTGGCCATTCTTTTCCTTCCCTGTTGTCCTACTTGAAATACATTTGCATCTTGTGACTTATTGTTTGTTTTCTGACAAATACTTTTGCAAATAGTGCCTCAGAAGAACTGATATTTTCAGAGTAATGGCCCTTTGAGTTTTTGCCATTTTCTGAAGCAACTTGTGTTTGGGGGTGAATTTTTCACACATATCTACATGGAGCTGTCAAAGCCCCATGCTGTGAGGTTGGGATGCCGACATGGGAACTTTGCAGTGCGAGGAAAAGAACAGAAATAAGCATGGGGAGCTTTGAGCACATGACCAAGACTGGGTGAATGCCCCTTTTACCTAATTACATGAGATCCCGAATTATGGAAACAAAGGCTAGCTTAAAAGAAATTCAAATGAAATACTGGTTTTCCTTACTGACAACTTTTCTGAGGAGAAGAAAAGATCCATCTTTTCAAGCAGCATAGAATTGTGGGAGACTATGAATTGCCACACTGAGAGCCGCTGGGAATGCACATTAATCAGTGTCCAAGCAACCATAAATTTTGACCCACTAACTGGACTCAGGAGAGTAAAGGAGTCATTTGTACCAGAGCAAGGCTCCTGTAGGATGTGCGCCGCAGGCCTGTTGAGTGACCAGCCAGGTAATATCTGAGTCCCTCTCCCAGCCGTCATGCTCTGAGGCCTCTGGGACAGATAGATTTGCTATGACTTCAGGAATGCGAGCAGTTCTGTTATGCTTTGATTGAGGTTTACTGAAGTTGCAGAGAATCCAGGCCCACCTCCCACAATTTCATCTGGTCTTTTTGGTGTCACTGTTTTACATTCCTGTTGCCTTTGTCTCCTAAAACCTTTCATTTGCATCTCATGGTACCCTCCCCCAATTTTTCTTTTCCAAAATTTTGGTGAAATATACAGAATATAAAACTTACTGACTTATCCATTGTTAAGTGTACGATTCAGTGGCATTAAATACATTCCCAGTGTGCAACCATCACCACCGTCCATCTCCAGAACTTCTTCACTCTCCCAAACCAAAGCTCTGTACTCAGAAAGCAGTAACTCCCCCCAGCCCCTGACAGCCCCCTGCCCTGTGCTACTTTCTGTCTTTGTGAACTGGACTACTCTGGATACCTGGTGTTAAGTGGAATCCTACAGTATTTGTCTTCTTCTGTCTGGCTTATTTCACTTAGGTTTTCAAGATTCATCCAGGTGTAGGAGAATTTCACTTCTCTTTTAAGGCTGAATAACGGTTCCTTGTGTCTTTATACCACCTTGGTTCATCCATGCATCTGTCAGTGACCACTTGGCTGATGTCTGCCCCTTGGCCGTCACAAATAATGCTGCTGTGAAATTGGCATATGGATCCCTGTTCTGTGGAATGTTGAGTCTCTGTATTATATGCCTGAAACTAATACTACACTGTATGTTAACTAGCTGGAATTTAAATAAAAACTTTTAAAAAATCAGTGAGTTGAAAGAAAATATTCTAAATAAACAAATCAATTTCCCCCAGTTCTATCTGTACCTGTTCCCCCAGTTCTTTTTATTTTTTTTAAAGATTTTTATTTATTTATTTGACACTGAGAGAGCAATCACAAATAGGCAGAGAGGCAGGCAGAGAGAGAGAGAGAGAGAGAGAGAGAGGAAGCAAGCTCCCCATTGAGCAGAGACCCCAATGTGGGGCTCAATCCCAGCACCCTGAGATTATGACCTGAGCCGAAGACAGAGGCTTAACTCACTGAGCCACCCACGCGTCCACCCCCAGTTCTTTCTAAATAAAAGTTTGAAACTACCTTTAAGGGGTAGGGGAACTCACTTTTAGAACTGAGAGATAGAAACAGGAGGATCTTGAATTAAAATTAAGTTTCTTGGGAGTAATGCCTGTGTCCTCTTCTAGCCTGAAAATTACTTGCCCCCTCTGGGATTTGACAAAGATTAAAGATCAACAGTACATGAAGAGTAGTTCCTGTCACATTCTTTCCTTTTCTTTTTTTCTCTAAGACCTCAAAACTAGCCTGAAGTTTCTAAAACCCTCTCCCTGATATTTGACCTTAACCTTATACTGACAATCAGCCTGGTGAATTAGTAGACTTAACTTATGAAACAATCCAGAAGTTTTGAGCAATGTTACATGTTCAAATGAACGAATGTTAAACAAAAGTTTAAACAATGGCAGAAGTTTTGTTGTTTTGTTTTTAATCATAGCCCTTCTATGGATCTATATGCGGCTAGAAAAGAACAGAAGGTATTGCCAGTCCAGAGACCATTCATGGGACCCTTCAGCATTACCATTTATAATTTGCATAAACATATTAAACTTTTTAACTGTATTAAACTTTTTAACTGTTTGGTTTGGGGCATGAATGGAAAGTTATTTATGCATACAGTTTTTTAAGGACCAGAGAACAAATGCTAGTAAATCGCAATATTTACTTTTAAGAATGGGCCATAAGTCATTTCAAGTTTGTAAGAGGTGTAAGAGGAATTGGAATAGAAAACTGAATTAGCAAAGTATCACCATGGTCCAAGCTAGAAATAATAAAGACTTTAATTAGGAAATTAATACTGAGATAGCCAGGGGCAGAAACAACAGAACTTACGTCCCATGCAAAATTGAAAAATGAAGCAAAAATACTACCTTCCTAAAAAGGATGATCCTAACATCCAGACCAAATGAGTTTACCATTGAAGAGAACAAGTAAAGATCCATGAGGGCCAACTGTGTTTATGTGTGGGAGGTCAGAAAACCTGAGAAAGAGAAGGAAAATCAATTGACTATTATGTCAGTAATGAAGTCCTTAAAAAAAAAAAAAGTGGCCTGAGATTTTCAAGTAGGATATATGAATATCTCAAGAACGATTGGAGCAAATGTAGTAATACAAAATTAGAGTAAACTTCAAAAATGTTTCTGAAAGTCTTTGAAATATTTTTCCCAGGGGCACCTGGCCGGCTCAGTTGGTAGGGAATGCATCACTTGATCTTGGGTTCATGAGTTCAAGTCCCACCTTGGGCATGGAGCTTACTTAATTAGAAAAAAAAAAAAAAAAAAAAAAGTTAAAAAATAAATCTTTTTCTCAAATGTATCTTTATTGAATGTCTTCAAAGTTGTACTTTATAAAGGGGGCACCTGGCTGGCTCAGTCAGTGAAGCATGAAGCTTTTGAGCTTGGGGTTGTGAGTTCAAGCCTTACACTGGGTGTAGAGATTGCTTAAAAATAAAATATTTTTGTACTTTGAAATCCTAGAAAGACAACCTGACTTGAACAGAAAATAGGTTTTAGTCCCAACTCCACCCCTCCAGCCACTTACCCAGTTCTCTTTTTCCTAATCCATTGAATGGGGATGACATTCCATGGCCTGCCTACTCCATGGAATTATTATCTGTGTTAAATTGGATAGCAGATGTGAGAATGCATTGTAAAATGTAGATCATTATGGAAATACATTATTATGCATTATAAATAATGAATTTATTGGAAATTATTATGCAAATAATGCATTATTGGAACTAAATTTTTTGCTGCTGCTCACAGGCATTTTTGTGTTAAGAACCTTTGGACAATTTGTATTGCTAGGAAAGAGGGATAAAATAATACTAGGAAGTCCCGGGTACCCGTCTTCAGTGAGCTAACTCTCCCACAAGGATAAGAAAATAAATAACTGTAAACATGAGGGTATAAAGTTCTCTGAGAGCAAGATTCAAATCACTAATGCATTACTATTGCCTAACTTGGTACTTGAAAACTATTAGGCTGTCCTAAAATAGATGCTTAGAAAAACTGATGAAATTATATAATACAAAGTAAAAATTCATATCAGTAAAATACTATGATAAGTTTTGAGGGAGGAGAGATTCAAAGCCTGGTACATTGCTGGAATCATAGTAATATACAAATAAATACAGGATGAATTAATGAATCATAGGGGAGGTGTCCCCCAAAACTACTTTAGTTACTTACCATTGCAGCTTTTTTTTTTTAAGATTTTATTGATTTATTTGACAGAGATCATAAGTAGGCAGAGAGGCAGGCAGAGAGAGAGGGGAGAAGTAGGCTCCGTGCTGAGCAGAGAGCCTAATGCAGGGCTTGATCCCATCGGACCCTGAGATCACAGGACCCTGAGATCACAACCAGAGCCGAAGGCAGAGACCTAATGCCCTGAGCCACCCAGGCGCCCCACCATTGCAGCTTTTGAAAGGAATCGAAACCATATCAGATGTACAATCCAGAAATAGCAGCAAGCGAAAGATGGTTTTTAAGCCTAGAAGACGCGAAGTTGCTCAAGACCATGGCCATCAGAAAAAACAGAGATAGGTCAGAGAAGATACTCTCAGAAATGGTATTACCCCCAAGCTCATCACTGATTCCCTGTTTGGGGTACAACCGCATCTCACCCAGGGGCAAGAGCTTCCTTATGGTCAGATATGAAATTTGGTACTCAGTGTTTTGTAGGAATGCGGGGCCTGAACTCATGACCTTGAGATCAAGACCTGAGGTGAAATCAAACGTCGGACACCTAACCAACACTCAGTGTTCTGCTTTAAATGTGGCAAGCGAAAAGATCCTGACCATGTTCTCTTCTGTCCATAGGAATAGATAATCTCTGTGAGAGGGCGCTTCACATCCGCAAACTCCTCCTGACCTTGCCTAGGTCCGTCCTTATAGTGATGAGGTACCTCTTTGCCTTCCTCAATCAGTAAGTACCCTAATACTCCGCCAGAATGCGCATCTTCCACTTCCATTTGCACTGATCTGAATTCTTTGTTCTTGGATTCTGTAACGTGCACACTGGGTCCCACTTATCAGCAGAGTCAAAGAGAAGACGATTGACTATAGACTGAAGGTATGTTTTTCTTAAGCAGATCAAGGTCATTGTATATTAGCTGAAAGACGCAGAAACTATGGCCGTACATGCAAAAATATACAACTATTACCAAAAAGAACACTTGTCAGTGAAATATGTGTTTTTCCAACTTCCATCCAAAGCTAATGTCATGAACGTTTTTGTCAAAATGATGTAAACCACCCACTCACTGCAGAAAATTGCTGGGATTTTTTATGTTGTAGTGAAGAAAGGAGGGGAACTATAGATGCGAATTACACACAGATCCAAAAAAGAACTTCTGTAAACTCAATATAATGAGACCTTATCAAGAAGAAAATATTTATAAAAGTCTCTGCAGCAATTAACAGAAACCTTAAAAAATCATAGCATTATTTTCAAAGGAACCTTACTGTTTTAATTTAAGCACCTTGATTTTCATTTGTCTTACTTCTTGGGTAATAAAAATGGGGAATATCTTCCCCACGCCCTGAGAGCCCCCTTCCTATTCAAGGATCTAGTTAAATAATTAGAAATAAAAGAATCTGGGAGGAGTAAACTCAGGGCAATGCCTCCTCCTTCTGGCCTGGGTTCATCCTTCCCAAAATTGGGATTTTTTTTTTTTAATCTTCTCTGTTTCTTTGGAGATTTAGAGTTCTCACACGCCATGGAGACCTGGCCCCAGAAACCAGGTCGCTTCTGATGGGGAAATGCTTACAGGGAACGGACATAAGCACAAATGACAGCGGAAACCCATTTGTACAGAAATCACCACTAGAAATAAGCAGGATCTAGAGACATGGATATAAACTATGGTTAGGTTAAATAAATGGCCATAAATATAAATCGTACTTTTTTTTTTTTTTTTTTTTTTTAGATTTTGTTTATTTATTTATTTGGCAGAGGGTGGGAGTGGGAACACAAGCAGGAGGAGTAGGAACAGGAGAAGCAGGCTTCCTGCTGAGCAGGGAGCCCGATGAGGGGCTCAATCCCAGGACCCTGGGATCATGACCTGAGCTGCTGCCAGACAATGACTGCACCACCCAGGCGCCCCTAAATCTTACCTTTAAATAAGCCTTGTTACCTACGGTGGTTTTAAAAATCTGAAGGCTTGCTGACCTTGGTGGGCAAGCATGAGGGCTCCAAGCCTCTGAACAGGCTGTCATGTGTCCTGGGCCGGGCACCCAGCCATCACAGAGGAGCTGCTTTGGGGCCAGCTCTTCCCAGGGGTGTCACCTGAGGAGTCCTACCCCTTTCTGGCAAAGAGGAGGGGGTTTCTTAAGTCTATTGCTTCTGCAGACATGGATTTCAAACAATGGAGGTATTCTTGGCTGCTCGAACCAAAAAGCAATGTGGGAGGTATCACAACTGACTGAGCTGCCATCATTTCCGAATTCTGGAAGAGGCATAAGACAAAAATTCGAGACAGCCTCATGAACCAGAACTATTGGGACAATGGGCTTCGTGACCTGAGGTGCAGAGTGGATGGCAGATCCCAGTCAAGGCACTCAACTCAAATATACACCCCTCTTGCCATAATGGGGCTGGAAACAGGGCAAAGTGGACAGGAATCTGAATCTCTTTGTTTGGCATTTGACCTGCCTAGCTAAAGATGGAGTTATTGAAGCAATTGAAGTGGCCTGGGTTGGTTTTTCGTTTCGGGTTTTTTTTTTTTCTTTTTAATTTATTTGACAGATCACAAGTAGGCAGAGATGCAGGCAAAGAGAGTGGGGGGAAGCAGGCTCCCCACTGAGGAGAGAGCCTGATGCTGGGCTTGATCCCAGGATCCTGAGATCATGACCTGAGCCGAAGGCAGAGGCTTTAACCCACTGAGCCACCCAGGTGCCCTGGTTCTATATTTTTTTTTCTTTTAATCTTATTTCCTCATCAATATTAAAGCCTCAAATTTTAAAAAATAAATAAATTTAAAAAGACAATCCGGAGGCTTGCTATCTTCACCTTTGATTTCAAGTGCCTCCCCTTCCCGTCTGGAGGGCCTTCCTTCCTGCCAGCCCTCTACGTAAATTTTCCTGGCACACCTGAGCAAAACCCACTGTGAACCAGTAAACCACGAGAGACAGACAAAGCAGTGAATCAAGAAAGTTCGTAAAACCTAAATCTAACTCAGCAGAATAGCAAATGTACGTGAGTCATCCAGCTGGCCTTGCTTCCAGCATTTCTGCCCAAAGATGCCCCCTGGCTCACTGCACCTGCCTTCGTGCAGAAACAAGCCCCAGCCTATAGGGCGGTTGCTTGGGACAGGAATTATGAAAAGAAAAGGAAATTATTCTCCCTTAATTGTAAAATCGAAATGTGGCTATAATGCTTTAATAACAAGATTTTGCTCTTCAAGTCAGCACTAAGTTAAAGACCCAGAAAGATTCGCTGTGACTCTCCCCACCGAGCTTCCATGTGTCTTGCGAGAATTAGACCATTCTTACTCTGCATCTCACTTCTCCGTGCATCCATTTTCCAGACAATCTGTAACATGATCGTTGCCTTTATTGTGAACTTTTTATAAAAGACTGTATGCTTGAGAAATGGCAGGCGGGAGAGACATATGTTAGCTGAGGAAATTATGCCTTTGTATTTTCTGCTTTCTAGGCTATCTTATTTCTGAAAAAGGGTAACGTATCAGGTCATGTGGCATTTCCATTTCTTTGTGTCTGTCACCATCTCACAAATGCGGCCAAGTCTCTTTTTTTCTTCTTCCATTTGTCATCTGTTCACCTGGATTTTACATTTCCTTTCAAGATTGACATTTTACTCATGGAAAGATAATGTCTCTAGCTTCTCCCTAGAACAGTACCCTCTGCATGAGTTAGAGGCAGAACAATCAACTGCTGGCTTATTTTGAGTTGCCTCTGGACAATATCTCACAAATATCCATTGGATTGAATTTAGAAATTAGTCCTAGAGAACCAGAAATTGCCCCAAAGTTTGTAGTTAGCCAACTTGAAAAGGAATGAGAGAACTGGGAATTCTTTTCCCCTTCTCTTGCACTTACAACGTCTTTTGTGACATTGATTGGTAGATAGTTGTGGTCGTCTTACCCAGTTGTTTGCTTTCTTTCCATGGCTACAAAGAAAAGGTGCTTTGTTTTCCTCCAGGCTTTCCTCAAGATTTACAGGGAAAAACTGAAATCTGAGATGTGTTTGATGAGTGGGAGGGCATTTTAAAGATATCCATAAAACTTTATGGAGCTCACTACTGCCCTTCCTGGATTTACTTGAGTAACATTTATAACATTTACACCGTGGTGTTCACAAGTGAAACTCACTCACTTGATCCTGTTCTCCATTGAAAAAGAAATTATCTTAAATGCTCTTATGGCTCTGAAAAATGCCACTTAGTTAAGGAGGATTTATATTCCCCTTTCAGTTTCTTCCTAGTTGAAAGGTTATAAGTTGTTTTACTTTCTTTGGAATTTGCCAAGGCAACTTCAAGTAGATGGAACCTTATCTTGTTCTAATAATAAAAACCAAATAAAATGCTTTGGATACCTATTTTGAGAACATAAAGTATCTTATTAAACACCAATTTTCTTCTTTCTCTCTGGTGCTTTTATAACTCTTGTCTGTCTCTCATAGCCTTTCACAGTACAGCGATGAGAACATGATGGACCCGTATAACCTGGCCATTTGTTTTGGCCCCACATTAATGCCTGTCCCAGAAATACAGGATCAAGTGTCTTGTCAGGCTCATGTGAATGAAATTGTCAAAACCATCATCATCCACCATGAAACTATTTTCCCAGATGCTAAAGAGCTGGATGGCCCTGTTTATGAGAAGTGTATGGCTGGAGACGACTACTGGTAAGTCCGGGAATTTTAGTCTTTCCCCCCCTGGAAAAATAATGGAAGTATACATATCAGTTTAATAAGAATAAAAAATGACCATAGGTTGCCAAGGTTGCCGAAGTCTCCAATTTCTAGAAAAAGAAGAAGCAGAACATTTGAGATAAGTTAGACTTGCATGTGTGACAGATGCATTCCATTTACGAACATATATTTAAGGAGTGTGTTTGTGCTAAAGGTAAGTTTCTTAAAAGAATAAAAATCAAGGGGCACCTGGGTAGCTCAGTGGGTTCAGCCGGTTCAGCCTCTGCCTTTAGCTTGGGTCGTGATCCCAGTGTTCTGGGATTGAGCCCCACATCTGGCTCTCTGCCACAGGGAGCCTGCTTCCTCGTCTCTCTCTCTCTCTCTGCCTGCCTCTCTGCTATTTGTGATATCTATATGTCAAATAAATAAATAAAATCTTAAAAAAAATAATAAAAATCATGACTGGCTCAAATCTGCAATGAACGTATGTCAAGAAAAGATGGGGAAAAGACTACAGCCAATTCAGAGCTGAACTCAAGAGCCATCAGTTGATATGCAGTCAGGTGTGTTGGAATGAATTTGCAAAAACTGGTGTATCCATAGGGCAATAATCATATTCTACTAGAATTCAACCAATTTTAATTTCTGTGGGTATGAATTATCTGTGTCAAAGATGAAGGGACTTGGGCTCCCCTAAGACCAGATGATTCTTGGAGCCTCCAGAATTTCGCTGAAAGACTATCCAGCCACTCTTTAGCCATTCAAGTTTTATGTAGTAGCAGTTGTTCATTTGTTAAATTCTTTCTTTGACTTTATAAGAATATCCATTTCCACTTTGCAGTGACAGCCCATACAGTGAGCACGGTACATTGGAGGAAGTGGATCAGGACGCTGGTACAGAGCCCCACACCAGTGAAGACGGTATGCCCTTGTGCCCATACTATTATAAAACTAACCTTAATATCCATTTTTTTAGAATTGCTTATATTAAGAATTCAGTAGGATACAAAAGAAAATTTATAAAATATGTGTAAAGTATGAAGAATAATATTACAGTGAACACCACAGACCACCACCAAGTTGAAGAAAAAAAGACATCATTACCTTTGCCTCCCCTGTTATGACTGCCTTCCTTACTCTGTCAGGGGTAACCGCTATATGTTTGTTTTTCAATGGTTTGTTGTTTCATTTTCTGTTTTCTTGAACTTCCTATAAATGGAATCATACTGTATATACTTCTCGTGATTTTTTTTTACTCGGTATTATATTATGTTCCTGAGATGCACCCACATTGTTAATGCAATTATAATCATTTATTTGACTACTGTATGATATTCCATTGTATTTATTTTTTATTGATGAATATGGGGGGTATTTTCCATTTTTTGCCATGAAAAAGTGTGCTGTTAGGAATATTTTGAACAGGTATGCTACTATAGTACCACAAATGTACAGGACTGTCTCCAGGATATATGCTTCTCGGAGTAAGCATGTTTCAAACTTCACTAGATATAGAGCCAAACTGTTTTTTAAAATAGCTGTAATGATATACACACCCCACCAGTAGTGTATCAGCCTTCCAATCGGACATATTCATCACCACGTGATGAATTTTACCAAATATTATTATCTTTGCCAATATTGTTGTGATTTTAGTTTGCATTTCTCTGATCACTGATAAAGATGTTGTTTTACAATATAGAGTTTTAACAGAAAACTTGGCATATAGTAAGAACATCAGATCAGGAGGTAATTGCCATTGAAAAGATACTTTGTTACTCACAGTAAGCAAGTGGAAAGGGTACATCGTTGCCACAAGTGGCCACACAGAAAAGCACCAAGGTTGGTCAGGAGGCGGAGGAGGAAGGAGCAACTGGGAAAGAGTCTTTGCTGGGGTTTCTGCAGGAAGAAACAGGCGGGGCAGGGTAAACAGGTTTCAGATGGGCTAGTGAGAATAATTCCAGCGGGCTCTGAGGAATAGGGATGGTCTCTGGTTGTCTGATACGTGGCGCAGGAGGTTAGGGCAGGTGCATAGCGACCCAGAGGAGGTGGTTGGGATGGGCTCTGGATTGGCTGGTTTGTCTTTGAAAGGCACAACAGGTGAGTTGTTTATACTATCCAGGAATTGGTGATCCTTGGGAGGGCCAGGCCCTCTGGTAGCAGCAAGGTCAGAATACAGAAAACAAAAAATATGTCAGAATACAGAAAATAAAAAATATGGTTCATATAGATATACTGACCCTTGTGTGCTTCAGTTTCTTTTTTTGTGTGAAATTTCTATCAAGTGTTTTGCCCATTTAAGGTTCACTTGCCCACTCTTCATTTCTCTGGGCTTTTTCTGCTTGGTTCAATATGATTTGGCTTTGGTTTTTTTCTTATTTATAAGAGTTCTTTGTGGGTCTGGATCAGGTCTTATTTTGTTATGTTTTGCAAATATCTTGTGCTCTGTAATTTGTCTTTCATGTGCTTATTATGTCTTTTGCTAAACAAGGAAATTTTAAAGGAGTTGAAGTTACCCAGTCTTTTCCTTTATGGTTGTTTCACTTTGTATCTCCTTTAAGAAATCTTTCTGTGCTGAGTGCAGGTAGTGAAGATAATTCTCCCATATTCTCTCTCTCTTTTTTTTTTTTTTTTAAAGATTTATTTATTTATTTATTTTGGAGAGAGAAAGAGAGCATGTGAGCATGAGTTAGGGGCAGGGGTAGAGGGAGAGAGAGAAGTAGACTCCTTGATGAACAGGGCTCATGACCTGAGCCACCCAGCGTGCACCCCTACCCATCATATTCTTTTTTAAATGCTTTCAGGGGGCACCTGAGGGGCTCAGATGGTTAAGCCTCTGCCTTTGGCTCAGGTCATGATCTCAGGGTCCTGGGATTGAGCCCCATGTTGAGCTCCCAGCTCAGAGGTGAGTCTGCTTCTAAACCTCTCCCTCTCCTCATGCTTGCGCTCTCTCTGTCTCTCTCTCAATAAATAAAATCTTTAAATAATAATAATAATAATTAATAAATAAATGTTTTCAGGTTTTAGTTTTCACACATAGGTCTTTATTCTACCAGGAATTTCTTTGGAGGTATGGCATGAGGTTGGGATCCATTCCTTTTTCTCCATGTGGATGCACAGTTGGCCCAGCACTAATCGTCCTTTTTACACAGCTCTGCATAAACCACGTGTCCTCTTTGCACAAGTCCGTTTCTGGGCTCTCTGCTTTTCCACTGATCTACTTCTCTATCCCTCCTATCTTAATTTTGGTACCTTTTTAAAAAATCTTCGTATTTGGCAAACCAAGATCTCTGACTTTGCCCTCCTTAACAATTCTTGATCTTTTGCAACTTCAGTTAAATTTTAGACTCAGTTTTTCAAGTTCTTAAAACAAACAAAAACTAAAAACCTGTTGGGGTTTTGATTGCAGTTGCACTATTCTACATATATTAACATGGAGAGAAGCGACATTTTATAATATTCAGTCCTCTAGTCCAGAAACATATTTCTAGTTATTTAATGTCTCTCAAACTTTTATACTTTTCTCTTTAGAGACCATTTTTTTCTCTTTCTTTTTTTTTTTTTCTCTTTCTAATAAGTTTAATCTTTAACATTACTTTTCAACACTTTTTTTTTGTCATTTTAACAGTTTTTTATTTAAAATCGTACATCAGGGGCGCCTGAGTAGCTCAGTCATTAAGCATCTGCCTTCATCTCAGGTCATGATCCCAGGGTCCTGGGATCAAGCCCCATATCAAGCCCTGCACTGGGCTCCCTGCTCCACGGGAAGCCTGCTTCTCCCTCTCCCACTCCCCTTGCTTGTGTTCCCTCTCTCACTGTGTCTCTCTCTGTCAAAGAAATAAAATCTTTAAAAAGGAAAAAGTCATGTATCAGTCATATATCATATATCATATTCCCACATCTTCATCTTCTCAGTTGTTGCTTCCTTATATTTGCTCTTTTCCTTTCCTATCTGGCAAGATTTGACTTTATGTTCAAGGATCTTTTTGTAGTCTTTGTCCAGTTTGAATCTACTGATAACCCCCTTGCCAGGGTAAATGCCCAGGTGGACAGTTGTGCCATTGGCCTGCTCTTCCTGTAGTCGTTCAATGAAGATAACATATTTCTTCTTTTCTTTTTTTTTTTTTTAATTTTATTTATTTGACAGACAGAGATCACAAGTAGGCAGAGAGGCAGGCAGAGAGAAAGGGGGGAAGCAGGCTCCCTGCTGAGCAGAGAGCCTGATGCAGGCTCGATCCCAGGATCCTGAGATCATGACCTGAGCCAAAGTCAGAGGCTTTAACCCACTGAGCCACCCAGGCGCCCCATTTCTTCTTGTAACCAAGACCACTTTGCCCATTTGCTGACCTTTGTGGTATCCTCACACAACTTGTACTTCATCATCCTTGTGGATGTGTGTGGATCAAATGTTGTACTTCTGTCTCAGCTCTTTGGAAAGAGGGAACCACATAATCTTCCTGGGAATATGGGAAGGTGCAGTCGAATGCCTTTTCTGGTACTTGCTCTGGTCAGAAGTCATGAAGGGATTAAACCTCATTTTGGTCACTGGTGCTTCAGGGATGGCTGCTTGACACCTTTTTTTAAGATTCATTTATTTATTTCAGAGAAATAGAGAGCTGGGGGAGGGGCAGAGGGAGTCTTAAGCAGACTCTGCACTGAGCACAGAGCCCCATGTTGGGGCTCGATCACACAACCTTGAGATCACAACCGGAGACGAAACCAAGAGTGGGATACCCAACCAACTGTGCCATTCAGGTGCCCCAACACTTTTTACATATGAACATATAAAGCTGTCAGATTTCTCTTAGTATCTCTTTAGCTATATACATGATCCTTTTATTCTCTCTTTAGTTATGAATAATCTGCTTTAAACCCAACCACTGAGTATATATTTATAATTTTTTTTCTACAGTTTGCTTGGTTCACTTCCGCATTAGCTGCTTAATCATTTTTTACAGTCTTTGGCTCTTTACTCATATTAATCCTTTCCATTGTTTTAAATTGTGATTGTGATCCTTCTAACATCTGCAGTCTTCCTGGATTTGTTTTTGTTGGTTCTTGTTCATTGAGTCTTATTTTCCAGAGTGTTTGGTAAGTTTTTTATGTATTCTTGGAACTGTGTGGAGCTCCTTTAGGCTCAGTTGTAGGTAAGTTCCTCCAGAAAGGCTTCTCATTTACTTCTGCCTGGGGCACAACCACCTTGACCATATTGAATTTTTAGCTTGAGGTTTTCCAGGCCACCCAGGTAGTGTGATTTTAAACTGTAAACCTACCTGAGGATTGGAATGTGGTCAGGATTCTTGGAGATGATTTGTTCCAAGACTTGAGATAGATTCTATTTTTAAGTCCAGAAGGGGGTGGGAGTGATGTATACCATCTCTGGAGAAGTATGCAGGGCTAGGAGGGAGGAAGATTTCTAGAACTAGAAGCTCACTGTGACACTGAGAGTGTGATCCTCTATGGGGGTTTACCTTCTCCACACTGAGCAGACCCTGGACTTGGTTTTTTGTCCAAAATGAAACCTTAAGTTAACCAGGCAGGAAAAATACCCTCAAGGCAAACTCTGACTCACATTTTCTCATGTTCTATTTACCTCACCGGGTTCCTACTTTTGTTGTTTTTTGTCTTTAATATTCCTTACTGTCATGGAAAATTATTAATGAAATTACAAAGATTATTTAAAACTAGGGTTTTTCAGGGCACCTGGGTGGGTCGGGCGTCTGCTTTTGGCTCAGGTCATGATCCCAGGATTCTGGGATGGAGCCCCATGTCAGGCTTCCTGCTCAGTGGGGAGCCTGCTTCTCCCTCTCTCTCTGCTGCTTCCCCTGCTTATACTCTCTTCCTCTGTCAAATAAATGGATAAATAAAATCTTTCTTTAAAAAAAATCCAGGAGGGGGCGCCTGGGTGGCTCAGTGGGTTGAGCCGCTGCCTTCTGCTCGGGTCATGATCTCAGGGTCCTGGGATCGAGTCCCGCATCGTGCTCTCTGCTCAGCAGGGAGCCTGCTTCCTCCTCTCTCTCTCTCTCTGCCTGCCTCTCTGCCTACTTGTGATCTCTCTCTGTCAAATAAATAAATAAAATCTTTTTTATAAATAAATAAATAAATAATTTAGAAATTCCAGGAGGGACACCTGAGTGACTCAGTTGTTTAAGCGTCTGCCTTCAACTCGGGTCATGATCCCAGGGTCCTGGGATCAAGTCCCACAGCAGGCTCCCTACTAGGGAGCTTGCTTCTCCCTCTGCCTGCCTCTCCCGTTGCTTGTGCTTGCGCTCTTTCTCTCACTAATAAATAAATAAAATCTTTAAAAAAAAAAAAAGCTTTTTCATTGATTTCAGCAAGAAGATAACAGTAATCAGGATGTCTGATGTCTATCCTGTGCCTTAAAAAAAAAGGTTTAAATGTTTCACTTCGACATGCATTGCATTTTAGATTCCTTGTTTGTTTGTATATTAAAAAGTTACATCTGAGCCCCCAAAAATTTTTCTTTATGTTTTTGAAAAGTAATATGAATTGACATTTTCAGAAGTTCATTTAGAAGAAATTCTTTACAATGTAAGCTTGTACTTCCATGATGTTGCTTTTGAAAGTCTCTGGGCCCTACCTCTGCCACCATCCCTTCCTTTGACTTGAGTTTTTTTGTTTCTCTGTATGATTTCTTCCTTTTTCACTGATGACTTCTGTCTCTCCTTGTTTTCCCTAGTGACCAGGAAAGCTAAGACAAAGCCCAGCCATCTCTCTTCCCAAACATCAGCCTCCCCTCTGCCATCTGTTAGTTGTTCCTGCCTCTTGATTACAAAAGAGAAGTTTCGCTGAGGGCTCTGTGTTTTCCATAACGTGTTAACCACATTCATCTGGTTTTGCTGGAAAGAAAAATTGTGTACCAAGGGCCGATACCCTTCCCCACAGGCAACCTCTAAATTTTCCAAAGTTAAAAGTTAAAGTTAATCAAAGGATTGATTATCTTTGTGATTCCCAGGTATTGTCTTGTCTTTTCTCTGTGGTGGTATCACTGGAGAAGGGTAGCTTTGGTTTCTGAAAGACAAGCTGTTCTAGAGCAGAACCGTCACCTGCGAGGGCTGTGAGTAACAGATCTTGGCGGGGAAGTGTCAGGGACAGCAAGGTCCCAAAGAGAAAATGCAGTGTACTAGTATTTGACAAGAAATGGAAATACAAGACTTAATAGCACCAGGCAGTCAGAAAATCAGCTGTACTGAATTTTTTCCCTTTTGCGCAGAGCTGTAAAAGCTGTAATAGCCACACAAAGAAATGAAGTTACCATGTTCACTCTTACTGTTACCAGCAGCGGCGACATTCTGCAAAGTCTGACGAGCTTAAAGGACCATGTGGCTCCATAGGAAAGGGAATGGTGCATTGCCATTACTTATGGTAATGGTGCATTACTTATTACTCTGCAATAAGTAGACTAAGATGTGTATAACCAGCTTATTGATTGACACTTGACTGCGAAATGACTCCCATGGGCGTGGAAAGAATCAAAATAATGAAATTGCTCAGAGTTAGTAGTTGATAGAGAATTACCAATAAAAATGTACTTCTGATTCATCAGGTCACTCTTTCATAATCTCCCCACACTTGAATTAAATAAGCAGAGCCTGATAATCCTGTTGCTAGTTGTTTCAACAAATAAACAGAGATAAGAAGCATAGAGTGCATGATTATGAAATTATGATAAAATACATATATATATATCTGTTAAGTAGCCTTAAATAGCCCTTGGCCAGCACTGACAGTCTGTGACTGAATGTCTAATTAATGTCTAAAGAATGTTAATGGTTCTTTCTTCATTTCCCTTTGATAAGTACCTAGACTGCACACTATGTTATGAGCTGGAATCTTTCCACCTTTTTCATTAAAATGAAATTCAAAGTACACAGGAAGGCTGACATAGGAATTTGCAAATTACATGTCATGAAGCTTTTTTTAACAAATCCTCCCCATGGATATGTTTATTCATGTCCCTGGTACCATGGACATGTTTATTTCTGTTCCCCAAGGAGAATTAGGGTTAAAAAAAATTGGCATCTGTCATCTCTGATCAACCAGGATTTATTCTTTATCTGCAATTTTAAAAACAAACCATAAAGTCAATCTCTTTGAATATAAAGTTCTAGTTCCTCCTCTATAAAGCATATTTGTAGATATTTAATAAAGCTGCTATTCATACTGTTTTAATAAAGAATATAATTTTAGGGGTGTGTGGGTGGCTCGTCATTAAGTGTCTGCCTTCCACTCAAGTCATGATCCCAGGGTCCTGGGGTCGAGCCCAGCATCAGGCTCCCTGCTCAGTGGCAGGAAGCCTTCTTCCCCCTCTTCCACTGCCCCCTGCTTATGTTCCCTCTCTTGCTGTGTCTCTGTCAAGTAAATAAATAAAATATTTAAAAAAAAAAAAGGTTTGGCCCCGCGGACCCACAAACTGACAGATCCACACAGACAAATCTGCCGGGCTCTTACAAGTGCCATGTCTGGTTCCTCCAGAGTCACCACTATGAAGAAAGTGGTTCAACAGCTCTGGCTGGAAGCCGGGCTCAACCTGGTGAAGGTTTCCCAGGCAGCTGCAGATTTGAAACAGTTCTGTCTGCAGAATGTCCAACAGACCCCCTGCTAACTGGTGTATCTTTAAGTATGAATCCATTTAGACCCCACAAAATCTGTTCCTTTTTGTAGTAAAATGAATCTCTGGATGGTTTTCTAAACCACTTTTCATGAACCAGTGAATATTCAAAGGAGAACTAAATTTGAAACCTGTACAAAAGCATATCCCTGTGACATGTGCCAAACTATGTAAACTTCTACTTTTGTCAGTCCTCAACATCTGCCTCTCTGAATTTTCACAAATTTCTATTTCACAAGGGTAATTATTTTATGTACAGTAGCAGCAGCATGCAATAAAATATTTAGTGTAAAAAATATATCTATAATTTTGGGGCACCTGGGTGGCTTGGTTCGTTAGGTATCTGACTTTGGCTCAGGTCATGATCTCAGGGTCCTGAGATTGAGCCCCGCATCAGGCTCTTTGCTCAGCAGGGAGCCTGCTCCCCCCCCCAGCACCACCTGCCTTTCTGCCACTTTTGATCTCTGTCAAGTAAATAAATAAAATATGTTTTAAAACTATATATATGTGTGTGTGTGTGTATATCTATATATAGATAGATATCTATAGATATCTATAGATATAGTGTGTATATCTATAGATAGATATCTATCTATAGATATACACACTCATATATATTTTAGCGGCACCAGGGTGGCACAGTAGTTGAGCACCCGACTCCTAGTTTCAGTTAAGGTCATGATTTCAGGATGTTAGGATTGAGCCCCACCTGGGCTCCATGCTCAGTACAGAATCTGCTTCCTCTTGCTCTTCCTCTCCTTTGCCCCTCCTTCCCATCTCGTGCCCGCTCATTCACTCTCTCTCAAATAAATAAAATCTTCAAAAGAATATATGTATATATAATTTTAGGAGGGAATACTAGAGTGCTAACATGATCTGAAAGTTATAGTCAGTTTTTGTTGTGGTTTAGTTATATTCAATTGTTAAAGAACTTAAACTGTTGTTTTATTTTTTATTTATTTATTTTTTAAAATACTTTATTTATTTTATTTGACAGAGAGCGAGATCACAAGTAGGCAGAGAGGCAGACAGAGACAGAGGGGGAAGCAGGCTCCCCGCCTCTCTGCTGAGCAGAGAGCCCGATGTGGGACTTGATCCCAGGACCCTGAGACCATGACCTGAGCCGAAGGCAGCGGCCCAATCCGCTGAGCCACCCAGGCGCCCCTGTTGTTTTATTTTTACACCTACTTTGCTAAGTAGTATACTACATGTAGATTATAGTATTTAAATGTATAGCTGAAATTCATGCAGGCCCTTCATATAAGGTAAACACTAAGCTTTTTCCATGTGTTTGTTGATTTTTTATGTTTGTGTCTTACATGGCCCAGAGAATGTTTGAATTTTTCAAGTGAGAAGGAAGCCTAGCTGACTACCCAGTGATTTCTTATGCAGTTATTCCATATAAGATATTAAACATATTTCAGGAATCTTTGCAGAAAAATCAACTGTTTCATTTTTTTTTTTAAAGATTATTTATTTATTTATTTATTAGGCAGAGAGAGATCACAAGTAGACAGAGAGGCAGGCAGAGAGAGAGAGAAGAGGAAGCAGGCTCCCCGCTGAGCAGAGAGCCCGATGTGGGACTCGATCCCAGGACCCTGAGATCATGACCTGAGCCGAAGGCAGCAGCTTAACCCACTGAGCCACCCAGGCGCCCAAATCAACTGTTTTGAATGGGAAGGTTCATTACTAAGCAAAATCAAAGACAATTTCCTTCGAAAATATTTGACAGATAGACAAGTTTTAATCTATTATGTATGCATATATGCTAGGGTACTCGGAAACTAATACATGCTCAGTTTTCAGCAAATAAGACATTGCTCGTTGCATGTACATTTGCAGAAATGTACAAATGCATGTACATTTCTCTGAACTTTTAGCACTTGTATTGGCCCTTTCTCTGTTTTATTGATTAGAAGTTTGCTCATCTGTGTGGATAGCAGGGCTGAAGATGGCGGGGATGGTGAGAGACAGGAGGAAAGATCTTAAGGCCCAGAACTGAAGGGCTTTTTGCAATAAGCTGAATCACAAAACGCATCTCTTATAGTTGTTTTGTATAGTTTGTCCTCTTATTTGCTTTCAACCTTTGTGACCAGAATTAGATCAGTGCTAACATTCCAATTCTAGGCCCAGAGTTCAACATCTTTTCTTTTCTTTCTTTCTTTCTTTTTTTTTTTTTTTTTTTTTTTGAATTTTGAGATCTTTCAGGGTTCACATGAAGTGAACCCTACAGGGTTCCTACAGAGAGATCCCAGCTTCCCTCCATGGTAAAAATCTTATATAACTGCAGCATAATATCACAGCCAGGAAATCGACATTGAAACCCTCCCTCTGCCATGTTCACGTTTCACTAGTTTCAGGTGCACTCAGTTGTGTGTGCAAACATTTAGTCACATACGGTTTCATCATCAGGGTCCTTCATGCTCCCCCTTTTATATCCGTGGCCATTTCTTCCCAACTTTGGTAACCACTAATCTATTCTCCATCTTGATTATTACGTCATTTCAAACAGGCTAGATAAATGGTATCACATAGTATGTCACCTTTTGAGATTGGTTTTTTCCACTCACTGTAATCCCCTTGAATATCTTTTGACCTCTGGATAATATAACTTTTGAATCTGGTCTTTTAATTTGGGTATAAGGCAGTCTAAGTTATGCTGGTTTCATAGGCAACTAGAATTTATTACTGATCCAAGAGAAAACAAACTTATCTCTACTGTCGGTGGTAGTTGGAAGATTTGATAGTGCCAGATAGTACATGAAGAAATTAAATGTACTCAAATAGTACTTAATGTGCTGGGTTTTGTAAACTTGATTTTTCTTTAAATAAGCAAGTAAAGCATAAACTTCCTAATGTTCTGGGATAGTGATTTTTCCATGTTATCCGTGGTTATTAACATGTTATGAGGGAATTCCATCATTGTCAAAATAATATTGGAGCTGTTATGGAGGACATTACAACCCAAGGAAGGATCTCATATATCATGTTGCAAAGTTTAAGATATTTTTTATTAGTCTGTCATTCTATCTCTGGTAAAAGGCTGTGGAAATTAAGATCCAATGTTCCATTTTTCTTTGTGTGAAAAACTGATGACAGCAAGAGAATGTTTTTCTGTAACTCTCTTAACAGCCTGAGTTTATCCCCCATTGAGGACTTAATACATTTTTCACTCTGGATATTGAAATGGCCTGGTTTATTTCTAAGGCCTCATAGAGAACTTTCACACAGCGTTTCATGCTTACCTCACGCCTCTGTCCGTCATTGTCTTCTGGTGTGTTCTTTGTAGAATGTGAGCCAATAGAAGCGATAGCCAAGTTTGACTACATGGGGCGATCTGCCAGAGAACTGTCCTTCAAGAAGGGGGCCTCCCTGCTGCTGTATCACCGGGCGTCTGAGGACTGGTGGGAAGGCCGGCACAACGGCATCGATGGGCTCGTGCCGCACCAGTATATTGTGGTGCAGGATATGTGAGTAGCGTGGGCTCTCCCCGCCCTCTGGGCTGCTCCCACCGTCCTGGCTGCTCCCACTGGAAGACTCCAGTCACTATTCCTAAACTGACCTTGGTCTTTTGAGAAAAGAGCCGATGGGATTGCGGAGCCCAAACCTCTGAGCCTGGGCACCATGCTTCACCTCGCTGTTGGGCCTTTGCTAATGGTACTTCGGGGCCAGCAGGTTTTTATTTCCCAAACTCCACCAGCAGATTCGGAGCAAGGGCTAGTGAGAGATGCCCTGTGAAGCTTTCAGGCTCCTAGAAAAATCACCCATGTGGAGAACAGCTTCAAGAGCTGTAATAACACCTCTAGTTCCAAGCCAGCCATACTCCTCTTTTGCTGTCCAGCTACCATTTCAATTCCAGATTCCCCAGAAGGAAGACACTGACCTAACATCTCAAGAGAATCATCATCAGCCTTCTTTTTTCTGTTTTTTAATAATATTGCTGTAATTTAAAAATATTTAAAGAGATGAGAAGATGGTCATAGTATATTAAATGAAAGAAATAGGTTGCAAAATCATATGTGAAGTATAATCCCTATTCTGTGAATATTTCACAGTATAGCACTAACATATGATTTTTCAAGGAGAAGAGAAATATACAGCATAAACTGTATACAGTGATTAAATGATTCACCCTAATTTTAGAAAAAGAAAGAAATGTTAAAAATGTATATCTCAGAACCCAAGAAGTATTGTGTGTATGTAGGTACAGACATACAGTCATAGATATCTAAACTACATAAACATATTGGTGTCTTGAGTATAAGTTCATACCTATATCTGCAGACATCATACATGTTTACCCAGGCATGGATTAAAAAGTAGAAAAGGCTATTTTCTCAAATTCTAGCAGCAGTGGTGTCTGGCTGTTATATCATGACTATGATTTTGCTCTTTTTTGTATATCTGAATCTTGCACTTTACCTGCAGTGAAATTGTATATTTTTATTATAAGGAAAGTCGTGTTGATAAGAGAAAGACTTGAATGTGTAAATGCTGTCATTTCTTTTTTTGTTGTTCCCATTCATCTTGTGAAAGACCCTCACCCTGGATTCTCTTCATTGTAGGGACGATACGTTTTCAGACACTCTGAGCCAAAAAGCTGACAGCGAGGCCAGCAGTGGGCCAGTCACTGAGGACAAGTCTTCATCCAAGGACATGAACTCCCCAACAGACCGGCACCCTGACAGCTATCTAGCCAGGTGGGTGGAGTCTGACCATCAGGCCCCTGAACCTCAACTTTCCCAAGTGCTTTGAGGAGCCACAGAACCCACAGCTTCTCGTATCAGCCGGTGTGATAAGCTCTCCTATTTTCTCTCTCTTTTTGTGTATTTCTAGACAAAGAAAAAGAGGAGAGCCACCCCCTCCAGTCAGGCGTCCTGGCAGGACCAGTGATGGCCATTGCCCCTTGCACCCACCGCATGCTCTTTCCAACTCCTCAGTTGACCTGGGGTCCCCAAGCCTGGGAGGTCACCCCCGGGGCCTGCTGCAGAACCGTGGCCTCAACAACGACAGTCCTGAGAGGAGGCGCCGGCCAGGCCACGGCAGCCTGACCAATATCAGCCGGCACGACTCCCTCAAGAAGATCGACAGTCCTCCTATTAGAAGGTCCACGTCATCGGGGCAATACACAGGCTTCAATGACCATAAGCCATTGGACCCAGAGACAATCGCTCAGGTAAGATGCGTGGAATGGCCTGGCACCTGCTTTGTACCTGGGGTGTGATGAAGGAGGGATGTAGGACTCCCTGTCTGTAGTCCTGCTTTTTGTAGAGAACCAACTAGGGAAAACAGAAAAGAAATTAGTCCATTCTTTAAGGCCTGACTAAGGTCTCTTTAGAAGACCCATTTGTTACTGGAAGGGCCCAAGTGATTAGGTTCATATTGATTTAAACAGAGACATGGCAGAAGTGTAGGCCCCAGGGCATTCAAACACATCACTGCTAAATAGCCAGGAAAAGACTGAAAAAGAATAATAATGAGAAAAAAAAAAAGAATAATAATGAGGAAAGACTAGCCCTACCAGATCCCTAAAGCATGCTAAAGATAATAAAATGGACAAATTGATATAAAGAATGGAGAGCCCACAAACAGTTAAATATTACTGTAGGAGAAATATGACCCTTTCAGCTTAGGAGAAATGCTGGATTAGTCTGTAAATAGTAGGAGAAATAATGGCTAGCTGAAGAACACCAGGTCTGGGTCCTCGTCTCCCTTCTCTTCCCAACAGTTAGTGCAGAAGACTTCATAGTTTTTTTCTAATGATTAAAATTGACAAAGTAAAGGTAAGACAAGATTGATTAATGGATTTTCTATCATTCTGCAATTTTTCCTCTAGTTCCCCCCCCCCAGTATAGGCCATCAACAAATAATGGGTATCATCAGTGACGAAAGAGGTTTAATCTAAAGCATCTTCCAGCTGTCTGAAGCTTAAAAATGAACTAAATCAATCAAAAAAGAGAATGAATGAGAAATAAATAAAACAAACATGGGGAACTATTATAGATGGATTATTTTTAATAAAGAGTACCCAAGGAGACCTGTACAGATGTGACAAACTTCCAAGCTATTTCCAATATCCTAACTAAAGAAAATTTTGGATGTAAATTAGATTGTGAGGGGGTTTAATGTGTTTTTTAAAAATTAAACCAATTTTAAATGTATAACAGTTTTTCAGCAAAATCAAAAAGACTTGACCTTTTGGTTTTCTCTGTTTGAAATACTACACAAGGTCTGTGGAGACCTATATAGAACCAGTGAGATTTAATTACAGCTGAATTTAATGGTTTGAGAAATCCAAAGGTCCCTGCTTGTAATAAGCTGGTGAAACAGGATTTAGGTTAGAAAGACAGGGAATTAGGAGCTTAGGAGTGGGAAGGTATAACAATGCCTATTTAACCCTTTTGCTTCTAGAACCAGGAAATCCTTTTGTTTGTTCCTTTGCTTTTGTTTTTAAGTGGGCTCCATGCTAGGCATGGAGTCCAATACAGGACTCGAGCTCATGACCTGAGATCAAGACCTGAGCTGAGATCAAGAGTCGGATGCTTCACCCACTGAGCCACCCCAAGAAATCCTTTCATTGTAAATTATAAAAACAAAAACTCAACAGATAAATCAGGCTCTGCACAATCTCTCTGGGGCAAATAGTTATAAAAAAATCCATATGTTTAGCATCAAATAGAAATCACATATGAAAATAATCACTTGAAAAGTGATGTCATCCTCCCAGAATGGCTTCCAGCTGTGTCCTTTATTTATCTTTCCATCTCTCTTCTCCAGATTTTCCCTTGAGGACAAGAAAGCCTGCCATCATGGTGTTCATACAAAAAACATGCAGATTCTCTTATTAAACAAATCAGTGGCATCCCTGATGGGGCTTTTCTAAAAAATGACAGTATCCATATGCGATCACTGTAGCTTGGTTTATTCATTTAGCAAACCTTTACTGAGCACTTACTGTGTGCCAGGTCCTGTGCTAGGCTTTAGAGAAGCACCGTTAAATCATCAGCCAGCTGCTTTCTGAAGGTGCTTACGACCCTGGGAGGGATGGGAATATGGAAATCATTCCCATGGTGTAGCGCCCATGGGAGGGTTATGTTCCAGCTGAGTGAAAGGAGCCCTGGGCATGTAGAGAAGAAACATGCCAGTCAGCCTGGGTTGGTGGTTCTTCACCCGTCCTGTCCCACACAATGCTTCCACCTTTTCTGTGTGTGTGTGTGTGTGTGTGTGTGTGTGTGTGTGTGTGGTAAAACACATAATGTCCAATTTACCACCTTAACCATTTTTCACCACACAGTTCAGTGAAGTATATTCACGTTTTGTGAAACGGATCTCTGGAACTTTTTCTTCTTGCAAAACTGAAACCCCATACCCACTGAAGAACAACTTCCCTTTCTCCCCTCCCACCCCCAGCCCCTGGCCACCACCGTGCTGCTTTCTGCTGCTGTGAGTGTGACTACCTCACAGAAACGCAAACAGTGTTTGTCTTCTCATGACTGGCCTCTTATTTCACTTAATGTCCTCAGGGTTTATCCATACTGTAGCATATGGCAAGATTTTCTTCCTCTCTAAGGTGAATAATATTCCGTTGATGTGTAGACCACACTTTGCTCGTCTATTCATCCATCAATGGAACATACTGTACCTTTTTGAAATTGAAATAGGTATTTTGTCATTCCCCCTTTACTGTCTGAAATAAATTGACAGATGAGATACCTAATTTGAAACAACATATAAAGCTCTAAATACAATATACAAAAATACAAGGAATTAAATATTAAAACAAGTATACTTCAGTTAATGCTTGAATAGGCTAAAAGACAAATTAATAAGATGCTTTCACCTACGTATATAATTACCATACATACAACAATTAAAAAATGCATATGAATATAAGATAGAGTTAGGGTCAGGGCTCAGGTTATTATAAATAGGATTTTCACCTCCATCAACGTCTGAAGGACATTCAGAAGTTGAACAAGACACAGGATAATTCATTGCATGTAAATTACCTGGAATATTGCAACAGATCTAGTACGTATAACCCAGCACACCAAATGCCACTAACGCCATCTTGTTCTTGTGCCATTCAAAAATACACATACACACACACACACACACACACACACACACACACAGGTGGCTCAGTGGGTTGAGTGACCAACTTGATTTCGGCTCAGGTCATGATCTCATGGGTGGTGAGACAGAACCCCACGCCAGGCTCTGCGCTCAGTGGGGAATCTATCTGAGACTCTCTCCCTCTGCCCTGCCCCTGACTCATGCTGACAACTCTCTCTTTCTCTCTCTCAAATAAATAAAGAAATAAATCTCTTAAAAAATAAAATACTCACACAGCATACTACAAAAATGCCCTCTCTAGGGCAGTACCCTTCCACTGAGATCCCCTGGACAAGAGCATCAGAGAAAGGCTTAAATTGAATTTTGAACAACTGCTAGGAGTTAGATACAAACTAGTGAGTGCTCAACATTATTTGTTAAATGAATGAAAGAAGGCTGCTTTTCATTCCCATTCCTATCTATTTCTTGAGAAATTGTTGCAGAGTCTAAACTGGAAGCTATCTTTTAACCATAAGCTGAGATAGAATTCTGAATAGTAAGTTAACATGGAAGGTAGAAATCGCAAGAAGGCTGCCTGGCACCTTAGGACAGCCGGTGTTGGGTAGACGGTTCCGTGCACCCTTGCATCTTGGTCTCCTGAACATGCAGAGACAAAATAATTGTGGGCACTACATCTAAACATTCTACAGGTGGTGAAGCTGGAACAGCATTGCTCTTGGCGGCCCATCTGCTGTGAAACGAAGCGTAAGGGTTTCCGTACGTGAGTACTAATTACCGGTCTATTCCGTCTCTTTCTCTCTCTCTCTCTGGTTATCTTTCAACAGGATATCGAGGAGACGATGAACACTGCTCTGAATGAACTGCGAGAACTGGAGAGACAGAGTACAGCAAAGCATGCCCCCGACGTGGTGCTGGACACCTTAGAACAAGTGAAGAACGCTCCCACCCCAGCCACGTCTACGGAATCTCTCAGCCCTTTGCACAACGTGGCCCTCCGCAGCTCAGAGCCGCAGATCCGACGGAGCACTAGCTCCTCCAGTGATACAATGAGTACTTTCAAGCCTATGGTGGCACCCAGAATGGGTGTGCAGCTGAAGCCACCAGCCCTCCGGCCAAAACCTGCTGTTCTTCCAAAAACAAACCCTACCATAGGACCTGCCCCACCTTCCCAAGGTCCAGCAGACAAGTCTTGCACAATGTGAAGACCAAGTGGGCAAGGTCATCTGGGCTGGTGATTTTAAAAGAAACAGGTCACTGACAAAAGTCACTGATCCATAACTTTCCTTGTGCTTATAACTGGAGATTTTTGGCTTTTCTATGTTCTCGAATGTAATGTCTGAGACTAGCTAAATTAACAGGGGCATTTGTATTTTGTAATTTTTTTCCTTTTTTTTTTTTTTTAAATAACTGGACATATCTATGTCATTTTAAAGACAATAGAAACACTTAGATTTACTTGAAAATCCAATGCTGCACCATTTGTAATGAAGGCAACACCGCTCCAGCCTCCGCGTGGTAGAGTGCTTTGGGCTTAGTGTAGTGTGGGTGAGTCAGAAACGTCTGGATCCAAAGGCATGAGAATCGGAGTTCCAGGCCCCAGTGTGAAACCACTGTTGGCCTGCATGGCACTTGGGGTAGTAGCTGAAAGGTTGCCAGTGGCATTGTTAGGTAGCTGACCGTGACCCCTCTGCCCCGTGCAGTGGGACGTTCCCGGGCGAACTTGCATTCCACCGCCTGAATGAGTTGGATGGTTGCCTCTTTCATAAGAGCCATTTCCCTCGGGTCCAGGTTAAAAGCTCAAAAGAATGGGGTCAAAAAAAAAAAAAAAAAAGAATGGGGTCAGAACCCCTGCAGTTACTGCTTGAGCTAAACCTAAGAAAGGAGAGAGAGAGAATCCTCCCGAGCTCTCAGCGTGACTCCTTCCACAAGCCTGCTTAGGCCCCCGAAGATTTCCAAGTCCATCCCCTGCAATCACAAAGGACCAGAACAGTCTAATTTCAAAGACTTGTGGTTACGCTACTCCCCAGACTCCTTCAGAGATCTGTTGTTGCTAACTGCCTAGGGAATACTTCTAGCTCCCCTAAATCGCTGTGTTCTCCCCCTGGAAATGGAGCACGAACACGGCACACAACTCCTTGCCTCACTCAGCTTTCTCTTCCAGCTAAATGACCTCGGTTCCTTTAAACATGCTACAGAGGCCTGAGGAACCTAAGTGGAATCCCCAGCTCTGCTCTCCGTGTGTCTTTCTGAGCCAGCCAAGAACTAGCTACGGTACCCAAGGACGGGCCCTGCTGGCCCAGTGGGAGGGGCACCTCATGGTTCCATGGTGACTTCCTTCCAACCTAGCACCCTGGATCCATTGACTTTTTCCTTTTTTTTTTTTCCACATGGCCTCAAGAGAACTCAGATAGTCAGGTGAGCTCCATGAGGGACCCTCTTCCTCTGACATCTGAGCCCCCAAAACAGTTTTCTTTGTGTTTTTCCTCTATCTTAAAAAGTTGTTTTGAATTCAGTTGTTTTTGCTAAGGTACAAATCACCACTCCTACCAACAGCAGCTTATGTCATCCTCTCTCTGTCACTGAACTTACTGATGAAGAGACTTTTTTTCTTTTCTTTTTTCTTTTTTTTTCTTTTTTTTTTTTTTTAAGAAAAATGGATGGCACAGACTAACCCCTCTCCCTCTCAACCACCATTATTTCCTTCTAGGTTTGGATTCAAACTGGCAGCCACTGGGCTGCCCATCCAAGAGTGACAGAGTATGGACTTGAATCTGTTAACCCACTAGCGAATGCCTCCTGCAGGAAAGAATGAGGATCTGTACTAAAAATCAAGATCGTTACTGTGATCTCTCCCTCTATCTGCCAATCTAATCATTCTAATGCAGAGGGATAGGACAGTAATCCATTAATATAAGATAAGGTTACCTTTCAAAGTCACACTTCTGGTTGCTTGTCTGTGGCCTAATTTCACAAATGGATTGAATGGAGAATTTTTTTCAAGTATTTCCAGGTATGGTAAGCTTTCAAATCTGAGTTTTCTGAAGCATCCTCTTTGCCCACTTTGAGAACGATGCCCCATCGGCATCTTATCCGGCCCCTCACCAGAGGTCTCTTGAGCCTCAGTGGTCCCTCAGCAACTCAAGACACCATGGACACTCAGCCAGGATTGAGCTCTGAATAGCACTAACCCTTTTAAACCATCTTCCCAAATTCCTCGGAAATTGAAACTTTCCTGAAAAACCTCTCAGTTCTTTTCAGATTCCACTTTGGTCTCTAATTCTCTGCTACTATATGGGGAAACAGAAGCAGAGAACAAAAATGAAAACAATGAAGTGGGGAGGAGACTTTAGATATTTTTTAGACATTGAAAGAAAAAGTATTTCTTTAAAGCATTTTTTCCATCTTTGATGGAAGAGTAAGATGTGAACAGAGGTCATCAAAAGGGCAGAGGCATGTTGAATTTATTATGGGGAGAAGAGGTATCTTTTACAAGTTATAACTTAGATCTTACTCCTGCAAGTTTATGTCTTCAGACTTTTCCCTGGTAATCCCATGCAATGTCTCCTCTCTTCAGTGTTTACACCTCTGATGAAACGAGGGTTGCCTCTCCAACCACCAAATTCGGATTCTGCTCCCTTGGGTAGCAGAAGACATGCTGCTCTAAAGCCTCAGGACCTCAGAGGCTGTGCCTTCTTGCAGGAAACATCTCATGCTCTCCCCTCACTCCCTTAACATCTCTCTCTCTCTTCTCTCCCTATACTCCTGGTGATATCCTGAAGCCTTTCTTTTTCTCTTTCTTTTTTTTTTTTTTTTTTTTCATCTCTCCTCCCCCATTCCCATGGATGTGGCCTCACAGCAAGTAAGGATTCACCTTTTCTTACTTTGTTTTAGTAAGGAGTCTTCAGATTCCAGGGCCACTTCACAAAGGATCCAGAATAACACCCTGTAAGCTCATTAAAAGTTTCTGCAGCCAGAGGCTTCACCCAGCACGTGGCCCTCTGTACAGCTACAGGTGTAGCAGTGGGGAGGAGGGAAGGTGCGAGGGATGGGCAGAAGGAAAAGAACCTGGAGATGTTACAATCCCCAGTTTCAAGGACCAGATCCTTCTTCATGCACAGTTTGGGAAGGATCATTCTGATGGCTCTAAAGAGCTTACACAAGAATAGATACTCACAGCTGATACAATTGTTCATGTCCCATCCACAGAACTCAACTGAAGTAGGCTTACCAAGTTGACCTTTTGGTCAGGGTCAGGGTTGTTAGGAGAGGATCATTAGGAGAGAGAGAAAAGTACTTAGTACAGATTTTCTGATGAGTGTCCTATAAATGATTTGAGCCAGTCAAATGGCCCTATGCAGAGCTCTACATTCATGTTCAATCAACACTATCACTCAACAGTTTTGCACATTTTCACGCAACGTAATTTGACTTTGGTGCTCCTTGAGCCATACATAGAAAAATTTACAGCAGGGTCCCACTTACTCTACGGCAGTGAGCGTGAACAGCCCTCAGTGGATAGAGCAGGTCACACTGTATCAGTCGAGAGTTTTCTTGGTACTTTTGCCATTCCCAAAATGAGCTTGTAATTTAATTAAGGAAAAGATACAAGTGGGAAGGGTAGTGGTCTCTTCAGCTTTGGGAATGACATGGGGTCTATAAAATGAAGAAACTTTAATATGATAATTACAGCCTCTAAAATTTAAAGAGCCCACACTATATGTTAGGTAACTGGAATTTAAATAAACTTTCAGAAAATAAAGAGCCCAGAGATCCTTTGAGGGTTTAGAAGACTTCGGATTTGGGATCACATTCATTTTATTCCACAATAGTGAGAGGCCACGAATGCAGGAAAAGCACTTGGGACTGAGTCGTGCCCTGGGTTACCCACCACTGACTCTGCAGAAGGGGAGCGACTTAGAGGTAAAGGCTCACCCATGTATGCAATAGAGCTCCCCACTCCAGACCCCCCCCCACCCCAGCTGAAAACCCAGCCTCCAGCTGGGCAGGGGTGTCCGGCTGTGTTTGGCACACACACTACCCCCCACTACCCCTGGTTCGGATCAGTAAAACAAACTGGAAATCAAGCTTTCACTTACCCTAGTATACTTTCCTTAAAAAAAATAAATAGTCTATGTGGTATAATCGAATGGGTACCTGTATCTTTAAATTACATAGGGACTTTTGTATGTTTAAATAATTGTACTGGGTTCCATAATGCTTATCTTAGAAACTGTTTAGTAAAATATATAAGCCGTGCATTTGTGAATGCCCCCTTTAGAGCATTCATCCAAGTTCAATGTGTAGTGTGATGGTTATTCTAGATGTTTAAAGTAAAGTGAGTGGCTGTGTAACAGGAGAGACTGCTATTTACCTATGGACTGGAGGGTAACTCCTGCCCACTTAATTAAATCAGTATTGTCCTTTTCTGTTGGTTTGATCAATTACAGTACTGGTAGCTTCCTGCTTGTGACTGTTACCTAAATGGTGTCTATGTACATCTGTAGTATGTACATGTGAAGTGCCTTTCTATTTTAGAGGAGTTTTAGCCTTGCTTTTTACTGTTTCCCGCCCCCCCCCATCCATCCACCCCACCCCGCTCCTGCTCCCTAACAACCCCCTCCCCTCGCCCCCACCTCCGCTTCCAGCCCCAATTCCTACCGCCCACAGGAGTGGAAACTTCCTCTGCCTTCTCCCTGCTTCTCCGTGCCCTTTCCTGTGCCTCGGTGCTCAGTATCGTCTGTCTTGCATCCTTGTCTGTCATCAGACTGTCTCGTTTTGCTGGTAGCCGTGACTGTGCCTTTCCCGCCCGCAGTGTCCCCGCATCCCCCCTCCCTCTCTGAGCTGCTGCCGCCCAACGTGCGTCGCCTGTGTTCTGTCCGCCTGTTACAGTCCCTGGGCTCTGAGGCGGAAATAGGGGGGATGCTGTTACAGTTCTGGAAGAAAAGAAATGTTTTGTTAATCTGTTGTGACAATGCACTTTTATGTATAGTACTGTACATTCTGGCATGTACCACTCCAGGCTTCAGTATACAGTCGGGTCTGCTCTTCACGGTGTATCTTTATAATAAATAAGATAGTTCTGGCTGCCTTTGTCTTCGAGTTGAGTTGGTGCGATTCGGTGGTGTTTCATTCCTTTCCTTTCTTTTTCTAATCACTGTTAACCCCCTCCCCCAGAGAGCTGAGTTGCAATTAGATGGTGAGAAACTACCTTTTGTTTTGTTTTGTTTTTTACTGTTTTTATTTGTGAACTTGAAAATGAGACCTCATGCACAGAGCCTTGATAATGAAGCCAGAGTTTTTCAGAGGGTGATTTGGAGATTCCTGTGTGGTAAGGAAAGGGAATTGGGAGAGGGCAAGCAAGCTTCTAAACACTATCCATATTGAAATCTTTCCTGAAAAGGATTCTTTGGGGGGCACCTGAGTGGCTCAGTGGGTTAAGCCGCTGCCTTTGGATCAGGTCATGACCTCAGGGTCCTGGGATCGAGTTCCACATCGGGCTCTCTGCTCAGCAGGGAGCCTGCTACTCTCTCTCTCTCTCTCTCTCTCTCTCTCTGCCAGCCTCTCTACCTGTGATCTCTCTCTGTGTCAAATAAATAAATAAATAATCTTTATTAAAAAGAAAAAAAGAAAAGGATTCTTTGGCATAGTAAATCTTGTCAAGCTGATCTTTGGTTTCATTTGAATACACTGAAATGCAATCCTTAGGTATAGACTATGTTTAGAATTCCCCATGTATTGATATATTTTCCTTCAAACATTAAAATAAACAAAACAAAAACAAACTCTTGAGGTCTATCAATGCCAAATAGATAGTTTTTTAAAAATTATCAGTAATGTGCTGGATTGAGTACTGATAAGAGTTGCAGAATATTTTAAAATGATGCATAAATCAAGGGAAAAAACTTCACTGGAGTGTAAATTACAAAAAGGAAAGTGCACAAATCATTAACATAAGAATTTTCACAAAGTAACACTCTCTCATATCCACTGCCCAGATCAATAAACAGCACACTGTCAGCAGCATCCCAGAAGCTAGGCTTGGGCCTCTCCAAAGTTAATATCCTCAGGAACAATACCATGGTTTTGTATTGCCTGTCGTTTTAACTTTCTAGAAATGGCCTCCTGGTATGTAGATCTTGTGTCTGGCTCCTTCGGTGAAATATATGATTGTGACAACAAACATGTTGTTACATGTAACTAGTTTCCTTCATTGTGACTGGCATATAGAATTCTATTACATGGATATGCTCTGTATTTATTTTATATTTCCTGATTAAACATGGGGTATTGTATACAAAAATCTTTAAACATGGAACAAGTGAATGGGGAAAAGCCACCCGTGAAAGGAAATATTTTCCTAAAACAGATGGAATGATGTTGAGCAAAGCCATTAACAGGAAGGCCTACCCGAAAGCAAGTGAACCATTTTAAGACCAGAATTCGATTTAGAGGCTGTCCCATGGGAATGAATGAGCAAATCAGACTATGGGATTGCTCTGGGAAAGACCTCATTGTCCTGTGTCACCGCTAGGTCTAAAGACTCCAGCCTGCCTCAGCCGTCTCTGAGTGTGCCTACTTCCTCACATCCCTCCTTCCAGAGTGAGAGTCCCATGTGAGCCTGTCTGGTTGACAACTCCGTCTGCTCATATGCCAGTAGTACCCTGGAAGAATATTAGCAAGGCAGAGAAGGAATTGTCTGGCTTTTCCTTTGGGTAGTTGGGATTCCTAACGTGGAAAACTCCCCACGCTTGATCTAAAGTGCCAAAACGGTCCTGGAAAGCCAAAATCAATGGCAAGTTCCATTGTACAGGCCATATATCTCCATTTCAATTTGGGAAAATATGGTCAATATGCCTTTTAAATAGGCACATTTAAATGCATAGGTTCTTTATTCTTCAGTGGCCTTTCATCTGTGTCTACATAGTAGAAAACTTGCCTTCTATAATTAATGTTGGGCTGGCAGAAAGGGCTACTTAAGATGGCTAAAGTTCCCGCTCCAACAGGAGAACAAAGGCCCAAGCAGGAATCTGAGACCCCCGCCGCGGGCTCCAGTGGACCAATGGGACCCCGAAGAGCAGGCAAGATATCCGAATAAGGGAAACTTGCCAAAAGACCCCTGAGCTCCCCTCGAGACCCCTTAAAAGCCCCCTCCTCCCTGCCTTGGACGCGACTTCCACCACTCTGCTTTCCAGAGTCGTGGAACCTCGCCCGAGGGTGCCCACCTCCTCCCGGCGCAACTTTCCTGGCGCCCCTTCTCCTTAGTCCTGAAACTTCTCCGGAGAGTGTTTTTAATAAGTCTTGCCTTGCACCCACTTTGCCTGATGTTGTGTTTATCTCGCCAGAAAAACTTTACAATTAAGAATGAAACTGTCATTTTTTTTTATTTTTTATTTTTTATAAACATATATTTTTATCCCCAGGGGTACAGGTCTGTGAATCACCAGGTTTACACACTTCACAGCACTCACCAAAGCACATACCCTCCCCAGTGTCCATAATCCCACCCCCTTCTCCCAAACCCCCTCCCCCCAGCAACCTTCAGTTTGTTTTGTGAGATTAAGAGTCACTGATGGTTTGTCTCCCTCCCAATCCCATCTTGTTTCATTTATGGGCTTAAGTGGGTAGGAGAAGAATGAAACTGTCATTTTATCAATGTTAGTCCTCAGCAAAAGAAGCTGGAGAGCTAGGACTGGGCTAATGGGAGAGATAACAAGTGTGTGTGTGTGTGTGTGTGTGTGTGTGTGAGAGAGAGAGAGAGAGAGAGAGAGAGAGAGAGAACACAAATGAGCACTCCTCCTAGAGTCATGAAACAACATGCTTGGTTCAGCATTCGTATCTTGAAGGAAGGGATAAGGTGAGCCAGGATGTCTCCAGCTCTAGGATTTTTGCAACCCAATCTGGTGACTGGTGGGTACACCCTTCATATCCATAAGCTCTCTATCAGCTGTGCTCCTGAGGGTAAATGGCTCTCTTTTTGCTACTTGGGTGGGCAGCTCAAGTGAGGACTAGTGTTGAATTCCCTTCTCGGGGATAATGCTTCCTAATACATTGCCTTTGACATACCCAGGGAATCTCTTGTGTAACCATCATGTCTCTCTAAATGAAAGTGAATGATCGTACACTGATGTGATATTAACTAACTTGAAAATGAGACTTGGGGGTCCTAGGCCTTTGATGGACAACATCCATTAAAAAAACAAAAGGCAATATGACCGGGATGAATAATAGAAGCTACCATCCCTGAGCCAAAGATCATTATCACATTAGTAACTGAATATTAGCAGAGGGAAAGAGGGAAATAAATTTTATTTTTTATAAAGATTTTATTTATTTATCTGTCAGCACAACCAAGGGGAGTGGCAGGTAGAGGGAGAAGCAAGCTCCCCAGAGAGCCAGGAACCCGATGCAGGACTCAATCCCAGGACCCTGGGATCATGACCTGAGCCAAAGATAGATGCTTAACCAACTGAGCCATCCAGGCACCCCAGAAGAAGGAAAGAAATTTTAAATAAGACAAAATTGATTACCTGGTCCTAATTCAAACTCAGTTACTGGACTTCATCAAATAACCAGCCATACCTCAGTTTCCCAAACAGAAATAATCCACAGTGAGATTTTAATATATTGTCTTCTAATCTTAAGCTGTTCTTATTTTTAGCACAGTTAAATTCATACTCTGTATATAACTGTGTGTCCTTGGGTTTTTCTCCCTCACATCAGTTCACACTGGAAGTGTCAATGAACATGATTTTTGTTAATGGCTACATAATATTCTAGCATATGAACATACTGTCATTTATTTAATCATTTTCTTTATCATTGAGTGACCCTGTTTGCAGGTTTCGATTTTTCAGTTGAATAATATGTTGTAGTGAGCAGCTCCATACACAGTGACTGTCTGCATTTTGGGACGTTAATTTGACATCGACTCCAAAAGGTGAAAAAACTGATTCGGGGGTATCAGCATCTCTAAGACTCATGATAAATGCTGCCAGAGAGATGGCGCACATTTACACACTGCCAGCAACGTGAAAGCACACACAATACAAGTTTAAAATCCTGTCATTTTTTGCCTTTGCCGATGTAATAGGTAAATGACAGGTTCGATCTACATTCTTGGCAGCCTTTGTTACATGCACACCCACACTTCCAGAGTGGAAATCTCCCCGTCTTATTCACGTCTTCATCCTAAGCGTCAGATGTCTCACTGTGGTTTCATCTGAACATCATCACAGACTTTCCTCAGGCACCTTACATTCAGCAGACCTAGAAACCAATACTATCTTTAATTCCAAAATATATTTGGCACCCTTGACTTCCAATCTGTTTTACTGACTTTTTTTTTTTTAAGATGTTATTCATTTATTTGACAGAGAAAGATCACAAGTAGGCAGAGTGTCAGGGGGAAGCAGGCTCCCTGCTGAGCAGAGAACCCGATGTGGGGCTCGATCCCAGAACCCTGAGACCATGACCCGAGCCGAAGGCAGAGGCTTAACCCACTGAGCCACCCAGGCACCCCTGTTTTAGCGACTTTTATCTCCACTTTAACCCCATTCTGTGCCCCACTCCTTCCTGCCTCAACTATGCAGTAGCCTCCTGCATCCTTTTCTTGGGTCCCCTGTCTCCTTTTTGCACCACTGACCTATACTCTTGCTAATCAGCTTTCTTCAATACAAAACTAAACATAAAACTAACAATCATTAGGGACCCCTGGGTGGCTCAGTCGGTTAAGCATCTGCCTTCAGCTCAGGTCCTGGGATCGAGCCCCAGGTCAGGCTCCCTGCTCAGCGGGGGTTCTGCTTCTCCCTCTGTGTCTTTACCCTGCTCACACTCTCTCGCTAATAAAAAATTCTTTAAAAAAAAAAACTAAAAAACCTAACAACCATTGGACAAACAAAACTTTGCTTTGTACCAGGCATTTTTTTTTTCATATATATTTTCATTTTAAATACAATCTAACCCCCAATGTGGGGCTCAAACTCATGACCCCAAGATCCAAGAGTCGCTTGCTCCACTGACTGAGCCAGCCAGCCTCCTGCCAGGCCTTGTTTCAAGCATATTAATAATAAATAACATGTATTAAGTCCCAGAGACCATTCTACAAGTAAGAATTAATTTAATCCTCACAAGAAAGCCAAAAGAAAGAGCTACAATGATTAGCATCCTTACGTAAAAGAAAATTAAGCCAGAAAGCAGCTAAGAACTTGCTGTGGAGGCTGCCTGGGTGGCTCTGGCGGTTGAGGGCCTGACCCTCAGTTTCGGCTCAAGTCATGATCTCGGGGTGGTGAGATCAAACCCCACGCTGGGCTCCATGCTCCGCTCACATCTGCTTGAGATGCTCTCTCCCTTTCTTTGCCCATCCGCACTGCTTGTGCTCTAGATAGATAGATGATAGGTAGATAGATAGGCACATAGATAACATTCTTTGAAAAAAAAAAAAAAAAGAACAGAAAAGAAAAAGAGAAGAAACACAACCCCTTGCTGTGGCCACAGAGCTAGGCACTGGCAGGGCCAGGATTGCACTCCATGCTGCCCGGTCCTGGTGGCTGCTGCTGGCCCTGTAAGATGCTCCCCATCCTTCTGCTGCTCAAAGCCACATGGGACTCCCTGCTGCAGGCCCGGAACTCTGCCTTTTCCATCTTTGCATCTTCTCACCTCACACACTGCTAACCAACTGGCACATCAGTGAAACTGAAATGAACTCATTCTCTGCCATCCTCTTCCTCCTGCCATTTCAACACCAGTGCCCCCCACTTCCTCTCAAGAACCTCCATTTTCCCCCAAGTCCAGTTCCTTTTCACTGAACACGCCCAGCCGCATGCCCCCTCAGCCCACTCGGGCCATCCCTCAGCCTCAGCTGTCCCCTACCTCACTCGGGTATCTGCCCATCGAAGTCAGGGTTGTTCTTGAAAGCTCAACTAAAAGGCCACATGGTCCTTGAAGCATTCCCCAGACCTGGTGGCAGGTGCCCCTCACTTTCTCCTGCATATGATTCCATGTGGTTCACTTTCCTCTGCTCATGCCCTCCGCTCAGGGTGTGACTGTGAACAAGGTGGGCAGGCTTCCAGTCTCATGAACTGTATTCTCTGTTTGATAACAAGCACCAAACAAACCAACCGACAACTATTTCGGCAAAACAATTCCAGATGCTAATAACTCCTGCAGAAAGTCAAGGAGAAACAGAAAGGAGTGATATGATGTAGGGAGCCTGGGAGGGGAACTCCAGGTGGGACAGCTTGGAAGTCACCTCTGTGGTGATCAGATCTGGCCTAAGATCTGACTGATGGGAAGGAACCAGCATGTGAAAAGGAAGAGATAGACCGGAGGCAGAGGGACGTGCTCATGCAAGTGCCCTGCACACTGGCGGCGGCCACACGTAGTGTGGTTAGGGAGTTAAAGATGGCCATCGTGGCTGGAGGGCTCCAAGGAGAGCTGGGGAGAAAGAGGAAGATGGAGAGTGGATAGAGACCAGGTTTTGGAGGACCTTGGAGGCCAAAGCAAGTAAGATAGCTGGATGTCATTCCAAGTCCAAGGGAAGCCCCTGGAAGGATCTAAGCAGGAACGCAACATCAGCAATGCTTATAAAACCATAAGGATGTGTCACCTCACACCTGTTAGAATGGCCATGGAAAGAAAGAAAGGGAGGAATGGAGGGAGGAAGGACTCCTTCTACCTCTTCTCCAGAAGGGAGAGAGGGAAGGGAGGAGATGGGGGAAAAACCGAGCGTTGGCAGGGATATGGAGCAACTGGAATCTCTATCCACATGGGTAGGATTGTAGAATGGCGCAGCTGCTATGGAAAACAGTGTGGACTTTCCTCAAAAAATTAAAAACAGAACTACTATATGATCTGGCAAGCCCACTTTGGGGTATCTATCCACAGAACTGTGAAGAGATCTTCACGTACTCCTGTTACCACAGCGCTATCCGCAATGGCCATGAAAGCTGTGGAAATGTCCATCAGCAAGCCGGCCGATAAAGAAGACGTGAAGCACACGTTTGGCCTTACAAAGGAAGGAGGAAGGCCTGTCACACGCTCCAGCATGGATCTTGAGGCCATCAGGTCAAGTGAAATAAGCCAGTTACAAAAAGACGGATACTGTACAAGTCCACTTAGGTGAGGTATCTAGAGTAGTCAGACTCTTGGAAAGTAGAATGGTGGTGGCCAGGGGTTGGGGGGGTGGCGGGGAGAGGGGCAGGCGGGAGTTGCTCAGTGGGTAGAGAGCTTCAGCTGTGCAAGATGAAACACAGATAGAGAGCCGTTGCACAACAGCGAGCATATGTTTAAAGCTACTGTCGTGTACATGCGAAAATAGTACGATGGTGAATTTTTATGTGTTTTTTACAATTATAAGAAAGATGATCACTCTAGATGCTGTGAGAATCACCTGGCTGTGGGAACGTAAGGAGGGAATGGCAAGAGCGAAGTGGAAGTCCACAGTTAAGAAGCAACAGTGCGAGATGAGGGTGGCATGGACCGTTGTAGACGGAGAAGAAGGGACAGATTGGGAGTCAATTGAACTCAAAGAGTTCAATCAACAAGATTGGCAGGTACGTTGGATATGGGGATAGAGAAAAAGGAAGAAGCAAGACTGACTCCCAGGTTTGTGTTTTCAAGCAACTGGGTAGACAATGTTGGCATTCACTTAGGAAATACCCAGGAAGAGGAAGAGGTCAGCAAGAGGGACCAACCAAGAATTCAGGTTTGGACTTACTTAAGATGGCTGTTGGCCTTCTAAGCGGAGACATCTGGGAGGTGACCGGATCTGACTCAGAGCGGGTATGTCAGTTTGGTATTGAAAGGTATGAGACTAGAGGAGCTTGCCTAGAAACACAGAGAGAGAGAGGAAGGATGAGAGCCCAGAACCAGGACCTCCTGCTAAGGGAACGTGCAGAGTTTTGGCCGAATGAGGGGTGAGCTAGGGAGATAGAGCAGCAAGGGAGGAAGGGGAAGACTGGGAGAGTGTAACACCTTAAGTAATGTTCTCGGGCCAGAAGCATTTGTTCTCTCTGCTTAGGAGAGTCCTAGAATTTCCTGAGATGTTAGAATGGCTTGTCTTCTCACCTCGCTAAGGTCACTTCTTTGAAGAGCCTCTCCCACATCCCCCGACCTAAAGAAGTGCACCTGGCCTCCTGCCCTGCTCTCCGTCAGGACTCCTGACTCTGTCTGCTAGCAGGAGATACAAATCCTTATGATCGCTTTAAGTTATTAACACCATCTTAACTTGGTCATTTGCAACGTTGTTTGGTCCCATGTAAATAATGCAAACTTCACATGTCACTGCAATGAACATTCTCCTCCCCACCTCCAGCTAGGGTCAGCCACGGAGGAGAAACCAAGATCTAGTAGACAAGGAACCAGGACTTTTTCCTTAGAGAAGTGCTTTGGTGAGTTTCAGAGACGCCTGACCGCTCCAGTCTCTGCGGGATCTCTCTCTGTCCTCAGCAGGCAGGAAGCCTGCTCAGTCTGCTTGCGAGGTTCTGTCCCTACTTCCAGCCAATCCTTCCACCAAGATCTAAGGTGCCACTAACTCCGCCTTCTCTTGCAGAGAGCTCAGCCCACGTCATGCCCCCCCACACCCTGCAGACTCTGGAAGTGCAGCTAGCCCTCATCCCCAGCTCTCTGTCACCCCCTCCATCAGCACCTTACCTAAAGAGCTCACAGGGAATTCAGACTCTGCTCCACTGTATCTCTCCACTGTGGGGCATGTAAGTCAAAATTTGGGGAGCGGAGGGGTGCCTGTGGATGCCCTTCTCACTAAGCTGGAAGTGAGCACCAGCCACCCAATCTCCTCCTTTGAGGGGTACTCCCAGCACACCCACACTTCTCTCTAAACGCCTCTTCAAAAATCATTCTCCAAATATCCAGCTTCTTTCTTTTTTAAGATGTTAATCATTTATTTGACAGAGAGAGAGAGAGAGAGAGAGCACAAGTAGGCAGCGAGGCAGGCAGAGGGAGAGGGGGAAGCAGGCTCCCTGCTGAGCAGAGAGCCTGATGCGGGGCTCAGTTGCAGGGCTCAATCCCAGGACCCTGAGACCATGACCTGAGCCAAGGGCAGAGGCTTAACCCACTGAGCCGCCCGGGCGCCTCAATATCCAGCTTCTGTATGCCACTAGAGGAAAGTGAGGCATTCACAAGCTTTTAATGAAATCCTTTGAAAATGCTCATGTTGATTTGGTCTCATACATGAGAATATGAGGTTTTTGTCCCTCGGTGGAGCTTCCATTTTTCTTATATCCTGTTACCTAGTAGTAAATCCTACCTGAAGAAAATAAAGCAAGATAATAGAATAAAGGGGGATTAGGAAGTCCTGCTTCATTTTATTGCAGAATAAAAACCATTTAAAATGTATTTAATTTAGAAAAGATAATACGGTGACATGAATCAGACACAAAAACATATTAAAAGGTATTCAGAGAAAGTCTCCTTCCCACCCTGGGGCCCCCATTCATCTGTATCTCCCATTCATTCTGCCTAGGTAACCTGTCTAAAGGCTTTTGTGTGCGTCCCTACTGTTTTGTTTTGCTTCATTTTGCTTTAACATAAACAAGCAAATACAAGCATGTACTCTTCTTATTTTAGCCCCTCCTCACACAGATGGTAGCATGCCACCCATGCTGTTTTGCATTTTGCCTTTTACCTGATTGTGTATCTTGGAGTTTCCCATATCAGGACTTGGAGATCTTCCTCATTCTCCTTTATAGCTGCCAAGTTAAGAAAGTAGTCCATTGTATGAATATTCTGTAATTTATTTAACCTGTCCCCTGTTGAGGAACACTCAGGGAGTTTGCAATCTCTTGTTATTTCAGGTAATGTTGCAATGGATGACTTTATCCTTCTGTCATTTCCCACACATGCGAGTGTGTCTGTAGGATAACTTTCCAGAGGTGGAATCCCTGGGCCGAAGGGCATGCATGGTTGTGATTTGTGTCACTATTGCCAGATTGTCCTGCAAAGGGACATAACAAATTTATATTTCCATCAGCCTGTATCTAGGGTGTACGCTTAGTGGGTTGCTGGGATGGGCTCTCTGCAGAGTTCACGTTTGAGCAGCGAACTGAATCTCAACAAGAAGCCACCCATGGGAAACCCTTATGGGAAGATCATTCCAGGTAGAGGGAGCTAGGGTCAAAGTCTGAGTTGGAACCAAGTTCATCGTGGTGGTGGAAACTGTCAGTGAATGAGGGGGACCAGGCATGAGGTAGGCGGAGGGACCTAGCAGGAGCCAGGTCATGGAGACCCAGGCTGGGAGTTGGGATTTTATTCCGAGTGGCAAGGGCAGTCATCAAAGGGGGCTGGAGTGGTCCATTTTAGATTACTGACTGTTTCTTTAAAATGTCTTTAACTGTCTGTCTTGCTCACCAGAGCAGACCACATTCTTAGGTGTGATGTAAACTTCTATCCTAAAAGCCTCTTCTCAGCAAAGATCTAAGAAAACTGCAGATACACAGGGAATTAAAGATAAGCCAACTTCGGAGGGGCCTGAAGACCAAAGTCACACTACAGATCCCTATGGTGTAAGTTTAAAAACAACAGAAGGGAAAGGAGACCTTGGTCAACCATGAAGGTCTAGAACCAGAATGAACTCAGTCTTGCCTCCAGCCGCATGCAGGCACTCAACATTAATGTTTTTGTTATTCATTTCCTGGTACTAGATTCCTTAACTCAGGATGAAGACAAGGACTCTCTAGTCCACGAGAACAGTGATCCTGACGTGAGCATACATTGTTCTGCCTTTTGTTTTCCATCTCTGTGATATAATGACCAAAGGACAAACAGAAAAGTTACATGTGAACAAGTTCACCTACCTTGCACGGCTAAAATGACCCTTAATTTCAAGTTAACTCTCTAGGTCTTTCCTTAGAAGAGCTGGAAATGAGACAATCATTTCATCTGTCCTGACAGTTGGACCATTGGCAAATAGTCTCCCCAAATGCAGGCTGAGGGGAAAGGTGCTTCCTTCCCCCACAAGGCCCCATTATGTGGTATGCATTGCGATGATTTGCCTTTAGTGTCTGTTTTACTGAAGCGCATCTCTATTCCTTCAGTGACACTGTTTGGACACCTTTAGTCATCTGCCAACGTGTACCTTGGTTTGCTTGTGAAAGGACTCCAGTGCCTTTGCACCCACCCATGCCTGCTCTGACGGCAGGGACTTTGTCCAGCACCCGGCTCTCAAAGGCCAGCAACTGCTCAGCTATGGGGGCCCGTCTGCCACACTCAGCATATGGACCCTGGATGCAGCGGAACAACTTCTGCATCCCCTTAGGTCCTTGGAAGTAAGAAGGAATTCTATCCGGGGGGAAGGATGAGAGCCTGAAAAGGAATAGATAAACTTTTGGAAATTCTACTGGGTCTGGCACTTGGGGGTTGGACCTCAGGCAACGAAACTGTAAAAATGGAGTAAGGAGGGGCAGCTGGGTGGCTCAGTCACTTAAGCAACTGCCTTTGTGGCTAAGGTCAGGATCCCAAGATCCTGGGATCCAACCCCGCACTGGACTCCCTGCTCAATGGGAGGCCTGCTTCTCCCTCTCCTTCTGCCTGCCACGCCCCTCCCCCTACTTGTGCTTGGCTCTTTGTCATACAGATGGATAAATTAAGGATGAATTCTACCTTCCAACTGGGTGGCTTAACAGTAGTCTTCTCTCTTTACTGTGACCAGTATTTCTGTGTCAGAAGTTCCTGGTGATTGTCTTCTAGAAAATTTCCCCCTGGTCCTGCCTTATCAAGACTCAATGACAGTATCTTCATTCTCAATGTATTTCTCAATTCCATATACTTTTTAAACTTGTGACCTGCACTCGACCTACATAAGAATTCCTATTTTGAAATTTTTTCTCTATTTAAGGTAAATTATTCCCAAAGCCTATGGTGACATTTTTCATATAATCAGACATATCTGAACCTCCTCTTGCCCACTTATATCACTGAGACACTTGGTTGTCTGGCCATTAAGCTTACTATTTTTTCTTCAGTTATATAGCTTGTTTAGAATGGAGTGTATTAACTCCATTCTAAACAAGCTATATAACTTTTCTTTTTCTAAGTGCAAATGTATGAGCTATTATGAGTGGTCATTTTACTTATTAGGGTCAGGTGTTTACCTCTTCAGTCAGAATTTGTGGTTGTGTTCTTTGCTTCACACCATGGTAAGCAAGTTTTCCTTGTTTCTGAGCATCTTTATTTTTTTTCCTTCAACATTGTATTGTTGTTAAAATAGGAAAAGCTAAAATACCTCAAAGAAAAAAATGACACTTCCTCTCACTATTTTGCTTCTAACGACTGGAGTGATTAAACCAGCACAGATGAGTTCTGGCTGTGTCTTTTCCACACCATCCTCTCTTGAGGTCGCCAATGTGATGTTCACGTCCCTTTTGTGTAAAGAGGCACCATTTTGCAACTGCTGTGGCTGCAGAATTTGGGAAATTCTCCTCAGTTAGATAGTAACTGGATCTAGACTGTTCCTCACCTCTGTGACTTTCAGGGTTTGGGGCACCGGGCTGGCGCAATCAGTAGAGTGATTTTGACTCTTGATCTCAGGGTTGTGAGTTCGAGCCCCACATCGGATGTAGACATTATAAATAAATAAACTTAAAATTTTTTTCAGGGTACTGTTTAACCTCAAGAACAACTCTTTTACCTTTATTAGGATGAATATTCTTTCTGAATACATGTATCAGATCTTTTAGTTGCAAGCAACGGAAGCCAACTCTGGTTAATTTAAACAGAAAGGATTTTAAGAGACTAAAAGAGAAGCTTCTGTTTCAAGGTGGCAATTTGAAAACAGACATTTACTGCTGTTGCCTCCAAACACCTCTCTATTGAAGGGCATTTTTTTTTAATTAGGCTCCATACCTAATGTGGAGCTTGAACTCATGACCCTAAGATCAAGAGCTGCATGCTTTAATGACTGAGCCAGCCAGGTGCCCCTAGGGCATTTTTATTAAAAAAAAAAAAAAAAGACAAATTCACGGGTTAAAAAGAGTAAGAGAGGTAACACGGTAGCACAGTTCTGGAAGACAGAAAAGAGACAAAGAGCAACTCACTTAGCACCTGGAGAAGGTTGAATCTCTAAGCTGGGAAACATACGTGCACTAAAGAAACTGCTCAAAGGCTCAGAGATTGATTGCACTTGGTACTTCTGTGAGATGAGACTGAAAGAGGGAGATTTGCAGACCTACAGATGAAATGTTGGAGATCCAGCAAGAACCCAGCTTGAGTGAGCAGCGTGAGAAAGAAAAGAGGGTATGTACAGGTGCCTGGGTGGCTCAGTCAGGTAAGCATCTGCTTCCAGCTCAGGTCATGATCGCAGGGTCCTGGGATTGAGTCTCATGGTGGGCTTCTTGCAGGAGCCTGCATCTCCCTCTGCCTGCCGCCCCCCTCCTTGTCTTGCTTTTGCTGTCTCGGTCTCTGTCTCTGATAAATAAGGGAAAGAAAGAAAGAAAGAGAGAGAGGAAGAGAAGAAGGGAGGGATGGAAGGTGGGAGGAACGAAAGTAGGAAGGGAGGAAGAGAGAGAGAAAGAAACACAAGAGGGTAAAACCTGAAGCAGAAAGGGAGCCAAAGGCTAGCTGATGCGGGGCCTTCAGAACATACTGCGGAGTTTGGATGTTTTTCTAAGCGGGACGGAAGATTTGTAGAGGGGATAGGGAGTCCGTGTGACAAGTTGAAAGGGAAAATGGTACAGGACTCAATCCTGCCCCTCTCACAAGATTAAATGACTTGAGGGTAGGTATAGGGCCCACATTGGACCAAATTAAGATCTAGGACTTCTGTTTTACTTTTGGAAAACCATTTCTCTCTTTACCTAAGGATGCAAAGTTAATAGGCTTGGAACTGTGGGGGCTATCACCATCATCTAGTCTGCCTGAGAATGATGCCAACACAGAGAAAACAGGCACCAGGAGAGAATTGCAAAGTGACAGAAGAACCAAATTTTGATGACACTGTGTGAGACTTTGAAGGCAGATGAATCTAAAACAAAACACAAACCTGGATTTCTCAGCTTTGTGAGACAATACATTTCCTTGTGTTTTTTTGTTTGTTTGTTCGTTTGCTTGTTTTGTTTTGTTTTTAGATTTTTATTTATTTATTTGACAGACAGAGATCATAAGTAGGCAAAGAGCTTTGAAGGCAGAGAGAGAGTGGGGAAAGCAGGCTCCCTGCTGAGCAGAGCACCCGATGTGGGGCTCCCATCCCAGTACTCTGGTATCATGACCTGTGTGGAAAGCAGAGGCTTTAACCCACTGAGCCACCCAGGAGCTCCCATTTCTTTGTTTTAACTCAAGGTAGTTTGAGCTGAGTTTGTCACTAGTAAGGTTTTGGATTCATACAGACACATAATTATTAACAGTGATTATCTTCAGTAGTGAGATTACAGGTGATTGTTTGTCCTTTCTATGTTCTTAGTAATGACAACAAATTTTACTAATTTTACAAGAAAAGAGAAATTGAAGTATTATTTTAATATATGGAGGGGAGAGAGAGAATGTCATTGAGGTTAGAAAACGGGCAGATGCTTGATCAATCTAAGAAAGGGTTTTGGACCCTTCTTAGCAATCTCCAATTTCTACTTCCTTTCTAGGTTTCTCTTGTGCCCCCCTCCCTCATGTTACTTACATAATCCACTTTTTAAAGAAATATTTTATTGCTTTATTTGAAAGAGAGAGAGAGCAAAAAGGGGCATGAGAGTGGGGAAGGTCAGAGGGAGATGCAGACCCCTTGCTGAACAGGGAGACCAACACAAGGGCTTGATCCCAGGACCCTGAGATCATGACTTAAGCCGAAAGCAGATGCTTAACCAACTGAGCCACCCGGGCACCCCTACATAATCCACTTTAAAAATCCAGGAATAGAGAAATGGCATTAATGATTTCTGAAAGTCTCTGCTAAGCCTGTGATTTTCAGAATGACCTCTATCCCTACCTGGGCCATAATTGTACTCTAATGAAAGCTAATGTTGGTGCTGTATTTTTCTTTGCAGGAAAAAAGGACAGAACATGAGAAATTCTTTTCTTTCCAGTAAACACTTCCATACTTACTTACAGAAGAAGAAAAGATACTATGGGTAAGACTTTGGATGCCGATATCTGGAAAGTCCATTAAACTTAGCTTAAACATGGGAGCATATTCCACTTCTAAAGAACAAAAGGAAATGGGGCTGAATTGGCTGCTGGAGGGAGTCGTTCACCTAAAGGAAAAACTCCAGCTTATGATGTTACAAAGGGGAGTGATGGAATGAATCTTGAGACTGACTCCTCTGGGTTTCCCTAAAACAGGCTCGGGGTCTCCCTCGAAATCTGGATATCAATTTGCCCCCCCCTCCTGCCCTTTGAGGTTTTCTTGCCAGTGATCAGTAAGTCTGTGCAAAGCATAAAGAGTACTGAAGTTCATGATCACTAGAAAAGAAAATGACTCTGGGTAACTTAAGCAAAAGTGGGATTTTCTTAAAGATTAAATAGTTAGCTTGGAGGATGTCCAGAAGGCCAGAGAAGGAGGCTTGATGGCTATCTAGCTAGGAATCCACTCCAGGTAATGCCACAGGAAAGACTATGTGAGGACACATGCCTCGCTCTTGTCCCTGAGCCCAGACCTCACAGGCCATACCTGTGACTTCCCCCGCAAAACTGCCATTTGGGGAAGGAAGGGAGGAGGAAAGGACTATGGATCTTACATCATAATATGGAAGCTATATATTGAGGACAGCAGGGCAACAGGGCAGAAAGAGCCTTGCCTATGTGGTGAGAGTACTGTTATTTTTGGCCTCTGTTCTAGGATGAATCTGTATCCTAAGTAATGTCCTTGGGTTTTATCAATCTAGCCTCCTTTGCCTTCAAAATCTATGGCAGATGGCTTTGGACAAAAGAAGTGAAGCTGGGGCCCCCTGGGTGGCTCAGTGGGTTAAGCCTCTGCCTTCGGCTCAGGTCATGATCTCAGGGTCCTGGGATCGAGTCCTGCATCAGGCTCTCTGCTAGGCAGGGAGCCTGCTTCCTCCTCTCTCTCTCTCTGCTTGCCTCTCTGCCTACTTGTGAACTCTCTGTGTCAAATAAATAAAATCTTAAAAAAAAAAAAAAAAAGTGAAGCCATTGGTGGCTGTATGATGCCACGCTGGAAGGTTCCAGCAGGAAATAAGGAGACACTAATGAGGTGAAAACCATTTATCTTTGTTGGGCAGACTTGATATGTTTCAGGCTTCCAATCAACCGATAAGAAACAAATCTATCAGGGGAAAAAGTATGACCAGCAATGTCCATAAAGACACCACCTCAATCCATCATCTGGAGGAAGGAGCCCTACAGGTGTTCACAAAAGCTCAGGTACTGTCCTCAGGCTAGATGAACCAGTCCTCTCATCTTCCTGGGTGGACTGATGGAGGCAACAAAAAGGTAAGGAGGATTCCCTCCACATTCTTCCCCTGAGAGAGGAGTTTTCTTCCCACTGCAATTAGCTAATGGTCATTTGGGCCACAGACTGCCTCAAAATCATCTGGGATATTTGTGTAAATACAAATTCCCAGGGTCCATTAAAAAAAAATCCGAGTCAATAGGGCTGGAATGCTTATTGTGGTGATCATTTTGCAATGTATACAAATATTGAATTATTATGTCCCACATCTGAAACTGATGTAATGTTCTATGTCAACTAGAATAGGGTCCAGCAACCTGCATTTTACACACTCACATTGGGATTTTCCTGCCACTAAGTTTAAGAATCACTGTCATAAATAATGTAAAATTTTTACAGTAGCAAATTCAAATAAAAATACACCCCAAAAATGCACCAAGAAGCCTTTTCCACAGAGTTCATGTTCATACACCAATGTTATCTCAGAAAAATGGAAAAGTCTGTGAATTCAGATTTGTTCCAATATATTTTCTCTAAATTCTTTAATGAGCCCCAGACTGAGACAAAAGCATTAATATTACTACTCCACCTTTCCCAGAAATCCAAAATGAGCATCTAAATTGGTTCCTTGGGAGCATTCAAGAAAAAGGTCAGGCACATCTACATAACATAAGAACACGTATTTCCAACTGATGATCCCACACAGTGGATTCAAAGCAAAGAAGAATGAAACCTCTAACAGAACAAGGAAAGAAAAAAGAACCAGGCTTTTGGCTGCTTCTCAAAAGGATTCACTTCAATGTGTGATTCTAATAAACACATCACTGAGGAAAAGGTGATTGAACTGTAAGTCTCCCTCATATTATACGCAATCTAAAAAAGTCAAACTCAGAAACAGGCTAGAATCATCGTTGTCTGGGAATAGAGAACTGGGGAGATGTTGGTCAAAGGATATACATTTTTCAATGATAAGGAGTAAGTTCTGGGCATCTAATGTGCAGAATGGTGATTTTAGTTACTAATAATGTATCACAAACTTGAAATTTGCTAGAAGAGTAGATCTTGCATGTTCTCACCAAACACATACAAAAAACAACTATGTGAGGTGATGGATGTGTTAATTAGCTTGATTGTGTTACTCATTTCACAATGGATACACATAACAAATTGTCATATATTTATGTACATATATTTATATATGTCATGTATTTACTGCATACCTTAAATATATACATTTCTTAAAGGATTTTATTTATTGTTTTGACAGACAGAGATCACAAGTAGGCAGAGAGGCAGGCAGAGAGAGAGGAAGAAGCAGGCTCCCTACTGAGCAGAGAGCCCAATGCGGGGCTCGATCCCAGGATCCTGGGATCATGACCTGAGCCCAAGGCAGAGGCTTTAACCCACTGAGCCACCCAGGTGCCCCAAATCTATACATTTTTATGTCAACTATACCTCAGTGAGGCTGGGGGAAAGAAGTATCTTTTATTATTTACGATCCATTAAATTCATTTTGACCTTATACCATTTCATACCAGATTAACTTTGGAGGAATTCAGTGGAGTCTGGCAGAAACCCTTATAGAGTGATAAAAAGAAACGCAGCTTCTGCGATGTCATTTTTAAATATGAGCCATCAAAGATTAGGGGTGGGTGTGGGAAGGGTGGCTAGTCTCATCACAGAGTTGAAAAGATTTAAGCCATGCGATCTAAGAATGAGAAAAAAAAAGCACAAATCCTGAAATGTACGCAGAGTTTGAAATTCTACCCCCTTTTAAAGTAATATACAATATGGCCAAGTTTTAAGGAAAGAAGGGAAGCCAGGGCTTCGTGAATCCCCCTCCTCTCAAGAAACTGGTCCCCCAAATTTCCATTTCATTGCCATGACAACCGGTACTCCATCGTTACCATAGTAACCAGCTGAATAGCATTAGTCTAAGGACAAGCTCTCTGATTGGGTGACCAACGGCAGCCATGAGGAACCGCACAACAATGCTGGAAATGCTGTTCTGGGATCACACTGACCTATTTCTAAGCCTCCCGGGAGGTTTCAGTTCGCCCCCGTGTTTCTCCTAAACCAAATACTGTTTTTGGAAGGAGACCATTTCAAGACGTGCGTTGACAATTATCCTGCCCCGGGTCGGTGATGAATTGGGGGCCATTCATCTTCTGCTTCTCCAGAACTGTGGTCACCCCCGACAGCCGCACCCTTCACCGTGCCCCGCCGCTTCGTCCCGCCCTCGCCTCCGTTCCAATCACAAGGCACGCTAGCCACATGGAACACCAGATGCTGGTCGCTGACGACAACAAGCTGCCCTCCCCAATGAGGCCGCTGACCCGCGGAGCCGGGGGGAACCTCGGAGGGTGAGGAGCGGCCCTCCCGTAAAATCACAGCAAGAGAACGCGCCGGGCCTGCGGCCGCGCCCTCCCTTCTATCTGGACAGGAGCTGGGATAGTCGGGGCAAAGACGGTTTTTAAACAAATGCTGTCCTTTCGAGACGTTGCTGAGCTTTGGAAAGCAACGCCTCTCCCAGCTGTGACTCTCGCTTGGTCCTCGCGCCCAGCGAGCGGCCGGGTCTCCACCAACCACCCCGGCATGCTCGGGAGCCAGCCGCCTCGGGAAGCCCAGGGCCCTCGCGGCCTCGCTGCTCCCTGCGGACCCCAGGCGCGCCCTGTCGGGACCCTTCCTTGGTGCGTTTCGGCGCCGAGGTCTCACACCACACTTACCGAGACCGCCCGTGGGCAACACCGAAGTTTCTCAGGGGGGGGGGGGGGCTGGCAGAGCAAAGGAGTTAGAAGGTGAAGGGCCGGGGACGGAAGGGAGGGGACTTGTCCAAGTGGGTTGGCAGAGCCTGCTGGACTGAATACCACAGAGGGATGACTATATAGTTTTCTGACGACGCCTCTATCCATGCAAAAGATAATTCAGAGCGACCCTCCCCCCATCCCACGGCCGGCTGACCCTCTTCCAGACGCTTGAGACGCACAAGTGGGAAGACAAGAAGGCTTGCCCTCGTGGAGCTCACCCGCACATTTTATATAAGACTGGGAAATGGCAAGTGTCTACACCCAAAAAGAGATTATTTTGTGCGGGATGATGGACGTTATGGGGGGGGGAGGGACCTCCCGCCTTCCCAGGCACCTCCACAGCACGGCACATGTCCTACCCCAGCCACCGTGCTGGAAGCGCGGAGGTTAGCAACCCGCCGCTTGGCCTCCGGCCCCAAGAAGTTGAAAGAACAGAAAAGGAGACGGTTGCTTAGCAATGGATGGCCACAGGTTTCTAAGAAGGATCAGGACCGCACGGAGGAAGGGGCTGGAAGAGCCCACAACCCCAGGAGACTGAGCAAGGCGCTTCGAGGGAAAGGGGCGGGGCTTCCAGAGGAAAGACTGAGGGAGCATGAGGGTGAAAGTATCGGGGCGGGTGGGGGTGGCAGAGGGTGCGGGGTGAGGAAGGGCAGTCGCGGTGCAGGGAACAGCACGGGCTGTCCCAGGAGGAGTGCGTGAGGTGCGGCGGGGGAACGGGCACAGCCTGCACAGCCCCGACCAGACTCAGACAGCAGGAGGGCCGAACAGATCTTCAGGTCAGGAAACCATGTAATACGTCGGACTAGGCTCCTAATTTATTTAATAGAATTTTACTTTAATCTATCCATGGAAAGCAATTCTTTTGGTTTAGGTCAGGGATTGTAAGAATGGGAATTTGGTTTGGCTGGGGATGAGAAAAAAGAGGACTTCAACTCAACAAACAGGTCTCCAGCCCAGTCTCTATGCCTGGCCCTTGGCAAAAAGAGCTGTGGACCCAGCTGCTTGATCCTGACCCTCTAGTTGCACCTGCAGAATTCTACAAATCCCTCTTGAATATTTAGAAAGTGACCAGAGAGAGAGGTGCAGACGTGGAGCAACCTCCCGCTGAACTCTGCATTTGGCGGAGCTCAGGACTTCAGATGGTTAACCTCTCCAAGGCAGGTTACCTGCCTTCTTCATCCAGGTAAGCTGGACTACTCAACAGTATAAACAGTGTAAGGTATATAAATAGCATAAGAACAGTATAAGGTAGCTAAGAATTCATATTCCGGGGGCACCTGGCTGGCTCAGTCGGTGGAGCATTCGACTCTTGATGTTGGGGTTGTGAGTTCAGGCCCCACACTGGGTGTAGAGCTTACTTAAAATGAAATAAAAATAAATAAAATGAAAAGGGATTCAGGATCCAGAGTCAGGTAAAGGCAGATTCTAATTCCTGTTCTCCTTACGAGCTATTCAGCTTTGGGAAAGCTACATAACTACCCTAGACCTCAGTTTCCTCACCTGAAAATGGGATTTATTCATTTCCTAGCACATAGGATGAGGGGTAGATTCAGAGAAAGCCTGTGAAGTGCTTTGCATACTACCTAACACTCAGCAAACACAGCGGCCGTAGCCAGTGCTCCTTCTCAGGAAGGTAGGGGTCAAAGTGGCTGCTAAATTACCTGGCACCCTGCTCCTGTGAAGATCAGGGATGGACTTGCAGGTCTGTTTCAAGCCTTTCAGAAAGTGGAATTTTTCCTGGGTTCAGGGAGGCATAGGATTTGGGTAGGTTAAGATGCCAGGACATTACGATCTAGTCTAAAGCAAAAATTTTCCAAGTGTGGCTCCTAGGCCTGCAACATCAGCCACACCTGGGAGCTTGTTAGAAGTGCAAATTCTAGGGTGTACCCTCGACCTACTGAATCAGAAATAAGTCCTAGCTGTTGGTGTTCAGCATCCAGGTGATTCTGATGCATGCTTTACTTTGACAATCAGTTATCTGAGTTTGAGAGTTTCAAGCTGGGGTCTATGAAATTGGATGGGGGAAAGAAATGCATCTTTATTCTCACCAGTCTCTCAATGAAACTCAGCATCTTCCTCCATTGCTGATATGAGCAGTAAACTACTGTGGAAATTATTAGGACCAATGCTAGATCTCTAGATCTAGCAACTAGCCAACTAGCAACTAGCCAACTGTAGTTGGCTCTTGAACAACACAGGTTGGGACTGCACAGGAGCGCTTAGATGCGGGCTTTTTGCAGGACAGTCCTGTAAATGTATTTTTTTTCTTCCTTCTGATTTTCGTAATAACACATTCTTTTCTCTGGCTTACTTCATTGTAAGGATTCAGTGTATAATACATATAGCATACAAAATATGTGTTGTTTATGTAATTGGTAAGGCTATAGAGGTGCCTGGGTGGCCCAGATGGCTGGGCATGCTTAGGTTATGATCTCAGGGTTGTGAGATCGAACCTTGCAGTGGGCTCAGCAGCAGAGTCTGCTTGAATTTCTTTTTCCCTTTGGCCCTCCCCCCATGTGCGCTCACTCTTGCTCTCTCAAATAGATGGGTAAATCCTTAAAAAAAAAAAAAGTAGTCTAGGGGCGCCCGGGTGGCTCAGTCAATTAATCATCTGCCTTCAGCTCAGGTCATAATCCCAGGGCCCTAGGGTCAAGCTCTCTCTCCAATGAATAAATAAAATCTTTGAAAATAAAATAAAACAAAATAAAATAAAATCCCAGTATAAGTCAGAAAGATGGACTGGAATACAAAGAAATGGAAGGTGAGAGATGATATTTCTAATCCCAGCTTGACTAATAAAAGCCAGGCATGAAGAGGGCGAGAATGAAAACATAAGGAGTTCAGTAAGAGTGACATTGAGCATGACAGAGAGGAATCACAGGTGACCCCAAAATTTTAAGTGAGGGTCACTAGAACAGGAATCACACCAAGAAAAAAAAATCAGAGGTGCCAGGCAGAGCAAGTCTGGACAAGGCAAGGGCTGCATTGCCTACAGGATGTCTAGGTGCAGACAGTCAGTACTTACTTTGGCATGGTCCTAAAGCTTCAAGATTTATTGCAGCTCCTGAAGAGCTTGTTTGGATTTCAGCAAGAGCTTTTCCCCAACAGAGATTTTTTTCCTGGGGCGCATGGGCACACAAGGGTTTCCATGGATCCTTGAAATACTGGAAGCGAATTTTGTTTGTAGTCATGGGTATTTTTGTGGGAGGAAGTAAGTCCTTCCCATACAAACTCAAAGGATATGTGCCCCTCTTTCCCTCCAAAAATGTTAAGAAGTACTCTCCATTTATCGTTCTAAACACTCCAAGCAAGGTAAGCCCTGTTGTCTGATAATCTGGGGAAGAGACATGAGTCTCAGAACCAGCGCAAGAAGTCTCAGTAGGGAAGCAGCGGCGAGATCACAGTCATTTGTGAGTGATTCTGAGTCAGTGGGAGCTCACCACACAGTCACCGGATGAGGATAGAGTTTGGAATTTCTTGGTCAAAATTCAATGAACATGACAGAAGAGACTCATCTCTTGAACCAGATCTTGTCTGCCTACCTGTCCCTACAAGAGTAGTCATGAGAACCCCAACTTTTAAGACTAAAAATGGTCATTTTTACAACTCCCGCACTGCTCGGCTCTCCACTATGTCCAAAGTAGCCTAACTGCACCGACTGTGCCCGGAGGGAAAGGAAGCTGCCGCTCAGGAGTCCTGTTTTGCTTTTGTCCTGCCCTCTACTGGCAGTTTCCAGTTACTCCCACTCTCGGGCTTCGCGAGACCAGATGGGAGATTCTGCAATTTCGCTGCTTCTGACAGAGCCTCTCTAGAGAGTTAGACCCCAATGAGGTCCAAAACATTTTAACACCAATCTACCAGCTCCAAAACCAAAATAAAGCAAGATCAGAATGTCAATAACATTGCTAGGAGATTACAGCATTTTCTAATAGAGGGCTTTTCTTTTTAAGCTGAAAGAAAGTTGGTTTTTGTTTGGTTTTTAGTTTTAGGAGTAGAATTTAGAGATTCATCACTTCCGTACAACACCCAGTTCTCAGCACACAAGAAGTGTCCTCCCTAATGCCCACCGCCCAATTAGCTCATCTCCTACCCGCCTCCCCTCCAGCAACCCTCAGTTTGTTCTCGATAGTTGAGTCTGTTTGCCTCTCTCTTTTTTTCCATGCTCATCTATTCCGTTCCTTAAATTCTACTTATGAGTGAATCACATAGTATCTTTCCCCAACTGACTTATTTTGCTTAGGGCAACACTCTCTAGCGCCATCCCTGTGGTTGCAAACAGAGTGTAATAGAGTGTATTTTTGCCACTGGCTAAATATTTGTTAACTCCAGATAATTAAGATAAAGAATACTTGCAGTGTGATATATATAAAGTGATAATTAATAAGCAGAAGAGGCCAAGATATTAGGAAATTTAAAAGCTATGCCCACAGATTGGAATAAGGAAATAAAGGCCTTGTAAATAGATGGTTTTTGTTTGTTTGTTTCATTGAAACTAATTACCTTTGCTAGGTAGTATGTGGAAAGTTGTTTCCAAGTAAGCTTCATAAATGTATGTTTATTTGTCCAAATATACCTCAGAGCTGGAAAATAATATAAGATTATAAGATTATATTTTGCCTTTCCATTACTATCTTCTAATGTAATCGGTACGTATGGATGATAAATATAAGTTACCATCAGCAGCTGATGAATCCACAAGCTCTGACCAGATATACAATTCTAGAGATCTTTATTGATAATGAAAGGACTTGTCACTATTTTTTTTTTTAAGATTTATTTATTTGAGAGAGAGAGTGCGAGCGGGGGCTGGGTAGAAGGGAAAGAGAGAGAATCCCAAACAGACTCCACACTGAGCATAGAGCCCAACCTGGGGCTTGATCTCACGGCCCTGAGATCATGACCTGAGCCAAAATTAAGAGTCAGACATTTAACTGACTGAGCCACCTAGGCACCCCCTCACCATTCCTTTCTCATTACAACTTCAGGAACAGAAGGAGGATGAAAGAATATATTGCCCATGCTAACATGTAACTTAGATGTCAACTCTCCTTTTCCCTCCTTTGAAGTCCTTCCCCATGTCCCCAGAAAAACCTACACAAGAAGTTACTAAAGATTTTCACAGGGAAAAAGGGAGAGGTTTACATTGCAGCCTCTCAACTAGCCCCCTGAAAGTACCCTCTTAGGCATTTTTGGCCAGCTTTGCAGTGGTCTGAGGGTCTGTTTGATTCCACTGGGCAGAGTACAGCCTCCTGTCTTCTCTCTCCATTACACCCAGGGAGCCTTTCTCTCCCCTCCCCTACTCACCCCAGTTCTTCCTCCAGGGAAGCAAAAGGAAAACCCTGTAGGTGGCCAGACCAATTCTACTCCAAGCCCTTCTCAAAGCATTTCTAACAAACATTTATACTTTTCCCCAAGAAGAATGTTAATTGGCGTCTAAGTGGTTGACAATTTTCCAATATTGTTACAATTCTCACTTGTCAGTTGTTGAAGTTTGACAAATCTATACAATTTGTTGAAGCTAGGTATTCTTTAGCTGCTGTAGTTCCCATTTTGTTGGAGTTAATTCCTTGAGAAGACAGACAAGAAAGTTCTCTTCTTTTCCTCAATATCATCATCCTCCTAAAAAGTACACAAGACTGTGGAGGCTCAGCTTTTGATAAAATGAAATGGTATTGCTCCTAGAGATTCTTGGTAGTGTTAAAACTAAAAATAACATCTAAAAAAATACATAAGAGGGCACCTCGGTGGCTCAGTGGGTTAAACCTCTGCCTTTGGCTCAGGTCATGATCTCAGGGTCCTGGGAGCGAGTCCCACATCAGGATTTCTGCTCCACAGGGAGCCTGTTTCCTCCTCTCTCTCTCTCTGCCTACTTGTGATCTCTGTCTGTCAAATAAATAAATAAAATCTTAAAAAAAAAAAAAAGTGGCCTTGGTATTGAAAGCAGAGTTTTTTAAAATTATGCAGATAAAACACTGTCTGCATTAGTGATTTCCTGCAGAATTGTAGGACTCCACGTCAGTTTAACTATATGCAATTTGGTTAAAAAGTTTAGCTTGCATGTCCAGACCTTGCCAATGACAGTATAAAATGAGGTCACACGAATTTATTAATACCCATTTCAAGAAAAGTTGCTGCAGTTGCTTAACTGCAGGACTTCCAGGATCTCAACAAATTCTTCTCCTCACAGTTTCTGGAACTGTGAGGACCCGAGCCCAGTTGTCTGCTGCCTCAGCGTCGGTCTGTCTCCAAGCTGGTCCATGCTCCCTCTTCACAGGCTGTCGCCCATCTCTCTGCCGCAACCCCCCCCACCTCCCCATCCCCCCACCTGCCATTCCTGGACTCGCTCCTGCTCTGCTTCTACGCAAGCCAAGGCAGAGATCCTTCTTTTAATTCTCTGATGTCACTGTTCAGCCCAACTGCAGCCTTTAGGAAAGACTTCTTGGACAATTCAAGAACATGGAAGGGGAGGGACCTGTGTGGCTCAGTTGGTTAAGCGATTGCCTTTGGCTCAGGTCATGATCCTGGAGTGCCAGGATTGAGTCCCTATGGGGCTCCCTACTCAGAGGTGAGTCTGCCTCTCCCTCTGACCCTCCCCCCTCTCATGCTCTCTCTCTCATTCTCTCTCTTCCAAATAAAATCTTTTAAAAAATTTTATTAAAAAAATAAAAGAAAATGGAAGTGATGTTGTAACACCAAGAATACTTCAAACTGAAAGAGAGAAAGAAAGAAAGAAAGGGAAAGAAAGAAAGGAAGAAAACTTCAGGTTATACTGGATCTAGCAGCCCAGATACATCTCTAAATATTTCTCTCTCTCTTTTTCAAAGATTTGTTTATTTTAGAGACAGCGAGCGCCCCTTGCTAGTGGGGTGAGGGAGACAATCTCAGGCAGACTCTCCACTGAGCCACGGAGCCCAACACACTGAGCTCACAGTCAGAGCTGAAGTAAGAGTCAGTTCACTGACGGAGCCACGCTGGCAGTCCTCCAGATCTCTTCTAATACTGAACTTTGGACTGGGATTCAACTACCCAGGATGCAGCAGTGACTCTCAAGATATGCAAGAATAGGGCTTATCATTAGGAAATCCCTTTCAGGTCTTAACCTTCCATTTGAACTCTTTGCCAAAATGAGTCTCTGAAGGAGCCTGGAGTTAAGCTACTTCTGTCTTCTTTAATACCTGCTCTTCTCCAACATAAAAACAAACTCACTTCTCACCCATAAGTTGACATTCAGAGTCAGTTTTCCATGTGTTTTTAGTGTTTCTGTAGGTCTCGGGAGTGAGGCACTGGCTGTCCTTAATTTGGAATGTCTTTCGGGGATGTTTGTGTCCCTGTGAGCATCCTTGGGACACAGTGTCTCCCTTTATTGAGACCAAAGTGCACACATGGTTACTGTTACAGGTTGAACTATGTCTCCTCCCTACCAAAAGATGTGGAAGTCCTAGCTCCCAGTACCTCAGGATGTGAGGAAATATTGGAAATATTGTCATTGCAAATGTGATTAGTTAAGATAAGGTCATACTGGAATAGGGTGGGCCCCTAGTCCAATATGACTGGTGTCCTTATAAGCAGACAGCCATGTGAAGACCGAGATAGAGGGTCCACCCTGCGATGACAAAGCAGAGGCTGGAATTGTGTAGCTGTAAGCCAAGGAACACCAAAATGGCCAGCAAACCACTCAAAACTAGGAAGGCAAGAGATTCTCCCTCCCCCTGCGTAGGTTTCAGAGGGAAGATAGCCTTGTCAGTGCCTTGATTTCACACTTTTAGACTTCAGAACAGAGACAGTTTTTGCTGTTTTATGCCACTCAATTAGTTATGGCAGGCCTAGGAAACTAATGCTCTAACTGTCCAGGATAATAATGTTTCACTCGAGCAAATGGAAGGCATGCTTACTGACCACTATAAAAGGTTTGGGTTTCCTAAGATCAGAATCCTTCTCCTGAAATGCAACCTATTGCATGAGCACGCATCCACGCTGACCCATCCAGGCCCATCCACGCTGACCCTGAGGAGCTCAGGGAACCTACAAAATGGTCATATTCTGGCTATTGCTGCTGCTGTGAGTAATTGTTGTCCGTGGTCTGCCATCATCTGTGAAACTGTGGCAGGCTAACCTGTAAAATCCCAGACCTTGCACAGTTCTAACACAGGATATTATGGTATGGTGTAAAACTCTCTGCCCACCAAGCAAAGGAACAGTTAGACAATCAGTTTCTTTAACCAGGTCATCATAAACACATACTCATTTAATTGAAAGAGATAGTTCAGATCAATGTTCAAATAAAGGTTCTAATACATATGTTATTTGCTCATTAAACTCTTAGAGCCCCATGGTAACAGAATATTTATATATGGAATATGCTGAGTTAGTATTTAGTAGTACTTAATATTCAATAATACTTTTAAGAAAATAAAATTCATATTAGGATAAAATTCCATGGGAGAGGTAGAACAAAGTTAAAGGAACAAAAAGGGTGATAAAATATTACAAAGCTTGTTAAGAGATTTTTATTTTTTTTTTCAAGATTTTATTTATTTATTTATTTGACACAGAGAGATCACAAGGAGGCAGAGAGGCAGGTAGAGAGAGAGGAGGAAGCAGGCTCCCTGCTGAGCAGAGAGCCCAGTGTGGGGGCTCGATTCCAGGAACCTGAGACCACGACCTGAGCCACCCAGTGGGCTTAACCCGGATATATTTAAAAGAACCCTTAACATTTTCATTTTATTTATTTATTTTTAAAGATTTTATTTATTTGACAGAGAGAGACACAGTGAGAGAAGGAACACAAGCAGGGGGAGTGGGTGAGGGAGAAGGAGGCTTCCAGCAGAGCAGGGAGCACAACGCGGGGCTCAATCCCAGAACCCTGGGATCATGACCCGAGCCAAAGGCAGATGCTTAACGACTGAGCCATCCAGATGTCCCTAACATTTTCATTTTAAATGTCAATATCTATGATACATGATAAAATGAATCTTTTGAGACCCTTTACATAGAGAATGACGATGATTTCAGATTAAAAAAAAAAATCCATCAAGGTATCATGGTTTTTCAAAACCAGTTTGGAAGGCATGCAAGAAAAACAGGTTTGAAGACTATTCAGGGCCTTGCCCTGTAAGCCTGCAGAGTGCCTGGAGTCAGCTCACCTCACTACCAGCCAAGCCAAGCGGGCCCTGTGTGGGTCATGGTCGACAGCTGTATCACCATCCTTCGCATAGCTGGTGCTTGATAGTTGTTACATGAGTCAATGTTGGCTACTAGAAAACAGCCATGCAAATCCTCTGTCGGCTGCTGCTTTAGGACTGCTCTAACACTGGCCTAACCTGGGGTGACTGAGGCCTGGGGATGGCTGTGCGGTCAAGGGGTATCCTGCACCACCATATGTTGTCACACCAAAAATGAAAAAATGCCACATAAGCTGCTGGATACACACAGCACTCCTTGGCTGTAGTTGGCTGATGCGTTGTCTCATGAAGTGACTGGGCTTAACTGTTGTCACCCATTCGTGTCTGTACTCTTTCCCTATGTGTTCCTTTGTCACTGCCTGAAAAACACTAGTTTTAAAAACAATCGAGATGCATATACTTTCAAGTATGGCTTTCCAAAACTGGGTCAGAGACCCGTGGGCTATGTCCTGGAGCCCTGAGGCATGGGGAAAAGTGACTAAGTGGAATTGGTGAGGAAGGTAGACACAAAGGGAAGGAGGAAGGGAGGAAGGAGAAAAGCAGAGGAAAATAATCAATAGTAATTAAGAGAGAAGAAAATGAACCAGGAGGAAGAAATAAAAGAAGATCATAACATTTACACAGAAGTGTCTTGTGATAAGGGGGAAAAAATGGCTGCCTTGTTTCAAATTTGGGGTTAAACTTGAGGCAGAAGGCAGAAATCCTCATATATTCTTAAACATTTTTTTTTAAGATTTTATTTATTTATTTGACAGATAGAGATCACAAGTAGGCAGAGAGACAGGCAGAGAGAGAGGGAAGCAGGCTCCCCTCCTAGCAGAGAGCCTGATGCGGGGCATTGATCCCAGGACCCTGGGATCATAACACGAGCTGAAGGTAGAGGCTTTAACCCACTGAGCCATGCAGGCACCCCATTCTTAAACATTTCCTTAAAAACTCCCCAGTATCTCAGGAAGATGTAATTCATTATTTTATTATTTTTTTAAGATTTTTTTTTTTTTAAGTAAGCTCTACACACCCAGTGTGGGGCTCAAACTCAAAACCTTGAGATCAAGAGTTACATGCTCTACCAACTGAGCCAGCCAGCCACCCCACTTGCCAGTTTTTAAAATTATGAGTTAGGGGATGCCAGGCCGGTATAATGCCAGATATTAGCTGTCTCCCAACAAAATACATGACAGTCACACCAAAAAAAAAAAAAAAAAAAAAAAAAAAAAGGAGAGAAATCTGATCAAACTTCTTAATCTAATTTCCAACATAAAAGGAAAAAAAAGAGAGGCGCCTGGGGGCTCAGTAGGTTAAGCCTCTGCCTTCAGCCCCGGTCCTGGGATGGAGCCCCGCATCGGGCTCTCTGCTCAGCAGCGAGCCTGCTTCCCCCTCTCTTTCTGTGTCTCTCTCTCTGCCTACTTGTGATCTCTGTCAAATAAATAAATAAAATCTTTTTTAAAAAAAGGAAAAAAAAAATAAAAAAGCATGTTCAGTGCTGGCTGAAGGGATACCATCAGCGAAGTCCTGATTGTAAAAACTTCACAGGTCTGAAATGAAATGAATTAAACACTTCAATCAGAAGGCAGAGCTGGTCAGAACGCAGCACACAGAGGTGGCCATTGCTCTTTTTAATCAGTCTTCTCTCTCTAGTTCTTAACCATAAACGCTTTAAAAATAACGATACAAATAGTGAGAGGATAGGAAAAGACATACCATGTGAACAGTAAGTATAAGTAAGCTGGGTCGTAAAAAAATAAAAACAAAACAACAACAAAAAAAAACAGGCAAAATGCATTTCAAAGCAAGGAGCAGTAATGGAGATAAAGCAGGAAACTTCATCATAATAACATGTCTCTGGGCCTAAGAAAAGGGCTTTAAAATACAAGATGCAAGAACCTGACAGAAATAAAGGATGACATCTACCATCACAGAGATTTTAACACACCTCACTTGGGAATTAAAAGAGCAACTGAACCCCCCCCCATAAAGAAAAAGAAAAAAATCGGTAAAGACTACAGAACTAAAGTGATGCTATCAACCAGCCATAAAAATTTAGGAACAAAGAACCGCAAGGATTCTAAAATAAGGAGAGAGGGAAGGGAGGGTGAGTGGCTTAGGCATCTATCTGCCTCCTCTTCTAAATTAGTTAAGTACTGTTCAAACACAGTGACGAGGCAAGCACACGTATGCCCCAGATCTGAAGAGAAAGACGAGAACAGGAGAGGTGTTAAGTTTAAGGAAAGAATGGGCCATCTTTTATTTATACGGTTTTCAAACCCAAGTAAGCTTGCAAAGCCTTTTTTACATGCATGATGTCATTCCATTCTTATACAGCCTTTGAAAGCAGCAGCTGCGTTTCCTTATTCCCATTTTACAGATAGAAAGTCAAGCTCAGAGGCTGATAAGCCAAAACACAAGGCAAGTTTGCTGCTAGATCAAAGGGCGGACGTTTTCTAACGATCCCATGAGTGGCTCTGCAGGAGTGCAGTGAGTTACCAACTATTTTCTTTCCTGTAAGTAAATTTTCTACGAGATGTTCCAGTGCACAGAGAAATAATGTAAAGGGTATCGGCTCCTCAGTTACAGGAGTCCCCCCTGACCCGCGAGGAGTACGCTCAAGGCAGTTGCCTGAAACTGCACAGTACCAAGCTCTAAATATACTATGATCTTTCCTATACTCACATACTTATGATAAAGTGTAATGTGTATGAGGCACGGTGAGAAGTGAACAGCAATAATAAAATACAACAGTTATAACACTATACTGTAATTCCAGTTATGGGAGTGTGGTCCGTCTCTCTGAAAATCTCTTACTGTAGGGTACTCTTCCTTCTCCGGACGACCTGGAATGACAGCATGCTGACGCAGCGAGATAAAGGGACGTGAACGATGCAGGCATCATGATGTGGTGAGCTGCTATGACCGACCTCCCGATAATTCATCTGGAGGCGGAACCCCAGCTTTGAGCTTCAGACTGTGGTGACCGCAGATAACTGAAACCGAGGTAAGCAAAATGGCAGATAAGGGGAGATGACTGCATGTTCACACACACCCTTAACTGATGTCAGATGCCAGGTTGGACCCAAGGGGACAGAGTTGTGAACGCTCACCCTGCATCCAAAGGGCATCCTGAAAGGAACCCTCCTTGATGGACATGTTGGCAATCTCAGTAAGCATGGCCCACACTTCCAGTTACATGTAAAAACGCATCAAGTTGTGGTTTAGAAACAATTTCAAAGTAAACAGTCTGCAGATAATATGCGGATTTACTCTTCCATTTAGCAAAATACAGACTTTATGGGTCATTTCTTTACTGATTTAGAGAACAAATCTCAGCGCAGAATCACTTTGTTTCTTGGCTTGAACCAAAATATGTTTAAAAATAAATATACATTTCAAATATGTTCTAGACAAGGATTGGTTATTTAAATATTATATACAAGTTTTATTTACACTCTTCCTCCATGCTCCACTGAAGCGTATTTCTTTTAGGTACATGGGAGACCACATCCTTAAGGCTAATGGTATTATCTAGGACAAAAAATAATACATGAACACCAAGGAGTACTTTTCAGCTTCTTGGCAAAGCGCAAAAGGGAAGAAAAACGATTTGACTTTTTAGTTCCAGTTTTCAATTTTTTATGTAAGTTCGATGTTGTTCAGATTTTTATGGAACCTGAGTGAATAAAATGCAGAATCACTACTTTCTATTTAAAGCAAACTGGCTTTTTATATATATGACTTTGATTTAAAAAAAAAAAAAGAAAAAGAAAAGAAATAGAAAATAGGCCAGTAGGTCCTTCCAGCACATAGTCCCGCCGGAGGTGGGCAGGCCTCCCGGTTCAGGCTGGGAGCAGCTCTGCCCAGCGCCAGCTCCCCCGCTGGAACAGCCTGGGGAAACCTTGGCTCTGTGCGATCATGATAAACTGGACAAGCCAATCATTACACTGCATACAAGCACTGAAGGAACCAACAAATAGTAAAAACTCAGTGACTCTTTGTGGCTTATTTTTATTCTAAATCAATAACCTAGAAGTGAAATTCCCCATAGCCCGTTAAGCCTTCACGGGTCCATCTACGTCCCCATGAACACCCACCAAAGGAAAGTGTTAAGGCAGCACGTGTTAAGATGTATCACTGCTTCTGAGGATAATCTGGAGGAGACAGTCTTGAAACCCAAGTTCAGAGATGTTTAAATTAAGTACTGATTGGATTACTCAACTATGAAGAGGTCTTTTGAATGCACAATTGATGTTTAGCAAGTACAAGGTATTGATACCAACATTCTTATATTAGAAAAGCAGACTAAGTTGCAAGAATGTCTAAAAGTGGCTGAAAAATGAAGACTACATGGTTTTTCAGCCTAAGAATAAGCAGGGAGTGGAGCCAAACTTGAACATACGTCTCAGGAGAAAGGTGAAAAACAGAAAGCCAAGTAGATGACATGGGGAGGAGTGAAGAAACCCCATGTTATGGCTTATGCGAACTTTCAGAGTGAAAAAGTCGCTCTGATTTATAAGGGTAAATGCAAATGCAGTTATGTGTGTAGATCACCCCCAAAGAACCCGTGACTATTAAAGTAGTCATGGGAGCCTTCTGAACTGTTAGAACTGATGCTATGCGACCATTCTGATTCACCTTCAATTTCCATAACTGACAGAAATTTCTCACCAAGACACTGATTTTGGTATCCAAAATATTAATTAGTGGATGAGAAACATAAAACTAATTTCATGTTAACTTGCTAATTTATGATACAGAAAACATATCATTCTGAAAAGGCCATTTAATATCTTATCCCATTTACTGGTCCTGCAAGGAGGGGAGAGGAGAAGGCGTTTGGAATTGCATTAAAACAAAGTTTAGAACAATGTAAAACAGGTGGAAAGAAAAGCCAAAGGCTAATAAATATTCAGTCTACGTGAAACAGGAAAATAGGAGAAAATGCTGCAGGTCCTCTGCTGTACCATGGAGAGACACAGTAGCCATGATCACTTCCTAGATTACTCTTTGGATACTTAATTCAATTGGCCTTAATTGCTTAGAAAGTGTGCAACACAATTAGGGAGGATTTGTCTTTAATTTAGCTCTGAAAGAAGCAAGAATGGATGGAAACTCTAATCACAGACCACAGCAGATCATTAGAGCAATTAGGAACACACCTTCCAGTCTTGCAAACCTTTCACACAAACCACCTGCTAGCCTTTGGAACCAGGCTTCAGACTCGCAAAAACTTTGGGGTTCTTGAGGGCCAGTGAGAGCTCATTGAGGAAGGAAATAAAGTGGGAGTCTCTTTCAGATTTCTTTGATTCAAAGATGACGACAATGGTAAAGTGAGGTTCCGGGCGGGTTAGGAAGTAGGTGCTCTGAACTTTGTCATCATAGAAGTGGACCACCTTCTCCAAGCTGTTCAGTTCGGACATGCGGTCTGTCATGATCATGATGACATTGGGCCAGTGCATGACGGGCCTGTCGCTGGGCAGAGACACCACAGCTGGATACTGGTCCACACCCTTAGGGGCCTCTCTGTAGGAATGGGGGTGGTGATAGCCGTGACCCTGAAAGCTCTCAGAACCTCGGTTGTCAAAGATTAAGGACACATTGGCAGCGTCGTACTTCCTGATGAAGCTGGAAATCTTTCCAAAAAAGTCTGGGTTGGCTTTTGCAGTTAACGTTTTCATTTCTGAAGCAGTCGTTTGCCGGCTCAGTGCCTCGTGAAAGTAAAAGCTAAACTTGGCAAGAAGCATGTTTTTGAGTTTCATCAGCCAGAGGAAAAGGTGTGGGGGTTGAACTGCCTTCTGAGATTGCCCTCCAAACAGATGTTTCTTGGTCTCCCGCTGCTTTTCAAAGATCTGGCCCCAAGTCTGCAGCTTGGTGTGAGCGCTGTGCAAGTTCACCAGGGACGGGAGGAACTTCCACTCTGAGACCTGAGCCTGGGCCTTCAGGAGATGACTCAGGACGTCCACTTCCAGCTGGAAACTGCTTTCCAAAGGACTGAGGATGGGGTGGTGAAATCTAGAGGGGAAGGGAAATTAATAGAAATAAGTAGAAATGTTATTCCACATGGAATTTTCAAACAATACACAAATAATACTATGTTTGGAAGTAGGGAAAGGAATGACTGAAGGGCTCCATGTTGATTCATTTGAAAAGCTGTCTGGGGTGCCAGTCAGTTAAGCATCCGACTCTTGATCTCAGCTCGGTCTTGATCTCAGGGTCATGAGTTGAAGCCCCACAGTAGGCCCCATGCCCTGTGTGGATCACTCATTAATAAATTACTTATTTATCTTAAAAAATAAACAACAGATTTAAAGATAAATAAAAATTTCTGACATAACTTCACCATCTCAGAATTATGTCAGCATCACATCCTCCTATGGAAATCGCCTGGTGTTGAAACAAAAAATGAGAGTAGGGACTACCTTCCTTTCAAATACAAAGAAATTAGCTGTACTTTTTTCTGAACCTATTTTATTTATTCTGGAAATTGTAAAACTAACATAATCATCAAAACAAGGCATCCTTTTTCCAAGATGTGATCCTAAAGAGGCAGAGGAGAAAAAAGAGTCACTAAAATCTCTTAAACGTGTATGGAACACATGTAAACTTACTTAACGTTCATAGTAACTCCACAAGGTATTGTGGTAATTCCACAAGGTAAGCCCTTATTCAATCCTAGTTTTTCGAATTTTCTTCATATTTAGTTGCACTTAAGAAAAAAAAAAAAAGGGATGGGGGGCCTGTGTGACTCAGGCAGTTAAGCATCTGCCTTCAACTCAGGTCATGATCCCAGGGTCCAGGGATTAAGCCCCACATGGAGCTCCTAGCTCAGCAGGCAGCCTGCTTCTCTCTCTGCCTGCTGCTCCCCCAGCTTGTGCTCTGTCTCTGTCAAATAAATAAATAAAACCTTAAAAAAAATGGGAGCTAAATAAAAAATATCTAACATTTCAACATTTATGTTTAAAATTGGATTACTACTCACTGAATTAACTTTATGACTCACGGAGTGCTACCTGCTATCTGTAAAACATTTTTTTCAAATTCACTGCTAACAGGTAGCAGGAGGGGAGAGGATGTGGGAGTATCTCCCTTCCAGGAAGAAAAGGAAAAGTCCAAGTGCAGAGAACCTGAGGCAAGTGAGTGTTTCAGGTCTCCTCTTCAAAGTCATTTCCTTAGAGATGTCTTCTCTGTTCTCCAGACTGAGTCAGGTGACCATATCCTCTAATTTTTTTTTTCCCCCAAGATTTTATTTATTTGTTTGACAGACAGAGATCACAAGTAGGCAGAGAGGCAAGCGGGGGGTGAGGGGGTGGGTGGGGAAGCAGGCTCCCTGCTGAGCAGAGAGCCTAATGTGGGGCTTGATCCCAGGACCCTGAGATCATGACCTGAGTTGAAGGCAGAGGCTTAAGCCACTGAGCCACCCAGGCACCCCGAATCCTTTAGTTTCTTAATACCTGTTTTCCACTTGAGTAGCTTCATCACAGAATTTATGGGACATATGGTCTCCTTTGGTCTGAGCTCCTCCCTGAGGAGAAGGAAAAGCTGCTTACTCCCTTCGCTCCTTTATCTTTAGAACATATGGCACATACTAGAGATTCAGAGAGAGTCAGTAAACATGGCAACCAACTATGTTATGATTTGAATCCTACTTTCTGCCTCTGTTGTTTGTGATCTAAATGAAATTCTGTAACAGTGGGTAAGGAGAGTCCTTGTATGGACCACTTAAGAGCTTGCTTGCTTAGGCTGCGGCTTCTGAGAAATGCGGGGGCGGGGCTGGGGCAGTTTGAGTGTCTGCCTGGCCTGGTGCACCCTCCTTATCAAGGAGCCAACACCAAGCCCCTATACTCTTCCCAAAGACCCCAAGCATCTGCAAGGGACCCTGTTTTCAATATGTGGGCAAGATCTAGCATTTACTGAGCATATCTTATGCCCCAGGCACCATGGGAGATTATTTACAGGCCCAAACCCATGTAAGTTAATTGCTTCACTGTCAACAAGACAGAATCTTCTCAAGTGACTGTTTTGGCCCCAGCTGAAAAGGAAAATGCTGTTTTATCAATGAAGAAGTTAAAAAAAAAATCATCACAAATATAGCTGGAGTTAAAAAATCTATTTAAACATTAGAGAGATTATTAAACATTAATTAGAGAGCCCATACTAAATTAGATATTATAAGACAGAAACTCATTACCATGTGATAAGGATATAATTACATGCCCACACATTATTTTTTTTCTATTACCATCATTTTACCTTCAATATCCCTTAAGAGGAAAAGCTAAAACATGGGTGGAGGGTCTCAGTCTAATAATACATTCAAATAATCGGAAAGATGGGGGTGCCCTTATGGCTTAGTCACTTAAGTGTTGAACTCTTGATTTCAGCTCAGGTCATGATCTCAGGGTCGTGAGATCAAGCCCCACATCAGACTCTTGTGCTCAGAAGAGAGTCTGCTTAAAGCTTCTCTCCCTCTAAACCTCCCCCTACTCTCTGTCTTACACTCTCTGCTTCTCCAAAATAAATAAATAACTATTTAAAAAAATCAGAAAGATAAACTGGATTTTAAACTCTCTAGCTCATGTGATGAGATTAACTACTTTGGACCCTTCAAACATTACCTGCTTTGAAATAAACATTAAGAAAGTCTAATACAGGGACACCAGGGTGGCTCAGTTGGTTAAGCATCTGCCTTCAACTCAAGTTGTGATCCCAGGGTCCTGGATCCAGGCCCACACTGGACTCCTTACTCAGCAGGGAGCCTGCTTCTCCCTTTCCCTCTGCCACTCCCCCTGCTCATGCTCACTCATGCTCTCTCTCTCTCTCTGTCTCTGACAAATAAATAAATAAAATCTTTAAAAAAAGAGAAGAGAAAGTCTAATACATATGTAATACATATGTACACACACAACTTCACTATAGCACGTTTCAAAATCTTTGAATTGTAAAAAATGCTTCTACCTCCTTGGCCTTTAGGACCTTTGACACTTAACGACCATAAAGCATCACAAGATTCTATAATAATGGGTATCAAGAAAATCTGCCAAGGAACTTGAACACAGTAAGACTTTCAATAACAGGAAAACGGTACGAGATTGAAGAAAATTCTAAAATAACAATACTCTAAGTTATTTTTCTGCTTCACTGGAAATCATCATTTATATACAACTTTCTTGAAAGAACATTAATTCTTTGTATAAATTTCCAGAAAGAATTCTGAACAAGCTCTTCCATAAACATACACTAAAAGTGTTTAAATGTTCAACATTTATTAGGATGAATGTGAATGCCGAAGCTATTTTTCATCCTTAAGAAGAGCTAAAAATTCATGTTAATTTTATTCTGCCAAGACTCTGAGATTAGCATTATGATGTATCATTTCCCCCATTTCCATTAATGCTCTGTGCCTCATACCCATTTACAACTCACACTATAGGGGGATCTGTTAAATTGTTGTAATCCAAAAATACACACCTCAACTATGGCAGCAAGCTTGTAAGAGTCTGAATTCAGAATAAATTGACAACTATTTGCAGAGAACATCTGCTCTAAAAGAAAAAAAGCCAAAAGAAAGAAATGGGTCTGGAGAGAGAGAGAGAAAACTCTCTTTCACAAATCTACATCAAGGAGTTCCTTCCAAAAGAATTATCCAGGTGCCATACATGTGAGAAGTCAGATTAAAACAACTGAAAACAAATATGTAGGGGCACCTGGGTGGCTCAGTGGGTTAAAGCCTTTGCCTTCGGCTCAGGTCATGATCCCAGGGTTCTGGGATTGTGCCCCGCATCGAGCTCTCTGCTCAGCGGGGAGCCTGCTTCCTCCTCTCTCTCTGCCTGCCTCTCTGCCTACTTGTGATCTCTGTCAAATAAATAAACAAAATCTTAAAAAAAAAAAAGCCAAATATGTAGCACAACGTGAATGTACTAAATGCCACAGAACTATACACTTAAAATGGTATTTTTTAAAAAATATTTTATTTATTTGACAGAGATCACAAGTAGGCAGAGAGGCAGGCAGAGAGAGAGGAAGAAGCAGGCTCCCTGCTGAGCAGAGAGCCCGATGCGGGGCTCTATCCCAGGACCCCTGGGATCATGACCTGAGCCGAAGGCAGAGGCTTTAACCCACTGAGCCACCCAGGTGCCCCCAAAACGGTATATTTTATGTTATGTATTTTTTACTATAATAAAAAAAAACCACTATAGTCTCTTCTCACTTAAAATTTTTACTAGTTTTTAGATACAAATACACTGAAGATATAAAGATGCATTAGCCAAAGGTTTGCCTTACAGACTTCCCAAGGTAGGAGGAGGTACTTATGGTGGATACGAGTTGGAAGTTAACACATCTCTTATGGGAGGTGCAAAATAAAATAAGATTTTAGAAAAAGGAGCAATTTCTTTTGGTTGAAAGATTATGCTGGCTATAAGGAAGACAGAATTTGAATTGAGCCATACAACTTCAAAAGCAGCTAGGACTTGGCCATGTAAAGAGGAGTAAATTTCTAACTGCATTCTTTTTTTTCCTTTTTTTTAATTTTTAAATTTTTTATTAACATATAATGTATTATTAGACCCAGGGGTATAGTCTGTGAATCGCCAGGTTTACATACTTCATAGCACTCACCATAGTACATACCTTCCCCAATGTCCATTCTGGCTGCATTCTTAATCACCCCTGATTCCAGACCCTCTGCCATGTGACTCTGCAGGTCTTCCCCTGAGATGAAGAGTACTTTCCCATGCCTGGACTACAGACTGGGTCATGTGACTCGCTCTTGTCAAGAGGGTGTTAACAGATCTGATGCTGAAAATGAGCTTGGTTGGGCTTGTTCTTTTGCACTTGGGCCAGAGCCACTGGGTGGCTGGCTCCCCACTAATCTTGGGCTCGGAAGAAACAGACCAAGCCCAGAGCTCACAGTACTAAGCCAAGCCCAGTGAGACCAAGAGTGTTAAGCAGAGCTACTCAGCTAAGCCAGGCCTGTCAGGCCAACTTCCAGTAGACTTGCAAGCCTGTACGCTCGGTGGTCTGTTATACGGAATGATTGTGGCAGGGGCGCCTGGGTGGCTCAGTGGGTTAAAGCCTCTGCCTTTGGTTCAGGTCATGATGCCAGGATCCTGGGATCGAGCCCCACATCAGGCTCTCTGCTCAGTGGGGAGCCTGCTTCCCCCACTCTCTGTCTCTGCCTGCCTCTCTGCCCATTTGTGATCTCTGTCTATCAAATAAATTCTTTAAAAAAAAAAAAAAGAATGATTGTGGCAACAGCAACTGATATGATATGATATGATATGATATGACAATGTGATGGGCTTCAGAACATACTACCCCCAAATATGGCATCTTGTATACTGACTGTTTGTTTTAAGTTGAATGAATTTGAGAAATAAGTGTAGGAAAGATTTCCTGACCCTTCCCTGAATCAGGTCATAAAACCCTCAAGAGAAATGTGCCTTTCCCCCTATTCTAAGGAAGGAAGCATCCTTATCTCCAAACACAAGGGACACAGAGAGGAATCTGAAAGAACAGGCCTTGCTGCTTCCCCCAGCTTAGACACTTAGCTCAGACCTTTTTTCATCCTGGCACATTTTCCCACAACTCTGACATCTTCAAATGGACTCAGCTGAATTTTGTTTTTCAATAAAACCTACCATAAAAACTCTATTTTGTGAATGCTTCCTTAACATGTAAAACTTAAATACACTGGAATGTTTTTCTCTTGGTAGTTTGTCTTTTGTTAAAGCCTCCCCCCTCCCCATTGAGTTTAGAAGGGCAGAAGAAAAGGTATTTTTCCTCCCCTCCGAGTTCAAGGACATTCTAGGCAGAAGAAATAATGAACCAAAGTAGGAAATGGCAAATACTTATGGGGGAACACATTAGGTTATGGATTGTTTTTTTGGCTCCTGCTTAAAATCCTCAAAAATTTCTCTTTGAAGCTTCTTTCATTTTACTAAGACTTTGGGTACAATTTAAAGCATTTGATGGGCCTTAGATAAATTTGAAAAGATGGCCTGGGGCAAGGCTGTTAAGATTCAGACATGCCGAATGCCTAGCGTAGACTGTGTCCTGCAGAAATGGCACTCTGGTTGGTTTTCCTTAGGAAATTTTCAGTGGGCGGAAAGTCACCTTGTTGAACTATACACACACAACTAACAGTTTATTTCACTTATCATCACAAATCTTTTCTTGAACGAAAAAGGGCACAAGGCCTAAATAAATCACAGTTCTGCCCTTGGTGAGAATCCTGTCATCTGAAGCATTCAGATCAAAAAACTGTGCTCCCTAAAATGCAAACAGAAACTTTATGTAACTCAATTTTTAAAAGTGTTCTCTGGGATGCCTGGCTTGCTCAGTTGGTGGAGAGTATAACTCTTGGTCTCAGGATTGTAAGTCTGAGCCTCACACTGGGTGTAGACAGTACTTAAAAGTAAAATCTTTAAGGATGCCTGCGTGGCTCAGTGGGTTAAATGGCTGCAGGGTCCTGGGATCAAGTCCCACATTTGGCTTCTTGCTTGGTGGGGAGTCTCCCTCTCCCTCTGCCTCCCTTTCTTCCTTTCTCTCTCTCTCTCCCTCCATTTCACGCATGCTCTCTCTCAAATAAGTAAAATCTTTTAAAATAAAAAAAGTAAAATCTTTAAAAACAAGTTCTTCATGGGTGCCTGGGTGGCTGAGTGGGTTAAAGCCTCTGCCTTTGGCTCAGGTCATGATCCCACCTGGGATCGAGCCCAGCAGGGGGCCTGCTTCCCTTCCCCTCTCTCTGCCTACTTTTGATCTCTGTCATTCAAATAAATAAATAAAATCTTAAAAAAAAAAAGTTCTTTAAAATCTATCTGTAAAGTCATGGTTACAGGATATAAGTCATTTAATGGTATATTATTGCCACCTGAGAGGGATTCTTTATTTTTAAAAGATTTATTTATTTATTTGAGAGAGAGTGCACATGCTAGCACAGGGCACAGAAGAGCAGAGGGAGAGGAAGAGTCCTTAGCAGTCTCCTGCTGAGCGCAGAGCCTGATGCAGGGGCAGGGGCAATCTTACAGCCCAGTGGAGATCACTACTAGAGCTGAAACCAAGAGTCTGGTGCTTAACCTACTGCGCCACCCTGGCGCCCCCATCAGAGGGATTTTTAAAAGCTGTCTGGAATGAATAAGCTCTTGCTTCTTTAAAAGAATTACTTCTTTAAAAGAATTATTAAGAATTACTCTCAACTTAGGAGAGTAAATATTTTGCATTTATAACCCATCTTCCCGCTTTAACTATGAAATAGAAAAATTAACCAGAATCTTATTTTATGCTCACTCTACAAAAGAGTTAAGTAAATTCAAAATGAATTCTACAGAATCAAAAAATGTTCCATTGATGTTTTCTCTGGAAATAAAACAAAACAAAAACAAAAACAACACACCAAGTTCTACCTCTCCTCAAAAGTATTCAAGGAATAGTAGACACCCTGATCCTGTATGAGCTAAATTCATATTTTTCCTTCTAAGGGCACACAGTGGAAACTGTAAAAATGATTAATGTTAATTATTCAATTTGAAATGAAGCATCTCAATGACTGTGGTTCATAAGCAATAATTTACATTTGCTTAATAATGTAATAAGTTTGCCAAAGGAGGAAACCTTTAATATTGTTCTACTCTGAATACAACTGCCTTCCAAAGGAAAAAAACAAAACGTGTTTCCCATTTCATCTCTGAAAGCAGATTGGCCTTTGCAGTAACGCACACAGAATCTGCATCTCAAATCAGGGCTACTCCATGATATACATTATGCTTGTAAATTCTTTACTGCAAAAGCATTTCATCATTTGAAAGACAAACAACTCACGAGATAGAGAAGCGTTCTGACATGGATCAGATATACTGGGGTGAATAAACATTTCCTGAAAGATAAACTGGGTCATTTGGGGAAAGGATTTACTCTTTCAATAGAAGAGAATACAAAATATGAATTACTTCTCTAGAACACTGGAACCATGAAAGAAACATGTTTGGCATAGCACAGATGCCAAATAAAAAGGTCTACAGAAACGGAGAAGGAGGAGGAGGAGAAGAAAGGTCTACAGAAAAAAGGATATTATGAAGAAGAAATAAAAAGGCCTATAGAAATAAAGGATATTATCCTGGCAAAAGCAAAGTATGTTAATTTATACCTAAAATAATTCCACCTCCTCCCCCCAAAATCAACATATTATACAGAATTTCAACTTCTCAGAATTTTTTAACTAAGGAATTTATGTTGTTCAAATTACCTCAGGTTTCTAATAAGATAATTTTTAGGGTTGGGTGTATTTATAATCAGTAATTCCCTTTAAATAGATAAAGGCGGGCGCCTGGGTGGCTCAGTGGGTTAAGCCACTGCCTTCGGTTCAGGTCATGATCTCAGGGTCCTGGGATCGAGGCCCGCATCGGGCTCTCTGCTCAGCAGGGAGCCTGCTTCCCTCTCTCTCTCTCTCTCTGCCTGCCTCTCCATCTACTTGTGATTTCTCTCTGTCAAATAAATAAATAAAATCTTAAAAAAAAAAAATAGATAAAGGCAGCATGGGTGGAGAATACAGACAGATGAAAACACCTTGACCTTGGGTGATCCTGCCCCCGGCTCCATCAATTCTATCAGTGTCCACTCAGTACCTGGTATAGCCAAGTACTGCCCTAAAAGCTCCAAGAATGAAAACTGGGCTTTTGCAGAAAATGGAAGAAATTCCCAAAGGTCTGGAAAGTGGGATGTTTCAAAGAAGGTGCAAATGGGATAGATCACAAACCTAATCAACTAAAAATGAAAATAGTTAAATAGTAATAATCATTCCTATAAGACATACACATGCACATGCATACACACAGCTAAGGTCCAATACCTAGTATATCCCAGTGTTGGTATCTTTCTCTTATTTATCAAAACAATTTTTTTTTTCATGGAGACTATTTTCAATATCACAGGGAACTTTTATTTTATTTTATTTTATTTATTTTTTAAAGATTTTATTTATTTATTTAACAGAGAGATACCCAGTGAGAGAGTGAACACAAGCCGGGAGAGTGGGAGAGGGAGCAGCACGCTCCCCGCTGAGCAGGGAGCCCGATGGGGGCTTAATCCCAGGGCCCCAGGATCATGACCTGAGCCGAAGGCAGAAGCCCAACAACTGAGGCACCAAGGCGCCCCGGAACTTTTAAAACATACAGGTTTCTGGGCACCCAATTGAGAATCACTAACTCTTAGTTACCTCAGGGAAAAGGGCAGGGAGGGGACAAGGGGCAAGTTTAGTTCTTTCTTTTACGTTTCCCAAACCATAAAGTTAGTATTTGGGAATCACCACATGAGATTCCCTGTAAGAATCATATCTCCAATAGTATTTTTGTTTTTGCATTTCAAAACATTATTTTATTAAAAAAAATGTACCAATCAAGTTTGAGGGAGAAATAAAATAGTTCTAAACACAGAAAACTGGTTAACATGGAAAATTTGTTTTAAAAAAAGAAAACATGTATATTCATATGCACAGACTATCTCTCAAGAATGACAGGAAGAACTTGCTAAAACAACATTCACTGGGATGCCTGGGTGGCTCAGTCGGTTAAGCATCCACATTCAGCTCAGGTCATGATCCTAGCGTCCTAGGATTGAGTCCCACATTGGGCTCCTCATTCCAGCAGGGAGCCTGCTTCCCCCTCTGTGTGCTCAGCCTGCTATTCCCCCTGCTTGTACTCTCTCTCTCTGCTAAATAAATAAAATCTTAAAAAAAAAAAAACCAAAAACCAACAACATTCACTGCCTCTTAGGAAAGGAATTAGGTAGATGAAGAAAAGGGGCACTTTTCACTATGTATTATTTCATACATTATAAATTTTGAGCCATATTAATGTATTACCCAGTAAAAACAGATAAAACAAAAATCCAAAATATATCATAAAAACAGAAAATATATGACAATAAAAAAATAATACAGAGGACATTTTGGAGACAATTGGGAAAATCTAAATACTATTTACTGCTGATAGTAGAAAAAAAAAATTAGTGCTAAATTTCCTGAGTAGGAAAACTATGCTACAGTTTTGTTTAATTCTTAGAAGATACAATTCAAAGTATTTGGGCATAGAGTGTCATGATGTTTGCATCTAACTTCCAAACAATTCAGAGAGGGTGGAATAAAATTATATACAGAGAGAAAGAGAGCAAACATGGCAACATTTAATAATATGAGTCCAGGGGAAGGATGTTTGTGTGTTCCTTGCACAGCTTTGTTTATTTCTTTTTTCATAATAGCTTTACTACTTAACTCGATACATAAGTATACTTTTTACTGTATAGAATTCAATGGTTTTAGTATAGTCAGAGTTGTGCAACCATCACCACTATCTAATTTGAGAATAGTCTCATGACCCCCCCCAAAAAGGAACCCTATACCCATGAATAGTCACTTCCCCACTCTTATCTTCCCCCTTAATTCCTGACAAAAATTTTCCGAGTCTGTAATTTATAATCTATTTTCTGTGTTTATGACTTTGCTTAATTCTGGACATTTCCTGTAACTGGAATGACAGAATATGATATCTTTTGTAACTGGTCCATGCATGTTGTAGCCTGTATCCATACTTCATTCCTTTCTACAGCTGAATAATAACCTGCAGTACTTCTCAAATTCCTTGCATACTGTTTTTTGGTTCAGGCACTGAGGAATACATAAGAGCCGGGCTCATTTTTTTTTAAGTAAAAGTAGCAATTTCCTTCAAATACAAATTTTCCAGCTAATCGACATCTTTAAAAAAAAATTAAATTGGCTACAAATAGCCTTTTGATTATTAAAAAAAATTTAAGTATGCCCTCCTCAAAAACACAGATACCTGTCTCCACTGAGAAAGTTTAAAACAAAACCAGAACTATGCCACAGGCACTGAGAGCGATTATGAAGAAGTTTCCAACCCATGGTAAATAATGGTTACATCTGAGGACTAAGTGGGTAACTCACCAAGATGATTACTTTGAAAGGGACATTTATTTGAATAATGGATTAGTAAAAAACAAAAAAACCCCACATTATTTTATATACAATTCTCCCCTTGTGTGAACTCTTTCATAAGCAGCAAAATCAGTTATAATACATCTTTTAAGGATGACTTCATTCTTGGTCTTTGGCCATTGCTTAAAGAAGTATCCACCCAGCATGGTATTAATGAAGCCCAAAGAAGGTAACTAATGTTCACCTGTTGCTTAATTAATATGTATAAAATGTAAAATGAAGGGGCGCCTGGGTGGCTCAGTGGGTTAGAGCCTCTGCCTTCAGCTCAGGTCATGATCTTGGGGTCCTGGGATAAAGCCCCGAATCGGGCTCTCTGCTTAGCAGGGAGCCTGCTTCCCTTCCTCTCTCTCTCTGCCTGCCTCTCTGCCTACTTGTGATCTCTGTCAAATAACTAAATAAAATCTTTTAAAAATATTGTAAAATGACTATTTCTTCCCTTTGCAGTCATTTCATCATAGATTTTCTTCATAAGAGTGCAGGGAGGGAGCTCGTGTGTGTGTGTGTGTGTGTGAGGCTGCTGTGTGTGTCCCTTCCTCCCTCCTCACCTACACTCACCTGGAGCTGTACTTCTTGAGGATGGCGTCCAAGAGGCCAACAAGCTCCTCAGCGTTGATGAACTTCTGCGGGCTGAGGGTGTACATCTTCTCATAGAAGTCTGCAATCTCCATCCGGGCCTGAACAAAGAAGCAGAGCTGCTCTGACAGGTGGGAAAGTAGTTCCTCCACGTGGGGGGCGGTCCCACCCAGGGCGCTCCGGCCAGTCACCACCTTCTTGAGCTCGTTGTGCAGGGATGTGTAGATGGTTCGGATGGAATCCTTCCGGCTGAAGAAGGACTGACCCCCTGGGAGGCAAATGACATTAGCACTTAACAAGTGAGGAAGAGAACCCAGAAGGACCAAACACCTCCCAGCATCCAAAAGGAAAGGAGTGGAGTCTGTTGAGCTCAGGGAGTTAATATCATCTACCATATTTTCTGACTCCTGTGATTGGAATTTAAATATTTTGTGATTCATAATTTCACTGAGGAATAAGAAATGAATATCCGGTGCAACTCATTAGTGTAACAACAGACCTATGTATGATTTCTTTAACGAGATATCAACTCTCCCTTATCCCATTTCAATGAGGATTCATATTTATTTCAGAGATAATTGACCTAGCAGGTACCATCTACCTGGAGCTAAATTGCTTTCTTCCCTAGACATGTACTTAAAACAAAAGAGAATACCTAATTAGAAAACACTGTTGTTATTCCTGATAAATCAGAAAATGTTATTTCTGCATTAGAGTTGCTTTTTCCTTTGAATCTTATCTTCTAAGCCATACCAGAAAATGGAAAATATACAGACATTTATTTCCCTTACACAAGAACACAGACTACTGGGATCCCAGCAGAAAAAAGGAAATCTGTAGTACTTTTGTTTTTTTCTTTCTGTTTTTAAGTTAGCTCTAAACCCAACATGGGGCTTGAACTCACAACCCTGAGATCAAGAATTGCACGCTCCTCTGAATGAGCCAGCCAGGCACCCAGAAATCTTTAATACTCTTGACAAGGTTGACACTTTAGGTTATAACAAAGCAAGCACCACTTTGTGAATGATTAAGAGCAGGAAGCAATTATAGTAACTGTTGTTGTAACTCAGGGGTTCCAAAGGAAATCAGGAAAAAAAAAAAAAAAGACCAAATACATCCCTTTCAACAGTTAAAAAGGATCAAGTGGCCGAGACATTATTTCCTTGCTCTGTATTAATACATGATCAACTTGATTTCTATTATAGAGCCAGGTTCGTACATGTTTTCTTAAGCAATTCTGTACCCCACTAAAGAAAGGGTCACAGGCAAGACATTAGAAGAATGAAAAGAAACAGGGCAAGTTTAAAACAGTAATTCTTAGAGATACATAAATTAGAAATATATAAATAAAAATATTTATGGGGCGCCTGGGTGGCTCAGTGGGTTAAGCCGCTGCCTTTGGCTCAGGTCATGATCTCAGGGTCCTGGGATCGAGTCCCGCATCGGGCTCTCTGCTCGGCAGGGAGCCTGCTTCCCTCTCTCTCTCTCTCTGCCTGCCTCTCCATCTACTTGTGAGTTCTCTCTGTCAAATAAATAAATAAAATCTTTAAAAAAAATATTTATATAGAAATATATGTTATATATATTTATCTAATATTATCTAATATCTAATATTTATATATTAGAAATATATAAATAAAACCCAAGAGATGGATGACAATTTAAATTTTCTCTTGATATACACAGGATGCTTTCATGAATAAATTTATTACTAATCTAAACACATCAAGGTATTTGTAAAATATCCCCTTAACAAATCAATCATTTCACAATGCTCTAATTCACGGCCCAGTTTGAATTTCAAACTTTCCTACCACTGTGACCACCTTGTCCCAGTCTACCCAGGGCTTTCTAGGTTTTAGCACTGAAAACCTGGTGTCTTGGAAAACCAGACTTAGTCCCATGTCCTGGGAACACCCCCCAACCCCTGGCACCAAGCAAACCTAGAAGGTTGGTCACCCTACTTACTACTTATTCCACAAACTCTTATTATTTTAAAAATGTTTCCTCCAATATACTGCCTAAACAAAGTAACCTGCATTCAAATCATTTCTCCTACTAAGAGCCGCAAAAGCCACGTGATACAGCTGGGTTGACCCCAGCAGTCACATCCCACCCAGGACTGTACCCTAAAGGGTTTGCCCTCCCTCCCTGTCTATCTTCAGTCTAACCTTACAGATTTTGTGGGGCAACCGTATGGAATAAATAGACCTCTGTGCACAAGTTTAGGAAAAAATTCTCTTAGGTTAGGTAGGTAACAAGATGAGAGTACCATGCAAAATCTATGGGGCGCCCGTGGCTCAGTCAGCAGAGTGTGCAACTCTTAGATCTCAGGGTTGTGAGTTTGAGCCACACATTGGGTGTACAGATTACTTAAAAAATAAAATCTTAAAAAAAAAAACAAAAAACACCACTACCAAAAAACCTAAAAGCTCTGGAAGTCTGACCAATTTAGTTCCAAATTCCAGCTTCTGAACTTAGAAGCTGTGTAATGTGCCAATGACTTAGCCACTCTGAGCCTTAGTTGTTTTTAACATGAAACTAGTAATAGAGCCAAGAAGACAAAATAAAATGCCATTTGGTATGTAATGTGCCTGGAGCAAAGTGAGTATTCCATCACTAATCCCTTGTCCTTCCATTTATAACTGATGTAAGAAAATTCTAAATACTACTAATTGGACTTCTAAAACTCTATGGTAAATTAGGAGCTTCATGTACTATAAAAAAGAATAGCTACCTACTTCATAGATAGCTAGCTAGGTGCCCTCAACTGTGTACTCACCTCTGCTGTTAATAGGGTGGCCTTGGTGACAATTTTAACTCTGGGTGAAAAAGGAATACCTTTGCTCATCAGATAACTCTTATCTGAGGGAGTGGAAACACAAAGAATACCCTGAAAAACTTATCAGTAAACATCAATCACTAGTAGCGAAACCCAAGTGACACTTGATACAAGGATGGGAGAGGGACCACTGATGAAATTTCTTCTGAACAGGTCTCTTTTCTCAAAGCTCTGAGGAGCACAGTCCTACTTGTTGACTACCCTGGTTAGGAATATCCAATGGAGACTGGCTTTCCTTCTTACTGGGAAACAAGGAAGCAGAGACACCAGACATCTCCCTCTTTACAATTTTTTGGATTTATAAAGTATGATTATTTTGAATTATTTCCAGAAGCTTCTATATGTATTGAATCCTCATTATTTCTCAAGATTTCAGGAGTCCATCTTACATAATGAAATTTCAAGTAATAAGTATACTAAAGGAGTATGTAAAATGTCTAATTGAGTATTTTATCCCACAACTTATTGTTAATGATAATTTATAAACACCGGTTCTCAAGTCATTTTCTACCATGCTAAATTCTAGCAACCAGAGACTGAGAAAACTCTCTAATAATTAAACAAAAAGGGAGAAAGTATGACCTAAAAACCTCCAAAAGCATTGAGATGGCATATTTTTTATCACTGATCTTTCCCCAAACAGGTATATTCTTCCCTCAAAGGAAAGAGAAAGTTCTAAGATAAGGGGCCCACCCAGAGTTTTTCAGAACTGAGCCAATACAGGAGCAGAAGTCTCCCTGTCAGGTCTGTCCTTTGCCTAAAGTGTTTGCCCATACAGGCATCTATAATCAGGATTCACTGCCAAGGTCTCTGATCAACAACCAGTCACAAGAGTGAGTCGGAAAGACTCACTTTCTTGGACCATGTTTTAAATGTTTAAAAATACACATAAAACTTTTTGTTTTGCTTAAAAAAAATACATTCTAATTAGCAAAGTATTTGAAGAAAGTGGAAATGTCTTAAGTGGCAACACAAAAATTTTTTCACAAGTTTTCAAGAAAAAAGTCACAAAGTCATAAGCATGTTAATATCACTGATATTTTGATACTTCCAGTATCAAAAAACTCCAAGATGCAAAGTTAAAATTTAAAATCTGGAAGCTACATTTATTATACATGTGAATAAGTTAATGAGGCATTAAAGTTAAACATGCCATTCTCAGGAACATTCACTTAGAAGTCACAGATCACCTGGGAGCAGAACCATGCCTGGGCATGTTTCATAGTATAAATTGCTCCTGGGTCAATTTCAAGGTGCAGGCTTAAGGCTCATCCATGCAAACTGGGGGTCTATGCAGGACTAATGACTTTACATAATGAGGGCTAGTGCTGGCTTCGGCAGCACATATACATAATGAGGGCCATTTCACAGAACCCAAGGCAGAGACAGTGATGATCTCACACGTGCTCTTACACACAGGGCAGTTCTGTTTACCTGAAACCAGACACACACACCTTAAACTGGCATAGCAGATTTTTAAATTGGGGTCCATCAATAGGCTTTAGGAAATCCAACGGAACCCTCACGGATTAAATGTAAAATTGTATTTCCCATATATATTCCATATATGTCTATGGGCTTCATCAAATTCTCATAGATGAGCTTAAACAAACTTAAGAATCATGGGACTGGGACCAATCACCATTCTTCATGAGGTGACAGGATCTAAAAACAACTAAAACTGCCAGAAAATTACCCACCTTCAATTTTACAGCCAGAATTCTCCCCATTTCCAAATACAGCTGGCCCCTGAACAATGCCAGGAGTGGTGGAGGGGGTGTTAGGGAGCTGACCTACCCCCGCAGTCAAAAATCCGAGTACAACTTTTGATTCCCCCAAAACTTAATTACTAATAGCTTATTGTCAACTTGAGGCCTTACTGATAACATAAACAATAGATTAACACATATGCTATATGTTATATGTATTATATATATTATATTCTTATAGTAAGGTAAGCTAGAGAAAAGAAAATGTTAAGATAATCATGAAGGATGAAAAATACATTTACTGTACTGTATTTATAAAAAAAATCCATGTATTAGTGGATCCATGCAATTCAAACCCCTATTGTTCAAGGGTCAACTGTATATACAACCTATTTTTAAATTATAATACAGCAATTTTTAAGAATAAATCATACGTATAAAAACACAATCTGACAGTTCAAAGGCAGGTATTTTGGTTTGAGACCTGTCACCTACCTACACAAGTGCGCATAAACAATTTGCTAATCTGTAGAAAGGGGAATAATAACATTTCAACAGCAACTGCAAATTTGTGAGAACTGCCACTGTAAAAAGGGGTGGAAAAAATACACACGGTATTCTATTCTATTCTATTCTATTCTATCTAAGCACTTTGCCGGTAAGTCAACGTACTAAACAAATTATTTAAACAGCTAAGGCAGAAGTTAAGATTTCAGAAAGCCCTGCCCTTTGGGTATTTACTGAAAGCAATATGTACATGGCCACCTTCAGGCCATACAAAGAAATGGGGCCCTAAATATCAAAATGGAATCTGCACTCAACTTTACCTTTCTATTCTTTATTGCATATATGTGTTCTTCATTCATACCAGACTCTGTGCTTCTGATAATTAAAGGGTCTAAAAATGGGCCAAAATACTAACTTTGAAAGCTCTGGGATTCATATTGATTGTTGTTGGTAATTGTAAGTAGTAATACTTTATATGCATACCCTTGGCTTTCACATATTTTATTTCCTTCTGATCTACTCATACTAATTGTTTCTACTAGTGAAAATCGGTTGAATCAGCTCTTGCATCTTATTTTCAGGGCCAAGATTTATGATGGAATGATAGGAGTGTTTACCATTTTCCCCTTAAGTCCCCTCTTGCTAGTGTTAGGCATATTTCTTGCCTTTCCTCTCCAGTATTCATTTATTTCCTCATCCACTAAATATTTATTATTGACGGCCTAGAAAGGGTAGGACTCTATCTGTAACTCGCAGGGGCCTTAACTTCAAGAGGCCAGACAAAAGTGTTCATTAATTCTAACTAGGTTGTATTGCCAAGTTTTGCTCTTCTGGCCACAGTTGTCACTGGTCAGAAGAGCGAAGACACACAGTCTGCTTAACTTTTCATTTATGGCACCAATCCATGCACTGAGCCAAATGGATACACCCTTCGATTTGAGACACAGCCCTGAAAAGAGCATCCAACCCCGCGGCCAATCTATCAGCAGCAGAGGCCGGTGGGCGGGGCTTGTGGAAGCCGAGGGGAGGAAGGGAACGGTGGGAGGAGATCTGGGAGTGCCAAGTTGAGCCTGAGGCTAGGAGTGAGACAGGGAACCCAAGCCACGGCCGATCGGGGAATATACCCCCTTTCCTTCCTCCTCAAAGGGCACGGGGGGCGGGGCGGAGGTACCTAGTTTTTGCCCCAGGTAGGTGAGGCTGTGATAGACCTTCTCGGCCGCGGCCAGGTGGGCCAAGGCCGCCAGCAGCGACAGCCAGCTGCCCCCCGCGCTCTTGTTGGCCTCTCGTTCCTTGTCCACATTGTCCTTGGCCTTGTCGTAAGAGAAGATACCCAGGTGAGAGAAGAACGTCTCCAGCACCGCCTGTTCCACCGGGACCGGGGCGGCCAGCGGGATAGACTCCCCCATGCGAGCCGGGATCCAGCTCCACCCACGTGGCTCTCCTCTCCCTCGCACTTCCGGGTTCTCAGGGAACGTGCGCACCAGCGTGCGTGCGCGTGACCGCCGCAAGCGACGGGCTCGTGAGCGCGCCGCTCCCTCGACCGCGCGGGGGCCTTAGAGAGGAGGCCCGTGAGGGCCGAGGAAGGAGGGAAATGGCCCGTTTTTAGCTCCGGAGCGGCTTCGGCTCTTCGGTTCGCGCAACGCTGACCATTCGGACCTTTGGGGCAGAACGCAAGACAGTCAACTCGCTGCTCCTCGGACCTGACTGCGTTCTGAGGTGAGCTGAGAGGCCCCTCCCTGTGAGACAGCGTCAGTGCTGGTGACGTCACGCTTACATGACGTCAGTAGTTCTTGCTCTGACATCTGGAGTGGGCTTGCCTTAAGCCTGCCTTGGGCCTCCAGGGCGCTGAGCGGTGAAGCTAGTGGCTGGAACTGTGTCCTTTCACAAGGAATCAGTTCTCAGCTTTTAATCAAGGAATCACCAGCTTTTAAACTAACGCAGGTGAGTGGATTATAGTACCTGATACTGGTAAAGGTTTATATCTTATCCCCATGTCTGATTTTCACGCAGTCACACACTTTGCATTTATTCGCACCTGTATCCTGTGCAAAGCATCTCACGTTCGCGCTAAGAAACCGCTTCCAAGCAGAACTCTTCAGCTTGGCCATGCTACACAAACTACGTTAGGGTTCCTTATAAAGTTCTACAGAGAAGGATAAATTTTAGTATATGTACTGCCGAAGCGAGCACCGAAGAATGTTAAATTAATGTAAATTCTGTTAAAGGTTCTAAACTGATGCACTGTCGTTCAAATCAATTACAAATTCCTTTGACATTTAAGGAGCACCATAAAGCCAGCTCATAGTTGTGTCTACTATAATGAAACTCTGCCCACTACCTGCTCAGTTTCTTCTTTTCTCCTTTTTTGTGTGTGATTATTTTACACTAGACACACTATTTAATCCTGGATATTCGCATGTCTCTTTGCCCTAATGGTGAACTCCCTAAGGCAGAATCTAGGGTTCACTTACCTTTATAATCTTTTGATAAGGGGTAGCGCAGTGATGTTTGTTGAAATGAAGGAACTGTGTGTTTTCAGTTTTTTTGCCAAGCTAGACCTGTTTTGCCATCACTACCTTTTAATGCAAATCCAGTAATCAAATTTTAATGACTGTATAAATATAATGTATACAAAAATAAAATATAATTGGATAAAAATATATAATTTTCTCAAAAATATAATTGGATAAAATAAAAAATATAATTGGATAAAATCAACCCTGTTAACTGTGATACAAGAGAAAATTTTATGTTATGAAGGTGAAAAAGGAAGCAGCATTCATATCTTTTTGGAAGAATCAGGGAGGCTTCCAAGAAGGAGAATGTGATGGTTTTTAATGAATGAGTAGAAGTTAGTAATAAAAAAAAAATGTAGTATGGGGGCCCCTGGGTGACTCAGTTAAACCATACTTGATATTGGCTCACGTCATGATCTCAGGGTTGTGAGACAAGCCACTTAGTGGGCTCTGTGCTCAGCAGGGAGTCTACTGGATTCTCTCTCTCTCTGTCTCTCTGCCTCTCTCCCCGCTGTCTCTCATAAATAATCTTTTTTTTTTTTTTAAAAAGCATAGTACTAATAATATTGAAACCAACAGACAATGAGAAAGGATTATAAAGCTCACAACCATACCCAAGTAATATAAGAATTACTAAGATAATAAAGGTGGCATCATAAATCAGTGGGCAAAGAAAAACTTAATAGTGAAGGAGAAGCGATTATGGGGGGAAAAATTCCTATGTCCTGCCACAAAATACAACTACATGTGTAAAAAATAAAACCATAAACTAGGAAACAAATGCAAGCGAAAATTTAATTGATCCAGGGATAGGAAAGAGCCTTTTAATTATGAAAGGGTTGGAAGAAAGTACAAAGGAAGAGGTTGACTTGACTATAAAAATGTCAAAAAAACACAATGCCAACATCGTAACATATGTCAGACAGAACTTTAAGGTGCTTAACATTTTAAGACCTGGTAATCCTAGAAATGCAGATTAAACTTCTATTTTTCACCTATCAGGTTTTTTTGAAAATTTTTAAGTGCTGGTAGATAAACATCTGCAGTGAGTTTGTTCTTAAACATTGCAGATGGAGTGTAAAACATTGGTCATAAAAACATTGCATAAAAAATTGCAAAACATTTGGCAATATACATTTAAGTTAAGTGAGAGTATATATATATGTACAGTGTCTAGAACACTAAGACAATACATGTTTAGTTTTCGTGTCTGTCATTATTTTTACTATTGTTTTTATTAATAACATTATCATACCTTTTAATCAGCACAGTGCCTAGAATAATAACTTAGTGGATGTTCATTAAATATTTGATTGGCTAATTGTCCTTGTCACATAAGATTTGTTTTTCAAAGATTTTATTTATTTATTTGACAGAGATGACAAGTAGGCAGAGAGGCAGGCAGAGAGGGAGAGGCGGAAGCAGGCTCCCTTCTGAGCAGAGAGAGCGATGCAGGGCTCCATCCGAGGACCCTGAGATCATGACCCAAACCAAAAGCAGAGGCTTAACCCATTGAGCCATCCAGGCGCCCCGTCACGTAAGAATTTTATAGGAGGATGCCTGGGTGGCTCAGTGGGTTAAGCCTCTGCCTTTGGCTCAGGTCATGATCTCAGGGTGCTGGGATCGAGTTCCTCATTAGGCTCTCTGCTTGGCAGGGAGCCTGCTTCCTCCTCTCTCTCTGCCTACTTGTGATCTCTCTCTCTGTCAAATAAATAAGTAAATATCTTAAAAAAATTAAAAAAGAATTTTATAGGAAAAGCTCCTCTCCATCCACCTGTCCTTCCCTCTGCTCATATGCATACCTCTTACTCTCTCTCCAGTATAAATAAATAAAAGCTGAAGCACCCGGGAGGCACAGTCATTCAAGCGTCCAACTCTTGGTTTTGGCTCAGGTTGTGATCTCAGGATAATGGGATCTGAACCCTGCAAGAGACCCTGTGCTCACTGCAAAGTCAGCTTGAAACTCTCTCTCCCTCCCTCCTCCCACCACATGCTCTCTCTCTAAAGGAATAAAATCTTGTTTAAAAATTTTTTTTAAGATTTTCTTTGAGAGAGGGGGAGGGGAGCACAGTGGGAATGAGAGGGAGAAGTAGAGTCCCCGCTGAACAGAGTCCGAGGTGGGTCTCAATCCCAGAGCCCTGAGATCATGACCTGAGCCAAACAGGGAGAACCTGACACTCAGGTGCCCCCCCCAAAAAATTTTTTTTAAAGAATTTTATAGGAAGGGGTCCTGGGTAGCTCAGTGGGTTAAGCCTCTGCCTTCAGCTCAGGTCATGATCTCAGGGTCCTGGAATCTAGCCCTGCATTGGGCTCTCTGCTCAGCGGGGAGTCTGCTTCCCCCTCTCTCTCTGCCTGTCTCTGCCTACTTGTGCTCTCTCTCTCTCTCAAATAAATAAAATCTTTAAAAAAAAGAATTTTATAGGAAAAGACATAGAGTTAATGACATGTCAACTGTTAAAAATTAAAGCTATAAAGAAGTTATCTGGAATGATCATGTGGTTCAGCCTATAAGCAGGATACTTTGTACAGTAGTAAAAAAACAGCTGTTATTGATGATATGTTAGCTATCTTTTGCTGCATATCAAATAACCCCAGAAGTACACACCAAGGGGGCTAGGTGGGTTTAATCGGTAGAGCTTGTGATTTTTGATCTTGGGGTGATGAGTTCAAACCCCACATTAGGATAGAGTTTACTTTAAAAAAAAAAAAAAGTATTTGGGTGGCTCAGTTAGCTAAGAGTGTGCCTTCAGCTCATGTCATGATCTCAGGGTCCTAGAATTGAGCCCACATCTGGCTCTGCACTCAGAGGGGAGTCTTTCCTTCTTTTCCCCCCTCCCTCTGCTCATGCTCTGTCTCTCTCAAATAAATAAGATCTTAAAAAAAAAAAAAGTATTTGGGGAGCCTGACTGGCTCAGTCAGTAGAGCCTGCTGCATGAGTTTGAGCCCCACATTGGGCTTGGAGAATATTTAAAACAAACAAACAAACTTAGTGGCTTCAAACGATGGAAGTCATGTATTATTTCTCACTCAATTTTGGAGTCAGGAATTCAGGTGGGTTTCAACCGGGCATTTCTGTTTCAGTCTCATAAGATTGCAGTCAGATGTAGGCTAGGGCTGTGGTTGTCTGAAGACTTAATCTGGAGTGGAGAATCCACTTCCAAGGCAGTTCTCTCGCATGTCTGGCAAGTTGGCTTAGACTGTTGACCACATGGGCTTTCCCACAGACAGCTTGTGTTCCCACAGCATGGCAACTGGCTTCTTCTAGAGCAAGTGATCAATCTGAAAGACCGAAGCACAAGCTGAAGTGCCTTTTATAACACAACCTTGGAACTCAAACATCACGTCAGCCATGTTCAGGGCCAGCCTGGATTGAATTTGGGCAGGAGAGTAATGAAGGGCATGTGCTGGGGAGTAAGGGTCAGTAGAGGCTATCCTGGGGGCTGGCTACCACAGATGAGGATGACTTTTCCAGCTGGAGCATTGTCTGCTTAAAAGTGTCTAAGGATGGGACGCCTGGGTGGCTCAGTTGGTTAAGCAGCTGCCTTCGGCTCAGGTCATGATCCCAGCGTCCTGGGATCGAGTCCCACATCGGGCTCCTTGCTCGGCAGGGAGCCTGCTTCTCCCTCTGCCTCTGCCTGCCTTTGTCTGCCTGTGCTCGCTCGCTCTCTCTCCCTCTGTCTCTGGCAAATAAATAAATAAATTCTTTAAAAAAAAAAAAAAGTGTCTAAGGATGGAAGCCCATATGTGTTCCTTTATAATACTGCTCAAGAAGTTGTTTCTTGGGGCCTCTGTCTGGCTCATTTGGAAAAGCGTGTGACTCTTGATCTCAGGGTTGTAAGTTTGAGTCCCTCATTGGGTGTAGCGATTGCTTAAAAAATAAAATCTTAAGGATTGCCTGGGTGGCTCAGTCAGTTAAGTGTCTGCCCTCAGCTCAAGCCATGACCCCCTAGCCCTGGGATGGATCCCTGCATCATGCTCCCTGCTCAGTGGGGAATCTGCTTCTTCCTCTCCCTCTCCCTTCTCCTCTCCCTCTGCCTTTCCCTGTCCCTTGTGCTCTTTTGCTTGTGACTGCTCTCCCTTTCTCTCCCTCTTAAATAAATAGGTATTTTTTTTTAAGATTTTTTAAAAATTTATTTATTTGACAGACAGAGGTTACAAGTAGGCAGAGAGGCAGTCAGAGAGAGGAGGAAGCAGGCTTCCCACCAAGCAGAGAGCCCGATGCGGGGCTCGATCCCAGGACCCTGGGACCGTGATCTGAGCCGAAGGCAGAGGCTTTAACCCACTGAGCCACCTAGGCACCCCTAAGTAAAAAGTTTTTTAAAAAATAAAATCTTTAAAAAAAAGTTGTATCTTAGTTTTAGTTTCTTAAGTCGAGAAAAACAATTCTGTTCAAGACTATTGATTTGATACTGCTCTTTACAACTTCTTTGAAAATTTCCCTAGTGACAATACCAGTGACAAAACCATTTTAATGGTAACAATGCATTTTGGGGGCAAAAGAACATTAGCAAGAGGACAAGGTAATGATTCATTCCTTTATTCAAGCATCTGTTCTTGTCATTTATTTGATAAAGAGTGAACTAAATTTTATGTGTGGTCGATAGACACATACAGTAACATACACCAGCAATAATTTTACAACTTAATGATTATGCCAGTTAATTATTGCACAGATTTTATATTATTTGGACTCATTTCCCTTTTGCTGTTCTATTTTCTTGACATAATATTGACATAATAATAAAGCTCATTGATTTAGCAGTTACTGTGTGCCAGGTGCTGCACATCTCAGTGATCTTCCAAGAAACCTTCAAAGGTGTGGTTATCACCCTTTGTGTAGTAATTAAGCAATATGTCCAAAATACACGCAGTAACTGACAGGGCTGGGATGCAAACCAAGATCTGGGTCTCTTTCCTGCCTTGAGCATGGATGCTGTGAGTGACTTATCCCCCATATGAATGCCTCCCACCTCAGAGGTCAGAGATGTCCACGATGTTATTCAGGCATTTTCAGATTTTTTCTGTAGGTATCTTCCTTCCTGTGTTGACAGAATGGTTGAAAGTTATGATTTCAGGGAGAAGTCTTTTTCGGCTTACCAAGAGGAACCAGATATCTGATATGGGACAGCCTCCTTCATTTTCTTTTCAGATTATTTACTAAAAAATACCAGACAAGTAGTGATACATTATATAGCTCTTCAGCACCTAACTTTCAGCTAAATTACCTTCCTTGTTGTATGTAAAAAAAAAAAATAAAAACTAGTCTGACCAGGGACCCCTGGCTGTCTCATTTGGAAGAGTATGCTATTCTTGATCTCAGGGTTGTGAGTTTGAGCCCCATGTTGGGTGGAGAGATTACTTAAAAAAAAAAAAAAAAAAAAGTCTATGGGGCACCTGGGGGTTAAAGCCTCTGCCTTCAGCTCAGGTCATGATCTCAGGGTCCTGGGATCGAGCCCCGCATCGGGCTCTCTGCTTAGCAGGGAGCCTGCTTCTCCCTTTCTCTCTGCCTGCCTCTCTGCCTACTTGTGATCTCTTTCTGTCTGTCAAATAATTAAATAAAATCTTAAAAAAAAAAAAAAGAAGTTCAGTGGGACAGTGCTAGAAAGAAGCAATAGCTTAAGAAAGAATTTCATGGATGAAACAAAATAAGCCAGAACGAATGGCAAGGTCTATAATTATTTTAATCCTATTTCATACTTTCTTCTTGACAATATTCACATGTATGCTTTTTCTTTATAATGTTTTATGTGCATATATTTCTACATAAAAAATAACTATAACTAAATTTCAGTACTTAATGTATTCCAGAAATTGTGCTAAGTGCTTCATTTGAATTAACTCATTTAATCCTTAGGACAATACTATGTTTGTTGTGGGAAATTTAGAAAACATAAAAAAGAGAAAGAGAAAACCAACCTTAATCCCCAAACCCAGAGATAATCGTTGTTGACATTTCTAGTGGATGCTGTAGTGAGCTGCCCAGATCCCAAGATACAGCGGCCAGGAGTCTTGGCTGCTGACGACTCACACTTGCATTTCTCCCAAAACTGCCTTTGGTGAAGGAAACTGCCTCATCCTAGGTCATGTTCACTCCCTTGGGGCAGCTGAAATCCAATGACTGGTCAGTTGTGGAGGTGCATGGCACAGGACCTGAACTGTAACAATCTGGCACAATCAGCCTTGGAATTTCCCATGGGACCAGTTAAAGCCGATGTGGTAAGTGCCCTGCAGTTCACCTTCCCCTGCCCAGTCCTGCTTCCCTCACAGGCCCTGCTCCTGAGAGTGGTCTTGAGCAAACCACCTATGTGCAAATCCCGGCCTCAGTCAGTATTTTCAGAAGGTGAGTTCTAGTTTTTGTTTTGTTTTGGTTTTTGTTTTGTTGTTTTTTTGAAGATCTCTGTTTAATTTTGTTGTGTTTTTTTAGATTTTATTTATTTATTTGACAGAGAGATAGAGATCACAAGTAAGCAGAGCAGCAGGCAGACGGAGAGAGAAGCAGGCTCTCTGCTGTGCGGGAAGCTGGATGTGGGGCTCGATCCCAGGATCCTGGAACCATGACCTGAGCCGAGACAGCTGCTTAACCAACTGAGTCACCCAGGCACCCTCTGTTTAAGTTTTTAATAACTGTGTAAATTTTACCCCAACAAATTTGATGTTTTCTTATTTATTGTTTTATATGTTAATTTTCTGGTTCATAAGATTTTATGACTAATTTTGCACACACCTAAGTATTTTTCTGTACTACAATTTTTCTTAAGTTTTATTTATTTAATCTCTATACAAAATGGGACTCAAACTCACAACCCCAAGATCAAGAGTCACAGGCTCTTCCGAATGGGCCATCCAGGTACCCCAGTACCCCAATTTTTAACAGCCACCTAGAATTCATTTGGTACATCATAGTCAGTTAATCTTGTATTCTCAGATATTTTGGTGTTTCCTGTTTTTTTTTTTTTAAAGATTTTATTTATTTATTTGAGAGAAAGATCACAAATAGGCAGAGAGGCAGGCATAGAAAGGGGAGAAGCAGGCTCCCCACTGAGCAGAGAGCCCGACGCGGGGCTCAGATCCCAGAACCCTGAGACCATGACCTGAGCCGAATACAGAGACCTAACCCACTGAGCCACCCAGGTGCCCCTGGTGTTTCCTGGTTTTTACTGTGGCAGACCCTGATCTCAGCAGGCCAACACCCATTCCCAGTTTTCCTCCTACTCACCTGCCTGTAGGATAGGAAAACCAAATACTCCCATATAGTTTGTTTTCCTCATCTTTCTTACAACTAGGGCTAGTATCAATTCTAATCATCAGGAAGTAAGGTGTAGATTACTGAGGTTGAGGGGGAAGTTCCAGGAAAGGGAGGCGTACATATATTGCCTTCCAGATAAAATGGGATAGCCCAGACTGGTACCATTTCTTGCCTGTTCTTTCTGCTTTGTGAGCAGTGAGATGTCTAGAGCTGTAGTAGCCAACTTTCATCCATGAGGGAAAAGTCAAGAAAATTCAAGGCTTTTGACCTTGAGAAAACAGAATGTTTAAACCAGTGCTAGCAATGACCTATCTTTGGATTTCTTGCAATGATGAGAAAGAACCTTTTTTTTTTTTTTTTTTAATGTACTTGTGTTTGGATTTCCTGTTACTTACAGCTGAAATCATTTATAAAATCACTGTTCCTGACATTCATGATTAGAAGTAATGCAGTGATGAACATTGTGGGTAAATACTTGAATAGCAACAACTTAACATAAAAATCAGGAAGAGAATTAGGATCCTGCATTTATAACATTTCTTCTCCTTGGCCAGATGCAGCTCTGTCCTTAACTTGCCCACTTTCTTTTTGTGAAGACCAGAAAAATAGCATACATAGGCTTCCTAAATTTTTTCAAAAGACGGTAATATTTGGGAGAGGAAATAGACCTTCTATACATCAGAAAGTTACCTCTTCAAATAGGATATTTTAGCAAATACACTGAGCCATGGTGTTTTCATCCACTAATACAGAATCAGCAAGGGTTTTCGGAGCAAGTATTATGTGCATTTTAGACTAAGTCATGAATTAACTAACTCTCCATACATTTGACTGGAAATCATTAGTATCTCTAGAGTTGGGATATTTTATCCTCTCAGAATAAACATGGAGATTCAAAGAAGCTGAACTGAACTACCGTTTGAAGTGGAAAAGAGCAGTGTTGATTGCAAAATAGATACTGAAATTGTGTTTGATTTCTGTTTTCTAGTGGCAGGCACTAGACAATGCAAAGCCTTGTGAATCTATTTCCATGACTCCCACTTACTCATGCAGTCTTGATGCTGTTTCTAATTCTGCAGCCCAGAAACCTCAAGTTGGCTGGTTCTGGTTCAAAGTAAAGGCATGGGGATGGTTTTTTGGTATCGTAGTGAATCAGAGTACCTAAGACCTGAAGTGTCCCAAGTTAAAGATGTCCTGGCTCATTCTTATTTGTGTGCTTAGGATGAAAGAGAGCTCCACGTCTGGCCAGACTACTTGCAAGCTGCTCCAGACTACACTGCCATTCATGAGCATAGACTAAAACTGAACTTGCTTAAGCAGCAGAGTGAAAAAACAACCCAAGGATATCATATATCGAATAACGTTGTAATATCCACATTATATAAAGAAGTCTTACGACACAGCAACAAAAAACATACATCCCTATTTTCTTTTTTCTTTTTTTTAGTTTTAGGTAGGCTCCACACCCAGCATGGGGCTTGAGATCATGATCCTGAGATCAAGAATGATACACTCTACCAACTGAGCCAGCCAGGCACCACATATATCCCAATTTCACAATGGGCAATGAACATATACAAATGGGCAACAAGCATATGAAACAATGTTCAGTGTCACGATCAGAACCACAGTGAAATGTCACCTTGTACTTATTAGGATAGCTCCAAACAAAAAGCTAGAAAATAACAAGTGTTGTAAAGGATGTGGAGAAACTAGAATCCTTTTGCATTGCTGGTAGGAATATAAAGTAGTGCTTCCCCTATGGAAAACAGTGTGGTGGTTCTTCAGAAAGTTAAGAATCAGAATTACCATATGACCCAGCAATCCCACTTCTGGGTGTATATCCAAAAGAATTGAAAGCAAGATCTTGAAGAGATATTTATGTACCCATGTTTATAACAGCACTATTCACAATAGCTAAGAGGTGGGAGCAACCCAGATATCCATAAACAGGAATGGATAAACAAAATGTGTCATATCCATACAATGGAATATTATTCAGCCTTAGAAAGGAAGGAAGGAAGGAAATCCTGTCACATGCTACAGAGTGGACTTTGAGGACATTATGTTAGATGACACAAGCTAGTCACAAAAAATCAAATCCCGTGTGATTCCACTTACATGAGGTATCCAGAGTAGTCAGATTTATAGGGACAGAGAATAGAATGGTGGTTGCCAGGGGCCAGGAGAGGAGGGGAAGGGGAGAAGTTTGGGGACTGACTATTTGAAAAGCGTAGAGTTTCAGTTTTGCAAAATGGGAATGTCTGGATGTGGTTGCACAGCATGTGAATACACTTAGCACGGAGGAGGGGAAGGGAGGGGAGGTGAAGATCACGAGTGGCCCACAACGCTTAACAGATTTACTATCTTGGCCCACTACAGAAGTTTACTAACCCCCGCAAGCTCTATTATTCGTGGCCCATTGTACATTTTCGTGTTTTGTTGATATGTTAGGTGCAAGAAGTGGGAACCACACAATTTAAAGCAAAAAGGGATTTAATACAGGAAATCAGGAGCTTAGCAAATCATTGGATAGGTTGGTTGGGTCCCTTAGGGGCCTCCAGGAATGATTCCCAGGACAAGACTGCTATTCTGGCCTACCAGTGGGAGCTGCTACCTCAGCAGTAAGCAGAAAGGTGGTGATCAGTGGACTCCACTGGTGCTGTAGAGTTCAAAGACATGCCCCTGTAGCTGTGATCCAAGGTCAGGAAGCCCTGCTGGCCCTGGGACGACCTCTCAGCACCTAGGGAGTTAGTACCTGGACACTGAAATAATGGCTACAGGAAAGCCCGATGGGTCCAGAGGTGAGTTTGCAGCAGAAACAAAGGGCATGGCTCTAGCCTTGGGTCCATCTTTCGAGTGCTTCTCATTGGCTAAAGCAGAATCCTCACTGCAGGGAGATGGAGGAAACGTGCTTTTCCCTTCTTAAACTCCTGCAGGATCCAAAGACACACCTAGAGGATTAGAGTGGATGCTGAGAACCAGTTCAGAGCACCCACCACAGCTGGTTGGTGGCTTCAGGCTCGTTCCGACTCTTCTCATCTTTAGCCAACTTCTTCTTCTTTTATTTGAGAAACCTCTGACACTCCCTTCCCTACCTCCACCATTGCCAGATAGGATGCTGTCCTGCGAGCCGCCATAGCTCTAAGCTCTGGCTCTGCTCCATCTATGCCACTCCATATTGGAACAGCCTGCTTTCTTCCTCCACTAGATTGCAAGCTCCTTGAAAGCACAAACTCAGTCTTACTCATTATTGTGTAAGTAATTGGTATATACTTGTTGAGAGTAATAGTTTCTGTGTTATAACATTGCAAATAGCATCTCTTCTGTTTTTGTCGTTCCATCTTTGTGCTAATATCTGTATACAGTGACAGCTCAGTACTTGTTAACTTTCTGGCTTTCATTTAGGCGAAGCGAAGAGAAAATTCACCAATGCTCTATGTGTCTGTATTCTTTTTTTTTTTTTTTTAAAGCTTTTAAAAATTTATTTGACGCAGAGAGAGAGATCACAAGTAGGCAGAGAGGCAGGCAGAGAGAAAGGAGGAAGCAGGCTCCCTGCTGAGCAGAGAGCCCAATGCAGGGCTCGATCTCAGGACCCTGAGATCATGACCTGAGCCAAAGGCAGAGGCTTAACCTGCTGAGCCACCCAGGCGCCCCTGTCTATATTCTTAATTGACTCAGTATACTTATATAGGTTAATGGGTGCCTCATTCCTGGTCTGTGGAACAGCTAATATTTGAACAGTTGCAGCGTATGTGTTTAAGTATATACACTGAAGTATGTGTCCTATTAGGTAGACACTATTTTTATTCCCATTGTATAGATTAAGAAACTCTGGCTTAGGTAAGGTAAGTAGGTTATTTACATTTACACCAAGTGACAGAACTGAGACTCACATCAGGATCTGGCTAATACCAGAAACTGTGCTCTTAGCCATGATGATGATGGTGATGATGAGATGAAGATTATTCTAACAGTATTATTTTAATAGCTGATGGTCCCAGACATTGTGGTAGGCATTTAAAATTTTTATTTATGTGTTTTTAGCGAGAGAGAGAGAAAGAGCAAGTGTTAGTGGGGGGAGGGGCAGAGGGAAGGAATCTCAAGCCGACTCCACCAAGCGCAGAGCTTGATGCAAGGCTCAGTCCCACGACCCTGAGATCATGACCTGAGCTGAAATCAGGAGTCAGACATTCACCTGAATGAGCCACCTTGGCACCTCTGTGTTAGGCATTTTACATGTGTTATCTTAAGCACTGTATTTCCTTGCATCGAATTGATGCTTACTAGTTGTTGCATGTGGTGAGGTAGACAAACCTCTTAATATCTGTGGGCTCTGCCACTAATTCATTGTGTGCCTTCAGGCAAACTACAGGCCCTTCTGAGCTCCAATTTTTTTTCTGCAAATCAGTGAATGATTTTTAAAACACTTCTAGTTCTAAAATTCTAAAACTCTGAATCAATTCTACTTTGGTTTTCATCCCATAATTTTTACTCTGTATAGTAAGACTTTTCTCACTCTCTGAATTTTAAGTTCCTACAGGATCTTGATTTTGTTTTATTGTTTTCTCACATCTTCAGGGTACCTAGTCCAGTGCTCAGCATAAAACATAACAGCCTCATGGAGGTGTATATGGAGATATATAAATTGAGATCTGTCCAAAGGGAACTATCTATCTTCACAAAGCTGAACTTATTGTTGTATGTTACCTTCCTTTGGAGACGCCATTCAGCCGTAACTTGGGGCTACCTCAGAGATACCCGTAGTTAGCACCTTTGGACTTTTCTTTCTTTCTTTCTTTCTTTTTTTTTTTTAAAGATTTTATTTATTTATTTGACAGAGAGAGATCACAAGTAGGCAGAGAGGAGGCAGGCAGAGAGAGAGAGAGGAGGAAACAGGCTCCCTGCTGAGCAGAGAGCCCGATGCGGGGCTCGATCCCAGGACCCTGAGATCATGACCTGAGCCGAAGGCAGCGGCTTAACCCACTGAGCCACCCAGGCACCCCTTTTGGACTTTTCTATAGTCAGAGATAAGATTCTTATCCTTAAGCAAAGTTTTGGTCACTGCCTAAGCATCTCCTCCTGTGACTGAATATAGAAAGATTTCTTTCATGAAAATTGCGCTGGGTGCCTCATTCCTGGTCTGTGGATAATGCCTGATATGGCCAGGTGTTTTCAACAGGGAGGCCATTTTTATTCTTTATCTTATCTCTTATAGGACTATCAGAAACTCACAAGTCATTCCATAGCTTTTCTGAATCTTTGAGGAATTACTTATTAGAAAATGAAGTAAAAAGAAAGAAAGAAAAAAGAACTAGAATTCTCCCAAACCTATGGATGGCTTATGCATAATACAAAAATAATTCTGAAACTTTGACTTTACATCTGTCCTTCAGATAGTCTCAAGAAAAACAGTACCTTAAATATAGATCAAATGGGGGGCGCCTGAGTGGCTCATGGTTTAAAGTCTCTGCCTTCGGCTCAGGTCATGATCCCAGGGTCCTAGGATCGAGTCCCGCATCGGGCTCTCTGCTCAGCAGAGAGCCTGCTTCCTCCTCCTCTCTCTCTCTCTGCCTGCCTCTGTGCCTACTTGTGATCTCTGTCTGTCAAATAAATAAATAAATAAATAAATAATCTTTTAAAAAAATATATATAGATCAAATGGGAAAGTTAAGCCAAAAAGTATGTGAACAGGGAAAAACAATAAATGACTTTTAAAATAGTTCTTTTTAGCTGTTATTTTACATTCTAGGGGAAGGACAAAATTCACTTCTTGGGTAAATGGAGCTTTTGCTTGAGAAAGAATATAAAAGGTTGGCCATTTGGTGTGGTCAATTCATATGGAAGGAGGTTTGACAATGAAAATTATGTTGCTCAGAATAATAGAATTTCAGAGGTTGGACCTGAAGAGCTCAGGAAAGCGATGGAGAAGGAAGTCTGAGCAAAATGGCAGCAAGCAGGCCCTGAGAAGAAAAAAACAGAAATTCCTTGTATTGAAAATGGCCAAAGAACTTTCAGGTACTTATATTTCCTGTCCTATGCTGTATTATACTACCTCCTCTGTTATTCCTCAGCTTTCATTAAAAGTCTGTAATAAATAATCCCGTGTGTATAATGGTGCTTGGGGAATAAATGAAAGGAGGGGACAGTGGCACAGCTAGGATGAAGTGGGGCGCAGAGAAGACGGGAACCATGATCAAGGATTTTTTCCTTAACCTTGGGGAATATTCCTAATATTAGCAGTTTGGATGAACTTAGAAACCTGGGACAATTGAGGTCCTTGCAAACAATGCAGGAAGAATTGAAGCCTGATCCATCCAGAGCAGGGGGACAGCTCCCAAACTGGGCAGGGTCAGCACAGATGGGTCCATGTGCTTTTGGTTTGGTTTTCTTCAAGGAAAGAATATAGACCCGAAAGGAAAGAAAGACTCAGAGAGAATCCATAGACAAAATTGGAGACCACCATTAAGAATCATTCATCTAAGTGGAGAAACTACATATTTAAAAATAATAATAACAACTAGTAGAACTCTAACCAGTTCAGATGTGGATCTGTGCATTTCTTATTAACTGTCACCATGGTAGCGAGGCAGTTTGACAAGGGCGCCTTCTTAGTACACAGGCCATACGAAGGGGAGAGATAACAGCTAATCATGTATGGTCTTGTACGCTCTTTATTTAACTGCGTGGATCATGTATTCCTGACTATTAGCCTCCGACACGTCTGTCCCTAATAGCATCAAGCACAATGCTAGGAATCTAGTTGGCGCTCTGACATCTGCACTGATTGGCTGAATTAAAGGAAAGGTGTTTCTGCTGTCTTCCTTTCCAAGAGGGTCAACTGGCCAGGAATTTGATTTTGTCTGGGGGATCAAAACTAGGCCGTTTTCTTAAAAAAAAAAAAAAAAAAAAAAAAAAACTAGGCCATTTTCGTGACTGCGCCGGCCCGGCATGGATTTCAGGTTGAGGGGGTGAAAGGACAGTGATTAGGTGTTCTCACTACTGAATCATTGGAAGACTAACCTGGGAGTGCTAAGTAGGAAAGTGTAGGTAGAAACGTGAGGCCGTTCAAGGCCCGGAAGCGTTGTGTAGGACTTCCATGCAGCGCTGCTTCCTGAGTACAAACACAACTTCGGCAGCGGTTCCTGCAGTGTTTAATATCGGGCCTGGGAGAATATCCGGAGGACAAGGAATTCCACCATTCTGGCTTCAAACTGAGAAAGCTTTTTAAGCCCTTAACCCCACCTTACACCCAATTCACACTCACCCTGGGAAATCTCATTACAGTCCCTTGAAGTAATGATAACCTTTTACTATAGCCTTTTCTCTGATGAGTTCTTACATTTCATTTTCATTGTCATCTGTATAATTGCTCTGCATTTCGGTTACTTCCATTTCTATTCATTATTTCACTTTTTTTTTTTTTAAAGTATTTAAGTGTAGGCACACCCTCTTTATTTTAATAGCCAGCATGTCCATGTTTGCGGCTTTAAAATCTGAGTTCCTACAGTTTTAGGGGATCTTCAGTGTGGGCCTACCTTCAGTTTACAGACTGATATTCTAATCATGTTCCAGACTGAAATCAGCTGCAAGAATTTGTCATTGGAATTCTTTAGCAGTAGCTTCCTGTGGCTAAAACCCAAATGTGACCTCTTGGGTGGGTCAACCATGGAGACATGATTATGCTACCGCCCTCTCCAGGACAAACTGAGCAGGACCAACTTCCCAACCTCGTGTGGAATAGTCACTGTTCCCAGAAAGGAGCAGGTTAAATCCTTCCAAACCTGCTAAGGAATTTGACCTAGTTCCTTGAAACTAGAGTGTAACTTGAAAATATAATTGGTTGCAAATGTGTTTCTTTCTTCCTCAAAATTACTTTTGAACCCCTGTGAGACAGAGAAAAAAGCATTTCTCGTTACATAGATTCAGACCACCACTGTTGATAAACTGGACTAATTCCATATGAAACTTGGGGAGCAGAATAATAATATGACTTCATTTTTTTTTTTTTAAGATTTTATTTATTTATTTGACAGAGAGAGATCACAAGTAGGCAGAGAGGCAGGCAGAGAGAGAGGGGAAAGGAGGCTCTCTGCAGCAGAGAGCCTGATATGGGACTCGAGCCCAGGACGCTGAGATCACAACCCAAGCCGAAGGCAGAGGCTTAACCCACTGAGCCACCCAGGCGCCCCTTTTTTGGTTCTTTTAGTGACACCATTAAAATCATTAAAATTCATATCTTGTGCTCCTCAGAGAAAATCTTTTCTTTTTGCTTACATATATATATATCGTTAAATTCTAAACTCCTCCATTCCTTCCTTCCTTCTTGCCTACATTACTAAAAGGTGGCAGTTTGTTCATTCATTCATTTGCGAATGAGACAAAGATCTTTGTAGAGTCTCAGGGCTGTGCTTTCAGCATAATATTAAACGTTTCTTTCTACAGATGACCTCTTCTTGACATATAATGGTAAAACCAAAGATTCTCTTCCATTTTTTTTTTTTTTTTTAATTAGCTATCACCACCTGCAAGGCATAAAGAGAGAGGAAATGGAGCACAAATTATCTCAGAACTGAGCCTGGAAGTTATTTGAGAACCTAACCTCTTGAAAGCAGAAACCCTGCTATGTGCTTTATTTCCTAACATTTTTAGCCTTCTTGAAGAAGGTTTGTAATATCTCATTTGGGAGATTCTAAGGACTTAAGCCAAAAGATACAAAGAAGTGATTAAGATTGTCCTTTACAAAATTTGGGACAGTCTTTATTCTGACCAGTGCAGTCCTAGATTACAACTTTCCTAGGCTCTTAAAAGCATTATTCCTAAAATGAGTGCTCCTCCAGTCAAGATTTCACCAGTTTTTCATTTTATTTAATTTTAATCTTTTTTTTTTTTTTAAAGATTTTATTTTAAGTAATCTCTGCCCCCAACATCAAGAGTCACATGCTCCACCGACTGTGCCTGGGGGAGCCAGCCAGGCTCCCAATTAAAAAAAAAATTTTTTTTTAAAGATCTTATTTATTTATTTGACACACACACACACAGAGATAACAAGTAGGCAGAGAGGCAGACAGAGAGAGGGGGGAAAGCAGGCTCCCCTCTGAGCAGAGAGCCCGATGCGGGGCTCGATCCCAGGATCCTGAGATCATGACCTGAGCCAAAGGCAAAAGCTCAACCCACCGAACCACCCAGACACCCCATAAAAAAAATATTTTTAAGAAGAAAAATTTAGATTGAGGAATTTCAGCTAACTAACCAGCTCTTCTAAAAGAAGAGACATAGACAAAATGATTTTTTCCCTGGGAAGTTTGGCTGGGACCAAGTAAAGGTCTTCTATGACCCTTATGCAAGAACCCCGTACTGGAAAGAACGTGAGTCTGAGTGTGTCTGAGCATGTGGGCTGAGTTCCTGGCTTTAATTACAAACCACCAGGTTGACGGGAGTTTCTTATTGCTTACATCGCACATCTCTAGGACATCTAGACCCCCTCACCAGCAAGTCCCAACAACAAAGGCCTGTCTGACTGCAGTTATCTTCCAGCTCTTCTAAATTGAATTTTCCAAGCTCAAAGAGCTGAATTCCCTTGTAAGCTCCTGGGAGGAACCAGTTTATCTGGTCTCTGCAGCAGAGGCTGGCAAACTACCACCTGCAGGACCAAGGAGCCTGTAGCGTGTTAATATTTATTCTTTAACAGCTTTATTGAAATAACATTCACATACCATACAATTCCTCCTTATACAGTGCAATTCATTAGTTCTTACTAAGAACCATTTTCTGAGTTGTGCTATCATCACAATTAATTTTGTAACATTGTCATCATACCCCCCCAAAATCCCACACCCATAAGCAGTCACTTCCCCTGTCCCCTCGAACTGTAATTATCACTAATCCTATTTTTTTCTTTATAGATCTTCCTATTCTGGCATTTCATGTAAATGAAATCATGAAACATGTGGTCCTTTAGAACAGGTTTCTTTCACTTGGCATATTTTCAGGATTCAGCCATATTATAGCACATCAATACTTCATTTATTTTTATTATCAAATAATTTATTGCATGGATGTTTCCACATTTTGGTTATGAGTAATGCTGCCATGAACTTTTGTGTATGATATTTTGTGTGGATATATGTTTTCATTTGTCTTGGGTATATACCTAGAAGTGGAATTTCTGGATCGTAGGCTAACTCTATGTTTAACTTTTCAGACTGTTTTCCAAGGCTGCTGTGACGTTTTACATTCTCGCCAGTACTGTGTGAGGGTTCCAGTTTTGCCAAGAATCGCTATTATCTTTTTATAAAGCCAACTAGGGGGTGAGAAGTGGTATCTCATTGTGGTTTTATTTTGCATTTCTCTATTCTGAAGCCAATTTTTTATAGTCTGAAAACTAAGAATGGTTTTTACATTTTTTTACGTGTTGAGAAAAATATTTCATGATACTTGAAAATTATCTGAAATTTAAATTCCAGTTTCTATAAATAGAGTTTTATTGGAATATAGCCACACCCACTCATTGTGTATTGTTTGTGGCTGCTTTCCTCCCTACAGTGGAGTTTAGTTACAAAAACGACTGTATGGCCTGCAAAGCCGAAAATATTTACTGTCTGACCATTTACAGAGAACATTTACAAACCCTGATATTCACTATAGTTGGATGAGACCATCTGGGGAAAGAAGGAGGAAATGTGATTGCCTTGTGGGAATGAATTTTTTTTTCTCTTTCTCTCTCTCCCCACCCCCCCTCTTTCATTCTTTCAAGTAGGCTCCACACCCAACAATGAGCTGAAAAACTCACAACCCTGAGATCAGGAGTCACATGCTCTACCAACTGAACCAGCCAGGAGCCCTGGATTTTTTTTATTCCTTCGTGAAAATAGAATGCAGGCTGGCAGAATAAGGAGAAAAATCAGGATATTTTGGAACTTAGGTAGACCACCGTATTTCCACCTGGATCACTATTATAAGACCTTTCCAAATATGGGCTCTCCCTTTCTTACAAATTTCTCCTAGAATTCTGTTCCTAATCTGCTGCTCTGATCATACGTTGTTTATCAGAATCCTCTAAGGGTTTCCCACATCCGCAGCCTCTTAGGACCATTTAACCAGGGTCTGTATGATCTGACAGCATCCTAATTTTCCAGCACTCACCTACCTTCCTTCCTTCCTTCCTTTCTTTCTTTCTTTCTTTCTTTCTTTCTTTCTTTCTTTCTTTCTTTCTTTCTTTCTTTCTTTCCTTCCTTCCTTCCTTCTTTCTTTCTTTAAGATTTATTTACTAGAGAGAGAGACAGAGAAAGAGAACACGCCAGTGCACAGGAGCTGGGAGAGGGTGGGGAGGAGAGGGAGGGGTGCAGAGGGAGAGAACAAGCTAATTCCCCGCTGAGCTGGAGCCCAACTCGGGACTCCTTCTCCTGAACTGAAACCAGCAGTCAGACATTCCACCAACTGAGCCACCCAGGGACCCAGGGTGACTAGACCTTTGACTAAACCACCCAGCCAGAATTTCAGGATTCTGTGTTTGCTTTTCTTTTTCTTTTTCTTTCTTTCTTTCTTTTTTTTTTAAGTAGGCTTCACATGGAGCCCAACAGGGGGCTTGGACTCAGGACCCTGAGATCAAGACCTGAGCTGAACCCGAGAGTCTGACACTTAGCCCCCTTAGCTACCCAAGCTCCCCCAGGATTCTGTGCTTTCATTCATAGTTTCTCTTCTGTATGGAATGCTTTTCTCTTTTCCAAACCCTAGATACACTTTATCATTGTTACTGTGAAATGTTTCAAGTATACAGAGAAGTAAAGAGAATAATACAGGAATATCTGTGCACTCACCAACCACCGAGCTTTGTCAAATCTTACCATTTTCCATGTTCTGTACTGTTAAAAAATTATCACAGACTTGGGTATCTTTAAAATCTCCTCAAATATAGAATCTTCATAGGCCTTCTTGAGACTATGCTAAGTGAAATAAATCAAGCAGAGAAAGACAATTATCATATGGTTTCACTTATTTGTGGAATATAAGGAATGGCATGGAGGACATTAGGAGAAGGAAGAGAAAAACGAAGGGGTGGAAAATGGAGAGGGAGATGAACCATGAGAGACCAGGGACTCTGGGAAACAAACTGAGGGTTTTAGAAGGGAGGGGAGTAAGGGGATGGGTGAGCCTGGTAATGAGTGTTAAGGAGGGCACAGATTGCATGGAGCGCTGGGTGTTATACTCAAACAATGAATCATGGAACACTACATCAAAAACTAATGATGTACTGTATGGTGACTAATATAACATAATAAAACAATTAAAATAAAATTATACTGTATGTTAACTTAGTGGAATTTAAATAAAAACTTGAGTAAAATATGAAATAACATAAAAATAAAATTTAAAAAATAGGTATCCTTGATGTACCCAATCAAAACTAAACTCTTCCTCCTATGATTTCCTGTAATACTTTCTTTGTGTCTCTTATCATCTGACCTGTTCTACCCTTATAAAATATTTTCTTTGAGTACCTTCCTACTGTCATTCTCATAGTGGGGTACAAAGATTATTTTAGGTAGTCTAAGAAAAGGACATATAAAAATTTAAAAATTTTGTTTATTTAAAAATGTGCATTTAAGAGTGCCTGGGTGGCTCAGTTGGTTAAGCAACTGCCTTTGGCTCAGGTCATGATCCTGGAGTTCTAGGATTGAGTCCCATATTGGGCTCCTTGCTCTGACCCTACCCCCTCCTGTGCTTTCTTTCTCTCTCTCTCTTTCTCAGTCTCTCTCTCTCTCAAATAAATAAATTAAATCTTTTTAAAAATGTACGTTTGATATATATGTGCACATAAGTATTTAAAATATATATCTAGAACATCAACTCCATGATTTCCCAAATATCCTTTAGGACATGGCCAGAGTAGGTAGACAGAGTAGAAAATTATTTAGTAAATAATGATGTTAGAAAAATATTGAGTAAATAAAAATGCAGACAATATGGCAAAAATTTTGAGGATTGTACTCATGATTTAGCTTAGTAAACTTAGCTTATTAGAGCAGGGACCCAGTTTTTTTTTTTTTTTTTTTTTTTTTTTTTTTTTTTGTATGCCCTAAGTACCCAACAAACTCAGAAAAGATGCTTAGTGAATTGGATGGATTTCTCTCTGGGACTAAATCCTTGAAAACCATATGGAACTCCTAAACCTTTGACAGGCCACGTCAGACATTCTGCCCACATCGAGTGCCCCCGGCACATGTGCCAGAGACAGATGGTACTCTTCCGTCTTTCCCGTTCCTGTCCATTATGACACGCTGTTCCAGTCATGGCTTGATGAAGTCTGAAATAATGCTAGTGATAGTCCTGTTCTGAAGGAACGAGGACCCCAGCTTGCCAGAATGCTCTCATCAGCGTCACTTCAACAGCCCAATCTCAACAAATGTCAGCCGGTGGACTGCTTTAGTTCTTGGACCTGATCACTACGCACATACACTCTTTCTCTTCTGCTCAGCATACTTTATGTTTTAGAGGAATATTTCTTGGTCTCCTTAAAATTCACTATTTTGTGGCATCTTTTCATTATTGTTAACACTGAACCATCCGAAGTCACATTGGCAGCTGAATTTAGTCTTGAGACTTGGCAGTGAGGAATCATTTTGTATAACCCAGTGTACAATGTTAGCCAAATTATGTCATACGGTTACAAAACTTCTGTCCTATCTTCCAGCTTTTCTGAGTAAATGTGGCTCTTTGAGAAGTTTCACTCCTCCTACCCTGAAATGACCTTACATGCTCTCAGATAGCAGAGGATCCTAATGGTGATGAAATCTTTCACTTTATTTCCTTTCTTGTAGTCTGCTTTTTGAGGTGGTGTTTTGGAAGAGTGGGGAGTAGTGGGAACCCCTAAGACCTCTGAGTCACAGAAGGAGATTAGAACATGTCTGAAGTTTGGCTTAACCCCCAAAGCTTCACTCCTATTGGACTAGATAAGCCTCTGGGAAAAGCCTTTGAAACTGCTTTATGTGGCTTTAATGTCTTTGCTTCCTAATTCCTACTGCTAAGGCACAGGTCTTTGCTGATCTTAAAACTCCATGCCAGGACTAGCTTATAACCAGGACACTTTTATAAATGAAACAGGGGATACTGGGAAGAAAAAGGCATAAACTACACTTAAGTCACCATATTTGAAACAGTTTGTGAGTTCTTTATCCTCTATAGGAGACCCTTTCAAATTGGGGACTAGTTTTCAACTTGGAAGTCTGGGGGGTTTCTTAGAGAATTTAATGTTTGGTTTTCTTTTCAGTGAGATGCGGGTGTTTGCCTTGTTTACACTGATCCATTGTCTGCCCCTAAGTGGGAAAACTTTAATTGTTGCTGGTCAAAAGGAGAACAGAAGCAGACTCTACTTAGAGATAGGGAAATGTTCAGGTCAAGCAAAGTCAAAGGACAGCATGGCCTGTAAATAAAGACATGTAGTAATTCTGAAAGAGGAGGAGAGTGAACGTGGTAGCAGGATACTGAACTCAAGAGCCTGTGTCATACATTCTACCATATTCATTTTGCAAGAGGACATGGAGTTTCAGCAAAGTGGCATGCACTGCATTAACCATACTAATTATTAAATTTTATAAACTTTTCAGTCATAAATTTGTGTGGATTTAATAAGAGCATAAGGAGTTTCCTTACACCTAGATTTATGTTAGTACATATATAAGAAGCATGACAACAAAAAAATAATTTCATTTTGAAAGTCCACAGGAATTTTAAAAGTTTAAGAGTCAATTCTCCTGCTTAGAGGAAATTTTGCTTTTATTTTTGTCATTCTAATGCAGCTGAGCCCTCTGGTGGTTGTAGTTGCTAATAGAAGTAAAACATTCCCTTTATACATGTGTCCTTTTCACATTGGTTGGTAGGTCAGCTGTGCAGCAGACAGAATCATTTCCCTGTAGAAACATTATAAACAATGGCAATTACTGCAAGAGAGCCCACAGAACGCCACAGTTGCTCTGTGTCACTTGATCTACAACCTCCTTCTCCCTCCTCCACTGCCTTCCTTGCTGGCCAAACAGATCACTGTATCCACAGTCACTGCCAACACCACTACAACTCTGTCCCTGTCGCCTTCCGGAGTAGAAAGAGGACGAAGTAAGATAGTGCTTTGGTCAATTCCAGCATCTTTACTTATAGGCGTAACTTCTGCTCTGAAACCCCACACCTCTCCCGGGGCCTTCAGAGCAGTGGGCCACCTAGAAGGACACTTAGGTCCTTGTTGCCTTTTTCAGGTTTCTTGGGGGCACATAATCTTGCTTCCTTTTCTTTTGCCTTTTAGCCTTTGCCTTCTTTTATCCAGAGTCCCTCTTACTTCTTCAGGGTCAGAATCACCTTCCAAGGAGAAATCAAGAGGAAAGGAAAAGCAGACTAGAATGAAATGGAAAGAAAAGAAGGTCCTTTGACTCAAGGTTTCCCCAAGCCCAGAAGCCAGAAATCTCTCATATCTGACCAATTAACCTTCAAACACCTCGTCTCCTTCATGCTTGAAAACCTTCCCTTACCAGGCCCTTCTAAGCACTGGTTGGATGAGGAAGGGTGAAGGGAAGACTCAATCTCAGTCCGCCTGGTGCTTATCATACCCCCAGCACTCACGGGAGATTTTGAGGGCCCCTCCCCGGTAAGGGACAGTGCCCATGTGGACCCTGCCTTGTCTGCACAGATAGAAATCCTGTTTTATTTTGTTTTGTTTAAAGATTTTATTTACTTATTTGACAGAGAGAGAGACAGCGAGAGAGGGAACACAAGCAGGAGAAGCGGGAGAGGGAGAAGCAGGCTTCCTGCCAAGCAGGGAGCCCGATGCGGGGCTCCATCCCAGGACCCTGGGATCATGACCTGAGCCGAAGGCAGATGCTTAACGACTGAGCCATCCAGGTGCCCCAGAAATTCTGTTTTAAAGGGACTAGAAGAATTCTTTGGAATATTATTGAATCCATCTATAGTGACAAAAGGGAACATTTATATGATTTTAACAAAGTAGGAGAAAATAGCAAGAATGTACAGACAAGTGTAATGCTTTAGCTAAAGAACCTGACTCTGGCGAATGACTTAATTTGTAATTACCCTAACATTGCCATTTAAAATAAATGAAAATGTTTTTGATTGTTTTATCTTTGTTATTTAATAAACCCCTCCAGGGAGAGTGGGAGATTGTGATATTTTTTTTTCCTCTTATCATTCCTATAGGTCAAGAAAGGAAAACAGGAAACATTGGAAAGATAAACGGAGTCTTTCCTGTGAAGGTGAGCTTCATTTTTTTATCTGTTGAACTTTGGGAAAGCAAAGAGGGTTAGATTAATTCATGATTAGTAACAACTGAAGATTAGTAAGAATGGGTAGAGTTCCTATTAGTACCTAAATATTTGTATTTAAATTTTTCTCTGCATCATGTATCCTATTTGACAATAATGTTTCTGTAAAGTATAACAATAGAACAATAAAATAGTATGAAAAACTTAAAAAAAAATAAACCAATCCAGAACTTAGACGCCTTAAACAACCCTTTATTTAAAAACAAAACAAAACAAAAGGTTGAGTTCATAGAAACAGAGTAGAAAGTGGTTGCCAGGGGCCAGGGCACAGGGGAGAGAGGGAGAGGTTGCTGCTTCTCCCAGCTTTCAAGGGTACAGGCGTTCAGTGGTGAGATGAAGAAGGTTTGAGAATCTTGTGTGTGACATGGTGACTGTAGTTGGTGATACCATGTTATCAAGTGAACTTGCTAGGAACGTAAAACTTGAATGTTGTCCCCCAGAAAACCCAAACTAAGTAATGGATGGGTGGGGGGATATCCTTGCACCCTGTCTAGGCAGATGAAATCATCACATGGGACACTAGTAAATAGCTTACAGTTTTGTCAGTTGCATTTGGAGAATGAAAAGAAAGGAGAAAACCGAGAGGTTTGTCAAGTTTCTCCTTTGGGCAGTCGGATGAATGATGTACCATTTGTGGAGAAGACGGGGGGAAGAAAAGATTTTTATTTTGCGGGGAGGCAAGGAAGAAAATATAAAATTCCATTTGAACATGCTTAAGTATGTTATGCCCACTCAATAATACGTAATTGAGCTGGATAGTTTAAGGTTTACCCAAACTATACAATAATAAGCCAGGTTATAACAAAATGCAATATCATCTGGAAAATTAGATGATTCGTATTTAAAGTATGAGTTCATCAAGCAAGTTAGTGTGTCTATTAGGATAATAGCTACAATTTATTGAGGGGCCTTTATTTGTTTGAATTATATGAAATTGTGGATATTGACAATGCCATGTGGTTTGTCCCAGTATATAGTAGCCATAGAATTATTTGTTTTTATATAAATGAAGGACTATTCACAAAAAGCCTTGAGGTAAGCTTTTTCTGATTGTATAGTTGATAAAGCAGAAGTTGTGAAAGAAATTGAGTAACTTGCCAAAAGTCTGGTGACAAGGAAGTAGGCAGGAAGGAATCAAAACAAGGTCTTTCTGATGTAGCATCTGGACTCTATGCCACAGAGTTATACAACTGAGATTTCTAGCCAAGAAGTTGTGGTGCCTTCCAAATGGAAAAATCTTCAGACCCCAAATCACAGATGCAGATATAGGAGTACTGGGTCTGACTGGATGGAGAGTTGCTGACTGTCTCCCTCTTACAGAGACCCAAGTCCAGTTAGACCTTACAAGCCGGCTTTGCATTTTTAGAATGCAATGGTCAACACAATGAACAAAAAGAAATCAGATGGTTAACACCATAAAAGTTGCTCAGAAATTGCCATCAAGGGGCGCCTGGGTGGCTCAGTCAGTTGAGTGTCCAACTCGATTTCAGCTCCAGTCATTATCTCAGGGTTGTGATTTCGGCACCATTCATTATTTCAGGGGTGAGATCAAACCCTGACTTGGGCTCTGTACTCAGTAGGGAGTCTGTGTGAGATTCTCTCTCCTTCTGCCCCTACCCCTGTTCATGCTGTTTAAATCAAAGGCTAAAAAAAAGTTTACATGATTAAAACGCTTTCTGTCTATCCTTGGAAGAATATTTCCCATGTAGCTCTTGCACTGATAGTATCAGTTAGAGTCCACAGTCCTTCATGGTGGCAAGCCATAGAAATGGTCATTTGTCCATTAAGTCACACTCCTGCTAATAGAAAATTGAATTTTTTAATTTAATAACCAAATGAATCTGTTCTTCAATGTTATATTGATTAGGGGCTGAGTATAGTAGCTAGTCCCCCAGTTGGTCCAAAACAATAAAGCCAGTACATTTATTTGTTTATTTTAAAGACCCGTACTTATTAATCTATAAGTTTTTATCCAGCTTTGATATTATTTTAATAATATTAATGATAATGGTAATAATAATAATAAATATCACATACTGAATCCTCATTATATGCCACATACCATAATAAGTGCATTAACACCATCTTTGCATAAAAGCTCTTAACAACCCTAGGGATAGGTTATACTATCTTTGTTTTGACTGAAACAGAGATATTAAGGAATTTCCCAGTGTCCAAAACCTAATGCAGAGTTGAGATTTCAACTCAACCATTGACGGGTACTTAGTCGGTTAGGTGGCTACCTTTGGTTCTGGTAATGATCTCAGGGTTATGGGATCCAGTCCTGGTTCGGGCTCCCTGTTCAGTGGGGAGTCTCCTTGTCCGTCTCCCTCTGCCCCTCCCCTGCTTATATGCCTGCTCTTTCTGTCTCTCTTTCAAATAAGTAAAAAAATAAATAAAATCTTAAAAAAAAAAAACCCTCAACCATTTAAACTTAACTTAAACTCATTTAACCTCGGGCACCTGGTGGCTCAGTGGGTTAAGCCTCTGCCTTCAGCTCGGGTCATGGTCTTAGGGTCCTGGGATCGAACCCCACACTGGGCTGTCTACTCAGCAAGAACCCTGCTTCCTCCTCTCTCTCTGCCTGCCTTTCTGCCTACTTGTGATCTCTCTTTCTGTCAAATAAATAAATAAATAATCCTAAAAAAACTCATTTAAACTCAAAACCCATGTTCTTAACCCCTATTATAGATATGTGTTTACACATACAATGCACACATATATTTATATACAAAGTGGTAGAGCTTACTACCCTGAATTTACTTTCAGTGCAGGTGGTAAATGGCAATACTTGTGTGTTATAAAAGTGGTCAAAGAGTCTAGAATCTTCAGCCCAGCCTTAAAACTAGCTATGTGTGCTTCCATTTTTGATGACTCTTTGTATTTGTAAAAAGTTATATACGTGATTTTCATATTCAGAATTTTTCTACAGTTAGATTTCCTAAAGGCATTCTGTAATTGAAGTCAATATTTAGTAAATCAAATGTGCCTGATCACTAAGAGAGATGGATTATTTCATGACTTTCTTGGCTTTGGCAGCAATGCAAAAAACAGAGGGAAAGAACTGTAGCAGGATAACCCTTTCAAGTGTTGTTTTGGGGGTTCCCCTCCCACACTGTGCAAACAAATAGACAAATGCCATAAGAAAATCAGGATGACAGAAATGCAGCCATGAGCTTTCAAGAACGCCACTGATGGAGCCCTACATGGAAGGATGCAGATGCGTTCTGACAGAGCTTTCCTCCCACGGATCTGATAAAGCATGCTCTCAAAGGAAAGAGAAGAGTGGGAGAGAAGAGGCATCCTGCACCTCAGGCAATGGGAGGGAAGCACAAGCCCTCTGTGGGCTGGCACCACTAATGACCCAGAGCCAAGGCACTGTTTAGAAGCTGAGGCAGAGCTGAGTTGACCCTCTTGTCATTCTGTGGGTCCCCCCATTCACCAGTGGACAGCCCACTGTCCATCATTAGTCCAGTTTGAAGTCTTGTTGCCTTTGTCCCCCAAACCTTTTCATATGCTTCTGACTGACCATCTTCCTGGGAGCATTCCCTCATCTGACAGCCCAGGACACTCACAGACACCATTCCACACCCTCCATCACTGCCCTCACACTGGAAACTAGACTTGTAGTCCTTGATCGGTGATGATAGAGAGAACTTGGATGCTTTGTGGGCTGATGTTGGGGACAGCTGAAAGGGAAATGTTCAGTCTGAAGAAAGCAGGATTATTTGGAATCCACATGAAGTCACCCAATGAGCCAGGATAGCAGAGGAAGGCACTGCCCCATCACAGAGCGTTAAGAAGAGGGAATGTTAGAGCTTGCGGAACATCTCGTTCCACCCTTCCATACGGCAGGGTAGACTACTTGTTTGGGGTCAAGTAGCTGGTTAATGGCTCAGCCACAAAGCATTACCAGACGTCACGAGTGAGTTTACTCCTCTCTCCAGTGCACGGCCTGGGCACATCTGGTTTGAGAACTTTTCTTTGGGGGTTTCTCTGATCCTCCTTCAAGTCATGGTAGGTCAAATAAAGGACTCACTTTCTAAAGTTCTTGAAAGTCCAAATTCAATAGCTTAAAGTGAAGTTTTTGTTGGATTATTTTATTGCCATAAGATACAGTGAAGACATTTTTTCCGAAGGGTTGGGAGAGCCATAACTGATTAGAGATTTCTCCTCTGTGGAGACTCTGTGAGATCGCTTGCAGTAGCCCCCAGGTGCCTGAACTGAGCACCAGAATGCACTTAATTGTGTTGAAGAAACTCCAAGCTTCCTTCCCTAAGATAAATGAGGACCTGACCTTCCTTACAGTTATGCCTGTGTTCTTCTGCTCATTCTCCCATGAATACTTATTTCACTAGAATTTTTACAGATGGAGAAGGAGGGTGTCAGCCTGCTACTCGGCATTTCTTGTAATGATTTGTAAACACTTTGTAAACCACAGTTTATCTTTGGACATTTCAGTGACTTTCTACCGCTCACCATTATTACACCAACAAAACTGATCAGGTTGTACTTTCTACAGTTGTTCTCCATGGCCTTCTGTTCCCTTTGTAGTTTTTTATTTTTAGGAACTTTTTTAGAGGAACATTTGTTTTTAGCATCACTTTATTAGTGTCAGTGTATTTAAAGTTTCTTTTTCGTGGCAGATAAAAAACTTTCAGGACTTCTCTTACAGGAATTGTTGGAACATTCAAAAAAAATCTGTTTATGAGACACAGGGATATCCAGATATTAAACAAATCAAACAAGTTTTCTCATAAATATTAGGTTGATTCCTGGTTAACATTTTAGACTCTACTAATATTTCACACATTGTTTCTGTTCAACTAATTTCAGAACTTCATGAAAAAGTTGAATGGTAGGTTGGGTAAGAGGATACCACAATGGGAGCCTTTTTTCCAAGGCTGGCATGTGAATGAAGTACCTGCAAATCATAAAAAGAAACAAAATAGCTTTAAAAACAAGAATTTCACATTGGTCACATCAGCACGTATACACTCCCTGGCGTAGGGCTGTTGGATATGGGGGTCTAAGCTACAAGATTTGGCCAACATTTTCAGTTGTTTGATCTCCTCTGTTGGGTGACCTAGAAGATCTCAGACATGTGTGCCTTTTAGCTCATTGAGACACTTGACGATAGCAAAGGAAGTGAATTTCATTCACGATGTATCCCTTATCAAGGCATGAGTACGGAAGCCAGGACTGTCCTCACCGCAGTGTGGGCTGAGGCTCGTGCTTCTTGTTTCCTTGGGCAATACACAGGAAATTGAAATAAGAGGGTCAGGTTGTGAAGGGTAGGGTTCATCCCCACCGCCTTGGTAAAAGTTTGGGAAAGGCCAAGCGAAGAAAGGAAAGGGAGAAAGCCACAAGCCATCTGGTGATGGGTTAAAAGACAGCCTCTCAACCCCTGGCTGCCTGCGCATTAGAATCACCCAGGGAGGTTTTTAAAATGTCAATACTGGGCCCCCACCACTGAAGGTTCTCCGTGGGACCTGGGTATCAGTATTTTTTCATAGTTGCTCTGGTGATTCTAATGCACGCAAGTTAATAAATAAGTTTAAAACAAGGATCACAAACCTAAATGCCCAAGGTAACCCATTGGGAGGAAGGTCAGGTGAGAGTGGAGAGGAGGCAGGGGTGCAGGGGCAGCTGCTAGTGGGCTCCTGTCAACTGTTGTCACTCAGGAATGTGACACTGTTTTGGCAGTTGTTTGGATTTTTTTTTTTTTAAGGATTTTATTTATTTATTCATGAGAGACACAGAGAAAGAGGCAGAGGAAGAAGCAGGCTCTCCAAGGAGCAGGGAGCCCAATGCAGGACTTGATCCCTGGACTCCGGGATCATGACCTGAGCCAAAGGCAGATGCTCCATCCTCTGAGACACCCAGGCACCCAGTTGTTTGGGTTTTTATTTATTTATTTATTTATTTATTTATTTATTTATTTATTTAAAAGATTTTATTTATTTTACTTGACAGACAGAGATCACAAGTAAGCAGAGAGGCAGGCAGAGAGAGAGAGAGAGAGAGAGAGGAGGAAGCAGGCTCCCCGCTGAGCAGAGAGCCCGATGCGGGACTCAATCCCAGGACCCTGAGATCATGACCTGAGCCGAAGGCAGCGGCTTTACCCACTGAGCCACCCAGGCGCCCCTTGTTTGGGTTTTTAAATGTGCACAACGAACACTGGAAGATTGGACTGTGTGATACGGGCCACAGCATGGATGCAGCTTGAAGACATGATGTTAAGTGAAAGAAGCCAGACACAGTAGGAGTAAGCCATGTATCTTATGATTCTATTTGCATGAAATGTCCAGAATACACAAATCCTCAAGGAGAGAAGGTGGATTCATGGTTGCCAGGGGCTAGGGGAGGGGACCATGGCATGTGACTGCTTAATGGGCACCGGGTTTCTTTAGGGGTGATGAAAATGTTCTGCAATTAGACAATGGAGATGGTTGCACAACATCGTAAAATGTATTAAAAGCACACTTTAAAATAGTGAATTTCATGGTCTATACATTTTACCTTTAAAAAAAAAAAAAGAGGAAAAAAAATAGGTTGTGTGGACCAGTTCTGAGCAGGCCAAACAAATCCCTTTTATAGGAGCCAGAGTGGAACCTAGGGTATAAAACCACATGGAGGAAAAACAAGGTCCACAAATTGGGCCAGAATGTTTTAAAAAGCCATTCTAGGGCCATAATGTATGCCTCTACAACATTTTATGTCTGCACCAGGACTGGGAACAAAGCTATGCCTGTAGTACCCTTTTCATCTTAAGTTCAAGGCAAGCTGGGTGTTTCTCTTGATAGGTGCTGATGCGGGCTGCCCGCCTAGAAATAGGAGGAGGCCCTGAGGTATAGAACCCCCAGGCTGGTGAAACCTAAGCTCGTTAACTATAGCTCTTCCTTACTGTTTGCTGACTGAGGAAGAGAGGGGTGAAGGAGACAAACAGAAAGTAATAACCATGCTTGTTAATTGTTTCTCCTTTATCAGCTGTGGTTTGCTTCCCCACACCCCCAGTGCTTCAGTTAAATTCCCTAACTCGTCTTCCCTTTTTGTAGGGTTTGTTCCTCTTGATTCCTCACAGCATGTGAAAATCATAAGTACTTCTGGGGGGGGGGGGCTGGCTGCCACAAAGACAATGAGACAGGAACAGTTCTTCAGCAAAGAGTGTGAGGTTTCCTTAATCTTTTCTAGCCTAGGAATACACTTTAAATGGCAGTGGTTCTTAGAGCTCCCCCTAACCCTGCCTTACCACAGGTCAAATTGAGATGCTATTAAACACAAAACCAGAATTGCCCATCTTCTCTTCTTCTAAAGATTCTGCCTGAAAATCAGAAATGAGCGGATGCTACTGCAGATTTGATTCAGACTTTTCTTACCTGAATTCTTCTCTGTAGTCATTCCTAATATACTCAGCTAAAGTCTTGCTGTGCTGCAGGCAGCTCCTGAGGATGTAAAATTGCTGATACAGCAGAACTGCTTGGCTGGGACTTAGCAGCGGAAATGAAGCTGAAAGCCCCTTTACCATTTGTTTCACAATACTGGCCACGAAAGTGATCTAAATGAGAAAAAAGCAGTTACATGTAGGCAGCATGCCACCAAGAAGGCACCTGTTTCAGCTGGGCCCTCGCCTCTAAAGCTAGGCCAAAGTCCTTACCACCCCTACACCAGTGCTCTTGCACTGTTTCTCATGAAAACAGCACCAGACCATAGACCAGTTTGGTTTACCGTTCACCACCCCCCTAAGCAGAAGCTGAATGAATACTGACTGTCAAGGAACTTTGGCTCCAATGTAAAAGGAGAACACTGGATGGAAGGGGAGCTTGGAAGGGTCCAAGGCCTCCTCCAGGGTGGAAGATAGTTTCTCTTCTCTTCTACTGTGAAGGACAAATGGCCCACCAAGATAAACTCCCTGTGACTTTGAAAGAGGGTTTCTCCAAGGTGGTTGTTCTCAAAATTTAGTATGCATAAAAATCACCTAGGCAGCTCAATAAACATGCGGAATCCTGAGCCCCACCTCAAGATGTTTATCATAAACAATTCTGATGCCTTTGTTCCTCAGGCAATGCCTTGAGAAACACTAAGTGAAAAAGCAAAGAAAACCAGGCTTGACACAAGCAAGCGATGTTTACGTCCCTGTTAGCTGGGGTTTTCATCGAGAGTATGTCTGCTATAATTTCTGAGGGGGAAATTAAAATGGAATAGCAATAATGTGAAGTTATTGAGTTGTTCTCACACACCCATAAAAAGTCATTTACAACAGAACCAAGGGGCATCTGGCTGGCTCCATTGTTAGAGCATTTGACTCTTGATCTTGGGATCATGAGTTCAAGCCCCCACATTGAGTGTAGAGATTAGTTTAGAAAACAGACAGACAGACAGACAGACACACACACACACAGAGAACCAAATAACAAAAACCAAGAATAATGGATTCCACAAGTCTTTTTATTTTTTTGAGGGGGGCACATTTTTAAACAACTACCCATAAATGTAGGCACTATGAAATCAGGAAGGCACTCTAATGTCCTTTCAAGCTCTAACCAGGTCCCTTTACATGCCCATTAAATTAGTATCAATAAATATGTTGCCTTTTCTATTGATGTTGCTATTGGCCCTTCTGAAGTAGGACAGGGTGGAGTGGGTTCTCCCCAGTCCAGATCTGTTTACTTGTATTGACTAAATACTGCATCAGGGAAACACAGATTGAGGTTGGGGAGTCTGGAGTAGTAGAACAAAGCAATGACAATTTGGGGATTAAATCTGTAACTTCTTTTGCATCTTGCTCTTACCAAGCAAGAAAATCAGCCAGAGCTGACTGACATACAGGTAGATTCAATGATCACAACAGTTTGCTTGCTTGCACATTTCTCTCAAATGGCCAGTTTCTACCCATACTCTTTAGAATGGAGTTAATATTGAAGCTTTCAACAGTGTAGTGGTCCTTTTGCCACCTTTCATCCTGGCATACTTTATGGTCACAGACTGGCTTCATACTCAATTCCTTTGGTGAACCAACCCTAGAGGTTGATAAAGAAACTTCCCTGTGGCTTGAAGTCTTTAGTACCCCCAGACTTCACACATCAGTTCAAATGATAGAGTCTGCAACCACTGTACAGAAAAAGGAAGGGTCTTGCATCTTGCTCATAAGAGCTTCTGTTGCTATGAATGACGAACTTTACGATACTCCTTGAAGTGAAGAGAAAGTAGTTACCGTCTGTGTGCTGTTAAAGGAGCCAAGTCTATAGGCTCAGTCTCTGTATAAGGCAGCTGGCTGTTAAACTGACAAGGTTACCTACCCTCTGGCCCTAACCAGACTTTTGTAAACATATGCCGCAGGGATCTGGCAAGAAAATCTGCATTCCCAAGGACATGTTCAGCATAACTATAGAAAATACCCAAAGTAGGGAACCACTGATGGCCAACATGTTTGTATATCAAAAGAGAACATACTATGTCTTGTCAAATCCTCCATTAGCAATGAAAATTTAGTTGGGTTTACTACTTTTTGAAGAGATCTCCAATTAATGGATGTTGATTGGATATATGAATATATGAATGAAGAAAGGAAAATTAAATTCCGGGAAATGAGATTAAGGGATGAAACGTTTTTATAGAATTAATTCAGAAGGTATTTTACTGAATATCCGTTATGTGCCTACCACAACAGACATAGCTCCCACCCTCGTGGCACTTGGAGTTTGTTGGGAGAGAATGACATCGTGTCAGTCTTGACAGACTAGGTTGTACTGTGGTAACAAATTTCAGGAAATTTTATGGTAACAAATTTCACAACAGTTTACTACTTGCTCACATTTTATGTCCCTTATAGGTTGGCAGGGGGTTGTACTCATTGTAGTCACTGAGGACTCTCAGTGCTGCCACTCAACACGCCAGAAGGAAAAGAGAATGCAGAGAAGCTTGCACTTGCTCTTAAACCTTCTGACAAGAAGTGACACAGGCTACTTATGCTCACATTCCATTGGCAAAAGCAAGAACAGAGACCTACCTAATTTGAGGTAGGGAGAGCAGTACAATCCTACTGTGTGCCTGGAAGGAGAGAGAGCCAGAATGTATGTGGGCACTAATGTCTATATAGGGAAGAACCAGAAAGGAACGGCAACAAATGCCAACTGCAACAGTAACAAGTCCCATGAAGGGAAGGAAGAGGTCTTCTTCCCAAGCTATGACTATGTGTGCCGATAATGGGGAGTCTGATCTAGTCAGAGGTGAGGAAATCATCCCCCACCTTGTCCCAGGAAGAGGCACTGAGGCCGAAAGGATGAGTAGGAGTTAGCGTGGAAAAAGGAGGGAAAAGCATTTCAGACAGAGGAGGAACAGTGAATGTCCTGTAATGGAGTTGGGGGTGCTGGAGGTGGGCAGTGAGTAAGAGGCACACAAAGGGAGAGTGAGGGACTAGATGAGCCTTGTAGGCTCTTTTTTATGAGAGATTAAAGCAAGGCATGACATAATCAGATTTTTTGGAATAGATCTCTTTGATTAGTCTGGTGGGAATATAGGGACAGACCACATAGATGTGACTGTAATGTCAAAGACAGAGACAGTGGTACTATGGACCAGGATGGCAGTAACCAGGACAGAGAGCCCCAGTGATCCCCAGGGTTAATTCATACTCGCCAACTCATACTCGGTGTTTAACATAAATGTTCAGGGCGTGCCTGGGTGGCTCAGTCGGTTAAGCAGCCTGCTCTTGATTTCAGCTCAGGTCATGGTCTCAGGACCCTGGTATCCAGCCCTGCTCAGTGGAGAGTCTGCTTGAGGAAGCTCTTCCTCTCCTCTGCCCCTCCCTCCTACTCATTCTCACTCTCTCAAATAAATTAATCTTTTTTAAAAAGACAAATGTTAATATTTTCACTTATTTATGCAGCCAATATTTTAATGCATTCTGTTTCCTACAGAATATATCTTAGGATTTTTCATGAAGTGAAGATCACATTTAAGAGATCATTTCAGGGGGTTCCTGGGTGGCTCGGTTGGTTGAGCATCTGACTCTTGATTTTGGTTCAGGTCTTGATCTCAGGGACATGAGATTGAGCCTGGCATCTGGCTCTGTGCTGAGTGGAGCCTGCCTAAGATTCTCTCTCCCTCTCTCGGCCCCTCCCTGCTCATGGTCTCTCTCTCTCTCTTCAAAAAAAATTTGTTTTTTTAAAAAGGATATCATTTCAGTACCTTAAGCACTTAGGACCCAAATATAAAAATGCTTTTTTAAAATTAAATAATAAAATAATCAGATTTACATTTTGCTTCTGCTTTATAAATATCACTACTTATAGAGAAAATTTGCATTTTATTAAGTAAGCACAAGAGCCCCTGTTTAATTAGCTGTGAGTGGTGGTCTTGTTTCTGCTTCCCGGTACTTACTGTGGGAGGACGACTCTGGAGGAAGGACATCATCCAGCTAATAGCAAACGTAGTGGATCCCAATCCAAGATTTCCCTGAAAGACTCGAGGAAATAAATTAAGTTGTATTCATGAAGTCCAAATTGTACATAAAAGGATATTCATTCTCAAATACATTTTATCTTGATTAATGAAATCTCTATAATCAGTATTTAGCAAAAAATTTAAAAAGTAAAATCAGAAGGCACGTGGGTGGCTCAGTGAGTTAAACCTCTGCCTTCAGCCCAGGTCATTGTCTCAGGGTCCTGGGATCGAGCCCCACATCAGGCTCTCTGCTCTGTAGGGAGCCTGCTTCCCCCTTTCTCTCTGCCTGCCTCTCTGCCTACTTGTGATCTCTCTCTCTCTGTCAAATAAATAAATAAAATCTTCAAAAATAAAAAGTAAAATCAGTATTTAGGGAGATAAACTGGATGAGTACTTGAGAGCAAAAGTAGTATCACTTATGTTAGCTGACTTTGGAGACCATCTCTAATACAAGTATATTAAAGGTATATTATTATTCATATGATGTAGAATCATAGGTATGTAATAGTCATATGATATATAACAATCATATAATATAACATATATGATAAAAAATAAGTATTGTACCTGCTGAAAGACAAGAAGTATCTCATATAAAAGTGCTGTAGCTGTGTCTGTATATTCCACGATAAGCTTCTGTAACTGGAATTTTAAATAATAAGACAATATAATTAGCAGATCCAAAAAAATGGTGATTTCTCCTGGTTGCCATTAGGTACTTATAAAAGAATTTTTGATTAACTGAAAATAAAATGAGTGTGATCAGTTTTCCTATTCTGTTTGGTTCAGATAGTCTCAAAACAAATGAACAAACAAAAATGGCTCATAGAAAGACTACACATTGAATAATGTCTATGAAAGTGGATCAGGGAAAAACGATATAGAATGCTACCACACAAAAACCCCTGCACACTTGATTTGCAAAATCATTCAGATCAATAACTCTACCTCATTTTAAGACTAATGAAATATGCTCCCTAGAATTAAGGTGGGGGATTCCCTGGGTAATTTGGGCTTAAGCCCAGCATAAACTACAACTCCCTCTGTGAAATGGGTAAATATAGGGCTTAGCGATTTTTTACTTTATTTTCTTGCAAGAACTCCAGTTAGTGAGGCTGTCTTCTAGCTTCAAGTAACTCTTCTGGCCCATCCACCACTTGGTGCATGAGAGCTGTGCCTGTGGGCATTGATAGAGGCCAACACATCTTCCCTGACAGTATTCTTTGCAAGAAAGAGCTCTAGCTTGAAATCTCCCACTGTGTTAGACCTTGGAACCAAAATGTATATGATCTGCTCATGGCTGCACCAATAGCCCAGGCACAAAAGATCACCAAATCCAAAAGCAGGAAACTCAGACCTATCTATTCTGCCCACTACCTATTTTTATAAGGCTATACCATAGGCAATCAAGTCAGCTAATCCAAAACCAAATTCACTGTTTCCCTTTTAAACCTACTCTTCTTGCTGTAATTCTTACCTGATACCCAGCCAGAATCTAAAAGTCATCCAATCTTCACAATTTATTTTCAACATCAAACATCAGCACAATTTCCTAAAAATTTCTGGAATCTATTCTCTTTGCAACTACCATCCCTTTTGTTTTCTTCATAAATTTACTCAACAAATATGCATCTGACACTGTGCTAAGGGCTGGGGATACAGTGGGGAGCAGCAGAGACATGGACTGTGCCGTCATGGAAGATAGTCTAACCACAGTGTAACAATCAAATAAATAAATGCATCGTTGCTAACTGAGAAAGCGTTCTGAAACAAGAGTATAGGAAGTTAGGAGAGCTCTAAAATGAAAGTCCAAGTCTTGTTTTGGGGGTCGAGGATAGCTTCACTCTGGCCTCTCTTATTCGTCACATGGATGTCTGTACTAGCTTCTTAGCCCTGCCTGAGTCTTGCTTCCATCCCAGTCTGTAAACCCTAATATTACTTAAGCCGCTGTTGAAAATGGTATCATAGTTACTCCACATAGTCTCTAATATTCATATATATGAATAGTTATATAATATTCACACATATGAATATTATATTCATGTTATATTTAATTAACATCTGTCTCTATAACCAGACTATAAACCAGTGAGGGCAGAGATTGTGTCTGTTTTGCTTCTTGTTTGGACCTCACTGCCTAGCACACTGTTTAGCTCATCATAGAGTTTCAATAAATATTTATTGAATGAATGAATAAATTTAAGAGTTTTCTAAAACATAACTCTAATTGTCTAAGAACTATCAAGTCATATCCCATCCTTTTAAAAAAATCAGAGCTAATAAAAATAAAATAATAAAAATCTGATTTATTCTCTCAGAATATGTGCTTTCTAGGTAGTCTGATATTTCTAATGTTTTAGTAAAACCTTGGAAAAACAAGTAATTCTCACTAAGTTTGCACTACTTAGATAGGTAAGGAGATGGTAAACTAAGGCAAGAGAGTTAAAGTCTCTTAAAGATTGTTCTTTTGGGAGCCTGGGTAGCTCAGTTGTTAAGTGTCTGCCTTTGGCTCAGGTCATGATCCCAGGGTCATGGGATCAAGTCCTGCATCGGACTCCCTGCTTCTCCCTCTTTTTGTCCCCCTCCCTCCCTCCTACTTCTGCCCTCTCTCTCTTTCTCACATTCTCTGTCAAATAAATAAAATCTAAAAAAAAAAAAAAAAAAAGACAGTGCTTTTTTACTATTAGACCCCTACTGTGGGATTACATATACATAAATATATTGTATAGAGGCAGATTTATCTAATACATACTAAATCTAATTTATCTAATACATACTAATTATCTAATACATACTAATTATCTAATACATACTAAATACTAATTATTTTCCTTAGTATACATACTTTTTTTCTTAGTATACATACTTTAAAACATATAAAACAAATATATATTAATACTGACAGAATACCCATCTAAGTTTTGAGGTTAATGGCAAAATATTTACTCTTTGATTTACATTAGAAGACAAGAAGCCAGGGCATCCCTACATATTGTATTTAGTCTACCCCCAAATTCTCATCTCACCTTAGCATCAAAAGACATCTCAACTAAAGTTGAATCAGCCACCAACTGGATATCAAACACAGGACAAGATTTTGGAATCCGAGGTTCACTAATTAAAATTAGCAAAAGATTAAACAGTGTTCCCCTGAAAAAATAAATAGAAGGCAATTAATGAATAAAGTTCGAAAAGAAAAACAGTAAAGCCAAGTTTGTAGGCATTGAATATAACTAAAAGTATAAAGCATTGCAGACCATTCTTGACTGAACTTTTGGATCCTTGGACATGCAGACAATGGAGTAGTGGTAAAACATTTAAATGAAAATATATAATTTCTTGGTCTTTTGACTCAAAGCAAATTTTATGTTTTGTTTTTTTTTTAAAGAGTGTGTGCACAAGTGCAAGAGCGGGGAAGGAGGTGTAGAGGGAGAGAGAGAGAATCTTCAGCAGGCTCCACGCCCAGCAAGCAGTCTGACAAGGAGCTCAATCTCATGACCCTGAGATCATGACCGGAGCTGAAATCAAGAGTCCATCACTTAACAGACTGAATCACCCAAGCACCCCTCAAAGCAAGTATAGTTCTATAAGTTCACATAGCTTAGAAAACTTAGTAAGTCTGGACTTAAGGGAAATTTGGGTGATTTCAAATTAAAGCAGTATTTTCCAAAGGGCTCTTTGTGCACCCCCACAAAGGGCTTTTTATGGACTATTAATCCAAGGCAAATTATAGTCAAAATAGATTCTGTGATAGAAGAGGTATAGGAGATACTTGGTTAAACCAAATTCATTGAATATCTTTACTGTTGGACTTCTCAGAAGCTTTAATATGCTCACATGCACTGTTTATCTCCAGGACAAAGAAACTGCTTTATGAAGCATTTCTTAAAATGCTTATTTAATCATAGTGTTTTATTGACTCTAGAACTCTTTTAAAAAAATTTTTTTAAAGGTTTTTTTTATTTACTTGACAGATCACAAGTAGGCAGAGAGGCAGGCAGAGAGAGGGGGGAAGCAGGATTTCTGCTGAACAGAGAGCCCGATGTGAGGCTCGATCCCAGGACCCTGAGGTCATGACTGAGCCGAAGGCAGAGGCTCAACCCACTGAGCCACCTACGCACCCCTCTTTTTAAAATTTTTTAATTGAAATAGTTGACATGTTAGTTTCAGGTATACAAGATAGTGACTCAGCAATTATATACATTATCATATTCTTACCATGATAAGCATAGTTACCATCTGTCACCAAATGAAGTTATTACAGTATGATTAACTATATTCCCTATGCCATACTTTTCATCCCTTGACTGGCTTATTTTAAATTTGTACCTCTTAATCCCCTTTACCTATTTTACACATTCCCTCCATTCCCCTCCCATTTGGCAACCACTTGTTCTCTGTATTTATGAGTCAGTTTCTCTTTTTTGTTGTTATCTGTTTGTTGGTTTACTTTGTTTTTTAGATTCCACATATAAGTGACATCATATGGTATTTGTCTAACTTATTTCACTTAGGATAATACACTCTAGGTCCATCCATGTTGACGCAAATGGCAAGATTTCATTCTTTTTTTAAAAGTTTAAATATCTTCTTTTCTCATTTTTAATACATTTAAAAAATTATTTTTATTAACATATAATATATTATTTGCCCCAGGGGTACAGGTCTGTGAATCGTCAGGCTTATACATTTCCTAGCACTCACCATAGCACATACCCTCCCCAATGTCCATAACCCAACCATCCTCTCCCTAACCCCCATCTCCCAGCAACCCTGTTTGTCTTGTGAGATTAAGAGTCTCTTATGGTTTGTCTCCCTCCCAATCCCATCTTGTTTCATTTTTTCCTTGCCTACCCCCCAAAACCCCTGCCTTGCCTCTCACATTCCTCATATCAGAGATCATATGATAATTGTCTTTCTCTGACTGAATATTTCACTCAGCATAATACCGTCTAGTTCTATCCACATCATTGCAAATGGCAAGATTTCGTTTCTTTTGATGCCTGCCTAGTATTTCATTGTATATGTATGTATATATGTGTGTATGTGTATATACTCTTCCTTATCCATTCATCTGTTGATGGACATCTAGGTTCTTTCCATAGTTTGGCTGTTGTGGACATTGCTGCTATAAACATTCAGGTGCATGTGCCCCTTCAGATCACTACATTTGTGTCTTTGCGGTAAATACCCAGTAGTGCGATTGCTGGGTCATAGGGTAGTTCTATTTTCAACTTTCTGAGGAACCTTTATACTGTTTTCCAGGGTGGCTGCATCAGCTTGCTTTCCCACCAACAGTGTAGGAGGGCTCCCCTTTCTCCGCGTCCTTGACAACATCTGTTGTTTCCTGACTGGTTAATTTTAGCCATTCTGACTGGTGTGAAGTGATATCTCATGGTGGTTTTGATTTGTATTTCCCTGATGCCAAGTGATATGGAACACTTTTTCATGTGTCTGTTGGCCATCTGGATGTCTTCTTTGCAGAAATGTCTGTTCATGTCCTCTGCCCATTTCTTGATTGGATTATTTGTTCTTTGGGTGTTGAGTTTGATAAGCTCTTTATAGATTTTGGATACTAGCCCTTTATCTGATATGTTGTTTGCAAATATCTTCTCCCATTCTGTCAGTTGCCTTTCGGTTTTGTTGACTGTTTCCTTTGCTGTGCAAAAGCTTTTGATCTTGATGGTTCCAATAGTTCATTTTTGCCCTTGCTTCCCTTGCCTTTGGCAATGTTGATTTCATTCTTTTTTATAGCAAAATAATATTCCACTATATATATACACGACACCTTCTTTATCCATTCATCTATTGGTAGATATTTAGGTTGCTTCTGTACCTTGACTATTGTAAATAATGTTGCAGTAAACATAGGGTTGCATACATCTTTTTGGATTAGTGTTTTTGTTTTCTTTGGATGACTACCTAGAAATAGAACTGGACCATATGGTAATTGTAGTTTTAGTTTTTTGAGGACCCTCTATCCTGTTTTCCAGAGTGGGTGCACCAATTTATATTCCCAACAATAGCACCAAAAAAAAAAAAATGAGGAAAAAAAGCTTTTCTTTTAAACAAGGCATTTCAGGGCTTACTGCTCCACTGAAGTACTAGATATTAGTTAATAAAACTAATACTACTTTAAGTCTTTTCCATTCAAAACCAGTGTACTATCCATTAACCTACACTAATAACTCAAATTGTCACTATATGTTTGAATAATGTACCCTGTTATTTGAAAAGGAAAAGGAAAAAAAAATCACAATCCAAATCGAGGATCCTGAGGGGATGAGGTTTGATGGTACCATCTTCATATATGTTATATAATTCATGCATAGTTGAAAAGGAGCCAAATGCAGATCACTACGAAAATCAGTTGCCTAACTGAAGACAGTATCAGAGTAGCTTTGATGATGGGAGCAGTAAAAGAATGTATAGATAGGACTATATAAAAATCCTCTATCACCATAACCATTTTCATAATGGACTAAATGAGACTGTAAACAATCCCTGTTTAGTAATATTTGTGGCTTCCCAATCTTTTTACAATCACTTAAATCATCACCATGATTAGAAGTTCATGATTAGGGCGCCTGGGTGGCTCAGTGGGTTAAGCCGCTGCCTTCAGCTCAGGTCATGATTTCAGGGTCCTGGGATCGAGTCCCGCATCGGGCTCTCTGCTCAGCAGGGAGCCTGCTTCCTCCTCTCTCTCTCTCTGCCTGCCTCTCTGCCTACTTGTGATGTCTTTCTGTCAAATAAATAAAATAAAAAATCTTTAAAAAAAAAAAAGAAGTTCATGATTAACCAAAATTTTAATAAAAAGAATTCCCCTCCTTTCTCCAAAGCAAACAGCAGGTTAGTTCCTATATCTACAAAAGAAGAATCATGTCAACACACTTCTCAAAAAAGCAGAGTATGTCCTACAGGATATTTGTTAATGTTTTATTCAGGCTACTTTAAAATGGCCAATCTTACTTTTAGAAGACCCTTCCAAAATCAACAAAATAGGGTGCCTGGGTGGCTCAGTGGGTTAAGCATCTGCCTTCAGCTCAGGTCATGATCCCAGGGTCCTGGGATCAAGATCAAGAGCCAAGTGGGGCTTCCTGCTCAGTGGGGAGTCTGCTTCTCCCTCTCCCTCCGCCCCTCCCCCTGCATATGCTCTCTCTCTCTCAAATAAATAAATAATCTTTTTTTTTAATCAAAACATTTCATTTAGAAGCTTTTCCTAATCTTAAGTTTGAAATGATATTCCATGTACTGATTTATTTAATGTCCTTTGTTTTCAGCAACAGCTTCTTTTCAAAGTATCATATATCCAGGGTTAAAGGAAGGAACTCTCAAATTCTGGGTCACTTTCTGTGATAATATATGAATTTAACCTTAACAGTATTAAAATAAGAATGGATTTATGGCACGTTACAGGAAGAATTCAATGAACTGAATTGAGCCAATAAAATCTTTACTTATAAAAAAATAAAGAGGAAAATGCTGAAATGAGTAAATGCTTTTATATTTGCTCAAATGGAATTTAATTTGAAATCTACTCTTCCTGTCAACACTATTTAAAATACACGGGGTCAATAATAGAAGAAATCTTAATCTAAATGGTAGTTTCATCCCCAAAATACTTATTATAGAATTGACAGCACATCCTTAAAATGTGCCAACAATTTTGATACTTTCATTGTGTAGATTGTTATTATTTCCAATGTGAGAATTTTGAATGCATTACAATATATTTTATAATATATATACAGACTTTGAAAGGCAAACTCATGGTCTCATAAGTCACTCTGTGTTGTTTGTGGTTGGCAGAATTCTAATATGGCTTCCAAGATTTTTGCCCCTGGTATATGCACCCTAAATAATTCCTTCCTCTTAAGTATGGATAGGACCTGTGAATATATTAAGCTATTACTCTTGTGATTATGTTATGTTAGATGAGAAAGGTAAAGGGATTTTGCATACATAATTAAGGTTCCTAATTTGTTGACTTCTGAGGTAATCAAAGAGAGATTATCCTGGGTGAGCCTGATTATCCATTTGAGCCCTTCAAAGAGCGCTTAGAGCTTCTCTGAGTGCAGAAATAGTTTCTTACCAAGAAGCAAGCAAATTTATAAGGAAATTACTTCAGGCCACAAAGACCCAAGTGAGCTTGGAAGATAAGCCCAAGGCTCAGATGAGACTGCAGCCCTAGTCTGTTGTCACCTTGACTGCCACCTTGTGAAACCAGAGCAAGGTAATCCAGCTGCGCTATGCCCAGATTTCCTGATCCACAAAAGCTGTGGATAAACAGTTGATATTATTTTAAGTCACTGAGTTTATAGTAACTTGTTACAGGGTAATAGAAGATTAATGCAGTTATATTAGACATTAACTGTTAGTTAAGGCTACATGTAACATGACTTGACCCTATGCATATCAAAATTGGCTGAAAAGTTAGTATTACAACTCTATTATAGCAATATAATATATGCATTGAAATACATGAAAAAAAAACAAGAAATACATAAAAAGAATTAGTCATCTCAGGAAAGAGGCTTACTATAGTAGGACTGATGTGGCCAAACCAATTTAAGACAGAACAGTTGAAAAAGCAGAGGATAGTAAGAGTGATGGTTCTTCAACTCAGAGAGAGGTAGGGATGAAAAGATGGGCAAAAAGGGTAACATAATTGAGCAGTAATTCAGTGTGGCTAGATATAAATGTAAGAAGTAATCTTGAATCTCTGTCCTGGAGATTGGGGAAATGATACTATCAGCTGCATAAAGAAGTATACAGAGGGGGCACCTGACTGGCTCAGGTGGTGGAGCATGCAACTCTTGATCTTAGGGTTATAAGTTCAAGCCCCACTCGGGGTTTAGAGATTACCTTAAAAAAAAAAAAAAGAAATCTTAAAAAAAAAAAGTATTCTGAGAAAACAATAATGTGTGTCTTCCCTGTTTTGCTGCAAAGCAGGGGTTAAGAAACTATGGCTTGTAGGCCAAATAGCCCAGAACCCATTTTTATAAATAAAGCATTATTGGAACAGAACTGTGCCCATTCATTTATAAATTGTCTATCACTCTTTTTATGCTGCAGTGGCAAAGTTGAATAGCTGCAGCAGACACTCTATGGCCTGAAAAACCAAAAATGTTTATTCAATGGCCCTTTATAGAAATGTTTAACAATTCTGCAATCAGAGAAAGACAATTATCATATGATCTCCCTGATATGAGGAAGTTGAGAGGCAATGTGGAGGGTTTGGGTAGGAAAGGAATAGATGAAACAAGATGGGATCAGGAGGGAGACAAAGCATAAGAGACCCTTAATCTCACAAAAAAAATTGAGGGTTGCCCAGGGTTGGGGGGGGCTTTGGGTTATGGACATTGGGGAAGGTAATATGTGCTATGGTGAGGCTATGAAGTGTGTAAACCTGGCGACTCACAGACCTGTACGCCTAGAGCTAATAATAATTACATGTTAATAATAAAAAAAAAAGAAATGTTTGGCTACTCTGGCGTATAGCGTAGTACACCCATAGTCCCTGGCACAGAGCAAATTGCTTAAGAAATGTTCATGAGGTGTGCCTGGGTGGCTTAGTCATTAAGCGTCTGCCTTTGGCTCAGGTCAGGATCCTGGGGTCCTGGGATTGAGCCCCCATTGGGGCATTAGACTCCCTGCTTGTCAGGGAGACTGCTTCTCCCTCTCTCTCTGCTTGTGTTCCCTCTCTCACTATCTCTTTCTGTCAAATAAATAAATTAAATCTTTAAAAAGAAAAATGTTCATGTTATTATCATCAAAATTCATTTGTAAAGTTTTCTAATAAATAGCCAGGACAAACAATAAAGTTTTTATTCTTCTCCCTGGTTCAAATGTTTTAGAACCCATAGCCCTCATTTTCCTTCCACTTTCTAATACAGAAAATTTAAGTAAACAGTTGATGACAGTGGAAAAAATTAAGATTATAGTTTGAACACTGGCTCAGGATATAATTCATAGTCTACAAACCATATAAAAAGGTCAAGCAGATATAAGAAATATGCAAACACATATTTTCTGTGGCAAAGAATGCTATTGTCCCCCTACTACACATTATTTCATTCTTCCTTTTAATAATAGGTGTCCCTATCACCATCCAAAGTTTAGCTATCTACAGAGCCAGGCAACTGCAGACACATCCAGCTTCTCTTGAGGCTAGATATGGGCATATGCCTAAAGTCCTCATCAGCAGAATATGAACAGAAAAATCTTAGATGACTCTCTTAAAAAGGAAATTTGCTTGCCTTCTACTTCTCTTCCTGCATCCCATAGGGTTTAAGGAAGTCGTGAAGGTCAGCCAACTTCAACCATAAAGACAGAGATAGCATAATAAAATATGTCAGAGCAAAAAAAGGGAAGGAACCTAGGTCTCTGGCTGATCTCCTAGAGGAAATCTTGACTCTCTACTCTGGACTAGTATATGAAAAAGATGTAAATTTCTATCTTCTGTGGCCCACATATTTTAACATATCTTTATCATAGCAGCTTACTCTATATGTTAATAAGCCCTCCCGCTGTCACTCACTTCAAGGTCACACAATTATATATTAAATGAAGCTACTATTAACTCCGGCCTTTGCAATGTGATATTTCTGTTATGTGGGGTTACAGGTACTCTGTAAAATTCTAGTAGAGAACCCCTGGCTTTTATTTTTATTTTTACTTTATTTTATTTTTTTTAAAGATTTTATTTATTTATTTGAGAGAGAGACAGTGAGAGAGAACATGAGTGAGGAGAAGGTCAGAGGGAGAAGCAGACTTCCCATGGAGCTGGGAGCCTGATGTGGGACTCGATCCTGGGACTCCAGGATCATGACCCAAGCTGAATGCAGTCATCCAACCAACTGAGCCACCCAGGCGCCCAAGAGAACCCCTGGCTTTTAACGTATGATGAGGCATTTGGGCTTTTTCAAGTCTCTTATGCTAAGAGAATCTCTGTGCTCTTAATAATCCAGAGAGCCTGGGAGAACTCACTATGTTCCGTGTTCATCAAAGAAGGAAGTGGAAAGGCAAAGGAGTTTAATATACTTATAAGGGGTTTGGACAGAGAACTAAGAGAGCTATGAGTTTTGGAAGACACTCAATAGAGTAGTTAATGGGTTGTAACTACAAGGTGCCAATGTCTCCTTAAAGACCTTACCTTGGGGCGCCTGGGTGGCTCAGTGGGTTAAGCCTCTGCCTTCAGCTCAGGTCATGATCTCAGGGTCCTGGGATTGAGCCCCGCATCGGGCTCTCTGCTCAGTGGGAAGCCTGCATCCCCCTCTCTCTCTGCCTACTGCTCTGCCTACTTGTAATTTCTTTCTCTGTCAAATAAATAAATAAAATCTTTAAAAATAAATAAATAAATAAAAATAAAAGACCTTACTTTTTAGCTGCCAACGTGCTCAGGCGCGATGACTCAGTTTCTGTTTCTCTGAACATCAGCCCCAGAGTCTGTATAATTTCAATGCATGCTCTAGAAAACAAAGCAAAGAAAGCACAGGAGTGGCATGGTTGCATGACAAGTTCAGAACTTCACAAAATTAGTAACCCTTGATAAAATTGCTCTCATATCTATATAGAAAACGTATGGGAAGGAAATTCTGTTTGTTAATTGTCAACATTGGTTGAGTCCCTACTCTGTGATTGCTACATAGTAAACACTCAACAATATTTGTTGAGCGAATTAATTAATAGCTGAATGTCAGGATTACAAGTCATTTTCATAGTGTTTTTGGTCCTTAACATTTTTTTCTGATAATCACACGCTATTTAAAAATTATTTTTAGGGGAGCCTGGGTGGTTTAATTGGTTAAGCATCTACTTTTAGCTCAGGTCATGATTCCAGGGTCTTAGGATCGAGCTCCTTGCTCAGTGAGGAGTTTGCTTCTCCCTGTCCCTCTGCCACTTTCACTGCTTGTGTGCTTGTGCGTACACTCTCTCTGTTTCTCTTTCTATCAAATAAATACATAAAATCCTAAAAATAAACAAATAAAATTATTTTTAATAATTTTAACTTTTTCCAATAAGTAATTTTTGGCTCAAAATTTCAAAGGTAAAAATGGGAATTCAGTGAAAGTTGTTTTCTCTGATGCCTTTTTTTTTTTTTCCCTTTGGGACAACCAATATTACTAATTTCTTATATAGCCTTTCTTTATTTTTAAGATTTTATTTATTTAAGGGAGAAAGAGAAGAAACAAGTACAGTAGAAACAGTGAGGGGAGGGGGAGAAGGAGAAGCAGACTCCCACCGAGCAGGGAGCCCGAAGTGGGGCTTGATTCCAGGACCCAAACACTTCACTGACTGAGCAACCCAGGTGCCCCTATAGCCTTTATTTAAAAAGTAGAACAGGAACACCTGGGAAGCTCAGTCCATTAAATGTCTGACTCCAGATTTCAGCTCAGGTCATAGTCTCAGGGTTGTGAGATCTAGTCCTGTGTCAGACTCTGAACTGGGCGTGGAGCTTGCTTAAGATTTTCTCTCTCCCTCTTCCTTTGCCCCTCCCAGCCCCCCACGAAAAGTAGAACAAAATGAGTACTATTTTTAAAAATCTATGTGAGGCAAAACTGGGATGCCTGGGTGGCTCAGTCGGTTAAGCCACTGGCTTCAGTACAGGTCATGATCCCAGAGTCCTGGGGTCAAGTCTCTCATCGGGTTCCTTGCTCAGCAGGGAGTCTGTTTCTCTTTCTGCCTCTGCCTGCCACTCTGCCTGCTTGTGCGCACGCACACTCTGTCTCTCTCTCACAAATAAATAAATAAATCTTATAAAAAAATCTATGTGAAGCAAAATTTGCAGCACCATTAATCATTACTACAGTATATATTTTGCCCAGCGCCTTCCATTTATCTTCAGTACCCTCCGGGGAGAAAAATCTATGACTATCCAGTTAGTACTTACACCAGCTCATCGGCCCTTTGGCTTTTATTTTGAAGTGAGCTCTTATCCCTAGACTCTGGCAAGTACTCATGAAGTTTGTTCACCAGGAAATAGAAAAGGTCACCGGTCTGTGAAAGCAAGTAGGAAAGAAGATGGTCATTAGGTATCAGATGGTAAAACCCTATCTTTACATAATAAAAATATGAAGATATTATTTATTCTCTGGAACCAAGTGAATTATAATACCACTCATTAATAATAGCGTAACCCAACGTGAAAACACTTTTTACTTAAACCAGGAGACTACTGTCCTGGTGAACAGAGCCCGAGCTAAAGCCTAGGGGGTGAGGCTAAGAGATGCCCCTTAGGCCCGGCTCTACTGTTAATACCGAAGACCCTCCAGACATAGGTGTATAATCTCAGGCAAATCATTCAGTTACTTGTGAATACTAGATTAAATGGAGGCTCCTATAGTTCTGCTTTTCCAAAGTAACTTGACCTTTGTGAGGATATAACGAATAATGGCTAGAAAACATTTTTTTTAAAGATTTCATTTATTTGACAGAGAGAGAAAGACAGGGTGAGAGAGAACACAAGCAGGAAGAGTGGGAGACGGTTGACAGAGAAGCAGGCTTCCCACTGGGCAGGAAGCCCGATGCAGGGCTCAAGCTCAGGACCCTGGCATCATGACCTGATCAGAAGGCAGATGCTTAACAACTGAGCCACTCAGGCGCCCCTGGAAAAACACTTTTTAAACATGTTTGCTAACCTGCAAGTGAAGGCACAGCACTGGTATAGCCTAATGAAAACAGTGAAGAATGATACTAATAATTTTGTTAATACAGTGGAAATGTCGATTGTCATCTCTGACAGAATAAACACTGACTTAAGAGTGCGTGAACCAGTTTTTTTGTGCTTCTGTGCAGTCTCATGAGTTAAATCCGAGCATGAAATAAGCACTGGCCCATGAAATCAGGCAGGTTGGTACTAATGAGAAAGATAATGTAATTGCTTCTCTTTTCCTTTTCTCTCTTACTTATTTTCCCCCCCAGGACTTTTGTCGACTAGTGACAAATTAGACTCTGTTTAAAAAGGTATTAGGTGTACCTTTATTTAGGTGCTAAGGCATGACAAGAGGCTGAGGATGGCAGCGGGAGAGAGGGACAGGAGGAGAAGGAGCAAGGTGTATGCCGGGCCCTCTGAGAACAGCTGCCGTTTACCAGGGCCCTGGTAATTGAGCACAGTGTGGTGGCTTTGTACCCTAACTCTGAGGTCACACCCCAGTTAGCTGTATGATATCTGGCAAATGACTTACACACTCTATGACTCAGTTTATGTCTAAAATAGAGTTAATGTCACCTGGTGGATGTTGCAGTAAGATAGTATCTGTAAAGCCTGAATGGTGCACAGCACATCATAAGTGCTTAATAAATTTATCAGTTACTATTGTGATCTTCCACCTGCTCACTAGTTCAGGAAGTTTTATTTTATTTACAAAGTTTTGTTGTTATTTTTTAAGATTTTATTTATTTGACAGACAGAGGTCACAAGTAGGCAGAGAGGCAGGCAGAGAGAGAAAGGGGGAAGTAGGCTCCCTGCTGAGCAGAGAGCCCAATGTGGGGCTCCATCCCAGGACCCTGGGATCATGACCTGAGCCGAAGGCAGAGGGTTTAACCCACTGAGCCACGCAGGCGCCCCTGATTTACAAAGTTTTATTTGTAAAGTATCTCATACCACCCTGCAACAACATGGAGAAATCTCAAAACTGTTAGGCCAAAGGAAGCTAGCACAAAAGAGTACAGAGTGTACATTTCTGGGTAAGTGGAATCTGAGGCAACAGAAAGCTTCTGTACATCTCTATACATTCTGTACATTTCTGGGTAAGTGGAATCCGAGCAACAGAAAGCGCAATGATTGCCCGGGGCCATGGATGGGAGGAAACTGCCTGCCAAATGTATAAGGTAGCCTTATGGGGCTGTAGAAGGGGCTATAGCCTTATGGGGTGATAGAAGTGTTTTAAATCTTGATTGGGGTGGTGGTTATATGGGTTTATACATTTGTCAAAACTCTTTAAACCAAACCCTTAAAATGAGTGCCTTTTATTTTATGTAAATTATATCCCAATAGTTTCTCCAAAGAAGAGGTACATATGGCCAGTAAGCACATGAAAAAATACTCAACGTCATGAATCATTAGGGAAATGCAAATCAAAACTACAAATAATCAGAAAATAACAAATGTTGACAAGGGTGTGAGAAAACTAGAACCTGTGTGCATTGTTAGTGGGAATGTACAGTGGTACAGATGCTGCGGAAAACAGTATGGTGGTTCCTCAAAAAATAAGAAATAGAATTACCAGAGGATTTAGTAATCCCACTTTTGGGTATAGTCCCAAAAGAACTGAAGGCAAGGTCTCAGAGAGATTGACACACCCATATTCACAGAGGTAACGTTCACAATAGCTTAAATGTGGAAGCAACCCAGTATCCATCAACGGAGTATGGAAAAGAAAATGTGGTTTTTACATACAGTGGAATATTATTCAGCCTTAAAAAGGAAGCGAGCTCCAACACTGATGTACCTGTGAGACATGCTGAGTGAAATAGGCCAGTGATAAAGAGACAAATACTGAGTGATTCCATTTACGTGAGATACTTAGAGAAGCTAAATCATAGATGCAGAAAGAAGAATGGTGTTGCCAGGAGCTGGGAGAAGGGATGAATGGGGGAGTTATTGTTTAATGAGTATAGTTTCAGTTTTACAAGATGAAAGGAGTTCTGGAGATGGCTGCACAATGAGACAGTGTTCCTACTTAATACCACTGAACCATATGCTTAAAAATGGTTAAAGTGGTAAATTTTCTGTTATGTGTATTTTACCATAATAAAAAAAATTGTTGAATTAAGAAAGAACCTCATGGGGGAAAAAATAAAGGGTTAGGAAGGAACAGGAATGGAGAACTCTTTCATTCACTCATTCATTCATTGAAGACATAACTACTGATTGCCAGCTATGTAGCAGGTGCTGTGCTAGGTAATGAGATATTACCTTGAGCCAAGCAGACATGGTATCTGTATTCCTAAAGCATAGTTTCAGTCAGTCTACCACAAAATGTTCTCATAATTTAAAATTTACTTGTGAAAAAGAAGAGAGAGAGAAAGAGAGATTACCTGAAAGAAAATTATACCACATACAGATGATTTCAAATGGGGGAAAGTGTGTGTGTGTGTGCGCGTGTGTGTGTGCACGTGTGTATGCATTTATAATACATAATATATTTATATACAATTATATATATTTGTAAGATTTTATTTATATGAAATTATTTTATGTATAATTTTCCATCATCTTGCTCAGGAACCAAAAATTAGAGGTGCCTCTAATCTCCCCACCCCAGTGAAGGTTCCTAAGGAAGCTTCAAACAACCTCATGTTCTCCAGGGAGCCCAGCACAAAGTGGGAAAACCACTGCTTAAACATAAAGCTATTATAGCTGTTTAAAGAAAAAAGCTCCGACAGGTGCCTGGGTGGCTCAGTCAGTTTAGTGTCTGATTCTTGATCTCAGCTTAGATCTTGATCTCAGGGTTGTGAGTTCAAGCCCCACCCCAAGTGCGGAGCCCACTTAATAAAAAAAAAGAAAAGAAAAGAAAAAAGCTCTGGAAGAAGATAAAAATGTTGACTTTTGTGAATTATATATGTTAACTCTGTGTAAACGAATATGAGACTAGATTGTGATTATGGATTAGAGAGAGAGAACATAAGGCTACGGTCTTGGTGGCATGGTGGTGGGCAGGGGGCCCACACTGGGTGTGGAAAGACCAAAAATAGGAGACTGCCCATATGCCTTTTATTTCCCTCTCTATTCATTTTGGCCTTTAATTTTTTTTTAATATTTTATTTATTTGTTTGATAGTGAGAAAGAGAGAGAGCACACACACAAGTAGGGGGAGCAGCAGGCAGAGGGAGAAGCAGGCCTTCTGCTGAGCAGGGAGCCTGATGCGGGTCTTGATCCCAGGACCCTGGAATCATGACCCGAACCGAAGGCAGACACTTAACGACTGAGCCACCCAGGCGCCCCTAGCCTTTAATTTTTTTAATCCTTTTTTTTTTAAGTAGGCTACATGTCCCACGTGGGTCTTGAACTCACGACCCTGAGATCAAGAGTCACATGCTCTACCAACTAAGCCAGCTGGGGGCCCCTTGGCCTCTCATTTTTGATAGCTGAATTAGAAGATCAATTTTAGTCCATCTAAGGACATTACCTTAAAGAACAGCTGCTGTTTTGTTTGTTTGTTTTTTAAGATTTTATTTATCTGAGAGAAAGAGTGAGAGAGAACATGAAAGGGGGGGAAGGTCAAAGGGAGATGCAGACTCCGTGTGGATCCAGGAGCCCGATGCAGGACTCGATCCTGGGATCTTGACCTGAGCTGAAGGCACTGGCCCAACCAACTGACCCACCCAGGCGTCCTGCAGTGTTTTCAATTAAGCAATAAAACGTGAATGTTCTATTCCTAAACTTCTTTTTCTTTTTTAACTTTTTTTTAAAAAAGATTTTATTTATTTATTTGAC